>NC_142624.1:31535714-32214285 GCF_059453375.1 Lepisosteus platostomus | reverse complement strand
AAGTTAAGTTGAGGGATTTATGAAATTTTGGCACAGCAATGCATATTATATACATTGAGAGGCGAGTAAGAAATTAAATAGGGGAAAGAGAAATATAGAGTCAAAAGACAGATTTATGAATGCACAGATAGATTGAAACAAATGTGACTACCAAGTATACAAATGGGATTTTCACTATGAAATTGGAAGTTGCCTTCTATATAAAGCAATTTATTATTTGAACATAACTCAGTCTGCAGCTCATGTGCAAATACTTTTTTATTTGGGCGCACATGTTTGCCAGATATAACCATTGGCAAGAAATCTGCTCTATTTACTGTCAATACAAATGGCCTATTCAAGAGAACGTCTTGCTATCAATCCCCTCTTTGCTGCTGATATCATCTACCTCTGAAATGGGAGAGAAAACATCAACGCACAAGAGCAAAAGACAGAATGACTTCAGTAAAAACTGATAAGCAAACCAGGATGTTTCAAATTCTTTCAGTGCTAAGGACTTAAATTCTGGCAGGGAGAACAAAAGACAGAAGTATTTACAGGATAAAACAGAATCAGATTTTACAGGATTCCATTCACATGCATGAACAAGAAATTCTACTAGTGATAAACTGTTGAGGTGAGACTATATACTATAGGGTTTGTATTACATTTGAGGTTTTATGAAACACCATCAGCCTGACACCAAATATTAAACTTTTCCTTGGAAGTTATATGGGAATTAGAAGCACTTTTAAGTTCCAAAGACTACGTTCATCAATAAAAATAGGAGTACAGTGAAAAGCTGATACACTGAAATATTCAGCTTAACTCAACTCAACACAGCACAATGCCAGCGTTTAATATTAAAAGCATTCACTTACAGACTTTGACATGAGAACAGTGAGGTTCTTTATTTTTACATATTTAATGGTTAACTCATTTTTATTCAAAGGAGAGGGATGTCCCTTCATATTGTAGTAGTTCAATCTTTTCAAATTCTTTAGAGAATTATAAATGGAGCGGGCTTGAAACTTTAAGAAATGACCTTGAGATAGAAACCATGGGCTTTTTTCTTTATCTGAAATTGATTCATAACAGTAGGCTGAGAGGACGATTCAGACATGGCATCTTGAAACATTTATATATTCCTCAAGTCAAGTGTATAATTTTATCAATAAAAGCCCAATGTGAACCCTTCCACATGTGCCGTAAAGTAATCAAAGTGTGCCCACCTGTCAAGTACGTGAAGTATTTAAGCCAGACTTCAGTGGGTTGAGTATTGTGTCACAGATAATCTACAGTCAGTTGCACAGGAACAGGCGCTACAACGTTTTTGGCTAGATTGCCGAGAGCAGACTTCAACAAGGTGTTGACCAGATGTTTAAATTCTGTTTAAACTTCAATAAAGAAAATAGGCTTTACAGAAAACCACATCCATAAACCTAACATTAACATCTGAAATGTGTTGAATTAATTAAAATATTTTAAAGGAAGGAAAATACAGTTCGCATTGGCCACCACAAAAAGGGCCAATTAAGTGACAAGGTCCCAAATGTGCACTACTGAATATTAGGCAAAGTATAGCTGACACACTTCAGGAGTGTCTTTGAACTGCAAGTGGTCTATTTGTAATTGTTTAAACACAAGACATCTGGCAAAACTGCAAAAAAATTACTTTAGCTTTAGGCTACAACAACTGAGAGAAACCGTGCAATTGTGATTCTCTTACCTTACTATGAAGAGAAGGTGAGGGCCCTGCATTGTTTACGCAATACACATTGATAGAAGGGCGGCTAACAGGAATATACTGACTGCTCTGAGATGACAAAAGTAGGAATGATGATAAGGTGGCTGTATTTGCATTTTTAAGCATGGAAAAACATTAGCTCCTTGAAAGTCTAGTTTAAAGGTTGAATAGCCAGTGTCTCTAAAATAAATATTTTAGGTCCAGTTCTGTTACACTAAATTCCTCTTTGGGTATTATTAATTGCACGGTCAACTGCTGTAGAGAGATATGCGTCAATACCATGTCCAGACATATATTCGTAATTACATTTCTTGTACACCAAAAAGAATGTCTATTCAATTTTTCACACTTTGGGAAGCATTTCCAGTGAAATTAACTTTCAGCATCACCATTAATGGGGACTGGAAACCAGTCCAGAGCAGCTCTCATCCGTAAAATCTGAGGCATAAAGTCGGTGAAATCTTTGAAAAGGTCTTAGAAGCGTGAAGTTCATCTCCAAGCTAAACAATCAAGGCATAGACGTTCTTACAATGTCATGTTCTGAATGGAAACACGCTTTAAACAAAGCATTCTATGCAACAATAACTGCAGATTACAAGCAGCTAGTATTGAGAGTTGAGAGCTGAGAGCCTTTT
The DNA here is from genome assembly GCF_059453375.1 of Lepisosteus platostomus. Classification (NCBI taxonomy): domain Eukaryota; kingdom Metazoa; phylum Chordata; class Actinopteri; order Semionotiformes; family Lepisosteidae; genus Lepisosteus; species Lepisosteus platostomus. Next base: position 32,211,924 of record NC_142624.1, on the reverse strand, counting down.
TTGCCTAAAGAATTGACACTGATGAAGATGGATTGTCAAGACTTCATTACCACGTTAGTGTCCTACAACAACAAAGCACCATGAAATGAGCCATTAGCAGACGAATGGCTAATGGTAACTGACTGATTCAGATAACTACAGACAAAAAGAAAATCCCCTTTTGCCAGTCCTGAACAGGTTTAGCTCAGGACGTAATCCATGGCATGCAATCAGTCTTATCTTGTCAACATATTACTTGAAGAAACAATTATTAACCACTTATTCACATTCTTATAATTTGGCTCTATGCGTTTTAAAATGTGGTTTAGATTTAACATTTTATTCATTGTTACAATTGTAGTGTGGAATGTAGTGATTAAAGGTACTGTAATTGTAAAGGAGCTGCACTTTAAACTAGGGTTCAGTCTTTTTTTAAAACAAATGGCTTGCAGGTGTGTGTATAGTGATGGCTTTGTTAAAATTCCTAACTGGATGAAAGCAGTGCAATATGCTAACAGGGGCTACCTTCACAGTTTACATCAAAATTAATTACCAATGGAGTCAAGTGGGTGAGAGCATAAATCAGGGTCCAGATTTAAATCCAAACTTTGACCTTGCTGCCAGTACTAAATGGCAGCTTTTCAATGGGTGGACATAAGATGCTCTAGACAAAAAGGAAGCTATAGTCAAACAGTTTACACTTGGAAAATGGGTCAAAGTTACCGTGACAAGCATGCCCATCTAAATATGCAAATCGGTATATTTTCTATGCGTTCTTCAGAGCACAGATTAATTGTACAAATTCCTGAAACGATATCATTTTCTAAAAGGAGTCTTAGAGTCAAGTATGTAAAATAATGTATTATGAGGAAAGGATAGGAAGGAGCTAAACTACAAAGACAGACTACATTTATTTAACTGTCTAATAAATGCTGAAGGAATTTGGAATCAGTGTAGTGATATAAAAACTATAAAACACACAATGTAATGCTGTGTATGCAAATATAACAGAGGCTGGCTTTGCAAAACACCCAGCAAGGTTTTAAATTCCTTTATAAAATGTTTGTTTTAAAGGGATTTAAAATGCATTAAGCAATGTTTATTGCCCAATTAGCTAAACTGGCACATTTTCCAGCTTTTCCTTCAACCTAAAGAGGAGTAGGAGAAACTGTTGCACCACTTTAGCAAATTAAAGGTTTCCATGTAAATACTACTGTGAATTAAAACTTTTTTTTTCTTAATTAAGCATGGTGACTGTGTGTCATCTGTTACAACAAGAAAGAGTAGGCTTCTATGAAAGTTAATCTGTTTTTTTAACAGCAAAGCAGACGTTAATGAAGATGAAGTTTACATTCTATAAAATCTGAACTGTTTTTTTTTTAAATAAACTATAACAAGTGAATTATAAACAAAGACTGTGGATTTGTGCGAGTCTCATTGGAAGACGCCCTTTTGTGTGTAATACCATTGTTTATCCTACCTCTTTCTCAGGTTTCGGAACTTTTTTGTAAAAAGTTTTCTCAGCATCTCCAATCCATACCACTGAGGGCTGCAGCTGACGAGCCACCTGCAATATGGCCAGAGGAGGTCAGTTTATTTAAGCTTTAAAGCTCAGCTCAAAATCCTAAGCCTTGCCCTTAAGGTAATGCATAATAGGCCCAGTTAAGCAAAGCTGTTCAAAAGACTCATATACTGTATACGTAACCATATGAGTATAACAGACCAGTATGCAAAATGAATGAGAGAATTCATCTTCTCCAGTAAACCATTATAATTCACATGGCAACCCTTTTTAAAAAAAAAACAATCACCAATAAATTTTCGTCGCACCTACCTGACTTTTGCAATGCCAATTGTTTTTCATGTCCTGGCTTGTGGCTACTCTGTCATACCAGATAGAATGAGAAAGTGGAAGCAGACCCCACTTTGAGACACGTCTTTTAACATATCAGAAGCTACGCAGTCCCATAACCCAAGGTCCAGCACCAATTGGAGGAGAGGTGCACCCCTTAGCTAACAACAGCACATGCCTACAAGTGCTCTGGAGGCCTCAGGGCTCAGAATGTCTTTGAGAGCCCTGCTGTCTAGTCCCACCCTACCTTCCATTGTGGAACTTCGGCTCAGGGAATCCTGCTCATAGCCGGCTAGTGACTTGACCCAAGCTTAAACCTGAGATCAGGGAGCTCAATCTGCACTTGCACAACTACCTTTACCCTTGGGGCCACTCAGGGGGACTCTCCACTTGGGTCCTTGTGATCAGTGTGTACCATAAGGCCGCACTAGAATATTTACAGCCCTGCAGAAGTCTAATCACTGCCTCTTTACTTTGCCTGAATTCAACATAGAGAAGCATTTACAGAATACAGCATTATTCACTTAGACTGCAAAACACTGTGTTAAAGGTCAGCAGCATCTGGTGTGGTGCAGAAAAATCACATACAAATTACGTTCTCCAGAGAATGTAAGAAAGTGACACCCACACCACAAAGTATATACAAGTGCAGAAATTAATAGCATTCCAAAGCACTGATCTGAAAAATACAACAGTCACTTTCCATTAACAAAAATGAAATGCTTTTATATTTTGTCTCTACAGCTAATGAAATAATACTGGTAATGACCTCTTTATGACTGTTTCTGGAATGACTCTTTCACAAAGAAAATCAGCTTTCCTTTGGAAGGAGGTGGGAATGTTTGTGTGGCTGGGAATTCAGCCACATCTGAAGAAAAGGAAGAAGGAATCTGAAATCTGAGAAAGAGTGGTTGGGGAAAGAAAGAATCCTAAATCGTTGAACGACATGATCATCATTAATTTTACAAACATACTGTAGCAGATGAGGTGAATCAGCCAGTGATGACACAGTCCCAGTAGAAGTCATATTTGGAAAGTGACAGATGTGTTTGTTTGGCCCTTCATTTCAATCTATATTAAATAAGAAACCCAGACTGCAATCTAAGTTAATGTCAATCACATAATATTTTGTTATCGTTAAAGGGTGAGGGAAACAGTTTTAAATTATGAGTATCCGAGTTATATACTGCACTTAAAGTGACCCGAGCTGGCCGTGATACTATGGATGCCTATTCTGTCATTCTCCTGCAGACAGATACAGAAAACCACAAGGGACAAATAAAATAAAAGTAGTGATAAGAAGCTGTTCTTAATAAATGAGCCCGTTGAAATGGTAAGTTTTCACTCTGATGACAGATGTCACGGTAAAATTATTTTCTGGATGAGACACACCTGTTTCTACTCGAACAATGTGGACAGTGGACAGGCCTACTTGCTACTGCTGACCACTTTCTCGTATTTCTGCCTTGTGTCATGCCCCTGTATTCATAAATTGAGAGGTGTTGAAAGAAGAGCTTCTCCTGCAGCTCTGGTGCCCTGGTTTGACAAACAGCATATTATGACTAAAGCTACACTGTCACATTCTGTTTATTTTTTCAAGCCAGCGGCAAAGAAGTGTTTCTTTGGAAGATGAAGGCTTTTTTGTTTGCTCCCCAATCATTCAGAGGGGAACACAACATCTTGGCAATGATAAATCGCCGAGATGACAGACAAAAGAAAGGATATCCACACAACTGATGATTCATGGATGCAAGAAGTAAGGTGTTCATTAAGAGACCATGCTAAATCTATCAGTGGTCAGTCATATGTGTGCCTAGGGATATGACCATGAAAATCTAATATACACAGGCCTGAATGGATATGTTTTTTTTTTGTGCTTTCCAGATCTCATTCTGATCTCCTCTAACAGTGGGAATTTTTTACCCATTAGATGTGACAGAAATGACAAACTGGAAAATCATAAATATTTGCAGTGTGAAATGCTCACATCTGCAGTTCATGGTTTGAATTCCCCACTAGCACCTGCTTCACACATTTCAGAGCCTATCACAGACCAACATGAATATGCTTATCAGTCAGTACAACTAATCCAAAAATTTTTGTGAAAGAGAACTTAAACTAAATCTCTGCCAGCACACCTCATTTTTCTTTCTCAGCAAACGGAATTGATTTTATCTCTAAATAAATCTCTAGATAAATTGATGGTAACCGATGCAAAACCCAGAACTAAGTTACAAGACAAATGGACTGGTCTATTTCTTTTAGTGGTTGCTGCCTGTGTGAATATCCTACTGTCACATCACACAATTCTGTTTCTAAACAGAATCACAAACATTACCGTTTCACACCTATAAAAATATGACACAATAGAATGCATATAAAAGTCATGCTTCTATTTTTCTCTATATACTGTATCTACTACAGTAGATATAATGGTTTACACAAGGTATTATAATGCCTTACCGTCTTTCTTTGAGTGTTACAAATAAGGGATCTAATCCCAGCCAACCTGAAGGGTAATAGTTCTCAATTTAAAATAGTTTAATTGAATTTCTGGTTTTCTGAAGCCAATAATTTGCCTCAGGACCCTTTAAATAAGAAAAAAGTTCATATCGAAATCACTGTAATGAAGAAAACGGTCCCCACACACTAAAGGTTAAGAGTACCAATATAAATGTAGGAAAGTGGCATAAAGGTTCAGTTTTATGAGTAGGTCTGACCTGTCAAAGACCCTTCATACCTTGAACACCATGTGCAATATCATCTGCAGGCCGCTCCTGCCTGGGTATTTCCCAGCGAGGTTGCCCGGAGAAAGGTTGAAGAGGTTGGCGCCAGTTTCAGTGCAGAGGGCGTGGACTAGCATTCTCTTGCCCACCCCAGCAGGGCCGGCCAGCAGCAGTGTCTTCAGCAAAGGCGCTTTCTCGTGGACAGCCTGGGAACCTTTCACAAGCACACAGTGAGGACAAGGGCAACTTACGCAATGAGGAAAGAACAGAGCTTCTTCTTGAAATCAACTTAAAACAGTACAAAATATGCAAAGAGAGCTACACTAAGATACTATTTAAACTATTACTCCTTCTCTTATTAATGCTACTAATTTGTCTTGGGTTCAAAGGCTGCTAAAAATAACTTAATATTATTTTCCTATAATTTAACATAATGTGTTCTTCATATTAAAGCCACAGATTAAAATTTTGTTTCGCCTATAAAATACAGAATTGTACATTAAAAAAGCTTTTTATAACTACCAGAGAAATGTAAGGTGGGAGCGAACTATCTAATATAAATAACTCTAAATGTACTATTATGCTCTAATTAATCGAACTGATGGCCGGGCCAACATAAAAAACCCAAATGAGGCACAATACATTAAAGAACAAAAGATTAATTGGCATACACCTTTAGCACACAGCATTGTGTCTAATCAGATGTTTATTCTGCTAAATTAAATACTGGACGGATGCCAGGAAATAACATTCATTAAGAGCGTGAGACTGCACACATGCACCTCATCATCTGGGTCCAGAAACCCGGAGCAGGTGCAACATTATTTTTAATTAAAAAAAGGTTCCTAGCATATTGCTGTTGTATTATTAATTTTATGCAATTAATTAGAAATGTGTGTTTCCCAGATTTTCCTGAGAGCACAGGTGAACTCTAAGCACTGTGCTGTTGGTACATTATCATAATACTGTATGTGGCTTAAATCCTGTGTTTGCCATTCAACTTGTCTAGAATCACTTGAGATTTTCATAAGCAAGGAGCTTATTTTGACTTTGCAAAGGCATGAACAAGAGTAGAGATTAAAGTTGAGAGCTGTGTCAGCAAGTATGAGCTGGAAAGAAACAAGTACAGGATAATTTTACAGTGAGAGAAGAAAATAATAACTTATTTTGTCGTAGGAGCCTTATGCCTAAATGTTTTTTTACATTTCAGTGCAGAATTAACTTGTACTTGTTTCTTCATAAGCAGGAGTAAGAAGTGTTTATATATTAGAACTAAGTACACTTGTCAAGGTATAATGTCCTGCACAGGGAGCAACTGCTAAGGCTTTTTTTTGTGGTTTAATGTATGTATGTAATGCTTTTTATTACCTTCTGGATGTGAATGAATTTTCCTTGACAGGGTATTGAGATGTTATTCTCCTATCCAAACAAGCAATAAAAGAAGCATTGTACTGAATATTCCTATTGGAAAAAAGTGAGTTTTTCTAATAAACGATACACTTTAGATTGAGGGCATTATATTGTGTGCTGTACTATTGTGTGCAGCCATGAGAACTTCCTCAGGAATACATTTCTTTTTTTTTCTTCTGCCGAGAAGCCTCGTTCTGCATGTTGGTTAAAAGCAGCCTTTTCTCTAGATTATGAGACGTGTTTAAACCTTGGCCTCCATTCACTTGAAGATACAGATAACCTCCATGAAATGTGAAATCAGCCCTGCAGGAGAACGCCCTTCACACCACTGTGTACTTTGGCCTGTTTGCCTCAGAGATAGCAAGTGCACCATGTAAAAGGTTTCTTTCTGAGACAAGTCAAAGTATTTTCCTTCAAATTTGTTAGCAAGTTAATTCAATACAGACATCTCAGAGAGGCTAAGAAACTGATTTCTGTGAGAAGACAGTTCCCCTTTGTAGTATACAAACAAGAGAAATTTAAAAATCAATATGGAAAAAAACAGTCCATAACTGGTTTCCTCTTTTAGGTATGCTAAGAGCCTAAACTATTTTCAGCCGCAGGAGGCCTGAGTAGGAAACAAAATTGCACATTCTGCTGTTGAAGTGGACTACAGGGCAGTGTGCTTTGCAAAGTGCAAGTGGTTGAAATTGCAGAGAAGCTCTACAATTTCACTGAGTTCAGATCTGAAAAGCTCCTGGTTTGAAACTCAGGAAAAGGAAAATGAAAGACTAGTGGACTGGAGCACAGAGTGATGTAGGCAGGAGAGAAAGAACAGCACACTTCAAGGAGAAAGAACGAAAACAAAAAACTGCAAGAGAGCAAAAAAAAAAAACCCAACATGTTATCCCCCAGGACTGATGCAATACTCTAGGCATTCATAAACAGATTTTATTTATAATGACGTCTTTTTAACAGCAAAAAAAACACTAAAACATCCAAGTAAAACTAGAATAAAGGTTCTGGTTAGAAATGTAGGCAAAACAATATTTGTAAGCCTGCACCTACTAGAGGAATTAAATATTTATGATTTTTTTTAGCTGAACTTTTTAGACCATTGTTTTCATTTAATGCAAAACAAAAAAATGAAGCAAAAAGTCTTGAGTCCTCATACTCTAATTTTCTTACTTTTACTTTACTTTGCTAAGGGATATTTTCGATAGTACTAATATATTGTATATATGGTTACCCTGTGCTTTCTACACCTCTCCTGTCCCTCCAGCCACTAACTAAATACAACAGACCCAAACACAAGAGTTACAATTTAAGTTATAATTGGTGTTGAATGACAAAGAGGTCATGGCCCACCATGCTGGAGGGGATTTCAATGGGCCTGCCCTTAACCTTAGGATCAAATTTTGACTCAGGTTCTGATCGCTGCGATAATCCCTTTGAGCCAGGCTGGTGTTTATTAAACGGGGATGAAATTCAAAACATAAACTGACATACGGCATGGGACACCCAACACCACCTTTCCCTCGGCGCATTACACCCTGCCAGCATGCTGCTGGAGAGAAAGTGACAAAAGAAACGCAGCCCCCATTTAAATGGGCCCAGTTCAAACACAGTTCAGGGCCAGAGTGCTTCAGAGGTCCTGTTTTTGAAAAATTAACGTTGGAACGTTATGAGGTGCGCTGGCTTTCAGTCTTGGGTTTCACTTTTGTGCTCCTCCTTTATGTTCAGTTTTGTTTATTCATTTATTTATTTGTCCTTCTGGAGACTTACCAAGTGGCAGGATTCCATACAGGGCAATCAGCTGCCTGACGTCAGACAGAGATGGCATAGGTTCAATATCTGCCTGGCGGAGCGTGGTGCCCAGGTAACTGTATTCTCCTGCAGGAGAGAGTGAGAGAGCTCACACATGGGGACCTTACTTCTTCCACAGCACTTTTATAAGAAGACATACATGGGCTGCAGGAAAAGGAAGGTATGAGGAGACAGGTGTGGGTCTGTAAAGGGAAGGAAAGTGAGAAAGGTGAACATTAGGATCCGAATCACTTGCCTTTAGTTTGTGACTATTGACACCCTAAGATACCCTGCCCTGTTGCTCTTCCAAATTCATCCAAATTTCTAGAGCTGCACCAAATTGCTCTGTGTCTTATATGAAGAGGCTAGGATGACACTGATTGAAGCAATTAAAACGTTAAAATTGAAGAACAGCTGCAGGGCTTCGTAATGATTAAACGGCACTTTTTTGGAAAGAAATGAAAGAAAATCGGGCATTTGGCAAGAGAGAAAAGTTATTTTGCAAAACGATCCCATGACGTCTGGTTTTGCTTGTTGATCTTAAACACAGTAATTTTTTTTATGAAAAGAATTGTAAGAAAGTGCATTGGAAGTGCATTTAAAACCAGGAAAAGGAGGCACCTCTTGACTGAAAGGGAGAATGAATCAGGCCACCCAGCCATACTGTTAAAGCCAATACCCAGGCTTCTTTTAAGAAACAGCAGAATGAGATCCATGGATCAATTATCTACTAACTACAAAACAAGCTAGATGGGCTGAATGATGTCCACTCATTTGTGACCGACAGTATCTTAATCCTAAATAACCTAAATAATGGCAGCGAAGCACCATGTGCAGGACACACTCCTTTGACACACAGCTGTTTTTGTTCTGCCTCTTGTGTTGGACCTGCCATTAAGTGGTCACAATAATACTTGTACTCTATTTTAAATGTTTCCTGAAGGTTTCTGTTTTCATTTATTAACAGTCATTTTTGTCACTCTCTCCATGGTAGAATACAATTGACTGAACAAGAGAAACGATCTCTGTTATTTTCAGTGCTAAATTCTAATTTAATTGACTACCTTTATTGAACACAGCATTTCCAAGATGTCTACTTTCCCTGTGTTTAGCTCATGCCGTAAAAACGATTTCATGAAAAGAGGCATACTGATTAATGTAAAAAGAAATCAAATTTTGCATAAGAGGCATGCTTAGTTGGCCACAAAAAAACTTCTGTCTGCCAAAACCTCATTTCAGCACTGCCCACGTGGACACAGTCACATTCCATTACCATCTCTTTACTGAGCGCTAGCCACAACACCTAATACATCCTGCACTCGTACACAGTCACAATTTACAAATCAGAAAAACTGCTGTGCGTCTATTAAATAAAACATAGAATAAAGAGGTTGAAAATAAAAGGGTTCAACCTAATGAATTCTAGATTTTGAACATAGATTAAGTGTAAAATAAAAACTCAAGTGACAGAGCATTAGGAAGCAGTAAGAAGAGATTACCAATATAATCAGACAGTCTGACGTTCAAGGGCCTGACAAGCAACCCCGCCTCAACCAGCTCCTCATACAGCGATTCAATGGTTCTACAGATGAATGACAAGAGTGTTAACTCCCACTTATCACATTCAATTAAATTGTTTCAGGTTATGTTTCAAGGTTAATCCAGAAATGCACTTGATTTTTTAAAGTACAGAATTTTCAAATCTTTTTATATGCAGTTGCATAATTTCAGATTCTTGAGTTCATTTCTGACTGCAGTTCCATGGAAAAAAAAAAAGCAACAAGGATTAAATTCAAAAGAAGTGACTCATCCATTTCGAGGTGTCAAGAGAACAGTAAACGTTGGAGTTCAGGATCAAATCAAAAGCTCTGTGAGCAGTTTCTCCTGGGAGGACACAGTATTGGCCTATCTGAGCGATTCCAGCACAGTGAAGGATATCCAGGCTCAGAGTGGTATACTGTAGCTTTAGGAGATAAGAGAAAAAGACTGTCTCTCACATACTGTTCCTTTCCAAATCATTCTAATTAGTGTTAGCTGGAGGCCTTGGGTAATTTGTGCTAAGGCAGGTGTAAACAGAGAGCACTGGATTTAAACAACCTCAAATATAAACAGATCTGATCTCCAGCGAAGCACATGTTTTACAGGATTTTCCAGGTTCACCACGCAAACTTCGGAATGCTGCAGTACGGGACATGTCACGCTTTCTCAGGCAAGAACCGACAGCAGGAGCTGCGCCTTAACAGACCTGTCCGCTGTCAGGTCCCTCTCCTTCTTTTTCTTCTTTTTGCCACCCTTTTTCCCTTTTTTCTTCTGAAAAAGAATCCATGTGCAGAAATATAAGATAACAGGTACAGATTACTCTTTCAAAATGCTTCACTTAAAATGACTGATGAAATATGTATACAATGGATACGCAAAAAAGGAAACCCTTACTGAATAGATTTACTTGCTAATACAGTATTACATGCAAAGCTTTGTTTGAGTACTGGTTTTGCAGTGTCAAAAAGCACACTACCTTTTATTGTTCTCACTTCTATGTTATCTTGCCATCTCTTTTACTAAAATATTAATTACTTTCTTATGCTGCAAAAAAATCAATGAATTCAAATTAAGCAAGTTAATGGTTGCTAACATATAACACGGCAGAATGACCTCATCTACAGCAGTGTTTCCAACTCCCAATTACAGGAGCAAGCAAAAGATATTACTCTGCTGGAAAGAATTAAAAAAAGAGCGCAAACACTAGAGCTCTAGGAAAGGTTAAGGACATCTTATAACAAGAAGGCTGGGGGGAAATGTGATCAACATATACGAGAATACTCTTACAAAATGTTTATTCATATCCAACTCAACACCCAGCACCAGCAGAGGACAAAGCTGCAAAAGTACAAATAATAAGGCTCAGGACTCGGGACATAAAGAGTTATGGCCATCGGGAGCAAAGTATCAAACTGTGCTGTGAAAAGCAAAATCCTCAAATAAAATGTCAAGGAGCTACTTGAGTACTGAACTAAAGTTCTGAACGTTGTGTCTGTGTTTGGTTTAAGCTGCTGAGATTTGTGGAGCCCCATACAGAATACAATCATTAGTAAGGTGTCACCGGGAGGCAGCAGTCATAGTCCAGTTGTTTACTCTGCTAAATTCTGGACAATGTGCACCATGCAGATGAGACAGAAGTTATTTTAGTGTCCTTATTCACATCTTGATTTAATGTTTCAAAAAAGAACCTTGTGTTCTTCAGAAGAACCCAAAGCAGAGAGAGGACCAGCTTTACAAATCTGATTGAAAATGTAAACAGTCATATACGGATAATGCAATGCTTCAGAAAATGACAGATGAAAAGAAGATCACGTAAGAAGTTTATACTTCCATGGCGACAAAGCTGTAAGCGAAACGACATTTTCCTAGATCAATTTCCTTGCAGCATAGAAAAGCATAATCTGTAACTCATTGCATTGGCATTTGTTTTTCTTCTTCAAATGTCAAAAGGCATTTTCATGTCTTTTTTCCTTGTGACTTCCTCCAGCAGATGTTGGTCAATATCAGAAAACTATCACAAAAGAGATCTTGCTATGGTGTAGTATAACAGCCATGAGACAACAAAACAAGCAACAATGTACTACTTCTGGAAACTCCAGTCTGCAGTGCATGTGTGGAACTAGCCAGCCTGTCGCAGTCACTGAATGATCTTTTTCCATTGCCCAGTTAGAGCAACACATCCATCAGATGGGCTAGATCTTAGTTTCCAAAACAACTTTGACCATATAAAAAGAAAGTGAGTAAAGGAAAAGATGAATCAGTGCGTTTAAAACCACCATTTTATGGCACTTGAATAGAGTTACTGAAAATACAAAATAGGCTGCCAGGATTTACAAGAAATGGAAGCAAGACATTAAATGTTTTTGTTTCATAACACACTGAACTTACATCTCTTCATTTTGCAGTCATATTTACATTTTATATGACAGAATGTCATCCCTCTCCCTCCTATGTACTCGAAGTTTTCCATTTTTTAAGATGCTGTGTGTGAGGGCCTAAATATCTTCCAGCCAGCCTACAGAATCAACACCATAATTTGCTTTATAGGGACGTGCACAGAAGATGTACATAGACTTATGTTGCTGTGGTTCTTTCTTGCTAGTAAAAAATCTAATTATTTTTAAAAATCAATTTTAAATGTACGGGTAATGCAATTTATTAGTATTTAAAAAGAAAGTAGTAAAGACAGGATTTGGATAGATTTGCAGGTAACATCAGGGGTTAGGGCTAGGGTAAAGGTTAGTTAGGATGGGTACTAGGGTTATAGTTCAGATGTAGGGTTAGGCTTCAAGCTAGTATAAGGGTGAGGGATGGAATGAAGCTTATTGTTAAGACCTGAGCCATGTTTGTGTTTAAAGGCTGGACTAAGGTATGCTCTTAGACTGACCAAAGATTAAAGGCAAGGATTAGAGATTAGAGAATTTGAACTACAGTAAGGGAGAATGTTAGGCTGGGCGCTGGAAAAGGGTGAACTTAAAGTGAGTGTAAGGATTAGATTCAAAACAAGGTTTAGAGTAGCACATGCAGGCATCACATAACACTGCATCGCTGTCCTCCCACATTCGCTGCCAGATTCGGTCATTGGTTTTAGAAAGCAGGGTGAGCACCACAACCCTAATCACAACAATGGGCTGGCTGCAGAGATGGTTAGCAGCTTCAAGTTCCTGGGGACCTTCATCACTAATGATTTAACGTAGTCCCAGCATGTAACTGGAGCTACAGTACAAAGAAGGCACAAAAGCGCCTTTACTTCCTCAGAGAGTTGAAAAAATTTGGTCTATCTTCAGCTGTCCTTACCACATTTTACAGTTGCATTATTGAGAGTGTGCTCACGTGTGGGATTTCAGTGTGGTTCGGCAGCAGCTCGTTGTCTGAAAGGAAGGCGTTACAGGGGGTGGTCAGGTCAGCCCAGTCCATCATTGCAGTACAGCTCCCCTCCATGGCAGACATTTTTACAACCCGCTGTCTCAGGAAGGCTAGAAGTATCGCTAATGATACCAGTCATCCTGGCGTCTCACTTTTTCCCCCCTTCCCTCTGGTAAGCATTATAGGAGCATAAAGGCACGAACTTCCAGATTCAGAGGCAGTTTCTTCCCACAAGATGTCAGATTACTGAACTCTACCTCTACTGTACCACTTGCTCACACTGATGTTTATTTTTAAGTTGTATGGTATGCAACAACGTGTTGTTGCTGTTCTGTGTTTATGTTGTTGGTGATTCCTTTAATGTCTTTATATTGGAGCATACATGCAAATAAGCATTTTATTGCACTTGTGTATATGACAATAAACTGAACTGAACTAAAAAACAGCAGATTAGATATAAATCTTTCACCAAGGTTATAGCAACTAGCCAGGATGCCAGCGAGTGCCATTCTTTAAAGGGAAAAAAACTAGCATGACGTTCTATATATACCCATTACCTATTTTGCTTTGCTTAGTGGTCACTTTATCAAGTTTTTTGATTATCTCAATGTTGTCAGATTGCTTTGTCCACAATTTTCTTCACACTTCTTGTATTGATTTAAAATAGTGGATGGAAGTACCAAGTACCTAGATTCATGCTACAAGCAACAGGCAAAAAGGGATTCTCAGTGCTATGCTAAGTTAAGCAGGATGCGCAAGACTGTGAATACAAACAAAAGTTAGGACATTTTATTAGGGAAATCTAAAGGATTGGGCTTTATTTGCTTACTGTTCTGCTGCAAGGTACAATGAGGAGCAATTGTGAACCTCCAATGATATAATTCTGAGGTGCTGTTTCACCCACAGAGAATTATTTAGTGGATGAAAGCAGTCTCAACCATCCTGAGAAAGATTTTTGTCGACTTCCGAGTGCACTGGGGTTGATATTCTTAGGGATCTAATGTAGGCTGGATATAAGGAGCTGGGGTCTCTCCAGCAGTAAATCTTGACCTGCAAATAAAGGTTTTATGTGCTTCCTGTGTTGTTTGTGAGTTTATTTCTTTACTAAATCTTTATCTTGTAAAATAAAATTGAAGTGGACAAGTATGTGTCAAATGAGTGTGGCAAGTCAACAGTATTTGCAGTGCTCTACAGTATTTAGGCTGGCCAGCCACAGTTAACTAACACACCCACAAAACACAGTAATATTTACATCTACCATTTACAATAGGAGTGGTTCATAAAAACACTTCCCTGAGTTATTTTCTATGGCCTCAGACGTAAGTGGCTGTATTTCCTTTCTCCTAGCGTGCAAAAGTCATTTTAATGGCTCACCCTATTCTCAAATGGTCCCGGCGTGCCCCAGGAGATAGGCATTGTTTGTGCAAGCCCTGGGACTTTTTCAGCTCAGTGTGTCTCTAGGGCAGCTACACTAGAGACCAGTGATGTTTCTACAGCATGTCCATTTAGCCCTGCTTGTGTGAGTGTGGGGTGAACTTGGCCTCCCCGCCTCCCAGCCACAGAATAAACCAAAACCACAGAGGATATCCCTTTCCAATTTAATCAGTAGGAAATGTGTTTTTGCTTTTGTGGTTAGTGTTTCTTTCACCAAAGATTTTGCTGAAAGGGAACTTCCAGTTCCACTTGTACTGTTCTACAAACAGCTGCAGACGTGAAGCACAATGGATATTGCTAGCCTGGATCTTAAACTGGTTATGATGGACTTAAATCTGTGAGCAGCACCAATGTCAGGGTGGGAGAGTCGGCCAAAGCATTCTTGGTTCTCGGCAAACTCAGTGACTCCTGCAGCCTCCTGGCCACTTTACAGTGTAGCTCGCCCCTTTCCTTTCCTCCGCTCGGCACTGAAGGTCCGGTACAGAGCTGCACTGCCCATGACGTATTAAAAGACAAGTGGCTCGAAGGTGGGTGGGCCCGACGAGTCTGCCTACACTGTCTCATTGTATTTTGAAGGAGGTCAGGGGGTTCGTAGCCATGAGCCATGACATGAAAAACATGAAACTGGTGATTCCAAAACTGGGTGAGCACAACAAAAAAATTAACCGCCGATCTCAAATGTAAAAAAGACGCACTTAATCTAAGCTATGCAATGAGTAATAAACTTAGAGATAGCGCCCTTACTGTTTGTCTTGCTTCAGATAAAAGATGCTAAACACAGTGTGTGAAACTGTATAACATCTGTACACATTATTGCACCGGCAGTCAACGTGTTTTTCAAAACATCATCAAGGTCTTAATGGTCTACAAACCATAAACCTTGGCTAAAAGTAATTCCTCTTTAGACCAGCAAATCTACATTTCAATGTCAGTTTGGTTATGGCATACAGGTGCTGTGCTGGCACTGCAGGTGTACTGATTATCCAAGCAGTGAGCACTGTGTCCGCATTGTCTTCAGGTACTCCCTTCTACAGTGTCTGCCCTCTGACCTCAGGCCCCCCCAGACCCAAGCCATGAAATTGTGGGTGCCCACCCTACTGGATCACTAACCTTCTTGCTTCCTTTTTTTCCTTTCTTCTTCTTCCCTTTCTCCCGGTCCACAGCTAACTTTAAGTTCTTCAGCTCCTGTCTCATCAGCTCGTCCACCTGCAAGGTTTAACAGCCATGACTATTCAACATGCAACCGCAGTGCAACAAACACAAGATACCGAGCATTTGTCCAAACCTGCTCACTAACGATGCCCGATGGAAGGTGGCTGGAGAAAGCTCCAGCAGTAGCTGGTTAAAAGGGCCACAAATGAGGCCCAGATAAAACTGTCAAGTTAAATGCTTCTCACCAAAACCACAACTAGTTTTCTTAAGAAGTGTTTATCACATTCAAACCTGAAGGTTTCTGTGCGAAAAATTTAAAGATGGAATAAATTGATTTGCTATAATATTTTTTTTTATTTTCAAAACACAGCACATGCATACGCAGTGGCACTGCCAGTTCCAGGAATGACCGGGTTCCTTCTGCCCCTGTTACTGTAAACCACAGTGGAGAGGTTCCCCACCTGTATGCGGATTTCCTCCTCGACCTCTACCCTCTTCTCCTCCCTCACCAGCTGGGCATCAAAGCGCTGGGAGAAGTTGTGCTTCTCGTCTCTGTTCTCCCACAGCTCTGAAATCCACACAGAACAACATGCGTCGCTCCACCTGGACACCTCAGAACCTGCACTCGCAAACACTGTTTTCCTCATAACCGATTTCATAATGCTACTTTGTCTTCAGTTGTAATCATATGGTAGACTTGGAGTGTGTGTGGTCTGAGGAAACATGTTAAAACAATGACTGCTGTTTCACATGGTAAGGATAACAAGCAATGCTAGTGGTGCCCAACAAGGACACCTTCTTTTGTCCAAAAAATAAAACTTCAGACCAATTATTACTGATGTTCATCCATTATTTAGACAAGATTATGTAAACTGTGACACAAAATGTTAACTAGAGGTCAGAGATTATGCAGAAAAAAAGCTAGGATATTGAATTATCATGTGCAATAACCACATTCTCATTATTCTATCAAAAATGTTGAATAACATAACATGAATATTATAATGTAAATATAATAATATATAAATACATCACATTTCCATGTCTCTGTTCATACCTTTCTCACACAAAGATAAAGATAGCTGAGATTTCAGGCATACAGGTGGGCATTGAAAA
The DNA here is from genome assembly GCF_059453375.1 of Lepisosteus platostomus. NCBI lineage: Eukaryota > Metazoa > Chordata > Actinopteri > Semionotiformes > Lepisosteidae > Lepisosteus > Lepisosteus platostomus. The sequence continues at coordinate 32,195,565 of NC_142624.1, read as the reverse complement.
TTAAAGCAGATTTTCAATTCTGTATGTGAAGTATGTAAATAGCAGTATATAAAGAGACACCGAGTTAAGCTACTGTCTCTTGAGACCTGAAGGTGCTTGAGCGGCCTGTGAAACCTGTCTATTGCTTTCCTCTCAGTATTAACTGCTTTTAGGTCCTCCTGGCAAGACAATTTTAACTAGCTCCCATGTTTATTCAGGCAAATCCAGTAAGTTTTGAATCACTGAGACACACATGGGTACAAACAAAGCTTAAAGTAGTCTATTATTGAACTGAGATAAACAGTCCCTAAAAACAGGAACAGGGAGGAAATTCGCAATTAAGATTTGTACAAGGCAAACCGACGTCAAGAAAACTCTTCCATCATGCTGAAGTGGCCACAAGGCTGTTCTGAGTAATTAGCCAGAAAGAGGGAAATGAAGTCGGAATTATTCAGCTAAATAACCTGTGGCCCTTTGTCCCTTGGCTTTCTCTCACACATGGGAGGAAGACAGCCTTCCGCTGCACAAAGGCACAGAGCCAGGGGGAAGGGTAGTAATTCACATCAGAGAAGGCAGGTGGGAATTGCACTTGCCAAGACATTTGAATCCACTCTGCTGTGAAACCTGTAGATCTCTGTTCTCAAGCTTCTTGCCACACACCACACCATGTGACACGGCATTCTGCTCGATTCTTAAGCCCCATAAGATCGCAGTATGCTTTTATACTCAACTCATATAGCAACAACTGCAGCTGTAAGTGTTACGCCCAGACTAGCCAGAGCTCGCAGCTCATGATCGCCTTGGAAACTGGGCTAATTTTCACGAGGAGCTCAATTCAACCAGTGACTGTTTGGACTCACTCGGGCCAACTGTCCCCACCTCCTCTGTCAAATTAATGGGTGCTATTGGACAGGATATTTAAACCCTGCTCTGCCACTGGTCCGGCGCTCTGTCATTGAGCTACCTTCCAACAATGGTAGCACCCTCAGCAATACCCTCAGAAAGGTTTCAGGCAGGATTTAGGATACTTTGCCTGAATCCTGCCTGAAACCCTTCCCATTCTGCCTCTGTGCAGCCAGCTGCAGTCTAAAGCAATGGACAAGTGGCATGGTTCCCTGCCTGTAGTCCTGCTCGGGGGCCCAGTCACCCTGTCTGCATCTGCTCTACAAGCTGTACTTGTCTCCGAGTCCTGTCTTATACCTATCTTCGTCTTGCTTCCACAATCATGATCAGCCTCTGTCAGCCTCGCCAAATCTCCACCAGTCTCTGTGCGCAAACCTGCTATGACTATCTCTGCCTGCCTGGGACCCTCTCTGAGTCTTCACTGGGCTACAGCTCTCCATCCTGTCAGTAACATGTGGCTTCCTCCATCAGATCGCTGCATCACAACAGTAAGTTTATAGACATGTTCTACAGCAGGGTAGAGTATACCATGAAATGTCTGAGGCGGGAGCATTCCTCAAAAATAAGGTTCAAGGGAACTACTACATGATTCCGAACTCTTTCACACAATCAAAGGGCAGTCACGTTAACATATAAACATACTAAAACCTCACTTTGAAATCTGATCAGTTTATGAGATCAAGATTCAAGCTGCCTTCAACAGGACCCACTTCTAAAAGTCACTTTTGAAAAACATCCTCAGGGCATTCTGATGCCTAATTGCTTTTCACTGCAAAGTTGGGGGATTTGGGATATTTTGTTAAAGACAGAACCATTTTAGCTCATAAAGATGCTTGGAGGTACAAGGATTAGACTATTTTGGGTGCAACAAAACTAAGGGTCAGTACCTGAGCTGACTCTGTTATTACCATCTCTACAACATTGTTCTTAAACAATGTCTCACTCATGAAAGATACTGGAATTTTTTAACAAACATACAATTTACCTGCTATAGTTTTAAATGCTCTATTTTTCAGCCATGTTTGCATGTCTGAAAGGTCATGAATATTGAATAGTCTGCACTGCTGTTCCCACTTTTGCAGTACATTTGACTGGGCACTTATTCACCAGGTCTCTTTATCCACTGTTCTCAGGAAAATCAATGGGATTTTTTCCTGGTCGTCCTTGGTAACCAGGGCTTTGGCCCATTTTTCAGGAAAATAAAGAAGGAATAAGTACAAGAGGGCACAGAATATTTAATGCTTTGTATTTTTCATCTTTATCTCCACCTACTTAGAGATTACTAGGCACCAAGCTACCATGTCATATACAGACATACACAGTAGCTCAATGAAGAAGAAATATAATAAACAGATTTCTCATTCTTGTTTCAGGAGCATAGACAGAGTGACAGGGATTTATCTTTTTTTACATAATGTGTAACCCTTGATAGCCTTTTACACACCAGCCAGTTCCCACAGAAACCTTCAGAAAAAAAGCAATATAACCAATTCCTTAAATTGACAAATACATTTATGCTATCCAGAAATCAGTCTTAAGCTGTAGTCCTTCATCTTCCTGATTTGTAGACAAGAAGCATAGTATATGCAGGTTAAAGAATACCAAGACACCTAATTGTATGAATGTATTTCAGTACAGACTGGTATGCAAGTGCACATATTTCTTCTCTCTGGCAGAACAACTTGTTTTCACCATCAAAACACTGACAGGAAGAATGATTCCTATTAAGTAACATTTCCTATTGCAAAGACCTTGGCCAGGAAACTTAAATTAAACACAAGATCAGCTCAGGCAAATGGACCGTGACGTTGCCACACAGGAAAAAACTTTTTTTGCAAGGCTACCACTCTTTTGCAAAAAGGTGGACTTTTTCCACAGCTGGATATAACAAAAAATGTTGGTGTTTTGAAATTGCCATAAAAAGGGATGCACAATCCCTGCAAGTAAAAAAAGGGTTAGTTTCGCTATTAAAAAATATGATTTACTTAAATGTCAGTGTTAATTTGGAAAATGCTTTATTTTTTTAATTTAAACAGAGTAAACAAAGCTTTGGAACTGTACCAGTCTTTCATTGGGCTTGGATAAATAAAAGAAGACTGCAGCTTGGCTTACACATCATTATACTTAATAAACTCATTATGTAATTATACACCTATTAAGGACACCTGATAAAACAATTCTTATACAGAGCTAAGAGGAAAGGAAAACACTGTTAATTTGAAACAAAAAGGGGAAAAAACTTTTACATGCAAAACCCTTGTTTAAATAGCACATGTCACCCTAATTACTAATCCCAAAAGTTTGAAACAAAGTCCCAGAAGAGCCTGCTTTTGCACATTCCCATGAAAATTAGGACAGAACAGGGACAGCAGCTACACTCAACCACAGACTTTTAAAATCTTAAAATTTTAAAACAACTAAGCATGAACTGGTGAGAAGTCAGTTTACACATGTTAACAATGTATCTGACAAGAAACTAGTCACATAATAAGTTAAAAATCACACTCAGTAGCATGTTATCCTTTTGTCCTTCAAGATCCCACATACATCTCAGCAGTAAACTCGAGAGGCAATGCTAAAAACATCTCAAAACATTGAGATTGTTGATGTGCGTCAATTTCCTTTCATGTTTGGTTGAGGTTAATGGTGTGGTTTTAACGTGCTTTAGTGGGGACTTCACAGGAGCAGGCACCACATTTCTGGGACCGTCCTTCCTGAAATCGCAGGCCTGGACTCTGTGGCATTTCCTCTATGAGTGCAAATGTGTTCATTTGCCCTTATTGCCATGTAAAAAAGAATTGTTGCAGTACTAATGAAGCAACAGGTGGCCGAATTTCAACCTGATGCCAAAGAAATGCTGCTCAAGCATGGAAGTCACAGTCCAAAAAGGTGAAGTACTATACATACCATTTTTAAAAATGTCAGTGATTCATTAGCATGGCAGACAAAGTGAACACTGGCTAAAGATCTCTAGTTTGACCAGAGTATACACAATCTAGTTCATCCACACTGCCAAGTTCCTTGAATTCACACCAGCATCCAATTAAAAGGGATCCAAAGCACCTACAAAAGACTAGTTAGGATGCTGGCAACATCAGGCTAAATGGAATAAATGGAATAAGTTAATCCAAAAATATCATTGTGCCCTAGAGTACAGATTACTCAGTGATAAATTACTATTACTAGGTGATCAATGCAATCCTTATATTTTCTCACTTTACAACTGAGTAAGATACAATATCTTCATAAAAATGTATTTCCTCATGATGTATAGTGTGATAGAGAATAGAAATATGAAATGAAGCTTTTTCTCATGATACAGATAATAACCAAGAATAACCACTTCTAAGATGTTAAAGTTGCACCTTGACCCTGGTTATTTTTTTACTCTACCATACATCAATGTGGTAAAAGGCGACAGCCTCTTCAGTGACTCTTTAAGTTAGAAAGGGGAAGTTCTTTAGTATGTCTGTCAAGGCACAGAAGGAACTAGAAGGGACAACTCATGACAGAGAAGGCATTCATTTCTGTTTTTCTGAGGAGCTGGTTTCCTACCTCCAATGCCCCGCATTGGCAACAGAACTTGCAGTGAAACAGATGAAAGTCATGAGCTTCCCCCACAGTGAACAAAGGTCAGTCCAGGAGAGGAAAGAGGGCTCTCACTTTTTTGTGAAAAAGGGTTTATTTATTTCTCCTTCTTGTCATTATCTTGATTTAATGCAGAGGTTTGGCTCTTTCCAGCACCTCCCTTGAGGTGCTGGCCTCCAATGAGCTGTCATGACTAAATTATTCTAATGAGCGGAAGAAAGAGAAATAAATAATCCAGGTTTTGTCAAGATTATCAGGTCACCTCCTGAAATAGAAAGTTATAAGGCTGCTCAAGATTATAGTCTAAACTGTGTGTATAGTACATACACGCATGTTATGCATACAAGTATACATGAGAAATTCCTTTTCGCTAAGAAACATCAAAGAAAGCTAAACAGCAACTCTGAATTAAGGTTAATATGCAAATTCAAGAGTGATGGCCAACATGTTTCACCCTAATGATTTAGAGTTAAGGTCATTATGAGAAACACATTTAGAGCTGTTCATAGAGACTTTTGCTTTCTTGGAAAGCCTTACTCTAAACAGTTTTTGTCATAATAACCTTAGGCACAGTTGTAGTACACTAATGAATGTGAATAAAGGCTAAACAGATGTTTCTGATGTTTGTTTGCCTACACTTAATATATGCTCAGCAGTATTAAAGGTATGTTTAAATGATTCTGTTTCTAACATTGTGATATCGTCATTTAATCTGTATTATTTCCTTAATATAGAAGGTGCTACACATATAAAATGATACAGTTTCACAAACTGACAAGCTGGTCAGCAACAGCCACAGTCACAGTCATAAACATAGTCATAGACAAAGGAAAACCTCAGCTCTTGTTTGTTTACTCTCCTTAGAACATCTTAAGCGACTATTATTCAAAGCAATTACTGAAAGTCGATCCATAATTCTGTGCTAGTATAATCAAAGATGGTACAATGAAGAAAGTTTTCCCTAAGGCTGTTAAGCCAATGTAAGTCATTAAAGGTTTGATGTGGTAAACATGAGAGTCTTAAAGTGGAAAAAGAACAAATTTGCCAATCAGACCCAAGGAGGCCCTGTGGTAGTCCAGTATGGCTCACTGCGTGTTCAGATAGCTAACACAAGGGGGCAGCGTGGTGCAGCGCGCAATGGACTGTAAGCGGCTTAGCGGCCCCGCGGCCCTCTTGTCCCCATTGCTTTCTCTCCCATTTGTCACCCTGAGAGTCAGGCTATTCTGTGTGGCATCAATGAAAGGAAACATCAGCACAATGCGGGGTCTGGGCTGTGGTGCTTTTGATTAAACTGATTAAGCTGATTTGCGATGTCCTGATTCAAAAAAATACATCCAAATAAATATACTTCTGCACAGATGAAAGGTCTGTAAAAATCAAAGTTAGAGTTACAAAGGGCAGCCCGACATCCTGAGTTACATACGCAAATCCCGTCAAGCAGCCTCTCCTAATCCCCAGAGTATGCTGGCACACTGCTTTATGAGGTCAGGCTCCTAGGCAATGAAACTGTGGGGGATTTCCCAGACTGCTCTCCAGGCCTCTTCTGTATCATCCCATGTTCCCCAGTTCATGGACCAGTTAGTATTCTTCAGTGCCAGCACTAGGTAAAAAACAATTTCAAAATATTTTTCTTGGACACATTTAATCTAACGGTTCTATGAAACTAATTCCAAAAATATAATTTGGATATCACCCCAGTGGAGAGAAAAGGGAGAGTAAATGGTCAAATATATCTTTATGGTGATGCCCGGCACTTTAGGCCACAGATATGGAAGATCCATGAGATCAGACCAAGCGGTTCAGGCTATAATCTCATTGTAGGGAGCTCACAGGCCACAGACGGGTCTCCCTGTATTTTTAGGCTATGCACTTTCTCCAAGCCCCTTTAAGCCTGCACAGCCCAGTGCTAAACCCTCCTGTAAATCATACAGAAGGGCTGGTGCACAACACAGGTGCAAGCTGTCTTCATCCTTCCTATTTACTTTGGCCACAGTGAACAGTAAACTAGCAGGCTCAATCGCCTGCGGCACATTGAGATTGAATTTATCACCCGCAATGGGGAATACTATAAACACCATAGCTGGTATCTCCAGATACTGAAATACTGACCTCTGTATGTTTTGCTTCCTTCTGTCATTGTGGGGAGGAAGTTGCTAGGGGCCATTTTCCAACCTTCCTCTTCCTCCTGTAAATTCAAAAGTAATAACCCAAGAAGAGAAAAGGTTGAAGACAAAATCATGGGCCCCCAGACACTTCGTAGACAGTGATCAATGAAGCACTCCCTGGTTCACTTATTATCTTATTCTAGTTTATTGAGATTATAGTCCTGAAGAAAAACGGTGATCAAGACTGAGCTCCTAAGACTAGGAGGCAGGATTTCAGCACAATATTTATTTCTGTGCAGCTATTATATAAAGGAAGAAGTGAAATATTACATTCCAACTGAAATCAATTAAAATGAAGTAAAATCAATTTAGATTAAATTAAATTATTGAAATGAAAGACTAGCTTAGGGAATACATGTAGGACTTGTAATTCACTGTAGTATGGTGGTGAAATCAACAGTAGAGACAGACAGAGCAACGAGTGTGATTGCTATTATTCTCTGTTCTAATGTTGTCCTTGCATAGCTTTTCATTTCTCTCACCTACTTAAGAATGTATTTTTTATTGTTTCAATACACTTACTTGATAAACTACTATTCTCCAGGTAAACCAAATTAATGTCTTTAGCAGACTTACCAGGCAGTTTAAAAGACTTATATAGTCTTGAAACACATATTTGGGAGCTCAGGGATTTGCAGCTCCCTGTACAGGATGAATAAAAGTTTTATCTCTTTGTCTGGTCAGCACTATAAAAATGTCAGTCCCTAATGGAATAACATATCAATCACATCAGTGTTTACTTTTCTTAAACAAAAGCAGACACAGAAAAAGTGTTCATATTCAGGTGTTTTCTATCACTAATACAGAACATGAAAATTAAAACATCAATTCAACATCACATATCTTTGAAGCAAACCCTTCATACTGTGCTTGTGACAGATACAGATGTGATAGCATTTTCAATATATGGATTTCTACGTTGAAAAGTGCCCTGACTGCGTAGTGACAAAAAAATGCTTTGACGTTACTTTGCATGTATTCTTTTCCTACGCTGTTTTCCAATAAGTTATATTTGGATTTCAGGTTTTCCCAGAAAGCATGAGGGCCGACTCCTCATGCCGTCACTGATGCCATGTCTCATCCCCTCCCTTCCTGTCTGCTCCAGGATTCCCCTCTCCTGTCAGATCCCCTGGTGCATCACTGACAGCATCTGCAGCTGGAGCTCAGGCTTCCCAGCAGGAAACTGTGACAACCACTGCAGAAGGGAGGTTTACGAATGTCACCTCAACGAGGCCGCAAAGTTCAGTCTAAGGTCTTTTTCTGTGAACAAATTCCTTTTCCAGTAAAGCCAAGTATCTTTAATTCTCTGAGACAATGGGCCCTATATTCAAAACACATAGGTGCTGAAACGGCTTCCTATGGGGATTTAAAGGGTCTTAAGGTTTGTAAATATATTTCAAAGACTGATGCGGTAGCATTTGATAGGTAGATCTTTTCAAACAGTCATGTTCTATAAAGCTTTTAAAGAGTTCAGAGCCACTTGAAAAATGCACTTAAAAAACATGTATGGCACACAACATTTCTAAAAATATATAGTGCTTTCCTGTTGTTTGCACTGTCCACTTTTAGTTAAGAAAAGTCAGTGTTCGATCCATGATTTCGAATTGAAATAGATTTCCACTATTTTGCACATGTACAGCTTCTTCACATTCCATCCTCATCTGGTACACATTATTATGCATTATTTTCCAGTTGTTATTATTATTTTCCATGAGCAATTAAAGGTCATTTGCTTTATTTTTATCCGCTGAAGCTTTTCCTTGCAGTTGACCCAAGATGCAAAGGGGTTCAAATTGCTCACGAGCAAAAAATACTTTCAAGAAATTAGAAGGAAAAAACAAAGCTTTTGACATTAGTCCAAGGAAACCTAACAAGAAAGTCTGGGATCACTGGTAGCAACTGTTGTGTGACATTTTTTACCATGCGTATTAAAAAAAGGAAGTGATTAGTTACTCTGCATCACAGTCAGTACGAACAATGGCTCCATTCTAGTACACCTAATTGAAGTCATTCAATATTGCTGCCCATGTGTAATTTATACCTTTTATGTAAATCCTGGCAGTCATAACATGTCGACCAGAGGAATATAGATCCCTTAATTCACTGCCACCACATGTATGATTTAGGATAGCTGTCAAGCTAATTTTATTATGACAGACCTTTAACTCAAAGAGCACCTGGCATATCCATAATGTTGGTTAAGCCAGTCCTTTTACAAAGACCTGAACTCAGGTGGCATTTGTAATCAGAATCTAGTCATCCTCATACTACATTTGCTCAGTTTTTTCTTTCTTTCCAAAGCAAAAGCATATGTCTTCGGTCAAAATGGAGCACATGAAGAAGTTCTTACAATGGTCACATTGTGAACAGCATACTGGTGGCACTAAAAACTAACTTGACTCAAATGCCCCACCATCAATGCGAGTCTATCATGAGTAATTAAGTGTATCGTTTAATTTTACAATCAGTCCAGAAGTATTTTAATGCATTTGTTGTGTCGTAAGGGTTCCTCTGCATCTACATGAGCCTCAGTTTAATTTGAGGAAGAAGGCTGATAACTAATTGTTGACAGTCATACAAATTACACATTAGTGAATTTTAAAATATATGATAATAAAGGTAAATTGTTTTGTTTATGAAAATGGGACTTTGCTTGTTTCATTCTTTTTAAAAGTACAGGTTTCTTGGTTTATCTTTTGGGAATCTCATAGCTAAATTACAATGTGAGTTTTTTATTTCACCGCAGTGTTTCCATGTACAGTATAAATACAATTATCATGTTATAAGAAGAAAGTACTAATCTATAAAATGTAGGAATTTTCTTTAGTAAGTGAAGCAACTGAGTGTTGCATATGATGTATAGTAGTACAGCACCTACACAAAAACATTTATGAAGCATTTGCGATGCTTATTATATTACTGAAAGCAAATGTGCCTCAAGTTGCTTCCCAAAACGGCTTTGCATTGCTAGAGAATGACTATAAGAGAATATTATAAGGGCATAATATCATAGCAAGGGTTATCTTCATCAAAAGATGACTAAGGATCAGTTTCATTTGTAGACGTTAAATAGTTTATTTTCTTGTTTCACAGGTGCTGCAGAACGAGACATCTTATTCCATAAGGACTGACGTCTATTTCTTACACAGTGGGGTAAAGATAGTCATGCCAAACAGATTTCCAATGAGGCGGTAATACAAAAAGCACGTGACTGGGGAAAAAAAAGAGATAAGATGGCGTGGATGATGTGACTAAAGAGAAGGAATGTCAACAAGGAAAACCCAATCAATCACGGGACTGTTTGGCATGCAGTGTGTAAACCCAAGAACATTCTGCTGCAAAAGAAAATAAACTGCTCCTACTATGCCGCTGGCCAGTGGAATCCCTAAAAACCACAGTCTACCTGATGGGATTAAAATAATATGCAGTGCATAGCCCTTCCTGATGTTCAATTTACATAACTCAAGCTGTTCTCCAGTCAGTTCTGAAGGGAATATGTGACACTCTCACCTCTGCATCTCCTTTGCCTTTCTTCCCTTTCGACTTTCCCTTCTTGTCTTTCGTTTTCCCCTTCTCCTTCTTTCCAGACTTTTTGTCTTTCTTCCCTTTGCTTTTATTTTTCTTGTCCTTCTCTTCCTCTTTCGCTGCCAACTCTGCTGCCACCTTCAAAGGTATAACCAGCCGCACACACAGTAGATCAGTCGATCAGCTCATGAATCGATCAGTCAATAAATCAAGCGGCCAGCCAGCCTGAGACTCAATCACTCATTCATGCTTATGCCTTACAGACCTTGTAACGACCAACACAGAACAGGCAGTGATTTGTAACACAATTCCGAGAGATAGAGGGGCTTATTTTCTGCAAAGAAAGAAGACAACTTGTGCTGGTTACAGCCTTGAGAACCATATCAGAACATCGATCCGCTTAACCAAGCTTGTTATTGAAAAGAGACATGATAAACGGCACCATAAATTACTGTAAAGTATGTTGAAAGCTTTCAGGAACACAAACTTAATAAGACTTTAGTCCTGAAAGCTAAAAAATATGCAATGTGTTCTATGTTCTCAACACTATAAATAGATTGTGCAACTGTAATGGTGAGTAGATTTTTGTTATTCAGAAAAGGTGTTCTGGCAGTTCAAAAAGCAGCTTCCTTCTTTTAGCTGGGATTAGATATAATGCACTTCAAGTAGGGTCTGTGCTTATGGATCAGTCCTTTTTTGATAGATTCTGGACAAGCTGCAGTCTTAATATGATGCATTATAAAGGAATCATTGTGCACATGAACTCTCTGTTGTGGAATCTTCTGTTTCTTTAGTACCTTCTACAAAAATTTGAGCACACTGCATAAATTGTCAGCTTTTGGTTACAGTCTTGAGAACCATATTAGAGCATTGATCAGCTTAACCAAGCACTTTATTGAAGAGAGACATGATAAGCATCATCATAAATTACTGCAAACCATGTTAAAACTATATGGATAAAATGAGCTTGTTTTTTAATTCTTTTTTTTTTCAGGATGATGTGAAATGAAGTTGCAATTTTACCTGTTCAGGTGTTTTCTCAGCAAATATTGCAGCCGATCCTCCATCTTCAGCGTCAGGGAAGTCAGGAAACTTCCCAGTGGCATCTCTACCAGAGTCAGAAGGAAATGGGATTGAAATTCACTGGAAAAACCACAATTACAGCTTTGACAGGAAAAACATAAATTCCATATGGTTTTCATACATAAAAAATATTGAATGAAAATACCATTTAGCTAAAATTGCCTGTTTGGAAATGCAAACTATTTTTTTTCAAATTCCACATTCCTTGATTCTTTTGCTAAATAACACACAGTAATAATGAAAATGTAGTTTTCATTATAGACTTTAATGAAAAAAAAGACAAATAGTTGTTGAAATAGAACTTGCACAGACAGCATGAGCTGTTGGATATTTTAAAGCTCATAAGAAATTAAACAATGAAATGTCTGAGTATTTCACAAATTTGATATTTTGAAAATGAGACATTCCAAACATTTAGATGAGGTCGATCAGATCTGACCTTTCCCTGGAGAATGAGAGGTTTGGGGGTAATGACCGGAGTCAGGTCTTTTGCTCAGTTCTTAATCTCCTGCAAGCCTAATAAAAAGCAGACTGTTACCTTTCACCGATTCTCTATTTCACCCTTAGGAGATCTGCTAATGATATGAGAGACAGGCTCTTTCTTTCTATCCCCTAAACTTCATGAATGAGGTTTGTCTGCCAATCGAGTGCCCTTGGTGTCCGAGAGCCAGAACACTTCTAAACCCTGATTATTCCCTCAGGGTGAGTAATACAGGAGCTGCTTTGCTAAGATCTAGCCAGGCAGATTTCCAATTCTGTTCCGTACACTCCTCATCTCTCACCCGCCTTGGGAAATACACAAATGGGTCGATTCGTGCAGGCCTGGCCGCAAATATGTCATCCATCCTATATTACAGTCAGCAGCTCTTTGAGGTCAGCATACAAGCTGCAGGAAGTCAGGAACTGGGGTTAGGTGTATTTTTCTTGCTGAGCCCATGTCAGCGTTTTATGCAGTGATACTGAAATGAAATGACCTATAAGCACAGTCACTCCCTTTAATGGGCAGTATCACCCAGTGACAGCTCATAAATTGTTCAGGAATTCACTAATAAGGCATGTCTATTACTCCTACTTCCTTTGGGAAATTCCTAGCCATTGCTTGCCCTTCCACAAGGCTTCACAAAGAAGCTTGATATTTACAGTTCATTGTTTCACTTAAACCTAGAGATTACAGTTGAATATGAAATTACTAGTATATCAGCGGAAAATAGAAGTCTTTGCTTCAAGAAAGTAGAATTAAGCACTACCCATGAAGGAAACACACAATTAAACATCAGTATACCAACATCACCAGGGATGGACTATCTGCAGTTGTATGGGCTATATTTATGTCCTCCACCTAGAGTTATTCTAGACCACAGCAGGAATGGGCTCTCCACTAGGCTGATGACAGCCAGTGTAAGTGCCTCTCTAGCTAGCTAGGTCCCCCAACAGCATATTTGCAGGCTGTAAGTGGACTTCAGGCACTTTGACAAGTACTTTAAACAACTTCCACTATTAAACAAAGGTAATCACTGTAAAGAGGATAAAAACAGTAGTTAAATATCAAGTGCAAGTACAGTTTCTATACTACATACTTTTCGAATTCACTCTTCTTCTCACCAAAGCTTAGAAATACCAACGTTTGAAATACAAATTCAGTCTTCTACATCACTCTTCTAACTTATTAATTTTTTGAATGCTTTTACAGAAATAACAACTAAGCATATTCAAAACAGAACCCCGTTTCTACAGATGATATAATCTTACATTTTATCTTCAAGAACCTCTGTGTTTTTTTACATGTGTAATTCGCATAACAGAAATATAAAGAGTAAGGAAAAGCACAGCATATGGACCCAGTAAAACTAGGAGTAAAGCTGAGTTCACTGTAAACAGCTGTAGTGAGTAGATGGGTTTTTAAAACAGTCACAGAATCCCTAACGTTTTTGGAAAGGGAGCTCTAAAGTTATGATGTAGCACATGAGGAGGCTTTAGTTTATTGTGTGGATCCTGGTCTTTGGCAGAACTTAAAAGCCTGTATCAGCAGATTTCAGATGCAGAGTATTATCAAGCAAGACCCTGAGATGTGTAGTTCAGTGTCTTATGTGAAACCAGAAGAATCTTAAAGTCCACTCTAAACTTCACTATAAGCCAATGCAATTTGCAGATTGTAAGATTATGAGTGTCATGAGCTGATGTAGAAGAAATAGTTTCTGTACATATTAAAGCCTTTTAGCATGTCAGTGCAATCTTGATTAAATAAAAACACAAATCAATATTTCTGTGTAAGATCAGCAGAGCAAGCTCTTTAATGAGCACCATTACCCAGGTGGAAGCTTCTTGTGATAACTTGCCAATGTCAAGGTCAAAATGAAAGGCCAAGGTTTCTCACTTCCATCAATGGTTCAATTTCAATTGCATCAATAACAACACTGAAGTCATGATCTTTGAAAAGCTGAAATTGGGACCCTACAAGCATATCTTCAGTCCTGACAGAATTAACTTTAAAACAATTCTTTTGTATGAACATCTTAATAGCAGACATTTACAGGCAAAAGCGCAAATACTACAGCAGAAGGGTGTAATTGGGTCTGTAACTACAGCATAACAGTGAAACTCAAGACCATGTTGGCAAAAAATGTGACCAAGAAGAAACATAATAACTGCACAGTAAATAAACAAGCACAGAATTCAGTGGAAAATCCTGAAATATTGGGATGACAGTCAAGATCTATAAATTGGCTCATGTTAGACAAACAGGAGCTGAAACAACAAAGGTAAGTACCAGTACCAAGTATAATGCCTAGATAACTTTGTTGAGTTGAGTTTTACCCTATCAAAAGCTGCGCTTCCACAGTAATTCATAGTTGATGTCACCGGATGTATTTGGTATTGCCTTTTACATGAAACACACATACCCAGCTTGGGTGAAACATGGCTACTCTGACTCTACAGTGGACAGAGTTGTTCTTACCGGCACTCAATGAACCACTGCCGGATCTGCTCCTGTAGAGTCTCCTTAACATCAGGCCCCTCAACATCCCTCACAGCCTCCTTGATACTGCTCAGTGCCTCCTGGTACTCTGCCTCGTGCTCCTCCTGCACCAGCCGGCGGGCGCTCTCCACCTGTCGCACCCGCAGTTGGGCTGCACTGAGCTTCTGCTGCTGGGGAGGGGGTATCTGACGATCACGTGGGGGGAGGGCAGTAGAACCACAAAGACACGACAAGAAGCAACACATTTACTCATTAAATGGTCGGATAAACATTATATCTAATCCAATAATGAATACATTTGTTTCTTTAAATATAAAATGTAATTATCACCTTGAAGACAATTATTACAAAAAAATGCTTGTGCAAACATCTGACACACGCATGAATTGAAAGGGTTGGTTTCTGGTTATCGTTGAATACTTTTTCACTGTGATCTGATCCTCAGTTGCCCACACCTGAACAAATAGAATCTTAAAAAACTGAGCTATTTTATGTTCAGTGCCCTTTATCTATTGCAGATTTAAGACTAAACCGATTTTTAGCACTAAATGATCTGATCACGGGGTCCAAAACCAGAGCTCTCTGTAGTATTGCTGTACTTACAATATTATGCAGGGATCAGAGGGTCAGGGCGGGATCCAGAAGCAGGGAAAGGTAAATAGTCAGCTGGGCAAGAAGCATGCAGCAGCAGGTGAGGAGGAGCAAGTGGTGACAGGCAGACAAAAGTCCAGAGCCACAATCTAAAGGCAGGCAACAGCTCCAAACCAGGGGACACAAGCGAAAGAACCAAAAGGAGTTCCATAGGCAGAAACCAGGAAGCACAAGCAAGTCCAAGGCCAGGGTAACAGTGAAAGCAGAGAAGGGGAATCCAAGAGTCGAAGGTCAAACAAACACAAGAGGACAAAGGTGAAAACCAGGAAATGCCGAGACTAGCAAATTAATATTTTGACTGAGCATCCAAGTGGTGCACAGGCAGATCTTAAATAGCTCCAGTGTGCGGGTTGGGGCGGGGGGGATCTTCTTCCACAGCTGTTAGTAATGGTATGATTAGCGGTTAAACATTAGGGTTGCTGATGAAACGCCAAGGTTTTTGGCGTGAGCGAATATGACTTCATACAGAAAGCTTACTATTAACTTTCTCCAAACACCGAGGACACACATTTCAAAAATCTCTAAAGTACAGGTCTAATGCTCAACTCCTGGAGGGCCATTGTGCCTTTTTTATGTTAATCAATTGAATAATTAACATAGCTATTTTCTAAGTTACTTACATAGAGGACTTTTTTAAATGTCTTGTACATTTTCTTACTAAAACGACATATTTCATTAAAGAAAATAAGGGGCTGTCCATGAAGACAGGAACCATCTAAAGTGCTTGAGACCCTTGCTTTAAATTTAGCTATAGATTCTTGTGCACACTAAAATTATGCTTGCCACAAGACGCAGCATAGCTAATGCACCTTACAAGCATGACAAATACAAGGTCATCCTTAAAAATTCATGGGTTAACATTCATGGTGAGCAACACCAGAACACATTCTATACTGAACTGAGTTTCTGCATTTGGAAGCAGCTTTAATGGAAAACACCTGAAAGGATCAGTCTGACGAAGGAGAAGCAAATATTTCCATTGCATGTCTCAAAGAGCCTTGTCCATTGTTCCTCCACACATCTGTCTCCCTCTGTGTTTATTGTCTGATGTTTGGCCACCACAATCTGCCAGCAGGACTTCCCTTTGCACCCTTTGGAGACTGCAATGTAATTATTCTCATAAATAAATAATGTCAGAAAATGAATTTGGTCCAGAAATAAATGTTTACTGCCTTTAGCTAAGAGGGCAGTGCATGAAATGTATTCAGAGTAAACACTGAAACACTTTGGAGTATATAGCCTGTAGTCTCTTGGCAAAACAAGACTACAATTGGTTTCCAAAGCCAAGCTTGCTTTTATACAAAGACTTAATATCTGATCTTCCTTTTCCAACCTAATGAATCCAAGTACAAATATACTTAAGGAGAAAAACTAGATGTGTCTTTATGCTCGGTTAATATAACATTATAGTTTTCAACACATTATTATTCTTTCAGTATCATAAGTGGAATATCACTAACAAAGCAATGAAAAACCCTAACTGATTTATATGAAGAGCAACTATTTATTACCCTGCTGATTTGTACATTTATTAATTACTAATTTAGCCAAAGGGCGATATCAACGTATAATATATTACCCTATGTATAATTAAACATGAAAGGGAATATGAAATTCCTGTGGCAAGTCTGTAAAATAATTCAGACTTTGTTTATAAAACATTAATTATTAGGTGCTGTAATGCCTCAAGATAATAAGTCAGTTTATTTAAAATATATATTTTCTCCCTTTTCTTTAGCTACGACAGCAAAAATGTTCACATATGCTTATTATATGCTTGCAGTCTGTGTTTCCATATTTTTTGTGGCAAAACCATCCATCACTAATGAGCCACATACCAGGAGCTTCAGTTCATATAAAGTAATAGTGCCAATCATTTTCAATAGATTCCAGTACAGAATTTTACATTTGAGAATAAGGATTTGTTTCAAGCAAACACACATTGCTCAATATGTGCTTGGACAAATACTGTTAAAAGCATGCATTACAAATTCTGCAGAATGTTAATATGTAACAATTACACGGAATAATTCTCAAAATTTCATAGCAGTTTACTTTCACCATTACATTCACAAAGAAGGAAATATGCTTCAGGAAGAAGAATGAATAATTGTTGAGGATACATTATGCAAGGTCACTGAAAACAGACTTATAAACAGACCTATCTGTAAAACATTATGCAAGACAAACTATTTTAATTTCAGCAGAGAAAAAGCAGTTCCTTCCTTAGCGTACCAAACTGATTAAATCCTGGGCTGCACAATAATGACAAAGCTCAGACGTAGCCCCACACTCTGCTTTAGTAATGTGAAAATTTGCCTGATGTTTGTGTTGATGACCTGCAGCCTTCTGTTAAAAGGAACAATGAATCTCCTACAGCTGAAAAAAAAGAAGAATTTGGATTCTTCGTTGGAATCAACTGTTCAAATCACTCGGAAATATTCGTACAAGGCTCATTGTAAAAAGAATGTTGTCTGTAATTCTGTCTTATTTGCCTTTTCCACCATTTGGAAAAGGGGAATTTATTGGGAATATCACCTAGAGTGTGGCCTCATTTACATTGTATTAAAGATACATTCACATGTAAAACAGGATATCAAGTACTGACAACAACCTGAATTCAGAAGCTATTTAAAAAGGTCCAAATACTTAGCATTAAAATGACAATTTACTGCTACTGAACGTTGGTGGCAGAAAGAGAGAGTGAACAACTTCACATGCAGTTCTACAATACAGCCCTGAAAAGGTGTTTAAAATCAGCACAGCATGTCATCAATTTCACAAAGTTGTCAACAAGCTCTTAAAAGGCACATATCTGTCTTCTCAGAGATATACACTACAGCATGGTCTGGCAGTTGTATGTGGCAGAGTGCACAAACTGAACCTGGCCTTTGACCTGTCTTCAACTCAGTCGAACTCAAACTTTTTCTAACCTGGCAAACCTGAAAGCTGGAATTGTTTTTTCTGCTATAAATTCAAACTATTTTACATCATTGTACTAGGTAAGGAATATTACTATATTACTTCACTGTACTAGGCTGCACTCTTTTTGCATTGGTTAAGATGTAGCTTTCCCACATATTTCATCTTCAGGAGCCATCACAAGTCATAAATTCTTCTCGCAAGACATGTCTTTATTTGTTTCAGGCTATTTTCTCGTGAAAACCCGCGAGATAAAAATGTTGCACATAAAAATATAGTACTTTTTGCAAGCTGTCAAAATAATGTGGCTATATACTGTACACTACTGATATGCTGCTTTTTGGATTAAAATACCAATTCTGCAATAACAATATGTTTTAAGACCTACGTTAAACCTAAGTCAAACCTACGTTTTGTTTATTTTAAAATGAAACAATTCAAGGCAGTTGTCAGATGACAGTGTGTATGTTTTTCCTAAGCTGCCTTTAAGGCTCATATTTAAAACAGACTCCTTTTTTGTCTCAAAAGAAGGCAAGTATAAAATTATTTTATGGAGTGATTTCTACACTTTCAAACTGCACACAGATGCCTGACCTTCTAAACCTCTTAATTTTGCTCTTTTAGGCCACATACTGTATACTGTATATCTCTGTCACTGGCACCTGCTTGTTGTTTTCACCTGCTGTGAAATAGCGTTAGCTCTATTATCATGCATCATTTGTATGCTACTTCTACATGTTTGTATGCTACTTTAAAGAGAAGTAGATTAGTAACCAGAATGCTTTACAGTGATCTCCAATATCATGCACTGTTTTGCCCAAATTACTGCCATTTTATACAGTAACTCAGGTCCTTTTTGTCACAGTTCTCTGAACTTTACTTCTATTAATTCTTTTTATGCTTTAATTACTTAACTGTATTTTAATACATGTAACTGCTGTATATTACAGGGAAATTGTGTAACATATCTCAGATATAGATTAGTTTTTTTTTGTAAAGACCTCCTGAGTTAGCTTAACAGCTCACATTGCTATGGGCTCAACAAAACTGGCACTGCCCTGCTAGATAGCTCAGAACTTAAAAACTTTTTTTTAAAGTTCCCTACTGACTTAGGATGCATTACGTTGATTTCTCACCATTCCTAGGAATATCATCTCCTCTAATCGTTCCTTTTTTGTTTTCTTCCTCTGACTATAGCCCAGCCAGACCTGCAAAACACAGAAAAGAGTTAGCAATACTTATTACAAAGTGTACAGATTTGTACAAATGTGTACAGATGGAAAGCTTCTACTGTATGTAGTGAATGAGCACTTGCAGTTTTCAAAGAAAGGCAAATAATGAGATTTTGTGGTTTATCTGTAACAGCAAAAATACCAAACAACTGGTAATGTCCAATATGAACTAAGCAATAAGATACAATACAATAAGATACAAGCAACTGAATGATGAACCACACAGTCCTACTAAAAATACGAATCAAAAACCTGGACTTGCCTTCAAGATAAGATAGCATGACTCAAAAGTAAGCAGATAGATGGCAGCTTTGAATCAATCTATGAATGCAGTTTTGAGGGTTCAAACATACTTCTAAAACCTCAGCATGGAAAAAAGCATTAGCTGTTTAGCACTGAAACTTGATAAATCAGCTTTGTGGTAAACCAAAGGATCAGTAATCTAAATACTAAAGACACTGAACTGCCAGACATTTTATGGGCTGTTAACAGATAAGACTCCTACTTATCCCACACATATGAAATATCCTACAATGAAGAAGACTTATTCTATAATTACTTTTTATTTCTGCGACGAGAAAGAAAGTCCTTTCACACATATGCACATATGTGAAGGAACAAGTAATAGGTTTATTCCATGCCAAATAGAGAAGAAAGAAAACACAATGTTTCAGCGGCAGAAACATTGTGCTTTCTTTCTTCTCTTTTCAGCATGGAATAAACCTATTACTTGTTCCTTTGCAGTCTACACATGCTGACGCACCTCCCCACCTGAACTACTCACATATTGTAAGTGAATGCCAGCTCTCACTTGCAAATAGTCCCCCCCTCTCTAATTATTTTTTTATGTCTGTTACTAAGGGTACCAAAGGTTAATTATTATTATTTTTACTCATGCATTCTGTATTCTGCACATTTTTAGGCATGTGTTCTTGCCCTTACAAAATCTGCTCAATAAAATATGAAAGATTCCTTCATGCTTATATATAACATCTTCACTAAGTCGTAATGCTCCAGTGATTCTTACTCATGCACTTGGCACTGCTCTCTCAGAAAATGTCTTGCTGCTATTTATAACATTTCTATATTTTGTGTTTGCTGTGACAGCTTTATGTAGAGATGAATCAAAATACTTGTGCAGGAACGCTGCCCCATAACATCACAGAAGCACTCATAGGACTAGACCTAGTTACATAATGATCTGCAAACTATGTTCTGGTTGTATATTCCTTGTATATCAAGTAATGTTTTTCTGTTCACTAAACTGATGCATGTCATGTACTTGGCTGTTTGTATATGGCCAGATGAACTCAGATGAGTGTTATTGTTTATGTGTTTATTGCACAACAGCTGAAAATTAAATCTAAAAAAGCCTCTATCGTTTCATGTCCAAAATGTCCCTTCATGTCTACTGCTACATCAGCCATAACGTGCATTCTACCTCAGAGACAGAATGATGCCTTGGATAAGATAAAGCTTTAGCGAGATCAATGAAATAAAACCTGCTTTCCTTCGTCTCTTGAAAATTCCTTCCTCACATAAACAACAAACAACAGTGTTCACAGAGGACCCGAGCAAAACCTTTGTTTTTGAGGCAGATTTTATTTCACATAAAGAGCTCTGATCATCATAATCTCATCATCTGCACGACACAGTGCTGCAGTTTTGCAAAGGCAGGAACAAACTACCTGCTGCATTGCTATGTAAACGCAACTAATAATAATAATAATTATTATTCCTTACATTTACAAGTAATGGGGACCCCTCTCCACCAATGTGTGCAGCTCCCACCTGGATAATGCGACGGCAGCCATAGTGTGCACAATACGCAATGACCACAGAGAGTCAGGACCTCAGTTCTACATCTCATCCAAACATAATGTCCACATCACTTTATTGGGGCATTAGAAAGGTGAGCGCCCCTCACTGGTCCCACTAATACCACAGTTTTTGCTTAGCTTCAGTGGGTTGCCTGTTTTGAGCTGCAGGGTGATATGGCTTCTGGCACTGGAATTGTGCCTGCTGCCTGGTTCTGTGTGGCAGTCTGTGATATATGTGCTCTAACCTTCTGAATGCGGGTGGCTGCTTCATGAGGATCCAGGGTGCTGGCTCCGCGCGTCTTGGCCAGCCGTTCCTTCTCCTCCTCCTGCCGGATCTCCCTCATGAACCTGGCCCTCAGCCGGCCCTGCCGCGCGCGTTCCGACACCTGCACTAAGCGCGCCGCCTCCTCCAGCGACATGGACCGTGCTGGGGCCTTCTGTGAAAGAACAGGCCAAACTCTGGATACAGTTAAAACACACTCCCCGGCCAAAAGATTTTTTTTTGTTCACTTTTATTTGCATTAGTCTACTGAAAGTATGAAAAAAGGTGCCCAGCCAGTCTCTTACAGTATTTATCTTCGATAGACACCTGTTCTGCTTCTAATTAGAATTTCTTCATCTCCAAACCACTGAACCTTAAAGAAGAGGCAACCATGGTCAGCGTATTTCAAGGTGCAAGATCTAAGAAGAAAAGTGCAGCCATCCTGCTTTACTCTATGTCAAGATGAAAAAAGCTGTTCTGCACTTTGCACATGTGCTTAGCCTGGAAGTATGAATGGGCTGGCGATTCGCAACTCCACTGACTGTTTCCCGTTCGAAATGTCCGGCTCTCATCAGAATCTGGCCGAGGATCCTCTCGCGGTCTTTCAGCACTCGCAGCCTTTCACTCACAAAGTATCTGGGTACGGGCACCTCCAGGTCCTCCTGCAAACACAGAAGATGTGAGGGAGAAAGACACTTACTCAGGTGTTATCATGACATATTTCCCATTGGGTACCAAACCTGTGCTTCATATACATGTTTATTGTATTTCATTAATTTACTAACCATTTTATTCTAATACAGAGTCACAGGGGAGACCGGACCCTGTCCTGGCAAGCAATGGGAGCAAGGCAGGATCCACCCTGGACGGGTGCCAATCCATCACAGGGCGCACACAGATACAAACACACACACACTCATTCACAGGGTCAATTTTCCCAGAAGCCAATTAACCTTCCAGTATGCCTTTGGACAGTGGGAGGAACCCAGAGCGCCTGGAGGAAACCCACATTAACAAGGGGAGAACATACACTACAAAACTCCACAAAGGATAACACTATTGGAATTGAACCCAGGGCCCCAGCACTGTGAGGAACCAATGCCATATGTTTATTCCAATACCAAAATTGTGAGAGGTATTGGAGACCATGTCAGTGGAGTAAAGGTAAAGACTTTATCTTCTTACTGTACGGTTATTCAGAAGATGGTGGGAACGATACTATGGAAGAGAAAGCTAATTTCGGTTTCTAGTTGTGTTAGTTATTAAGACTTGTTTTATTTAAACATCCTTCCTGGTATTCATTTGGAAAAAAGCCAAGATGAAAGAAAAACACACTGTGGGGACAGACAACTTCTCTGATTAATACCTGTTTTCCTAACCAAAGAAAAACATAACTTGAAAGGACAGCCACAGGTATCTCTTGATATTTGGCAAAGCGTCAAACAAAATGCATGAGTGAATAAAAAAACCCAACCTTTTTTCCCCATCCATCACTGCACATAAGCTGAATGTGGTTACCATTCAACCCTGAAACCCAAGGGATATGAAAACAGTTTGCATTGAGACTGCCAGCATGGATCCGCCAGAAATCTGACCTGAGACAAATATGGCTGGCCAGTAAACACTGATCTATGAAAAACTGGAGAAGACAGAACTGAAAAATTGAGAAAATAATATAGTAGAAAAATATAGTAGGCATTGTACACTTTAGAGACAATATCTAATCATCTGTTTTCTTTCATTTATGTATACAAAAGATTGGCAACCAACTTTCTTGAGAAACAAGTGAGCCAGAACAGAATTTAATTCATTTAAGTTATAAATTGGTTATTTGGAAAAGTGATCTCATGGTACATGATCATGATGTTGATCAAGCCACCTCATTAAAACTGTAGTATAACAATCAGCTCTGATCTGATTGCTGATCCTGATGCTTTCACAGAGCTTTCATTTCTGTCTAGAATAGACTAGTTCGTCCAAGTGCTTTGATTAACCTAGGATTTTTTTCAGCCACCCAGGCATATCACATGTTTGCAAAGGAGAGAAATGAAATCCATAATCAATAACAATATTTCCTCTCTACAGATCTGCCAGCGGCATGAGGGAATCCCAAGAGCACTGACTGGGGTCAGCTTGAGGTCCTGCAGGATGTCATCATAGTAGTGGAACTCGGAGAACTCCAGCTCCACCATCTCGTTCTTCAGCTCCAGCAGGCGGCCCATGACCCCGTCCAGCACGTGCCGCACCACTCGCCGCTTCTGAGGGTGGACGATCTGGTCGTAGACGGCTTCCAGACCGCGCAGGACCTGCAGGTACTTGACATAGAAGGTGGCCAGCGTCTGGAAGACGAGGAGACGGTCTTTCTGAGGGCGTGGCGGGTCAGCAGGCAGCTCCTCCTCCAGCAAATCCTGCAGTGCCCCCTGAGCAGCCACCCACATCTTCCCGTAGACACTGTGGCAGGATGGCGTACAGGGTTAATCAACAGCAGGCCCACAACTGTGGCCAAGCCCAGCACTAGAAAACGTACAAAGGTTATAGAGTAGATGAAGACTAACAGCTTTCCAACATTCAGAAATATAAAATAACTCTTTCCACATCAAACATCAAAGCCTTTCGGCGTCAAAACAAACTTATCACTTACAACTCCAACATACTCAAAACATTATATTCAGGAAAACGGCAATCATTTTTTGTATCCGGTCTGCTAACATTGCATTGAACCTCAACAACCTGGAGGGTGGACAATCTGGTGAAAGTCACAGGCTAGTGGTATGTGTGACCATTGCTGGAAGCAAGCAATACAAGCTGTACATTCGTACGGCATCCTTTGCACCAAGCTTCAGATGCTGGGCTTCTGTCCCATTTGTCTCAAAGAAGCTGGACATGCAAATGCCTGTGCACTGGTCTCTGAGCCCTAGATGTCACATGTTATCTCAGCTTATTTCAATGGGGCTTAAGTCCAGTAAGCAGTCTGTCTGCAAAATAACTCATCTCACAAGAAAGTCGCTGTACATAGGACATGTGTTGCACATACATTGTCCTGTCAGGACAGGGTGAGCACCCAGGAAAGCCCTAGGACTTGGTCAGTGTAGCACTGTGCAGTCAGCTTAACATCTAACACTACGAATAAAATTGTCTAATGACTCTCCTGCCCTGACAATCATACATGGACCTAACAATTGAAGTGTTATCACTTGTGGTCCTCCAGTTCATGGTCTGTTATTGTCAGGACAAGCCAGGTTAAAAATTGCTGGTTGTGAAAATGCCAGTAAGAGACAATTCCTTTATTCCAGTCTCTAACATACTGACAGCATAAAGGTGATGTTCTCTTGATAAAGACGACATGTTGGTGCCTTTCTGCGTTTTTCTTTCTTTTCTCTAGGCTTGACATTCAACAGGTTAAAACTCCTCATTACCTATGATAAATCAAACCAGATCTAAAGTGAATGCACAGTTATTATTAAACAAAATTGCATGTATTGATGTTTCTAAGAAACAGTGATACATTATCTATCCTCAGCAAACATATTAGACTGAAATTGTGCTTTTAATAATTAATAATAATAATTGCCAACACTTATACAATGCTTTTCTGGACACTTCAAAGCGCTTTATAGGTAATGGGGACTCCCCTCCACCACCACCAATGTGCAGCATCCCACTGGATGATGCGACGGCAGCCATAGTGCGCCAGAACGCTCACCACACAACAGCTATCAGTGGGGAGGAGAGCAGAGTAATGTAGCCAGTTCATAGAGGAGGCCATGAATGGTAAGGGCCAATAGGAAATTTGGCCAGGACGCCGGGGTTGCACCCCTACTCTTTTCAAGAAAGTCCCTGGGATTTTTAATGACCACAGAGAGTCAGGACCTTGGTTTTACGTCTCATCCGAAGGACAATGCTTGTTTTACAGTATAGTGTCCCCGTCACTATACTGGGGCATTAGGACCCACATGGACCGCAGGGTGAGCGCCCCCTGCTGGCCCCACAAACACCTCTTCCAGCAGCAACCTTAGTTTTTTTTTATTTTCATGAATTTAATTTGTAAATATTTTCAAAAGACAATGGCAATTGAATAATGATCAATCTGAAATGGTGCACAGACATCTAACTTTTCAATTTTGCATGATCTTTTTATTTTCCCTTCCTCACTAATTCCCTTATTTCTTTTACTCTACCAAATTCCCCCAGATGCTTCCCACACAAAGATAACACAAGCAAATATCAGCCAGTCCTAAACAAGCAACACTCAGTCATCCTAAGGACAGCATACCTCTCCTTATTGATGGGAACAGGCAATAGCTATTCAAAATATAAGGAGAAATATACTGTAGATGGCCGGTTTATCAGATCGCCCTTAAGGTAAAATTTTATTTCCTAATTTAATCTCACTTTTGTGTGTTCAATTCTATGGTAACAGGAACACACTAACTGAAATTTCCCAAGACACATTTTTCCAAAGATTTTCCTGTAATGGTTATTGGAGAATAAAAGCCTTGACTATAATATATCAGAACAGCAGCTGGGAATGCCCCATTTCATGAATATGAAACCTTTAATAGCATTTCATACCTTATTTGGGCAGACAAAACATTACTATAAGCCACTCTACTGTTCAGAATGAGGAGATAATTTCACAAAACAAAGAAGAATAAATCTGACAATGATGCACAAGGAAAACAAAACTTCAGGGAAACCATATGGGCCAAAGTATTCACACAATTCCCAAGGGTACGGTTTGAAGGAGCAAATGAACACAATCACATGAAGAATTATTTGTCATTTGAGTATTTCTGAAAACAAAGTCCTTTGATCACTCCAGGATAGGTAATGAATTTGGGCATTGCTATTATGAATAGAAATGTGAATAGCAATGTCCCTGTGTCTGGGGAACATTACAAATTAACTTTGTCATCTAAAATTATAGTTGATTTTTTTTGGGGTTCTTACAGAATGTTAGCACTTAACAGAAATGTTTACTGTAAATACCGATTTGCCAAAGAAAGTCCTCTTAGCAGAATAGTCTTATACCAGAGGAGGGTATACAGGAATACTGAGAATTTTCCTTTTCACAGGGGCAACAGTATGTGGAGCACTTCACCTTTTCTGAGCTGCCCCCAAGACAAGGGTGAGGCTGAATACAAGAACTTCTTTAGCTCTTGAAAAGGAATGAGCTCAAAGGAGTGGAGGTGGGGGGGGGTGGTTGCACTACTTCTGAAAGGAAGTAAAAAAAGCAGAGCAATCCTTTGAACCAGGCTAACATGTAGAACCTCAGCAAAGCTGTAATGAAGGAATTTCAGAATAAAAGGGTTGCACAGAAAGGTTTTCAAGGCAGATTAAGTCCGGAGACAGCCCTGTGTGACAGTCATCACCTGACAAGGCCCGTCACAGTGAAAGAGGCTTAATGGAAAATGGAAAGTGTCTTGAGGCTGACAACCCCTGGCCATGGAGCCTCTTGGGCTTGAAATCACTGCCTGCTGAATGATTTAATAGACAGCTAGCAATTCAGACTTAACAATGCCAGGGCAGATAATGATTTGTATTGTTGTGCACGCTCATTAAAAGAATTCTGCTACACTGCTTTCATGCTTCCAGGTTCCCAGGTGCTTACCTGACCAACATAGTAGCTGTTTCTTGTGTGGAGATGGGGATGAAGGTCAGGTTTACACTAGCTTTTGTGTCGCTATAGGAACAACAACACAATGTATACATCCTCTCGCTGTGGGCTCTTGTTTACATCTTTTTATTTGGAGTGTGTTTTCCCTTAGCCATGGCATCACACATAAAGGAGCTTACTAACAGAAGGTTCCACAAACTTTGGACAGCTTAGTGCTGTCCATGGAAAATCTGCTCCTTAATAGTTTATACAATGGAGCGGTGGTGTTTACAACAAGGATATTACTGCAATAGTCTGCATTTATCTTTGCTTAATCTACCCTTATCCTTAATGCCTTTTTTCTAATATATGGCCAAACATGAACTCAAGACAGATGTAAAGAAACACCCAAAATGACAATTAAGACAGTAAGAATGAAGGAAACACTTTGAACTCTGTTTGTTTTGTTCTACACACATTGGTATAAGACAGCAGCAGCCAACAATGGAATTGAAAAACTGTTCCAAAAGTAATATTGTTTTTAAAAAAGCAAGGGAGGTTCCAAAACAATCCCAACAGCTAAGAACTATCCTGTGAATTTATAAACACAACAAGTTCAAAAAGTTTCCTCATAATTTTTTCCCCAAAGTATAATAACCTTAAAATTATATGCAATTTCAAAGCAAGATACAACCATATATAATGCTATGGTGTCAAGACAAGCCCTTTAATTACCGCAGATTATTTCAGTTTTTCAAGTCCCATGACCAGACACAAAACAGACGGCATCATTAGCTGATGCGAGCTCTCTGCAGCCATGCATTACTACTACTGTTAGCTATTAAATACATAAAGGACTGATTACTAGCTTGCAATGTAAATAAGATACTCCTGTTGTACTAGATTAAAAGAAAATTCAAATAGTTTTACCTAATTACAGTATTAGCTAATTAAGCTAAACTCTTAACAACAAGGGGATTTCACAACATTTACATTTCACTCAGGCCACATATACACCAGTGCAGATGTCTTAGACATCATTGACTCAATCAGAAGTTGCAATGTATTAGTATATGTTATGATTATCAACAATTTACTCAAAGCCTTCACTAGTGCTTTCAACAATTATAGTTCCCTACAAACGCATTAAGACAACTCAAGTCAAAATCTTTCTTTTGTTTTACAATAAATATTTGTTTTGAGTAAGTTCATGCATACAATATATGAGAACTAAAACTCACTTTCAAACCAGTGATTTCAAGTGATCAAAATGATTGGAATACTTTCAATTTAAACATATTTCAGAGTGCAATAGTCAGTATTTGGCTGCATATGTGTTTGAGGAATAAAATGCACAAACTCTGCGACCCACTGAGCCCACTAACTCAATGTAACCATCCGAGATGGGTTCTACAGCCAATTTCCTTGCCTGTTATGGGATGTTACACCTTCAGTTTTTACTTCATCATGTAAAATCTAATGCTTAATTTTTTGGGGGGATCTGGAGATTAACGTGGAATTCCTTGGTTGGATTGGCCTCATGTTTTGGGCCATGACCATACTGCATGGTGAAGCTCTACCCAGTAAGTATAGAAATATGGATAAGCCAAGACCAGGTCATGACGTAGTGATCATTGGAAGTAACTGCCTTTCTCCACATTTTAACCCTTTTCATCACTTTGGTAAAAGTGTGGCTCCTCTGTGTAGTTCCAAGCAAATTCTGAAGCACAGTGGTAGTAATCTCAGTCTTCTATAATGCATGTTGTGGAAAATGCTTCTGTACTTATTGCGTAGAATTTCACCATACACCATTAGGAAGAGCAACAGGGTCTAACATAAAACCCTGTAGTGCACAGCTACATACATTGGCCCAGTCAGAGGTTACTCCCCTTATACCTTACTGTTTGCTATTCATTAATCCATTTAGACGCATTATTTACTTTGAATACATGTAGCTTTCAGTTTGAAAATTCAGTATGCATGTAAAGTGCACATTAAAAATGCAATTATTTTTTGCCTTCAATGCCACACAGATAATCTGATTAGATGTTGTGCCAGCGATCAACTTAGGTTTTCACATGAGATAAACATTTAAAAGCACTTTCTATTCATGCACAAACTGCACCAAAAAGCAAACAGTGAAGAGCGCATTCAACAAAGAGTTCATTTGAAAAGAACTGGATCCTAAAACCTTTACCTTTCTGTTACACAGGTGAGAATAACATTATTTACAGATCAATAATATGTGACAACAAGACAAAAGAGAACAAAAATCACAAAAAATGTAAATGGACTAGAAAACCATTCTTAAGACATGATTATCTGGTACTGTGTTTTGAATTTGTAGTTCATAAAACATCTCTGGTAAGAAATATTTCTTACTTTACTATTTAATACATGTTGTATAATCAAAAATGTTTATGTGTATGTACATATGTTAAGCAAACATTAAAAAGAGATATGGATCAGATGTATTATGTTTTATGAAGTGGGTGGTACCCAGCAATCGTGCTGTGGTTGAGGTCTGGAAACTCTTTTGCTACAAGTTAATCACTGAGGTAACATTTGACAGTGAGTGTCAGTATGACACAGTATGGTTATGCATTGGAATCATATTGCATTGGCATATGAAATAGACTGTAACCTGCTACTTCATACTAGTCTGTACATATAGTTTTAGTAATTTACTTTCTTATCGACAGGAATTTTCTCTGGAAAAAAAAAACATTTTGTCCACTATTTGGTCATGCAACAGCGTCAGTTTTTTTTTTTTTGCACAAACAAAAATAAAGCTTTGGATAAAAGCTTAAGACTGCAGGTCTGGTTTGATGTGATGACTTAGCTTTATAATGGCAACCCCCATTACAAAGTTGGAAATGCTTACCTGTGAGACATGCTTTTTTTATTTTGCCAACTTTTTCCTCAGACAGTCCTGCTGTTTCTCTTACTCTCTCTGCATTACATCTGATTCTGAAGAGCATAGATCCTAGGATAATTAATAAAGATTAGTATTGCAGGCTGCATCTCATACTGTACATATATAAGCAGAGCTATAACAGCATTAATAGTCTTCATTTTCGATACTTTTTAACAACAGACCTCCCACTTTATTTATGTGTGTACATACTGTATATAAATTCCCAATTTATATATGTATAAACTCTTTCCACTTCACAATTTATGTATGTATAAACTGTATATATTCAGTGTTTAAAAGCCCTATAAAAAAAGTTTGGTTCTCCTTATAAACAGCAAGCATAGATCATATTCCCAAACCATTCTACAGTTGTAGATTAAGTATATGATCTAAAAAACTACCACGAAGAAAAGATCCTCAGAGATTACAGAAGATGCAAATGTTTCATTCCAGAAAGGACAACATGCACACAACCTTTAACCTTAATCTAGTAGAAAGAGGGGAATGTGGCATTTTATTATAATACTGCTTTTTGGGCATAGGTAAAGCAGTATGTGACTACTTCAAACGACAAAACATGTTCTTATGCACAATTTTCAGTTTTACTGCACGTAGAGCTACGTATCCTATTAGGTATTTCATATAAGTATTAAAGATAACTGCACTTAAAATTACATATTACTATGGGAATCAA
This sequence comes from Lepisosteus platostomus, assembly GCF_059453375.1. Classification (NCBI taxonomy): domain Eukaryota; kingdom Metazoa; phylum Chordata; class Actinopteri; order Semionotiformes; family Lepisosteidae; genus Lepisosteus; species Lepisosteus platostomus. Next base: position 32,165,251 of record NC_142624.1, on the reverse strand, counting down.
ATAGAATAACTGGAACAGATACAGTTACACGGTTTATTTTATATTTCAAAGTCCACAATGAACAAAAAATCTGTAAGAAGAAACTAGACACAAAAACTCACCAATATCTTGAAAAAACACAAACCGCAAGTTCAGGTGTTTCCAGTTTTATTTGGTTGTTGGCTTTCTGACCGACTGTCAAGGTAATTTCACATTACCTTAGTACGGCCTGATGAATGCTAAATTATAAAATGTTTTGAAACCTCACAGAAACGGCTGTATGCTTCCAAACTTGCTTTACAACATCACTGCATCTAACAACAAGACGCCACGCCTGCGCACTATTCCGTATCCAAGGTGCAGAGTGTGAAGCAGCTGACATTGGATTGCTACGAGAATGAAGAAATGGATTTAGGAGAAACTCACGGCGCTCGCTTGGAATATTTCGAATTTCAGAACACCAAGACGCAGACATTTTTTTTAACGTTGTGCTAAAAGAAAAGCGTATTCTGGGACAGAGTGATCTAAGTAATTTATAGTTTTTGATACGATCTAATATTTAAAGATCTGCGAACCTTCACGAAATAAATTGTTTACTGTTGAATTTAGTAACCAATACGATCGAAATAGTCACACACGATTTTCTCAGTGGTAAGTGGATAAAAGGCGTTGTTTCAATCGTGTTCTTTTCACCTAATATTAATTTGTGCACTTAAACTTAAGTTTTAGTAATGAATGGTTGGACCAATGAAGTGTAAGATCAATTCCAAAATGCACAATGTCTTTACCCTGCATTGTGGTCTGCACTCTGCAGACGACAGGCTGTTACAAAAGCATTATGTGATCTTAATATACAATATAATAATGACTTTTCAATATAATATAGACTATATTATATACCATACAATATAATAATTTTAAATATAAGAATGACTTGGTGTACGAAACGTAAGTAAATTTAATTTCATAGTATTAGGGATATGCCTCGGGAAAAAATGGAATATACAGTATAAAGAGATCTGGAATCCCTTAGAATGAAAACTGCTACAGTATGTAAGTTCAGGACATCCTGCATTATTATTTACCCCCCTGTTAGGAGGCACAATTTGACACTTTCAATTAGGATTAAGAGGATTTAGGTTGGATTAGGATTTAGAATGTACACGGTCTAATGGATAAAACTAAAAAATGCTTGCAGATTTTTATAGAATTCCTAAGTATTCAAATAATTCTCTACAGCAACCCTAAATTAGTTCAAGGGGAAAAGATTGTTTAGGTCCCACATTGAGTATAACGGTCTCGTTGTGCGATCAAAGTGGTGCAATCAAACAGGAAACTGGTTAGTGGTCTATTCCAACAGAGGCTCTGAATGATTTGCAAGGTTCTATGTCTAAGATGGGATGGGAGTTAATGTTCATACCATACATTGACAATATCCCAGTCCCTACCACAGATGACCTATTTGGGTGAGTAGCAAGAAAGAAGCCAGTACTGCAAAAGAGTTCATGGCAAAACTTGTAAATGATACTGCAGCGGAAGGGTTTTTGGTAAGACGAGATAAATAGTGAAGTAAATTCAGAGCATTTTGTTTGGTGCACATCCAACACAGTGGTTAACCCTTGCCAGGTGTTGGTCAGGATTGAGAGGACATACTGTAGAAGAAAATCCTACAAAGCCTGTCAACAATCTGAAGCCCAGCAATTCAGTTTTCTGCAGGACAATGACCAAACCTGAAGTAGAATGTATGGCATGGTAGTTTGATGAGGAGAGAGCATGTCAATAATTTCTGATTTGGGACCAGTAGAAAATATAGGGCAAGACGTGAAGTTCACAGTCCTTAAAGGATCCCCAATGAACCTGTCAGAACTGGACTAATTTTACCATGAAGAATGGCCAACTATTATACCATCCCACTGTGAAAATCTGGTGGAGATTCATCCAAAAACACTCCCGTAGTAATTACTGTCAAACCTGTCAAAGGAGCTTCCATAAAGTCCTGGCTTAGGGGACTGAATACTTATGCAATTACTAAATTACTGTTTGTGTATTATTCAATCTCCTTCACATATAACATTGTTCAGTTCATCTGAAAAAAATGTGTACCTTACATTTGTAATACATCAGAACTATTGGTTGAAGATGAATACTTTTGCAAAACACTTTATCTTGCATCCCAGGCTATGACTTCATCTTTTGTTCCCTGCTGGAAATGAAAGAGTGCCATTCCTTTTCATAAGTGGTGGAAGGTATTTGATGTGGACAGTATACAATGTGAAGGACTGACTCAATCAACTGATGTCTCATAAGGTTCAATATACATCATAAAATATGTGAATATGTTTTACCTACACACTTATTTAATTGCTCCAGAAATATTTTTCCAACACCACAGTGCCAATATTTAAATCTCCAAGGGATCTTGATCAGTATGGTACAAATCACACGCATTTTAGATGTTAAGGTTTTGCCAAGAGTAAATGGAAAGGCCTTCCCAATGACGTAAAACGTGTGTATGCGAACTGATATGTGTATACTTGCACAGTTCTGGTGAGTTTGTGTAAAAGTGACCAGAGGAAGCTCTACAGAAAGACTGATTTATATTTTGTAGAGTTGGGCTATAAGGGAGGCTTTGGCACTGTTTATACTACAGTCCCATGACCGAAATTATTTGTAAATTAAAATACAGTTGATTATGAAATAAACCACTTCAAAAACATTTTAATGGACCACCCTGAGAAGTATAAACCTACTGTCCAAAAATGATCAAACAAGATCTATAAAGTATTTACATATTTTGTCCAATGCCTTGCATCATATATATCATATTTATAAGCTGAGAATACGTTTTGCTTGTATGTTTTGTGGAAATGTCTCATGTCACTCCTGTTAGTTCCCAGAGTAAACTGTTAAGGATACAAATCCCAAGGAGAAGCCAAGAAAAACAAAATTGAATTTTGGCATTGCATCCTTTTGTTCACTTCTGGCTGAAATCCACTGTTACCATGTAAAAAAAAAAGGAGAACCAATGTGTGTGGCATTTCAATTAATTTATTTATGTAACTAAAAGCATTCATTCATTCCAGACGCACCTAACAATTATATTGCACACCAGATTATTGGGGACAATATCAGTACATCTTCCCAAAAATTACTGCCTTTGCTTCATAGGCACCTCTCTGCCTTATCTTTAGCGTTTATGTTTGACTCTGAAGATCTGTGTTTCAGGCAAAGTTCTTCATATTTCATTGACCTTTTCCATTCATTCCAACTGAGATTAACGTTGAAAAGAACTGAGGGATTTAGGGGTTTGTGATTTTGGCTGCTCACAGGTCTCACTTCACTTTCTCAGTGTAAGTTGCCCTCAAGCTTAAAGAAAGCCTATCAATATCGAAATGAGGGGAATGGGGTTCATTTTATTTTATTTTAACACTTAATCTAGAAAAGGAAGCCATTTGCTTCTTTAGGTCTTTTGAGAAGGCATAGATGTATTAAATCACGTCAGTGTTAGACATTTCCATCTGCTTTTCATTGCTTTCAAATAAATTTTATTACGCTGTAATAGTGATGAACAATAAAACTGATTCCTTCACCCTCCTATCCTATCCCCTGTCCAAACTGTGAAATTAGAGCAAACTGTGGAAGATCACACTGAGGTACAATATTTGTATTTTTTAAAAGAAAATCTAAGGACAATGCATGCTTTTATCTTTCCATTCAGCTACACACAGCTTTTCCATACAATGTGTGGCAATGCCATAGAACCCTTTGGTAAACGTTAACTCACACTTTACATAGTGGGAGTTCTGAAGGACGGTTTCACAAAGCTGTTGAAAGACGAAAACAGCTATTAGCAGAGAGCCCTAGTTAATGCACATAACTTACAACGACTGGAGCTGTGAAAACTGTGGGAAAAGTTATCTCGGAAGGTCCTGTTATCAGGTGCAGGCACAGGATGTTTTGTGAATTTCCTTCTCCCTGTTGTAGACTGGACCTGTTGTTCAGCCCAGATGCAAAGGAGATGGAGCTGTATTGTTTAGACATCTGTTACTGCCTTCACGACATCCACTGTGTTCATTTCAAGGCTTCTGGCAATAAGACCTATCCTTCCCTGGTTTAAAAAAAGCAAGAAAAAAAAAGACATTGGCAGTAACATTAAGAAACAAGTGTACATTTGTGGGAGATTTTGAAATACAATCAACAGTTTATTGATATGGGAAGACAAAAGAAATGCATGTGTTTCATTCAACAAAACTAAAAAAGTGGATTCATTTTTTTTCTGCTTTATGTGCTGTGAAATGTTCTGGGCTGTGAATGTAAGGAACTGATGGAATTAATTAAGCTGTTAAATGCAATTACAGATTTATTTTAAAAATGATTAAAGGGAGTTGTAACACCACTAAAGGAAAGAGAACTGCAGGATATAAATCTCAAATTTGATTTTGACCAAGGGAAGGAGAATATACTTTATTTTAACTTATATAGGTATGACCTAGGCATAGATACCCCTGAAAGAGATTAAATGTATTTGGCTAAACAAAGTAAGGTTCTGCAAAACCATATCATATTTTTTTTGGAAACGAGCTTTGAAAATATATTACAATCTTTTGATGCTTTAATGAATTATATCAGTTTAGTTCCTCTGAGCACATTGTTTTGTATGCTGTAATCATAATATTTATTACTTTAATGTTAAGAAATAAATACAGAGCTTTCCAAAAGTACAGTATTTTCTCAAAACAAGCCTCCTGCTGTAATTACTGCGAACGATGGACTCAGTAGTAGTCAGGCAAAGGGATGAACACTTATGCAATCAACATTGCATTTGAGTTTTTTATTTCTTGGCAGTGTTCATGTGTAATAATGAAAATGGGACATCATTAGAAAGGGGTGAATACGTTTACAACTTGCCTTCTTTTCCTCACCATCTGTGTAACCGAGATTAGTAGACCCTCCTTTCTGAAAAGAGTTGTGGGCGTCTTGAACAGGCTACCCAAACCCGTGTTGTAGGAGCTGGTACCCTGGGATCTTTCAAGAATTTTTGGGGATCAATTTGTTTGTAGCTACCAAATAAATGTGATGGGCTAAAGGTCCTGCTCTTATTTGTAACCTTTCTTATTTTCATGTGTTCTTCTGGTCTGATCACATAGCCCATAAATACTGGGCCATTCTTGCAGGGCGAAAGGGTTAATATAATAACAGGTGTTTCTGAAATGCTTTTCATTAACAATAATATTATTAGAGTGGGGTACCCAGACCATTCTATGCCACTTAGCATCTCAGACCAGTCCTTCACAATTAGTGCCTGGCTTGTAGCCAGTGGTAAATATAGACACACAGCTGAGAGCGGCAGAAACAGGTGAGCCCTGTCGGACAATACAGAGGCGGCGTGCTGAAGGGCTCGTGGAAATGTTTGTGTTTATTCCAAGAGGATACAGTACAGTATGTAGTGTGCATGCCTACTTCCAGCGACAAAAAAACAGGATCAATCAAAACGGAATGCTCTTGCCAGAGACGGAAATAATATTCTTTTTTTTTTAAGTAAAGCTCTCCAACTTCTTGAGGACAACTAACGATGTTTTCTTGCTGTACATACAGTATTTACGCGTTCAAAGGGACCAGATTAATGCTTCACGATTTTTTTGTCATCGTTTAAACGAGTGGTGTTAGCAAGTTCTGATATTGTTATAATCTGTGGTTTCAGAGAAAAAATGTTTTTTTTTAGATTTTTTAGTATATATTATAAACTCTGTAAACAGTTCTCTGTGTGCCTTATTATTATTTGTCTATACGCATGCAAATGATTTAGTATGCGCGTCTACGTGTGGCTCTACGCAGACATTAGTCTTTATACATTATGGGTGACCCCTGGTGGCAATCAGCGACACTATAAATGTATGTATAATAGATTTAGCCTGAAAATCATATCAAAAGCTCCCGTGACACAGAAAGAGTAAGGTTGATTTATAACAGTCGAGTAATCGTAAGCCTATATATATATATCAGGAAAAGGCGTTTTCGAAAATGAAGCACTGGAATGAAGATGCCCATGCTTCTTATCTAAATAATCAATATTTTCTAAAAATTCTACAAGATGTTATTTTACGAACTAGTTTTCCTTCTGTTGTCAACACCCACGAAGTCAACACAAGGGTTGCAAAATCAGTTCTACAATACATTTGAAGACCTCTATTAAATATCTACTCGATAAGCGCTAACATTAGCAGAGACAATTTACACTTTATTAATTTCAACAACTTTGATTATCTCTAGTTTCTTTAATAAGCATTCTCAACACGTGTGAGGCGTAATAACAGTTAACGGTTGTCATGTAAAAGTCTTTTTGAAAAATACAAACAGAATCGGTACCATTTTGTACTAAATCCAGACAGTTTTGTTGTGGGTCATCTTCAATCTGCTCTAGTCGGGTACGGGCTTTGAATGTGGTTGTCCGGAGCTGGCCCGGATGATGTTAGTCAATTTCTGTATCACCTGTTGAGGAATCTTCAATTATATAAGCCTAAATAGCGCATAGTTCCTCATGCCCTTTTTTTTTATCGTGTACAACATGCGCATCGGTAATAGGAGCTGTGCATGATTGTGAAACTGCAATCACTGAACCAGAGTTGTGCCCCTGTGCATCCTTGCTAAAGATGCCGAGGGTGCCGTAAGGTGGAATTCGAGGTGATATGACTATAGACTGTTGAAAGATTTAATTTGCTTCCTGATCCACGTATCTGCTGAATCGCTTCTATCACGGCACCTTCATTTTTTAAAGCGTTACCTTTTTTACCGGGTTTTTTTCCCGGGTCTACAGAAAAGCTAATCGTTCAGAGATGTGTGGCATCTTTAGTATAAATTCAACTCGAAAATGACACTGATTATTGCTCCAAGAGAAAAAAAAAAACAATTGCTACAGTGTTATGAGTATGTTTTAATTCGTATGTCAAATTTATAGAGACGTACTCGTCGATCGTCTTTTCCTATCATATCCGGTTACAGCCGAAATAGGAGCAAATAGAAACCTTAAAACATCTGAATTAAGGACTTGATTTTGACTCCTATATGGAGTATATGTATGTGTTCAAATAGTGGATTCATATTTTCCATGATTATGATATGCATTAAATTAGACTTGAAACTCTCGTTTCGTTGAAAAGCAGTCTACACGTCTTCCTGTTCTCTTTCCTATCCGAGCCTTAGCCTATACATTTATCACAGGAATAAAAACATTTGGTTTATTCCCTACCAGAATAGCAGAAATATTATTAGTTCTTTTTGCCTTTTTTCTGACAAAACCTTCAAATCGAAAGCAAGCAACTTCACGTAGTTTCATGCGGTTATAATAAGTAATCAAAGATTCCTAATCAAGAAGCAGGAAACAAAGCAGTTGTGTGATCCAACAAGGGAGTTTTCTGAGGGACTGCAAGGAGACTCGGAGCACGTTCGTCAATCTTTTTTGGCATTGGGTTCAATGAACCAGCCCTTTAGACTTGCTCAGGGAGGGAGGCGTTGCTCTTCGTAGTATATTAACAAGTGCAGGGGCGAAGACTGCAGTTCCACAGTGCGGAGAGGAGGGTACTTGGCGAAGTACTTCAACAGCTGAATTAGTATATAAACACGCAGTTTCAATTTGCATAGTCCACGCCGCAAATCAAAAATATCAGACGTGAAAGGAAGGATTTCACAAAAACACAGGTACGTTTTGTTCAGTTGTTTCTGGAGCTAGAGCTGTATTCATGCAAATGATTGGGGTTTTAAAGTATTTTACCAGGAGATAATTATTGCTTTGGATTTAAGAATAAATGTAGTTGATAAAATTGAACATACTAGTGCAGCCTAATATGTGATAGTACTGTAGATCTGGCAACGTTTTTTTTTAATTTAGATATAAATATATGATATTTTACTCATTTTGAAATGCCAACCCAAGCCTGCGCAAACTACTGTAAATTGAAGAGTGAGGACGGACCTACTGAGGATCTGGTGAAGGGACGATTATTATGCTAATATTTGTCTGCGGTGTTGTTCAGATTAACTGTGCATCCCACTACTGTGCTTTCTATTAGTAGTCAATGAAGTTTAAAAAGCTCCCCTGCCTTTCACAGCTGGTGATGCAGACTAACAGTGAGTTCTCATCCCCCCAGAGACTTGTCTTCATTGAAGTGAAGCCAGGTTCCGCAAGATGGCCATCAGTGTGATAGCTGGGATATGTACTTGCGAGGGAATTCACGTTTTTATGAACCCGAACCAGTAATTTCTCTCTCTGTTTTTCTGTCAATAATATCAAAGGTGTTATTGTAGTGTCGGTAGTCACTTAATATGCTGCAGTTAAAGTGAGGTTAGGTTGAGATCAGTGGGTTGTTTATTCAAGCAAGAGAGTAGCGCGGACTCTCACCTTGGTTTAATAAAAATCGGGTTTTCTTAAATGTAATTCTTAAATAAGGATTTTATACCATATTGATAGAGATACAAACATGCGTATACTCTTAAACGCTATATCTAATCTACAATCTCATTAGGGTTTTTTTTTCTTTTATAGTTTTTTCCTGGTATCTGTTAAGAATGATTTTTTCCCAGATTTAATTAACATGTTTTACACATGGACCGAACTACAGAAACGAGCGTTAAATTCAGCTGTGCGTCAAACATCCGGAGAACTTCGAATAGCCGTACCTTAATGCTGAGTTCAATAGGCTGAGGAAAGAATTAGCTGAATAAATTTGCACACGGAACAGAAAATCCAATTTATGGGTGGATTCAATGGCAAGCGTGTGTTCGCCTTAGATACTTTAACTGATTTATGTTTATTTGTGTGGCGAGTGTAACTCGGGAGCTGCAGTTTTCATTATTTGCCAGTACATTTGTCTCGTCTTTAATGTTAATACTAGCTAATTTGAAACTTGTTTTAATAATGGAAGAAACAGTTGCAAGGAAACTGTAGCTGTTATCACGGTTGTTAACACTTCGGCGCAATTAAGGTTCTTTCTTTGCCCAGTTAGTGTTTTGTTTTTAACACGAGTGTAATCCTCCATTTTAAAGCAAAACGTAAACGTTAATTAATGCAACCAGGTGTTCAGATATTAAAAGATTGCGGCTACACGTTACTCACGGATGCATCGGATAATGGAAACAAAGAAAACTACTTATCTCTAACAGATAAATAAACAGAAAAGAGTCTTCGAAGTATGTCTCCGTCTTCGCTTTCGGCAGCTGTTATTGCCTGGGATGCAGATTGTTTTTGCCACAATTCTGAAAATACGTTGTTAGGATGGGAAGCCTTTGAGTCTGCTGGTGGTGCGGTTTTGACATTACGTGAGATGTGGTTTAGCCGATCCAGGGAGCGCAGAGCTAAATAGGTGCTTGCGTGCTTGACTGTAACCAAGGTAATGCGCCTTTCTTCTGAAGAGTACTATTAAATTACAAGGGGGTTCCCTCCTCCTAGAGTGGGTAAAACACAGCTAGATCGCGGGAAAATGCATAAAAAAACAACAAAAGGAGCGCGGTTTAAAAGGGGTTATTACGACACAATGCAGTCAAGTACCCACCCGTGATTCACTGGTAAGGCTTTTGTTTTGGGGCTCAAAAGGTTGTTAAATAATTGAAAACAAATCCATGAAATAACAAAAGGATCAGATTTCTGTTCCAACACCTGTCAGGTCACGCGAGTTGTGGGTTGTAGCGTTGCCTAAATGAAAAGGCTCTTACATTTTGCGTGTGTTGGGAAGTTTAGCCTACGAATTAGATCATATGTAACCAGAACATTTTTCACTCTGTTGTCTTTTCATCCTCTCTGATTCATTCAGCACTGCCCTGGACTATGAAAAGTGGCACTGATGAAAGACTATGCTTCAAGTACAATGATATTACAGTAAAGAAATCAGATCCTACTGTTCATAATCCTCTCAGGACCCACTAAGCTTCATTGTCTGGTAAAGAATGTAATATAATCAAAAGATCTTATGATTTGTATCTTTCTCATGGTAAAAAAATGTTATTTCATGTGGAATTCTTTTCAGGACACACTTTAGATTAAGTTTTTTTTTCTATTTATGAATTCTTAATAATCTATGTCATAATTGTAGTAACATAGTGTCAATAATGTGTTTGAATCCAATGCTGAGTTAGATTGGTGTTATATCAAAAATCTAGATTAATACATTTTTTATTTCTTTCCCAACCTAGATTTCAATCTAAAATTGTTTAAAAAAATAATCACTAATGATCACTGAGAGCTGTTGCTAATGGAATGGTTATCTACCTATTTACAAGAGCTGCTAGTTTATTCTGAATTTTAACATTTAAAATTCACAAAACTTGCACAGCTTTCTTATTCTAACTTAGACTCCTTGTTGATGACATAAAACGTCAAACTATTGGAAGGATCTCTCTTTGACAGAGTGAATAAAACCACCTCACATGCATATCACCTAACATGTTTAAACACTGAAAGGCTGGAAATAGATAATCGTCTGCCTATATGTTTTACAGTGAGAGAGTACAGGCAGGTTTTGCATTGGTGTGAGTGCAAGAACTCAGACCTCTGGGAGCAGTTGCATCCAGACAGGGAGCCTTTTGTGCTAAAAAGCATTGGTCTGATGAGCCAAAGGGATGAGGTGAAGGGCTGTTCTGTTTCTGAACTGTAAACATGTCCCATTTATAGGGAATTGGGAGTGTAGAGCAGCAACATTTTATTATATTCAGAAGAACAAATCACGTTTGTATAACTCATTTAAATTTGATTGACCTATCGTCTTGTGCACGTGTGTCCCAGGGTGAAAACCTGCTTTTTGTCAGCTTTTTCAGGCATGCAGCAGTCTGTGGTGTGTCAAGACGAGCTTAGTCATTGTCTTTTCACCAGTCCAGACAGGCTACAGTGACGAACATCGTAACAAAAATAACTTTCGAGAAATGTTACGTCTCTGCAAGGCTCTGATTACTTTTGGGGAAGACAAATGCCAGCTAAAGTGAGCGATCTCATTATGTAATCTGAAGCAGTGGATGAAAAATATATTTCCTTTTCATTCCATCTTTTAAATGCTCAAAATTGATTAAGCTCCTTGGAATAGTTTGACAGTCTTAAATTATACATTCTAACATGGGGGGGAAAAAATCATATATATTTGTATACAATAGCGTTTTAGCAGCTTTCATCTAAAACCTCAAATGGTGCCTAATTGGAAAGTATTGCTGTGGTTTATATGTATGTATACATCTCCATTCACATTAAGTATTAAGTGGTTCTCCTCATCAACTAGAACTAGTTTATTCATGTATTCCTACCTCATGACTGTTTCATAATAGTGCCATGCTTACATCCATCATCATTTTAAATCCCTTAAATCTGCTTTATCAGCCATACAGTATTCTTATTTGAATAGCAAAAGCTGACCTAGAAGAGATGGTTATGTATATAGAAGCAGTTACTGAAAATAGCACCATTCATTTGCAGTGTCATTATTGCAGTTCATGTGTGAATTTCGTCACTCACTGTGTATTCCATGAAACGCCTTTAATTTAAGCCTCTTGAGAAGAGTTTAAGCAGGTACATGTCTGTGTAAGTATATGCAGCATCTTATGTGAGAATACAAAATGGTATTGGGTGCATAATGTCCTTGGGGTACATTCCAGTGTGCTGGTGTCTCACTCTACTCTTACAAACACAGCATGGAGCCATAACATTAAGAGTGCCATCAAAAAGAGTTCCCAGTGTGCCTGCTGGCTTCCCAAACACTGCATGTCGAGAACTGCTGAATGTAGCCTTTAGGGATCATTTATGACCTTGGCTGCAGACAGTTATAGGCTTTAAATGTACATAGCCCTCGGGCCTCCGTCCTCTTCTCCCTTTGGACTAACATTTAACTTGACACAGAGCCTAGGATCCTGTTACACCTACGTTCTAACTGCAGTCCAGCCTTTCAGCTTATCAGAGCACCTAATTTAAAGGTATAAATTTGTTAATTAGACGTTTCTTTCCTTCTAGACCTGGGGCTCTCAAATGTGATTGTCTCCAGACTAACTTGGTAGTCTTCTAGTAAATGCACTCTCTCATGTTGGTGCATCTCAAGATGTTATTACACATAAGAAGAATTGGTGTGTTCTTTTATCATAAAGATTAGCTTGCCAGTAAGCAGTGTGAGCTCTGAAGCTGTATGTGGGACAGAGGTGAAGGCTCTTAATGTCCCACAGTCCTGCAATACAATGATATACATTACTCTTGTGTTAAGTACGTGCATTGAAGATCTGACTGGTTTCAAAAACCTCATTAAATCTGCATTCCTAAAAATAAAAGAATTTAGCCTTGCTACTCATCTCCTAATTTTGCTTTAAAACACTTTTTTGTGAAAACTGTGTAGGTTTTTATAAAGGATTTTTCGTGATTGTATTTTCTTCTTCAAGGTACCTTCCTAGTCAACAGTGGCTTTCCAAATTGTTTGGATCCAAGTAGTCTTATGGTTTCCATTTAACACTTTTCAGCTCCCTTTATAATGAAAAACTTCAACTGCATATTTATGTTCATGTCATTTTAGCTATTGAAGTGTGTTTTTGCTTATGCATTCTCAGTACGATTAGAAACAGTGAATGCATAATACCATACATGTATTCTGTAGGTTTTTAAAAAAGAAGTGAGATAATTCATGTTGATATACAGTAGATAAAACAAAGAGCATTAGAGCCCTCCCTCACACTGAACTACGTTCCAGCTCCCTAGGGGTCTAGTAGGCCACAAGCATATTCTTATTTCATTAGTTTCTTTTGTAGATTAAACTCAGATGTCAAAACAGGGCATCTAGAGTCTGATAATTCCTCACTTTGAACTTCCTGGCAAGGACAAGTTCAGTTCAAATACTCGGTGGTATTGACAGATTAGGACTGATGTGGAAACGATTAAAAATGTTTTGTATATGATGGGGAAACAGGCAAGGCCTATTATTTTATCCAGCTTTGCAAATAATGAAAAACACAGAAACACTATCTCGTTTCATAATCTTTATGGCACCACCTTTTAAAGCATGACTGGAAAACATTAAAATAAAAAGTCAGCATTGTTATTATCTAGAACAATTAACGGGGATGTGAAACCTATATATATATATTATACACAGAAGCTTTTACCAATTTTATTAATGTGTTTTAGACTCAGTTTTTGAAAGGAAAAATGAATTGACAAAAAGCAGTAACAAACTTAACATTTCCAGACACTGCAAGGTCTTACAGTTGTTGAGAGGTTAACACATTTTTATTAGAAAATGGATTATGCATATTTCGATTTTTTTCAAAAACAGAATTGTTACACCGCTTTCTTACATACATTTGTACAGTTTGTTGATTTTTTTATGTTATTTATATTGTTTCTCCCCTGATATTTTGATATCAATTAGAATAATTGTCATTGTTACCATTTGTAAGAAGTTGTTTAAATGTTTGGTTCAGTTCTGTGTTTAAAGGATAAAAGGGAATACTCTAATTCAGTGTGATCCATGAAGCTTTTTGGTAACTTTGTTCATGTAAACCTTCAACACCTTCTTATTTGTGGTTTTGTAGGAGACATCTGAAATCGACCTGAAATGAGTATCGACATGGAAGAATTATTGGATTTTCTTCAGGATCTTAACTTTACTGACCGGGAAGACAATTTATCCAGTAAGGTGATCGAGACAGTAGTGTGCCCTATCAGTTTCAACAAAAATGCTGTCCTCTACACAATGTCTATCTTCTACATCTTTGTTTTCATCATCGGCCTGGTGGCCAATTCAGTGGTGGTGTGGGTGAACCTGCGTGCTGAGAGGAACCGCTATGAGACCCACCTTTACATCCTCAATCTCGCCATTGCAGACTTGTGTGTAGTGACCACCTTGCCCATCTGGGTGAGCTCTCTGGTGCAGCACGGCCACTGGCCCTTTGGGGAGATCATGTGCAAGCTGACCCACCTCATCTTCAGTGTCAACCTTTTTGGAAGCATCTTCTTTCTCACCTGCATGAGCGTGGACCGCTACCTCTCTGTGGTCCTCTTTGGAGACTCCAACAGCCGGCGGAAGAAGATAGTGAGGAGGCTCATCTGCATCCTGGTGTGGCTGCTGGCCTTGGCTGCCTCCATCCCCGACACCTACTTCCTTAAGACAGTGAAATCAGGGCACAGCGAGAGCACCTTCTGCCGCCCAGTGTACCCTGAAGAAAGCCCAAAAGAGTGGGTGGTGGGCATACAGATGAGCTTCATCATTCTTGGTTTTGCCATTCCTTTCCCTGTCATTGCAGTCTTCTACATCCTCCTGGCTGGGGCCATCTCTTCCTCCACAGATCAGGAAAGGAGGCTCAGCCGTAAGATCATTTTGACCTACATTGTGGTCTTCCTGGTCTGCTGGCTGCCTTACCATGTGGTGCTCCTGATCGATGCTCTCTCCCTGCTCAGCATCCTTCCTTTCAGCTGTGAGCTTGAGAACTTTCTGTACGTGGCTTTGCAGTTCACTCAGTGCTTCTCACTCACGCATTGCTGCGTCAACCCCGTCATCTACAACTTCATCAACCGAAACTACCGCTATGACCTCATGAAGGCCTTCATCTTCAAGTACTCCACCAAAACAGGCCTGGCCAAGCTCATCGATGCCTCTAAAGTGTCTGAGACAGAGTACTCTGCTGTGGAAAACCAGGCTCAGTTGTTAGAGCTCCAGACAGAAAGAAAACTTTGAAAAAACAAAACTAAGAGTTTTGGACAATAAACCTAAGCTTTAAGTAGAAAGTAGTCTTGAACAGGATAAGACATGTAAATTGCTATGAAATCCTGCGACCAAATATATATGCTTCTGCTAAAGCAAAAAAAGCATTGTTACAAACACTTGCGCCTTAAGCTTAATATGAAGCTTGACTTTCTCCACTTCCAGTAGTCTATATTTCTGCTTGTCCACTAGATGTGGTAAAAAACTATCACTACTGCATATTGAAATGCCAGAAAGGCAAGGTCTTTACAAAGCACAGTGGCTTCATGTATTGTTGAAGTGCACAGGGGGACTGTACTAGTCTTGGGCTGTTTTCACAATGTGGTTTCCATTGTTCCTTTGACAAACCAACATTCAGTGCCATTCAGTGAGTGGCATCCTATTTGGATGCGAAGGTTTGGAAGACAAAATGTTTGTGGAGGTGCTCATTCCAGTATTCTCTTGCCTAGAGCTATAAAAGAAAAGGCAGAGTGTGAGAGAGTCGGCAACCACACACACCAGAAGGGAAACAAACTATGTGGTATATTATTTTGTTGGTGCTGTGTGTATACTTAGAAGGGAAATACCTTTTGAGATAAATTAAGTATTCAGATTTGTTATATATTTTGTATATATTTTGACATATTTATGTTCTTATTGTATGTAGTCTGTGAGGTTTTGTAAAACATGCTTGTCAGTTCTCTGTATTGCAGAAGTAGTGAGGAGATGATTTTAAGTTTGAAAAGTATTTTATTGTGTCTGTAAGAGGAATGGAACGTATTTTTTAGCAAGCTGTTGTGTAATTAACATTTTCTGGACTCTTTAATGTTACACTATATGAGAGAAAAGCCACTAAAATAAACGCTGTATGATTTAAGTCTGGACCTGACCCTTCATTAAGACAAAAAAACACTGATATATATATATAACATTATAGGACTCCGTCACTTCTGCTGTCTGGAAGCACGCAACATAGTCCAAATGTTTTCTCAGTAGAATGAGAAAGACTGACTTTTGTTGTAAACCTGTCTGGACTGTGTATTCTATACAATTAATAAATGGGAAATAATAATACTTATTTTGGTGAAAGTACTATGTTCATATTACTTAAAAAAAAAACTGTAATTCACATTTCTTAGCCTCCATTAATTTGTAATAACAGTGTATTGTAATGTTTTATAGTAATTCCCATTAAGAATCCATAGTGCTTCTGACATTCTGTTCTAAACATTATTTGTGCGTTTGTCTTGTGTATGTTGTCCAAAGTGCTGTCCCAAAGGTCTGAGAGGATTCCATTCCACTGGATGTTGTGTTCAGGAGAGAGACTGATCAAATAATAAATAAATGCTCTCAAATAACAACTGCTTATGGAGTATTTCTCCACTCATTATTTTCACGTAAAAATGGTCTACATACTAATAAAAGACCCCTGAAACAAAAAAAAAAAAACAAATACTTCAGAACATGATAATAAAGACAAAAATATTTAATTTTGCCATTGAAATTGGTATATTAAAAAATCCCTTGATTACAGGAAAATTCCTCATAAGAACTTCACATCTTTTAGTATGTTGTTAAAAACCCCAACAGATATTTCTAATGCCATGTTTTAAACAGAGAGGTTCCATGAGATTTAAATATAGTGTTCACATTGATTCAGAAAATGAATGGGAACAAATATCTGTCGAACAGGAACTGAGTGTGGGCTGTCATACATTGTCTGCCAAAATCCATGGTAAATCTTTGAGTAATCAGCGCCACCACACACCATCCTCCTTTTCCGCCTCATGTACACAGTTACTGCGACATGTTCAGTGGAGTCACGATTGCCTTATTGTGCTTTCCATTTGGTTAATACCCTTGCAAGACAGACTGGCACAAGACAGTGGTAGTGTAGAGAAGAAAGTTCGTAAGGTTATAACATTAGCAGAAATATGTGAAAGAGCCTCAAACAATGAAGTCCTCAACATTCCAAAGGCATTATTAGAACCCTTCATAATGACCATTCACAGGTAAGTCCATCCATCCTTCCATTTTCTAACTGCTTTATCCAACACAGTGTCGCCAGGTAGCCGGAACCTATCCCAGCAAGCAATGGGCGCAAGGCAGGATACACCCTGGACAGGGCACACACTTCGAACAGGGCCAGTTATGGCAGAAGCCAATTAATCTGCCAGTATGTCTTTGGATTGTGAGAGGAAACTGGGGCACCTGGAGGAAACCCATGCAAACACAGGGAGAATATACAAACTCCATGCAGATAGCACCCCAGGAAGTGAAGCCAGGACCCCAACGCTGAGAGGGAGCAATCCAAACCACTGCTCCACCACGCGCCCTTCAAAGGCACGTTTTGTCATATTATTTATTTACTATATGTAATGTTTATGCTTTCATTGTGCAATATATGTTTTAAATTTTTTTATTATAGTTTTCAGAGTTCAGGATATGTAAGGTTGTTCATTTGTGTGTAATATTATAATAATAATAATAATTGCTTACACTTATATAGCGCTTTTCTGGACACTCCACTCAAAGCGCTTTACAGGTAATGGGGACTCCCCTCCACCACCACCAATGTGTAGCATCCACCTGGATGATGTGACGGCAGCCATAGTGCGCCAGAACGCTCCCCACACATCAGCTATCAGTGGGGAGGAGAGCAGAGTAATGTAGCCAATTCATAGATGGGGATTATTAGGAGGCCATGATTGGTAAAGGCCAATGGGGAAATTTGGCCAGGACGCCGGGGTATGAATATGTGTCACGCAGCTTTGGAAGAAAATACCCTCCAGGTTGGACAAGGATCAGCTGTATTTCACCTGGGACCTTCAATCCTGTGGGTGAATCAGTCAATTCCCAGTGTCTAACTGTCAGCAGAAGAGCACTGCTGCACTTTGGACAGAAGACAATGTTTGACTAATCACCGTACTGAACTGGGAAGTGACAATTTATTAATTCTGCCTCATTACACACTAGGAATTGCCTAGATCTGAAATATTTTTGACAGGACACCTTTCCTGCAGAAATAATGGGTGGATTACCAGAACGGAACATGGTTTTTCAGAGAAAGCTGAAGAAAAATCCTTAAAGGGCAGAGATAAAAAATAATCAAAAACATAGTTTCTGACTTAAAACATTGCAAGTGTGTTCCCAAGTGTTTGAATTGATGGAATATTTTCTTTAATAGGTTTCGCACATTGTGTTAATGTTCTGTGCTTCAAATAAGGAAAATTTCATGTTAAAGCATAAAGAATCTCAAAGTTTACAGAAGGCTATTCAACTTTAATGGTGAAGGAACATGACAAAACTGTATGTTTGTATGTCAGTATGAACATGTACTCTTGCTTTGTGCCAAGCAGAACCAGATGCCTGTCAGAAATTTAATTGATTGATACAAAATGCTTTTCATCTACAACGTGTGGGACTGCAAAAGTATTCCCATTGTATACTGTAGCCTGTCCATATTGTATCTGTTCAGAATTTCATGGGGAATAAAATAATGACCAGCTGCAGCAATATTAATGTAGCCGATTATCTGTGTTAAAAAGCACAACTTTTACAGTAGAGACTTGGGAAAGGGATATTGAATGTGTTTTATTGGGAATTGACGTTGGGGTGCAGCCAAACAAAGCATTTCTTCTGTCACTCGTTTTCAAGCAAATATAGGGGTTTTATTTGGCTCATAGATAGGGTGGCAAAAATATGCAAGAAAGTGCTCTCTCATGGTCATTTTTTTTAAGGATTCATTTACTGTACAATAAGATATACACATACAAACCAGGGCCCCTGTGAGATAATAAAGGAAATGCATCTTCTCAACCACTGCAATTGCCATGGCTGTGTTTGAAGACACCTGTGATGGTCACAACCCTCTTAAGCTGTGGAATTTGTTTATTCGCAGATATATGTGTTTGAAAACACTGTCCAGGCGTGCTTCCACCTTTCACCTGATAAAGTCAACGATGTTGTGTTAGGGTCCAGAAGATTGCGTTCTGCTGCCTTACTTTTCAACCATACAATATTCTCCCACATAAATCATCAAGCGCTGGAAAAAATTAAACATCCAGAAAATGGAGTAAGGAAAAAGGTTTTCAACCTTGACAAGATTGTATGCACTTAAAATTTGTATGCACATATATCTGTAAAGTACAGCTTCACAATAAGTCTTATGGACAGAGCAGGACATATTGCTGAGATAATGCTAAGCACGCCTTAGATAAGAAGGTTAAAAGCAGAAAAAACAATAAGTCAGCTGGAATGCCAAAAGGAGATTCTGCTGAATTTGCCAGGAGGTTCAGGAACGTCTATAATGACAATCACACTCATGTGGTATTCACTGAGGTCACACAGAGAGCAGAGCCAGGCTCACTCACAGAGAAACACACATATGCAAGCTCTGTGGGTCTATGTCTATGTGTGTACATAAACTGAAAAACTGAAAAGAAAAATAAATATTAAAATGCTCGGATGCTTAGATATCTACGGGAACAAACAGGACTTTTAACTGCTATGTGTTTTGAATGTGGAGAATTTAATAAGTTACAGGATTCTCTGGGCGAAAGTAACTCTGGCTAACTTGAACTTTAAGTCAGAATAATTTATAAGACGGTCTGTAAAATGTGTTTCATCTCCAGTAGTACTGTGATTTCACAAAGAGCTAATTAATATTCTCACTCATAATAGAAACACTAGATTTCACATCTTCACAACAAAAATCTAAAGGAATACTTGATCCACAGTGAGATTTATCTTTCTGGGAGGCTTTTAGAAGGCATTTTTCTTTTTTTTCATGCAGTAGACCAAGATGTACCACCTGGAAATATATTAGTCCCTGCACAAAGATGAAAGAACCCAAGTCATCTGTTGCCATTAAATGCACAATGGTTGCATTTAGTTTGAAACAGCTGAAGAACATTTGTACAAAGCATCTTAAAGCAATGGGCGGCACAGTGATTCAGTGGTTACCATTGCTGCCTTGCAGTGCTGGGGCTCTGAGTTCAATTCTGGTGTGCTAATTGTGTGGAGTCTGTATGTTCTGCCCATGTTTGGATGGATTTCCTCCAGGTCCTCTGATTTCCTCCCACAGTCAAGAGGCATACAGGTAGATTAACTGGCTTCTGGAAAATTGTCTCTGTATGTGTGTGTCTCTGTGTGTACCCTGTGATGGACTGGTGGCTCATCCAGAGTGTATTCTACCTTGTGTCTGTTTCTTACCAGGATAGGTTGTGGCTGCCCTGTGACCATGAAAATGGCTGCATTGAAGTAAATTATTTGCTCATATTTTAAACCATGTATAGAACAAAAAAAAACATTCTTTCCCTTTTACCTAGATACATGCTGCCTAGTAACACATATATTTTTATTAATTGTTACAGTAACGCAATGCACAATATTTCAACCTTTTTAGATTTTGTGATATTTGTATAAACAATTTATTTTTCAGAACAATAAAATACATGAAAAGTACAGATTCTACTGACAGATTTTGACATATTGAGTATAAAGGCGATTGATTAAATTCAAAGAGAAAATTGGAAGGGATTTGTATAATTAGATTTTACGTTCCAGGCTGTGACTAATTTACTGACTTCTCTGGAGACACCAGATCGTTTAGAACCCTCCTGCAAGCAAAACCATTATTAACCAGTGCTGCTCAAAATTACATTCTTATTTTAAACATAAAATTGAAAAACAGGGATGTTTCTCTGCATCAAAACAGCCTCATTGACATCTAAGTCTAGGAACTCTTTTTTTATTTCCTGAATGCATGAATCATGAGAATGCCCTGTAATTGAATGCCAGTGTGTGAGCCAAAGACTTCTGTTAAGTGAAACTAAACCCAGAACAAACAGCCTTTTTAGGTCTTGAGCACATTGCTACTAGAATAGCAGAAGGCTCTGGGAAAGTGCTTTCCAGTTCCTTTTTCTACACAGCCAAAACTCTGTGGAGAAAGTCCAGTGATCTCAGCCTCATTCTGATTCAAGGCAAGAATGATATATTCATTCATTACTTTTATGTGCTTGAATAACTCAATAAAGTGACAAATGCTAGTCAGATGTTTAAAGGAGAAATTACAAGCAAAGAAATAAAGCTTTATCTTTCTTAACTAAATATCTTTTTTCTGTAATTTAAATACAAGTATCAGTCGTAGCAGCATGTACTCTGAGCATTCTCTCATATACCCTTAATGATGACTTTGGTTCACTCCATACTGATCTCCTCTCAGGCATATACTGTATACTGTAATGGTATACTGTATACCTCACAAATGATAAAGCAGTCATATTTTCACCTGGGGTGCTTTCAGTTTTTTTTTGTAAATAGTGTGCCCTAACATAGATACCTAAATAAAAACAGATGTGGTCACTTGAATATTTCAAGAGAAAGTGTTTTCTGTCTTTATAAAGTGCTTGCCACAGCTTTCCTATCTACAGACAGGGGGAGTACGAGAAAGTTTTTGTAACCCTTGAGCTCATTTTGGTTAAATATTTTGAACAGTGCACTTCATCATCTATACCATAATGTATGTTTGTTTAGGTTGGATTTTGGTCTATTGAAAAGTTTAGATAAACTTCTTTCTTGCTCTCTAAACATTTATCACTTACATACAATGCCAGAAACAGCCATTTAAATTATTTATGTAATGTCTAGTGTTATCACTAAGTGCATTACCTCTGACAGCCATGTGACAGTTTCTCTATAAGGCTTGAAGTGTAGTAGAACATTATAGCAAGATCAAACGACTGATGAGGTTCGACAGATCAAACAATTTGAGTAAGTTAAATTGCAATTGAATGTACTTTGTATGTGTTTTCCACTGTACCATTTTATGAAGTGCTGTTTGAATATCATTAAATATAATCAATCCTTTACATTATCCACTGTTTAGGCAAAGTAAGATTAGAATGTTTTTGCAAGAAGGTCACCAGTTGTTAAATCAAGTGATATAAAGATCGTGCAGCTGTTTAAAAGAACTAAATGAAGGTAACTCTTGAGACTTCCTGAACGACAACAAAGAAAAGATAAGTGTTGAAAACTGCAGTCTACACTTTGTGCCATCATTTGGTTAAGCCCTCAAATCTAAAGCCGTACTGTAGATTTTTGTATGCCATACACGAACTTATTATGATAAGATCAGGGAGAAGCAGAAGTCTTTACTTGGTATAATTTCAAATTACTTTAATCTACTTTTGAAACACAATATAAACCACTTTCTTTGAACCATCTGCTTCGATACACTGTGTATCATTTTTAAATAACACCTCATCCCTAGAACATTGAGTCTTTCCCTCTTATAGTTGTGTCATCATTGAGTAGGATGCAGTTGAGATGCCATCAAGACTAAATGATGGAGAGTCTAGGTTTTTTTTTGCTTTAACTAGTATGTCTGTGTTTTCTCTCACAGAGCCATTACCATATCATATTGTAATAAAGTCCTAGCCTGACTGATGACAGACTACAGATGCACCTCCCCCTCAAAAAAACTCTGGAGACAGGATGGCCTGCTTGCATGAGCCTCATGCAACTTTATTGCTTTTTTTAATAGAAGACCTGTTTTTTTATTTATGCAGGGGGAGGGGTGCGGGGTGAAGCTGGTATTGCTGAACCATGCCAAACAGTGCCATGAGTAGCTGAGGGACAGTGTGTCCTTCCCACAGATGCTTGTAACAGTCCCGGCTCCAAAACCAAGGTACAATAAAATTGTTATTGGTCTTCTGAAGATCATTAAAAGAGCACAAACTTGACGCTTGTTACTTCAATCTCACTGGGTGCTCTTGGCACTAATCACCAGTAGTGGAGCCACCGTCATTCACAGCAGGGTTGTTCCTGATGTTTCAGCTGTTTCAGCCACTATAGCAGATTTTCTGGATGGACAAACCCATTCTTAGGATATAAAAGCGGTAATAAAAAAATATGTAGGAGATTCAAACTCCCCCGCCTTCTCCTCCACTAGTGTCAATTGTGCTCCTCTTTTTCCTGCCAGAAAGAACAGTAATTAAATTCCTCCTGCTTGTGTCTAGAAAATCCCTTTTGTATTGTGCCTGTATTGTGTATTATCTCTGTTGCCTTCAAGGGAAATCTGGGCCTGCTGGGTTTGATTTAAACCCCTGCATCTCTTTTAACAGTTTACAACGGGTTTCACAAATTATGGTTAAAATTTCAAACAAATGAAAAGCTGCAAAAATTGTTTTGCTTGTTGTGCTTAAATTATGGCACTCTTTGCACATGGTGGCAATATGCTAATATTGTTTTATTGTTTTTACAACAAATTAGCCCTTTGCTGTGGTATGGAGCATTGCTTGAAAACGTCTTTAGAGTTAAAAGTAAAACCTGTTATTCCAAGAGGCTTTGATGATTCATTTAATTTGAATTTTGCCTTTTAAATTGGATGCTGTTTGCTTTCAATTACACTACAGGGGGGCTGGCACATTGAAACTGAATAATACTAACTGTAAAACAATGCACACACACACAAGGGAGCTTGAATACACACCAGGGGCCTCGTCTCTTCTCTGTATGTTATTTTCATGGAACTACATTTAGGAAAGAGAGCATGTCTAACCTCGCCCATTTCAGCTCACCTTGGCAGAAGCATCAGGTTTCTAACACACTCCAGTGTTTGGCTCTTTGCCCTTTCACCCTCGTATTGCCCACACAGCAGGCCCTCGGCTTATTCCATCTGGTTGGGAGAGATCCAGTGGCATCAGCCTTGGGGTCAGGCTGTTATTCCCTCAGCCAAGACGCTTTAGTCAATAATCAAAATCTAATTTAATTACTCCTATCATTCTGTCTGCACTAGGGATTCTGAACTACTGAGTTCACAGTTTCCTCGTACTTACACGTTTCTTGGAGAGCTATTCTGGAACAATATTTATAAAAAAATTGTAGCACTGTACATTAAAATAATGAATTTTGAACTCGTGTGCAAGTTTATAACAAAGGTTTGGGGGCGATTACAACAGCCAAATTCAAACAGAATCATTACATCACAATCACTTCTGATAGTCGCCTAAAACATTATAAATACTATACATTATCCCTTTCTCTGCCTCACTTTTGCATCCAATCTCCACCCCATCTCCACCTCTCCAGCTGCCCCTTGGTCACTCCTCAGTCCTCACTCTGCACGGGGGACCCAGCTTCCTCGTCCTATGGCCAGAAGGTTAGCCCTCAACCAAGTGGGTTAACCCAAATTTTGACTAGAACACTCCATAATCCTTTCAGTACCCTTAATTCTCGAGTGTTGTTATTCCTAGTGAATACAATTTTGGGAGTGTCCTGTGGTGGAGCACTTTTGGATGTGCTCTCAAATGTCGCTTCAGACATCACCTGTTCAATGTCATTCCCGGGTTCCCAGGTTGTCAGTGATCAGGCTTGTCTTTCACTTGGCAGGTCTAAGTGGTAGTTCAGAATCAACCGTCTGAAGTGGATCAAACTCAAGAAATCTATTTTGTGGGGATGGGTGGAAACTTAGATACCGTACCTCTGACTCATATTTGGCTACTTTCATGCAGAAATAGAATAGAAGCGGTGCTTACTGAAAGAAATACACCTAAACTTTATTTTTCCAGTACAATCCTAGATGCAGTTTAGATGTAGATCGTAGGTCCATTTTTGTTTTCAAAATCTGTTTAATCAGCCCCTTTTCAGAACATTTTCAGAAATAGCCCCCTTTCCACATTTTGTTTTTGTTCAAAATCTTTTTAAAATTCATTATGTGTCCCAACACGCAGGCCACGTTCCTATTTTTCTGACCTGGTGGTCATGAGTGCTTCATCCTGTCCACCGGAGTTTTCCTCTTTTTAATTCACAGTGGCTTATTCGTTTCATTTGGAGAGTCTGCAGGAGGCAGAGCCAAGACCCGAAACTGGATAGGAATTTCTTTCAAGTATTCACTTTGTTCTCTAGTTCTGGCTGCATTCCAAAAAAATGTAATTTCCCCAGCGATATGGGCCTGATGACTTCAGCAGTTAAAAAATATTTTAGATGTTACGATTGATTTGCATCTTAGCCAGAAGTTCAGCACTCAAACATGAGTTTCATTCTGGGTCACATCCTAAAAAAAGCACCTTAGTATCTCAGCTATTGAGGTCTGTTTTGACGGATTGGTTGGTCAAACATAGAGGCTTGGGAGTTAAACACCCAAACACTTCTGCCATTTTTTCCTATTGTGCCCTACAGTGTGTACCAAATATACAATCAAGTTTCCAAGTAAACAAAAGATTATCAGGAACTGGTGCCTGACATACAGCTGAACTTGCACAAACTGTGTTCCTTTCCAACACCCAGTTCATTTTCTTAACACATTAAGAGACTGCTCTGGGGTATTTACAAGGTGTAGGCTTGATCTTTGTAGATCGAATGGAAGAATAGAGAACTCTCTTTTGCCACATCTTGTTTTTTGACATGCGTATGGATATGATCGCCTTATTCACTGGGCTATTACATATGTGCACTTGACAGGCTGCAATGTTCATTCTTAAGCTTTTTGTCTTTCATAACACGCACACCATGAAGTAATTTCCAGTTCCCAGCAGACGTGCTAAGTTTGGAATGCACATATAGTATTCATCTTCCATAGGGAGCCTCCTTGATTCGTAAGAGGAAACAAAGTGTCGTCCTCCTTATATTGCAGATGAATGTGCTTTCACAAAATTTGTAAACTTCTCAACATTTGGCTTTTTTAATAGCTTTAGCACAGTTGTATTTTCTTTTCGAAAAATGTGAATGCCTACTACTAATTGCTGTGATGACAGATGTTGGCTGATGAGGTTTTCTTCCAAGAAAAAAACACTGAAAAGACTCCCGAACCGCAAACGCCCAGGCAACTTTCATTCACAGTTCATTCTACTGCACACAGATTCGGATCACATACAGTATTTTACGCCGCCCACCATGTTTGATCATTTCCCTTGTCTTCACAAACTGCAAACACTGCCTCTAGTGTGTCTGTGCCACTTTTATAGAATCTTGGAGATCTCAGCACACAGCTTCAGTGTACACAGCTGACACACTGCCTCACTGATTGAGTACAGTAGAGTGTTTGTACTGCTGGGATTCTGGGCCAGCATCACGTCGGTTTTGCTAAACCAGAGAACAAAGCCAGAACACCAGGAGAGAACCTTTGCACAACCAATGGCAATCCCATTCATGCGTATCTGATTCTGGGCTCGTTAAAAACACACGTAAGCATGAATTGCACCACAAATTGATCATTATGATGGTAGTTCAGAATCAACCGTCTGAAGTGGATCAAACAACAACCAGACCAACCCATGGGATAAACACCCTGTGTTGAATAAAGCAGTGAGAAAATGGATGCATGAATGGACTTACCTATGAATGATCATGATGAAGGGTTCTTGCCTCCCAGGATAAGTTCTGGCACCTCCGTGACCCAGAATTGTAAAAAGCAGTTAGAAAATGAATGTATGTCTGTCATCATGAAATGTTTATTTTCAACTACTATTCTTAGGGCAATAAAGTCAGCTTTTCACTTGATTGCTTGTTGAAGAAAACAAAGTCAGTCTCAGCCAGTCACTGTCTACATTACTTTGGCTTTTTGAGAAAATTTCATTTTAATCCATTTGTTTCTTTGTGTCAAAAGCTGCGGGACCCAAAGGCCAACGGTGAGCTTCTTTATTTGTCTCCAGTCAACACAGATAAGATACTTTAATGAGAATGTAGCTTTTACCCCAAAACTCAAATAAGTAGTAACATCCTTGTTATTATACTGTATGTTTCAGAAAATGAGAACAGAATAAACAGAGCTAAAACACATAATATTGTGTCTTTCTTTGCTGTCCCTTAAGCCAAGGCCTCACCTCCCTGAAGCTCAAAAATTTAGTTTACGAGGGGTGGAGGGATTAATTCCTTCATTGAAAGTGGCCTGAGGAATTTTCCTGCAATAAAAAATCAGTAGGGAGACTCACAGTTTTGCCTGCAGTCTTGAGGTCCTCCATATTAGGTTAAATATGATTATGCAATTAGAGATAGGAAGGCGTGCTGTACAAGCAAATTATGCAGGTTTATAATTAGCAAGGTGTGAGGACAGTCTACTTTCATTATAAGAGGGAAAAATTTTATTGGATTTTTATGAAATAGTGGGTGATACAAACCTCAGTGAGGTGTGGATGGGTCCCTGAGGATAGTGTCTTTCCATTTGCCGTTACTCATATATATAAACATTAAAAAATATGCATGAAGTAGAATATTGCTTAAATTAAAATGACTTTAATAACAATTTATTGTAAAATGTGAGGTTTAGAAACAGTGTAGCATACTATAATATTTAACAGAATCTGAGTTATTAAAAACAAATTCTTACCTTTTAAAAATAAAATGAAGTGTAGAAAAATTAAGACATGTTTATGTCCATGAAATGTTTAATCACAAGGTCTCTCATGATTTGTGCAGTGTGACACACATTTAAAAAACCGACACAAGAAGGAGCTCCCAGAAAAATAACAATATTGTAAATGTTTTTTACAATATTTTACAATATTGTAAAAGCTTTTTCTTGTCAGATATTTTTAAAGCTTGCTGAGTCACAATTGGAATGTTATTTTGAACATTTAAGAAATAATCTTGGAAGTAATGAATTTCATTTTAGGAGTACAAGCTTTACAAAGCTTTTTACTGTACAAGCTGTCATGTGTTATCACAAATTATTTTCCGCAGGAGGGAAAAGGAATGCCCTCTATATTTTAGGTTCCTCTTTCTCCAAAAAATGTAAGAATAACAAATAACCTTGAATTATTTCAAGCAAAGACAACAGTTTAATGGCAAACTATACTAGAAACAAAATTCTTGTGGAAATCTTCCCTAAAACGAAAATATGGATGATGTTCATTAAGAAAACAATAAATATTTTTCCTTCGTCATCTTCTGTCCTGAGTTGTGGTTAAGCTAACATTCTTTGGAGCTCACAACTTATCTTCGAAGCAAAACAGAAGGGAGTAGTGAGCAAAATAAAATTGATCGTACTGTGGAGGAAAAAAACAGATAACACTGCAGTGGGATGTGTTTTGTCAAAATGCCAGGCATATCGTAAAAAAACGTACGTAAAAGTAAGGCTTAAAATGTAGCTAGTATTTTCAGCGTACAAGGTGTTTGAGAATAACATTAGAGAGTGTGTAAGAGGGAATCAGTGCTTTGCATTTACTGTAAGCGATCAGCTCCATAACAAGTACCGCGCAAAGATATTGCTTTTTAGTTCTCTCTTGCTGTCGGTAAGGTGTCCTCAAAAGAATGCAGGCCAAAGATTTAGGGGCTTCATGCAGGAGAGTAGATTCCCAATTCCTGAATTGAAAATGGAATCCAAAGAAAGCTTAATGTCTCTGCTGTAATAGAGTTCGGATTTCCATCACTTTGTATGAAGCCTTGTCGCTGTTTAAATGAGGTCAGCAGGTGCAGAGCGACTCCGGTAGCCAGCATAACGTGAACAGCAAAGTATCTGAATGTGTGTAACTAGCCGGAAAAGAGAAATGGCTATTAAGTCACAGAAAGGGCATTAGTGCATACAGAGAAGATTTAAATGAGAAATGAGGTGTAGCAGCAAGCAAGGACAATAATGTTTGCTCAACTAATGGTTTTAAATATGGCTGAAAAGTTCTATCATTCTGAATAATGCTTCAACACAGCCCAATTATAGCTGTGTGGTCTTCTTTGCTCTAAGATGACAAGTGAAGAAAACGCTTTTATTCAAGCATTGTTTTTATACTGTGTGTAGTGAGTAAAGACTGGTATAGAACATTAAATATATATTTTTTTAGTTTGTGAAAAGGTGTAGATTTATTTTGCAAAAGATACACAGTATGATATTTTATTTAATTCTCTACAAAATACATTAAATAATGACATTTTTCACATAAGTATTGTGCACATCAGGACTGCAGAGGAAAAGTACATGATACTCTGCAAGGCTTAAAGCTGTGCAAACATTCAACTGCAAAAATAAAATAAAATATAAAAATAAACAATCTCAGGTCATCCTTGGCACATATCGCTCCGGCTCAGGATGGTTTTCTTTGAGAAAGAGGCACGTTACACAAGGCTGCCATTGACATCAGATCGCTGACTGATCACTCATCCCAGTTGAACCACCACACAAAAATAAACAGCTACACGAGAGCCTGGTCAGCACGTAATTGTGACAGATTATCCCACTTTCACAGCATTCATTTAAAAAAAAAAACATTCAACGAGTCATTTCACTCAGTTCTGCAAAAAAAATAGACACCAAAACTCTGTCCCTCCGCTCTAAGTCACTGCCAAACGCAATGAAAAACAAAACAAATAAACCATAGTCGAAAATCAGATTGAAAAGAAATCACCGGGTGGCGTTAAAAATATAATGCTTTTGCTTCGCTTACTTTGTTCTTCTTTGAGAATTCATTAAACTGCACACACCGTTTTACGGTCCTTTTAGAGACTAAATAGCGTTACGTTTTCGGATTGGCAGCTACATTAAGCAAATGTCGGACCTGAGAATAAAGCGGAATTCCTCGGCCTGAAGATTTGCTAGGATACCTCTTTTCCCCAAGTATGGCGTGACAGTGCTTGTGCCATAACCTCAACTCCCTTAGACGTAAATTAACCTCCTCATTCTGATGTTGTTTCTATTTCGGTGTTTTATCAGAGGCGACGGTTTTATATGTCTTAATTTCCAAATTGTGGGTTTTATTCTTATTTGAATGGCGATCACGGCTGTTTGGTGTTTCCAGGTAATAATTCAACGAACTGTGAGGAGTGCAAAGGGTTGCATAGGCGAGAAATGTATGTTGTAAGAGAGCGGAAGTTAAAAGAGAGAAAATATTTGTCTCCTTCCGAACGTCTAAAATACCATGAAGAAAACGATGAGAAGGAACGAAAAAGTAAAAAAAAAACCACTGTATATTAAGAATTGATTTTGCAAATCTAGTTCAAAGGACAGTTCTGTATATCCAGCGTTTTGTGAAGAACACAGATCATTTACGAAAACACTCAAAAATGACTATTTCTAATTTATATGTAACAAAACATGACCTCTCCAAAGTTTCAAGTTATTTTAAAAGTAAAAAGTTTAAAATTTTCATATACTTTCTATCCCTTTAGATATAAGCAAATCACCTTCCCTGAGCTCTTTCAAGTCTAGACCCAAAACCTTCTTTGTTCTCGTTTTGTTCCTTTGCATGCCTGCAGTATTCAAACCTACAGTGTAACTGTAAAAATGCTGTCTCTCTCACTGTGTATTTTTTCTTTTTTCTCCCTGTAAAGCGCTTTGAAAAGTCATTTTAAAGGCTCTATAAAAAATAAAGTTCATTATTATATGCACAAACATATAGTACATAACAATTTCATAACATTTCACTGAAATTCTAAAATATGTAATAGGTAAATGTACTAAAATCTGAAATTACTCAGCTGAGTACTAAAATTATCCCTTGAGATTTTGAGAATGTTGTGAAGGAGTAGCATTCAGTGCTTTCTAAGCGTAGCTCTCTGGCAGCATTCTGTTAATTGTCGTTTCTGATTCTTCTGCTGCTTTTCAGAGCTCTGGGCAACAGCCCACTGCTTCACTGCACCAGATCAGGACTGCTCCCAGGTAAACGGCAGCACCCCATGTTTCTATTTATGATGTCCTCGCATCAGTTTAGAGCAGAGAAGTTGAGAAAGAGTTGCACTTTCTGCTAGACTTCAAGAAACACCCGGAGATTAAAAAACAAACATTTTCTCCCGAACAAGAAATCAGATCCCAGAATTCAAACACCTGCCAGTATCAGAACAACAATTAATTCCTTTGGAGGAGAGTGGTGGAAACTCAGTAGAGCTGGCACCCTACTGGTGATCTTCAACCACTGCCTGAGGAACAGAGAGCAAGCCTCCCAAATTATATTATGTCGTTGTGTAGGAAGTTGTAAATATTTATGAATAGTTACTGCTTTGGCAATTAAATTATGAAGTCAGTGTGTGTTGTCCTTTTAGGGCCTGGTAGCATTCCAGTTCTTCTTTGTCTTTGTGTGTGCCAATGGGCGAGGGAGTTTTATTCAGTTTGTGCTGTAATTTAGTTGAACTGACTGGTCAGTCTAGCAAAGGATTGCCAAGATCAGACAATAAACAGACTTATCAGTGCAAAACAAACAGCTGTATGTAAGAGAGTTTCACACTTCACGCCCTTTGTTCACAATCATTGTCAGGAGCAAAGCCTCTATCTACTGGGGTTGAATTTGCTGTTTACACATTGAGGAAGAATAATAGTTGACTCTTTTTGACTGATCAATGATGTGTGATGACATGCTTCTAATGTGTAACTGACACTTTGGTGGCACATGTCGGTCTTAGATAACAGGAAGGAAGTAAAACTATAAAATGAGTTTTGTTTTTTCCCCCTTTTACTTGAAGATAACTCAAAATGTTAAGCTGCTTCACTGTTGTCAATGCATGGCATTCTAATACAATTAGCACAAAGTATGCATAGAAATAGGAAAAAGAAGTGTGGGTAATGTTTAGGTTGCATCTAAAATGTCTGTATTTATAACGTCTATCCAGCCCCAACAGTTTCCTGCATCTCAGCTGTGATGTTCAGTCAAGAAGTGAATGAATCTGCAGAGCGTGACAACATACTGTACCTCCCTGAGTTTAAATTAATTTGAAAAGAGAATGAAACAGAAACTAAACATATTCTTTCTCTTGTACTTTTAGTTCCTTCCAAGCAAGGCCATGCTTTAGGCCCAGAGAAGAAAGAAATCAGGAATTTTTAGCCAGAAAATCTGATTTAGTGTATGTGTTAAGGAAGTAAGGTCAATCACTTGGGTAATCAGTGTTCACAAATCCCTACTTTGCATTATAAACAAAAACACTTACATTTTTTAAGCACACGTGGCATTGCTATTTGATTTCAACTGTAGCTGTTTTTAAAGAATATTAATAGAAAGAGAATATTAGCAATGCTATTATGTAGTAGTATGCAGAAATAATACATGTGCTTTATGTATATAAATGTACTTAATTGATATACTATTTAAATGATATATTTAAACTTAAGTAATGGAAACACTAAGTGAAAATTATGTGCAACCTGAAAAAAAAAACATAAATTCTGAAAATGTTTTCTCGTAAAAGTGAAAGTAGCATGTTTTTTTTCTTATTTGAAGAATGCAGTACAGACCACATGAATTCAGTTTCTCAGAAACAACCTTTAATGTTTCAGCATTTTGTAAATAAGCTGAAAATGGGTGAGTAATAATCACATTTGCTATTAGTCATACCATGATATTCCCTGTTGATTTAAAAAATTGAATATACAAATTGTTTTAAAAGAAAGAGTTCAGCCAAGAGCTATTTCAGCTTGCTAGGTTAGCTCTACTGCAGAAATATTATCTAGCGCGTTATTGCAAACAAGTTCAACAACTAGTGTCAATTTAGGAACAAGTAATAGGTTTATTCCATGCTGAAAAAAGAAGAAAGAAAACAACGTATCGGCCGTGGAGCCTTCTTCAGGTGTGAGCTTCTTCGGTTGTGCTTTCTTTCTTCTTTTGTGTTTTCTTTCTTCTTTTTTTCAGCATGGAATAAACCTATTACTTGTTCCTTTGCAGCCTACGCTTGCTGACGCAGCTCCCCACCTGATCTACTAGTGTCAATTTAGCCCACTAAGACAATTGCTTAACAACAACAGTAATTTCACTCCCCTCTCAGCCTTAGTTTTTCCAGTTCATCTTGAATGGTTCTAGAATTTTCTTTGAAATGTACTCAGCAAGACTGATTTGTCATGTATAATTTCAAACTATTTGCCCAATATTGAGGTCATAAGTAACTATGAACAATGTTGAAATAGGATACAGCGGACATAATTCCTAAAAGAATAATTGCAGCATGGTTCTGTTAAAATCTTTAGGAACCTAAAGCCATTCTTTGCAGGTTGTCAGTGAAACTGTATAAAATCTGTTACTCTAGTCTGAGGTGAACAGCAATATCAGGATAAATGGAAGCACAATTTCCAGAAAACAGATGGAAAATCTAATTCCTCCAAATGTTTTGTCTCCATTCATTTCTTTATTCCTGGACATGTTTTGCTGGTTTAAAAACATTGATAAAAAAAAATGAAACAAGTAGGAGATGAAGAGAATGTTGTTGGAGGTTACTTTTACATTCCAATTTGGAAAAGCACTTGGGTCTGATTTTCCTGTGGACAAACCATGGACAAATTGGAATTAAAAAATATATAAACAATGGTATGGGCACTTTGAATGTGGTTTACCTACAGGAAAAATGACATTCATTTTTTTTTTGCTGTTGCTGCAAACATATCAAAGTATGTGAAATAAATAGTAATATTTCTTGATTTAGCATAAAGCTTAAAGGTAATATTTTTAACCTATTAACACATTTCATCACCATTAACTTAGAAGAATAAATCAGAAATAAATTCCATATACTGCTAAAAATAACTAAAAGAGGTTTTAAATTGTTGGCATTCTTGTGGTGTATAGCCAATGCAAAAACGCTTGTGGTATGATTATTAGAGATTGCATTTTTGAAAGGCTGTGATTTAGGGCCAGTTGTCACAAGCTGAACTCTGCTGTTTTTATTTCCTGTTGTAGTGTTTCTTCAGCACTGTGTGCTTTTGTCTCCCCTCCCACCTGCGGTTAACCTCAGACTTGCTCTGACCCAAACGAATTATTCCCTGTCTCATTGGCAATAGTTTCACTATAAAACATGACAAAAATCACGTAGTATGGCAACAAAATATAAGGTCTCAGAAACAGTGTGGAGACTAACGCAATCACATACCAAAACATCTTTTTTTTACTTTCGCTCTAAACAGTCAAATACACACCCAACCTTCTTTGTCAGAAATAAAATATTTTTCTTTCTGTACAGTCTTTCATTTTAGCCCCATGATGGGTTTGGCTACTATTCTGTGAATCCTTTCTAGAATACTAATTTTTATAAAATAATGACTACTGAAAATTGTAAGCAGAGGTGGTGAAAGGTCTGCCCTTTTAGAGTCCAATGTCCACCTAAAATGAAGCTGACTTAATGTCCAGAAAATAGAAACATCTCTTGCTCTGTGAATAGGGGCACTGGGTTGTATGCAGAAGGTGCATTGGCTCCTCATAACTCTAGGGCACCTCTCATAAGAAGTCTAAAATATCACAACTATATTCCTTCTCTAGGTATATATAACAGAGGAACTAATAATAGGTTTATTCCATGCTGAAAAGAGAAGAGAGAAAACACAACGTTTCGGTTGTGAAGCCTTCTTCCGCTGTGCATTGTTTAAGTGCTTTAAGAAGCCACCTTTAAAGGTGCTACATAAAATAATTTTCTTAGTCTTAGTCTTAGTCTTAGTCTTAGTCTTAGTCTTATTATAACCAGGTCAGGGACTAATGGGCAATGGAGACTGCCTGGTGATTATGACAGCCACATAATCTGGCTTGATTCAGCCTGAAACTGCTGTGTGAAGTTGCCTCACGGTCTCAGAACCCACAAAGAGACGGTGAGGACATGCCAGCATGGCAGAGAGATGGACAGATCAATATTTATATCTAAATAATAAAATGAGGGAGTTAAAATACAGTATATGTACACAACTAATATGCTTGGTACAAGCTGAAATTCCAATAATAAAACTTTGCTTTTCTTAAATTCATTAAGAATAAAGATGATTCCTTAAATTAAAGACTCTTTTTTACATGTTTAATTGACAAAATTGTGAATTCTCTCATTAGCTTTTAACTATTGAAAAAATATGTGAATCATTTCATTGCTCAGATGTGAAGGACAGTTCACAAGTTTAAAAGAACCTGAAGAAAAGAGAATGTAGTTTTATGTGAAAAGGTCATTTCCTGCACATATAAAACATAGATGTTGAAAAAGGGAAGTACTGTGTATACAATGACAATCAGAATTCCAAGATTTGATTTCCTTCTACAGTGTGGTGAGAGTGAAAATGAAGCTGAAATAATACCAATGAGTGAAGTAATATAGCAATTTAACCTGCAGTTTATTATTTCTTGTAATGTTAATGTATGAGACCACAATGCCTGTGATTTTAGGAATCCAGTGTGTGCACAGCTGAGACTGAGTGGCAGTAGCTGGTATCATAAAATCCAGCCAGGGTCTTAGTAAATACTATTTGTTAGTAGTAGCAATCAATCCTGAAGAATATCAGTAGTGGAGTGTTTGCTGCATTAAGTAACAGATATTTGCCAATACATTATCTTAAACAAGCAAAAGTAGGGTGTGTGTCTGAGATGTCAGTTGCTGAACTAATAAAGTATGTATTTACATACTGTAGTTCTGCATATTGGGACATCTTGGGACAATTTTCTTCATTATTGGGTTACACACAAAGGAAGAAAGTTTCCTGTTTCATACATTTCTGTAGCAGCATGAAAATGTGTTACTCTTTGTGCCTTATTAGTTGTCTGCCTTCTCAACAAAGTCCAGGTAGATAATTTGGATTATGTCATAGTCTTTCTATGGCTCTCTAATGAGCCAACAAACATGCATCACAAGCATGTCATTTTTCATATGCATTTCTACTTATTTAAGGGAGATATTGGCAGGGTAATGGATGGAACACACACATATCTATTTTCAGAAAATGTAATTTCTTCAGGAATGTAAAGGTCTTCTTTCAGAAATCTATTAAGGAAGAAATGTTTTTGTAATGCATTTCATTTACTGTAGCATAACAGTAGTATCCTGTGTTGGGAGGAGGAATCTTACCACAACAGGTGCTTGGTGCTGTCAAGTGTGGAGGGCTCTTTGAACAGCTAAAATAAGAATTCACTAGTGCTACACACGAGGAGGTGTTTAATGAATTTTCAGGTCTGTTTTATTTCTCCATCTGTGACAGTCATTTAGTGTGACGACTTTCAAAGTCTTTTGATGAGCGGGATAGAGTGCTCAGGGAGCAGCTGTTGGAGGTTCTGCCTCGGTCGGATCTTTTAGTGGAGTGAGTGTTTGGCAGTGTGGTGAAAACGCTGCTTCGAGGAGCTGTGATGTGATCTCCGCTAATTGCTCTTCATGCTGCTTACTGTCAGCATCTTTCTGGCACACCATGATAAATCATCTGTTCACATACCTTCGAGTTTGCGGTCAGGAAGAGGCACGCTGTCAGCCGTTAATTACGTTATTACAAGCTCTTACAAGCAGCAGTCATTTTCCCATATTTCTTATTTTTGGGGTTTTGCTAGCTGCTGTGTTTACCTAGCTAAAATAACTGGTTATAGTTATTTGGCAAATTAAAGATATTTGCATATTTGCCCCTCTACCACCTGGGCAAAGCCAAATATTATTCAAATATGTTTTGTGCTAAAACTACCCGCTCACTCATGACACAGATACTTTGATTAGATGTTTGCTTCTTGAATCATGTGTTGCCTGGAAAGCAAGTAGCCATTAACAGTTATGAACCCAAGGATGGACACAACACTCGTAAGGCACAGACTCACAAATCTATGTGAGTATAGTGTAGAGCAGCTCTAGCACTGCACTTGGACAGAGAGGGTCATACCATCAGAGATTAGAAGCAATTTTCCAAGAAAAGTTGCAAGCATTCATCTGTAGGGAGATGCAGTTGCCTGTATGTTACAGGAGTAATCCATTCAAAATTCATCTTAAAAAATGCCAACATTCTTTAACAAGGTAAGAAAGTTGTCCGTGTTGAATGTTTCTTTTGGGATTTCACAATCTGTATCTGATTTAAACTGGTATCCAGTTTAAACTGATACATATGCAGCTCTTGAACAGCTTATACCTGTAGTAAAATTAGGAATGTAGTGAGAAATGTGACTTTATCAACTTTTTCATCATGCCAAAAGTGAAAATATAAATGCTGATTGTTGTATTATTATTACTAGTGCTAGTTTCATCCAGTTTTGGTTTGTGATCTGGATTAAATCAAACCATTCAAATTACAGCCCTGTACTAGCTTTTTAGTGATTGATTCTCCCTTTGGATATCCACCAGTAAATACTGGGTTTGACATTTCTGTCTGAAGGTACAATCAAATCTTAACCCTTGTCTGTAAGTTTTACATGATTATTTACCTTGCATTTAGCTAAAAATAGCACAATAGACCTTTTTTACAAGCACTACAAAACAAACATCTCTTTGTGGAAAAGAAGTACAACTTTTTAAAATGTTAAAATCTAAATATTTACCACTGACATATGGCACACAAATTAAGGGAAGCAGGCTGACTCATGCATACTCACATTTCACTTTAGTCATGCCTACAGCGCTCCTGTATCAGATTGCAGTATGATCTCTAAGCCCATCAATCCTGTGAATAGGTCATACTAGATACACATTTTGTATATACTGTATGGCAATTTTGGAGCTCAGTGCACTGAGCAGTTACAAAGAGACAACTTAAACTGGACCTGGTTCAAGATTCTTCAGAGCCATTTACTTCTTCAGAATCAGCAGTGCAATAAACCAGGGAACGCAAGTTTCAACTACATGAAGCATTTCTTTATTCAATGGGACACGGGGGGAATGGGGGTATGGAACAGTTACCCAACCGTGTTGTTGAAGGCTAAACCCTGGTTTCTTTGAAGAAAAGAAAATAGATAAGATCCTTGGATCAACGGGCTAGGAGGGCTAAATTGCTTCCTCTCATTTAGCCTTTCGTCTGTTCTTATATTCATTTTCCTAGCCTTATAGTGGTTATAGATTACTGTAAAGGCCAAAAGAGGGAAACAATGCCAATATCATGACAGACATATCATATTCACTGTCATTGTACTATTTCTGATTTGTGTTTCCCTTAAACAATGGGTTCACCTGTTGCATTCCGTAACAGTTTTAGAATGAGATTCACTCTCCTTCAGATAAAGAGAACTGGATCATTATCACTCTTTGATATCTAGGCTTTTCATATCATGTTCCAAGGTAATATTCATTTGGTAAAATTGACTCCTCTTTTCAAACGTGTGGGAGCACAATAAGTAGAGGAATTACTCAGTGTAACTGACTCCCTGGCTGTGTGTTTACTGTACATTCTCATGTTATGGGTGATACTGGTAGAAAGTATGAATTTGTTTCTGTATTAACAGTGATGGTCTCCTGGATTAATTTAATTTAATTTTGTCTGATGAAGGTTCTTCACTGCTATGAATGGGCAAGTTGAAAATAAGGACTGTTTTATTTTTCAGAAGTTGATTGTTCTCATTAGAAGACATTGAGCACATTACCCATCATGTTGACAATGTTTCAGTTTTTTGGATTCAGCTAGAAACATAGCTGCAGGTTATTCCTAAGAGTAACACAAGCTCTAAGGAAGGAAAGCAGACTCTTCATCACCAACAGCAAGTGGTGTTGTGGCTAATTTATCATTGTTTTCTTTCTTATTCAACATTTTTGTCTTTAGTACCACCTCTCTAGGAGATTATTATTACAGTCCTATTGAGAAAGTAGCTGTTGAACACACATTCCCAGCTGGCTCATTGAAATGTGTGTAGTAGTAGATCTTCAGGCAGTGCTCTGAATGCCATTACTCATGAATGGGCCTGAGGATGAGGTGACTTAAATTAACTGAGGCTTCTCTCATTACAGACATCTTTTCACACAAGCAGAAAAAATTCAGCAAAAATATTTTCAGATTGAGACCAAGGATATTTACTAAATTATTCTTCTGTTGACAGTGCACTTCACTCAGTTACATTGTAGGAATAAGAAGGGTTTTCTACACTGTAATGGGCTCGTGGATTGATCACATTCCAAAGTATATACCATTGCCAGCTGAGTACGCTTGTGTTTTGTTAGATCATAGATCTTTCCAAGCTTAAAATCCTAGCCCTGCTGTGAGTTAATTGACCCTTTCGCAGTATTTTCTGAGGTGCAAACCTTGTATGAATGGAGAAGAATGAAGGGATGACTAGGATAAATAAAAACCTGTAAGAAAAATTGATAGGCTGACAAAAAATATGCAACTACAAAGGGTAGAGAAAAGGCAGGGGATCAATGGAAAAAAAGCATTGTAAATGTGAAAATGAACGCAATTTATTAACATCAGACTCACATCTGAGCACTGGGAGAAAACCCACATAGACATTTGTTGAACATACTCCAAACTGAACCTGCCTGAGAGGGAGAGAGAAAGATTCCAACTGAGTGACCAAATGAGTGACACAGTTGTGACCTGGAGCTTGTCTCAGAATATACCCATGAGTTTGTGGAAGAGTCTCAGAAAGAGACTTTGTTTGGAGCCTGTAAGCACCTTAGCTGCCCAAGAAAGGGACCTAAAAAAGTCTAATAAGAAGCTCAAAGAGGAATGTAGGCTTATTTTTGTGTGTTGTTTAGTTTTCCTTGCACTGTCAATAAAAGAGCACTTTTCGGTTTACCTTTTTGCTGCTTTGTCTTGTTTGCTTCATCTAGACCTGCCTAATGTCCTAATTAAGGTGGGGAGCTGCGTCAGCATGCGTAGGCTGCAAAGGAACAAGTAATAGGTTTATTCCATGCTGAAAAGAGAAGAAAGAAAACACAACGTTTCGGCCGTGGAGCCTTCTTCAGGTGTGAGAAAGACAGGGCAGGAAGCAAAGGTAATATAGCGGGAGAACAATGTCCTAATTAAGACAGACTAGCAGACTGTCAAACAGTTAACAGTCAAACCAGCTTCTGACGAACTTTAGCGCACTGATTTGGAGGTGCAGATGTATGTTTGGGATGCAAGTTTGAAATAAGAAATGCCAGAATGACCTTTTCACCTGAAGAATTTTGTTTGTTTTATTGAACAAATCACTCTGATAGTGACAGTGTTGATGGGAAAATAATTCTAGCAACACCCAGAATTGCAAGATGGGATCAGTTTCTAAATTTGTGCCTAAACATCCTCCCATTCTTATGTTAATAAACCACCCAGGAAGAGCAGAAGCCACTTATTCCTTTCTCCTGGAAATTTCAGTTATTGACATTATTCCATCGAAATGTAAAAGCAATTTAAGATGCGTGTGGCAGACAAACGTGTTCAGATCCTTCATGGAAATATCAATTTACAGCACATGGTAAAAAAACACTTAGGAAGTACAAGTACCAGATGTTTATTGTTTTGTACAATCAAATTTACAAATATTTACCTTGGCAAAAAAGTTCCAGAACTTTACAGTCTAATACTGTCAACTGTCTATGTAGTGTACAATACAAGGTGCAGCACAAATTTCGCTTCATGACTGATATGTATTAACATTATATTTCTATCCTTTATTGAAACACCAACAAACATGTTTAATAATACAACTCAGGTGTGGTTTGGACAATTGAACATGTCTGCTTTGTCCTCAGGCTTTCTGCTAGCCTGCCTCTTACTCCTTGTGTTAGTGTTGTCGTGCCGTTCAGGACCAGAGTTCCTTCCCCCTGGGACCCTGGTACTGAGAGAGGGAGAAATAAGGAAATAAAACATCAAAGAAAGAAAACCTATGTTAAAAACTTCAAGGTTTGCTTCTGCATGACTCCCTTTGAAAAAAGATTTTCTTGCTGTTCATGAAATAAGAAAGGCCAAGTGAAAAACTGTCACGCCGATCTATGAAAGATTTGCATGGTTACTGTTGACCAGTTAAAAAAATGAAATTGCGAGTCCTCGGGAGATCCTTTCATCTAACAGGCCAGCTTGTGCTCTGTGTAAGATGCTCTTTCTGTCATGTGTGTCCCTTGTGGTGGAGCTGAAAGCCAAGAGACCAGTGGACTTTCCATGACCCAGTCTTACAAATGCCAAGCAAGCACATGCAGTGTCAGGAAAATAAACAAAGAGGGTTAATTATGAGTCAGGGCCTTCCAGGATTAGGTGCCTTTTCATTGTGGAATGTACTGTGCCCTTGGAGAGCTAGAAGGAGTGATACTAAGTATACATTAATCTTTGTGTGTACTGTACCTTGCAATAAACCTTCACCTTAATGAATACTGTTTTCCCCTCCATGTTCCATCTCAGGCATTAAGTCTTTTCAGAAAATCAGTGTTAAACCTTCCATAAAAGTATGGCATTAAACATCTGTAATTGCTACTGTACAGAGATGAAACTAAAGAGTTGGGTTGCAGGCTTCATGCAGTTAATGCTTCAAGGTATATACAACAACTACTGTTTTTTACAATGCATTTTACTGAAAGTGAATGTGCCCCAAGACTTAAATTACTGGGCTGGACAGAAAGTGTGAGTTTATCAAATGTATGTATAATTACATAAAAAACAATTATATTATCCTGGTCATCATATTACTCTGTTGATCATTAATAAAAATGCAAATACAATAGTTTTGACATTCAGATCGAGGGGATCAGGGATTTGCCTACCTGGTTCTTGGAGGCCTGGAGAGTTTACAGGATTTCAGTCCTTCAGTCTTCAGGTGCTGCTGTTTTAAAGGCACGTAGGATTCCTGTAAACACACAGGGAGCTGTTTTAGTTGG
The DNA here is from genome assembly GCF_059453375.1 of Lepisosteus platostomus. NCBI lineage: Eukaryota > Metazoa > Chordata > Actinopteri > Semionotiformes > Lepisosteidae > Lepisosteus > Lepisosteus platostomus. Next base: position 32,124,191 of record NC_142624.1, on the reverse strand, counting down.
AAAAATCGAACATTTTCAGCCACATTTCCATCTGGTGTTTTTTAAATGAAAAGGGCTTTTTTATTTTGCTTTCACTTCAAACATACTATTTAAAATTTAACATACATTTAGGTTTGCTTATAGCATGTCACGATTATAGTTCCCCCTCCTTAAGGGTGCTCCAGCCCGTTCACGTGAGACTTCATTCTATGCACCTGCTCCCTATTCCCAGCCCACCTTAAAAGCCAGGCGCTGACGCTCATCCGGGCTCTGCATCTGATTTCCATATCGTGCGAGTCCGGGACCTGGAAGCGCCTGGTCCCGTTAAGGTTTTAACCTCTGTTCCCGTTCCTGTTCCCCGCCCGCCGGTTCCGACCCGGCCTTCGTGGTTTTTAATTCTTTGTTCTGATGGATCTCCTGGTTTTGGACTTACCCTTGTGTTTTGGATATTCCCTAAGGACTTCTCTTTTGGATTGTTCGCCTCGGCCACACCTCCCCCGTGCACCAGCGCACCTTGGACACGCCCCCCTGTCTTCAGCCCCGTTTTCCTGCATGACGTTTCCCTAGTGTTTCCCCACTCCGTCGGATTGTGTCGTCCGCATAGGGTCCGGAAAGAACTGTTCGTTACAAGCATACAGCACATTCAAGAACCTCAAGGTCAGCATCATTCACTACTGTAGTGAACTCAGTTCAGTCGTTCATCTTTAATAGAGGCTGACTTAAAGCACATTTCATGATAGGGAATATTTTCACAAAACTCCCCACACAATACAGAATAATACAGAACAAACAAGTGAATCACTTACTTTAAAGGTAGATTTGGAAAGTAGCAGATACAGTAATTCAGATTGAATTAGAAATCATTGACCTGGCAAACTGTGACATTAGGATTCAATGAAGAAACACTCTGGAAAGGAAGAGTAATCATTTCGTGGTAGAGAATTAAATGTATTAATCAATGATTTCTCAGTGGACACTGCTCATGCTGCAGCCAACTGAATTGAGGAACTGGACTTTAATTTCCTTTTTTTAAATATGAACACAGCACAAACTGCAAGAACTGAAAATAAGATTAAAGATTAACAAAAGTATTGAAATGATCTAGCTAATTGAACGGTAAGCTTCCAATATTAATAAACCTTTATACTATGTCAAATAAAACATCCAGAAGAAAGGTAACAGAGAGGAGGCCATCTGGCCCACCTAACCCATAAAGTATTGAGGAGCTCACTAAATCATATATCTTATACAGTTGTTTTTTAAAGAAAACCAGGATATTGGCTTCAACAACTTGGCAGTTCCACACTCCCCTATCCCCTTAAATTCTTCTTGTTCACAATTTTAAATGTATTTCCACATAGATTCCACTTGTGTCCTCTGGTTTGAAGACCTTCATTCATTCTGAAGAGGTCCACTGGGTTGACTTTGTCAAGGTCTTTGAGGATTATGAATACCTGGAACAGTTAAAAAGACAGTCTCATAGTCTTCTCTGTTCAAGATGAAAAATGTTCAGTTCTTTTATCTTTTCTTTTCATTCCTTTAAGTCTGGCAATATGTGTTTTTCTCCCTTCAAAATGAAAGCACTCATTGTCTATGCTACCATTTTGTTAGCTCAACAGCTGAAGCATGAGCACTGTACACTGAGACTACATGCCCCACAAAAACAGACAAATCCTTGCTACCTTCCCTCCCCTGGTGCCAAATGTGAACTGTTCTGCTTCACTTTTACATCTGTCATCCCCTCTTGCAATTAATAACAGTATAATAACATGGTTTCATACAGTTCTATCCATAACTGTCTCCAATTCACTACGGAGTTTGTCCTCTGCACCACACCTACAAACCAACCACAATTCAAAGCACCTCTGGCCACCATTCATCATTACACTCGCTGCGGTCAACATGGGTCAGCTACAAAGAATTGTGTTTGAACTATAGAAAGAAAGTACATGATATATGAGCTATGGAACTGAGACTACAATTACTATGTACAGGAATAATCAAAGCTACAGGGCTTAATTTAAGATGGTGCCACATTGCAGAAAGTCCACATGATGTTCTGCATCCATCAGTTTTTAAAATAGCATATTTATAGCTGTGGTAGGAATTAACTCCCAGAAGAGGCTTTATGGTTGCCTTTCTAACAATGTTTAAATGAATTGCATTATGAATCTATTCTGTATATTAAGTGCTTTTACAATGATTGAAATCATTAGAAAGAACAAGCCTTGTGAATGAAGAGCATTCATAATTTTTTTGCTTCTTTGATTTAAAGCATTCAGAGTATTACATGTATATTTGCAAATATTAAAACATTCTCAAGGAAGTTAAAAGCCAGTTTAAACAATGATATAATGTTGATATTTGACAAAACTGGGAATCCATTCATTAATGGATATGTAAGCTACATAAAATTAATATCCACCACAAAAAGACATAATGTGAATAGAAAATTATAACAAATGTATTTTATTGTTCTACCATCTTATTCTAAAAAAACAAAATAAATTGCTTGGAATAAACACTTTTATCTTTGTGTTTTGAAAAGCTGGTAGTTTTAAACTTGGAATGTACTAGGTAACATAAACCATGTGTGAATGTGCACTGCCCCTGGTGTGTCTGTTTCTCTGAGGCCTTACATGATCATGGTAGATTATAACCCTGCAAATTGCTATCATCAGCTGAGCTCCGTGAGCTGTAGTTTGCTCTCAAACATCTGTCTTCTTCTCAAGAGTATCTTGGTCATGTGTTTGTACTTTCCTGAAGTACAAACAGATCATGTTTGGTACACTTACAACATACAGAGAATTTTGAGCCAAGTGGGATTGTTTTGTTTTTTTTTATGCCAAAGATTCTGAGTAACTCTTACCATTTAATAAAGCTATCATTATAAAAGAAATCAGAAAAACAACCTTTAATAAAGCACTTTAGAAGTATTATTTCTTTCCTCCCAAAAACATTACAGAAGTGAACCTTTTATACATACCACTTATGCCTTGCTTAGGAATCTTAACATATAATATAAGAACCATACATAAATATAAAGAGCTGAACATGTTCATGTTTTGCTATGCTTTCACAGTTCAATACGAAATCTTTTTTCTTGCAAAATCTTCTCCTTACCAACGTTTACTTTTGATCCAGATTAATCATGACATTTTTTTAAACAGTGGTGTCACGTAATTGGCTCTTGAAGCAGGTCTCTCTGACACTGTTTGGGACCTATTTGAGGAATGCCAAAACAGAACGTCTTGGGGCAGATATTGTGCGAAACGAACATAAACTGCCAAGACTCCTGAGTGATTCAGAAGGAGTCAGCAGGACATCGCACACATTTCTACGGACAGAAGGAACTATTATAAACAGTGACTGTTGTGTTAAAATAATACAATGTACGGAGATGAAATTCTGACAAGTGATTATTGTGTAAAGCAGCAGTTAGTATAATAAAGGAAGTAATGGACAGAAAACCAGGCATAAAAGGAAACTTGCCAAAGTAAAGAAAGCTAGTGGTACTGAAAATTAAACATTTCACCTTCAACATACTTTATTTTTGAATAGTATGTCTGCTTCTTTAACTTTCTGATCCAAAATTTTATAGTACTATTTTGAATAATAAATACCATTCTGCTATTATTGTCTTGAGGTCCAATGATAATGAGTATAGTATTTTCAGAGCAGTTCATATGTATTTAATGTACAGTACTTCTGCTAGAAACAGAACACTTTATTTTCTGCAGTCAGGCTTTTTTTCCAAAGTTTCCCCCTGAGCCTTAGTTTTGATGGATTAAAGTTGTACAAAGGTTTCCCAGCCCATGAACAGTACACAAAGTTACTATGCTCTGACATGCAGTTGTTGTGCCTTTTGGGGATCTTCAGAGAGCTGATGACTAGATACTTAAAAGCTCCTTGTCATCCAGACACACATCAGTCATAGATCTTAGCCCAGGCCAGTTAGGGAGAAAGGCCAGTGCATTAACTTTTCCACTTCTTCTTCACAGTTGTACCAGACAGCCTTGAGTGACAGGACATCTCTCTGATGTAACCGAATAGGCCCCTCATCATAGTAAGTACAGAGGAAACCAGTCTGCTTTGCTTGCAGCGGCTCCTAAAGGACAGAAGGTCAACACCTCAAGAGTCTTAAGCAGAAAAAGAACTCAGCGGAAAAAAAAGATTAAAGTTTGTTTTTGTTGACCCAGAAAGTATCAATCAAATAACTTCCACTTGACGGGCCTTGATGACAGAACTCCGTAGATTAAAATAAAAACAACCCACAACAAATAAAACAAAGATAAATACTGTAAGTGTACACACCACTGTTTATCCACATCTTATTGTTTTCTTGAATTATCTCCCCTTGTCAACTCAACAGGCTGCATGTAATGAAAAGTTTTCCATTTTCCATTTTCTTGCACTCAAACTCTCAAGTACAGGAATGTGTCAGTGCGTGCTTCACACTTATGCCCTTTTCCAGTGCTGATTGAAAAGGAATGTGACACAGCATACAGTATGCCAGATTTTAAATTTCCAGGTCACAATTATCAATTTCCCACTGCTATCACTTATTATGTCAACTATGTTTAGTGAGATTACGTTTCTGAAGGTCACAAACGCAGAATAATAATTCATTTTAATCTATCGCTGCACTTTATGATAAAATTCCAATATGCTGTGGTATGCTTATTACAAAATCCTACAAACAAGCCCAAGGGATCCCATAAAAAACAGGTCACATTGGCAATGCACCAATGTATTGAAACGTGATAACACAATGTCAACAATAGTGTTTTTGCTTTCATTTTGGCTGATGTTGTCTGTCATCACTTTCAATTGTATGGCACGCTATCTGGAATACATACCCAGTATCCTCTCTCCTAGTTGTGTCCTTATCACTGATGAAAACTATTTCAGACCATTAAGCTGATACACTAACTTCTGTTCAGCAGCACTGCCTTCCAAGACAAAGCAAGGAGAAAGTGTTTACATTTTCACATATTTAAGCTGCTTTTATCACATTTTAAAGGTTTAAAGTGCCTTAACTTGTCATACTATTCCAAATGTAATGTTTACTCTAGTCCTCTGTGTGTTAAATCTCCAGTTTATCTAAAACAAATAAAAACACTTCTTAATGCTTTTATGGCTCTATGACCTGAATTTGGTAGTGTAGATGAGATAAGAAGATATATTTTGTGAACTAGAAGAGTGATCATATATTTTTTGTAGAGGGAACAAAAACGTCATCCTACAGTAAACCACTCCAATCCCACCTATATCTCTGTGCTCATGATCATCTTTAAAAACGGAGAATTAAAGTTCTTAGGCCCTTCTGGACTCTGAATAGACAGCATGATCATGTTAACTTACTGAAGTGTCTCTTGGCTAGAAGCTTTAGATACATGTCAGCTGGTGTTCTACTGTAAATGCTCATGATGCTCCCAGTAAGCGCTCCATTTCAGAAGAGTCTCAGCTGTATTTAAAGAGAATATTGCAGACTGTCACACTGCCATCTGTCATATGGGAGCTTATTATCAACTAAGCCTGGGGCCAGTGTGCAAAACCGAGGTGAACAACCCTCCAGGAGAAAAAGTAAAGGTGCTCGATCAGTTGGCAACTATAAAGCTTAATAAAAGTCCTATAGTTTTTATGGTCTCGCACTACAGACTAATGAAAAACAGGTCAGTCTTCTTCTATAAAAATACCAGTGGTCCTAGAAAAGAGTTACGTTACATCATTGCTTGCTTATATGGGAAACTCTGCACCGGCTTCTTTTTGTTCTCCAATGTGAGTGGATCTTCATCTCTTCTGGATTGCATTGCCTTAACCTGATTCACATTTTAGTGTCTTTTTGGGAAATGTAATTTCTTGCTAAAAGCTTCTCTTGGCTTCTCAGAAATGTCAGTTGCATGTCCTTTTTGTTCCATAACAGACACACTGCAGGAAGGAGATATTGTAACCTTAACACATTAAAAGGGTCCAGGAAGTCATCTTTTCTAGAACTGATGATATAAAACTTTTCTGCATGTGGTTAATTTGAAAAAGCAAAAATATATATTTGACACCTCAATTCTTCATTTGAATAAAATTGAATTTTACTTTTTACACAGCAACTGTTTCAGAACATACTGCTGACACTGTGGCCTTCCTGTTTCTTGGCCTTAGGGAATTCATTGAGTATGCATTTTCCCTAAAACCCATGAGAAGCGTATTCCCCTTAGACACTTCCTTTTGTGAAAGTACATTAGCAGTGGTTTAAAATAAAAGGGAACACAAGATAAAGACTGTGGAAATGCATAGGAAATGCAATACCAAAAAGAAATGTGCACCTGCCAACTCATTCTCTTCACGCAGGTCAATAAGGAACAGGCACGCATTATTGGAAGGAAATAGTAAGCTTTGTTTTGCTTTCCTTAGAACTGATTTAGTTTGTGGTTTTATGCAAATTATGCAAAAACAAACCAGGAAAGTACCCATTTCAGTCCCATAGTTACTGTTATGTCATTTCATGCTCTTCTTATATGATGTCTGTGTTTCCATGGGGATCCCAAATGTCAAGTGTTTCCACAGCAGGGCCTCACCCACTTCACCGAAGCCAGACCCAGATGAACATGTTGTTCATTTTCAAAATTAATACCACACCCTTCTGGGTTTTTTTCTACAAAATTGTTTCCCTGACTGACTCTTTTTTCAGACCAGGTTTTCTGTGGAACATGAAAGCAGTCTCTACAGTACTTTAAAAGAAAATAAGCTAATGACTATAAAAGAGAAAAGAGAGACTCCCTTCAGGGTACTGCAGTATAATTATCTATTTGATCTGGTCTTCATATAGAAATCCATGTAAAAGATGCTAAGCAACAAATTGTTGTTCCTGTTTGAATGACCTAAAGTGTTCTGTCTCTCCTTTTGTACATAATAGAAAACATAAAATATTGTTTTAATTGTAGGGAGCATCCAACTTCATCCTTATCTTTGTTACTTGACAAATTTGAATTTTTGTTTTTCCATTATATCTACATTCCATGGTATCTAAAACTTGGCAAACAAGTTGTTCTAGACATTTGGAGAAAAAATTATTTATGTCTAGAGGAAATCTGTGTACCTGTACAATGTAATTTTAATGGACACTTTGAAGAATTCTTTAAGGACTTTTAAGAATTCACTTTCTCTTACGTAAAAGGATATCACGGTGAAGGTGATGTTTAGAATTACACCCATGAGTAATGTTTAGAGTTCTTCAGAAGGCAGTACTCTAAACTTGAAGCACTTGAAGTAGTTTATGTTTCTGAAGAAGGGCTTAACTATTATCTTTCAGGGTCGCTCTGATAAAATAAAAAAAAACATTAAGCAAAATAAGCAGTTCTGAATCCTCTTTAGAAAAAAAAGGATGTACTGTACATTTCCAACCTCGGTGCTGACACCAAGTTGACCAAATTTCATTTGAAATGTTTCATTAGTGAAAAAAAACAACAATGATCACATTGTGTGGGAACAACAGGGAAAATGGAATGTGGAAAACGTTACTCTTTATATAGGAAAAACCCTAGTTTAGCACTTCACAACTACAGGCTCTCAGGGAACCCACTCTGGCCTGTCTTGGCACTATTGGCTGGCAGCGACAAAAGGTGCGAGACCAGCAGAACAAAGAACAAACCCAGTCTGCCACATAACACAGAAATGTTGGTCAAATATCTGTAGACAAACAGAAACAAATGGGCAATTGTTATTCAACTATTTCCAGTAAACAGCAATAATTCCCAAAGTCTGACCATGTAGTCCTTTGTTCCAAGCAATTTGCATGAGCAATTTCCAAGGCCAAGAGCCTCTGAGATTTGTAAATATGCCACCCCTCAAGCCCAGGGCAAGAATTCCAGTAAATGTGGCCCCAACAGACTTATATTATTACACAATATATTTTGGACTCCACTCTGAATCATTATAAAATCAAAAATCCAAATCGTGCATGGATCCACAGCAATGATTGGGAGGGAAGGGAGGTCCTGAGTGGCTTGAGGCTAAACCAGAATTCCCAAATGATGAAGCACAAAGGGCCAACTGCTGCCAGGGCTGGGTGTAAATGAGAAAATGCTAAATGCTTTCAACTCGCTTATCTGGTTAAACATATAATTATTAGCAGTACTAGAAGCAATCGCAGTAATAGTATTATTACTGCTACTAGTGCATTGTACTGTACAATTTTAATATAACATCACTTGATCTAAATTCTATTTTAACTGTATAAACTAAAATTGTGATTGCTTTTGTTTTACTTCCTCAAATTAATTTCTAATTAATTCCTTGCATTTATATAGCTCATTCGATTCTAAAGGATCCCAACGCACTTTATACAATTTATTTTTCCTGAAGTTCAGCACCCACATGGGTGACCCATAGCTACCATTGTGCACCAGTATCCCCATTCAACAGCAGATCAGGTTCAGAATGTATCTGAAACACATCTGTGCTAATGTTATTTAATACTGAACTTTGCTTAAACTAAGGCTTGTTGTCAATTTCATTGTGAGTAGGCATCTGAGTGAAATATTCTTTTAATACATTAGCCATTTCCCTTTCAGTGTCTAAAAATTGCCCTGAGACACTTTACATCTGCCTACACTGTTCTTTTCCTGCGGCAAAATACTGACAAATAAAATACAAACAAAGGCTTTCATCACGTGTTGCCCTATGTTGCAGTATTGTTGTCTATTTTTTGGCCTTTTTAATATCAATGTTTACTGATTAAAAAACGCTAAAGAAAGAGAAAGACTGGTTCTTGCAATTTATTGCACTCTGACACTATTTTTTTGGGAAAAAAGATAATTCAAAGAAAACAAGACAAAAACCATGTGCTTTCTGGGGATTATTCAACCTCATTTTTCTCTGTTTAAAGGGAACAAATGATATTTGCCTCTTATAAATGGTCTAGTAAGGCTACCATGTATACGCTCTACGATTAATATGGCTTTTGTGCTGCCCCAGTTCTCACCTCCCTTCTGAGGTCCACAAGCCTCCTCTTCTGGTCGGCTTGGGCACTTTCAACCTCCACTTCTTCAAGGAAACCCCCTGCTGAGGCAGTGGAAGGATGCTGCTTACAGACCCCGACTGAAGGGAAGAACACTCATTGTTCTGGAATGGTGAAGTGGGGAGAGGAGCTGGGGGAAATGAACAGGAAGCTTCTATCCACTGGTCGGGCGCTCCGATTCCTCAAGGGGCCCGACTGTCAAAGGAGGGGCTGTCAGCGAGGGGCGGGTGGCTAGTCGAACGGAGCAGGGAAGGAAAGGTGGTGGGGCCTTCCAGAACCGCCAACAGGCATGAGTTCTGCGTACATTGTGGGATGGCTTCCCAGTGGGTCCCACCTCAAAAGCATCTGTACCGTCACAGCAAGCAGTATCTCGGCTTTCCCGTGTGAAACTAAAAATATACATTGGCAAAATAAATAAGGCCAAATCTTTTTGAGGCCGTCCTACTGTGAGGACCTTGGAACACGCCAATTAAAATATCAAGAGAAAAAAAATGGTGAACAAAAATACTCTGGAAATTTCTTTTAAAGCTTGCGTTACAGGGAAAGAGGAACAACTTTCAGCACTGAAAAACTGTAATAAGACAGTTATGTATACTGCAGATCATTGCTGGAGCTGCCTTGAATTTAATATTTAAGAGGGAAGCACTAATTGATCAAATTGGCTACGAATGCTATTGACGTCTTATTGTTTGTCATATTTGATGACATTACAATTTGGGGATTTTTCTGGGATAAATGTCGAAGTTACATACAGTACAGTACCTTTGTAATTCCTTAGCTGGATCATTTGTATACAATCCATATGAAACTTGATAAACTCAATGCATCAATGCATAAATACAAATATAAGCTGCCTCTTAAGGTTGAGCTTGATGTGATTGTGTCCCATTTGGGTTGCAGTAGCTCATGGGGTTTAAGGCAGAGAGAAACAGATGTCAAAACGTAGAGAGAGCTTTATTAAAAAGAGACCCGTGACAAAAACTGTAAATAATTTAATTTGATCAGTAAGAGTATGGTACGGATACAGTATGTGTAGAGGATTATCTGAGCCAACCAGCCATGTTGCAAAGCTGATACCTCGGTTTCTTTCAATAACAGCTTGAAAAGTGATTCAGATCACTTGGCTGATTGCAGCCAAACAAACTAGACAGGTTGATTATCCTCCTCATATTTATAACCTATTTTTATGTTCCTATGTAAAACAACTGTGACATTGTTGATTATTGTCTTGTCATAGACACTGACCTCATTAAAAAAACAAATTCAGTCTCTCCTGAGAGATGAATAATCTTCTCTAAATCTAATGTTTGAGCCTGTGTTGAGAAGAATGGAAAGGATTTTAATCTGTCGAACAACAGACAATATTTTGACAATTGACAATTAAAATTGAGAATGTGTAAATGCTTTCATACAGGCTATGTGCTTCAGTAGTAACCAAAATGGGCTCCAATTAATCTTGTTTCATTTTTGTATAAAAATGGTAGGATTTCTCATAACTTTCTATAAAAATAATACCTCAACAAATACACACATATGCATTTTTTAAAGTCTTTCATCCCATAGGGAATGACATAAATGTAGCTGTAATGCTGTCTGGGTTTGCCTGAAATTGTGGTTTTCACCATACTGTAAGTGGCTGTAGGTTTGGCAGGCCTGTGTCACTCCCAAGTGGGCTGTTTTGTGAAATTGAGCCTGGAAATAATTACAACCCGAAATTAAAAAAGGAAATAAAGGGAAGCAGAACAATTTATTTAATAGTTCGCTTCCCATGCAGAGAAGGGAAGGGACAAGGAAACAACTTATCTCTTCTCACAAGGGAGTGGCGCTGCAGGTTCTCGATTTTGACCCATAATTGTTTTTTTTTTCATTGCCGAGCTGCTGTTCTCCTGATAAAGGAGCAATAAACATCAGTGAAGATGACAGACCAACAATGCAAGGTGAATGTGTCCAATTAATCTGCAGCTTCACAAGAGATTAAGCCCATAAAGGCTTGAACGCATTCAGCAGAAGTATGAATTGAGATGGATTGTGACAAAAAACAGAAAGTGCCAGTAAAAACAACGTGCCTTGGCACATGGTACCACAAGTTTCCAGTGTGGTGTTAAGTATCACGCTGTACGCTAGTGTGTTTAACTGACCCCTGTATTTGAAATGAATTAACCTTGATATACATAGAGAAATGCTACAGTAATTTATAAGCAGTTTTAAGGGTTCCATAACAAACACCGCCCTCATTTGTTTTCTCAAAGCTGATTTGATAAAGAAAACTTTGCCAAGCAATTTTTGGTTCATCGAAAGTAGAAAGTATCACTCCCTTCCTTTAAGGTGAAAAAGACACAAAAGAGCATTACAACGGGTAGCCTAATTGCAGGGAACTTTACCCCACAGCTCCAGAATTTTATTAAAAGACACAGGTTCTTGAAGACATAAAATGCCATGAAATTAAATACAAAACCTTTCATACTGATTAACATAAAATCCATAATATGCTAAAATACTTGCTTTTTTCTGCAAATCATTGAAAATGTTGTATTAACCTAAACTGTGAAAACATAAGGAAGGAAACTGTCAAAATATAAAACTGTCATGAATATTTTTAATATATTTAATAAAACTATCTACATTAACAAAATACACATTTTTTATGAATATCCATACAAGACAACTTGAGAAACATGTAATTTCTGGGAATTATTTGATGATATTCTCAGTGTCCTACAGCTGTTTGAAATAAACAGATGGTCACTTTTTTGTGGAAGCCCTCTTGTTTTGCTCAATTCAATGATACATTCTGGCAGGCTTGAGTTCAATTTTTTTTCTACTGAAATTGCCCACCTGGAGTAAAGTAATAACAAATAGGAACTTTACAGTTTAAAGATTTTTCACATGCATGGGTATCATTAATGTCCTCATTTTAAGCCAAACATGAAGTTTTTAATACACATTACTTCGTGATGCTATTTCATCCACTTTTACCACATATGTTGATGTGCGATCAAGTCCAGTCAGAAAAAAACAAGCTTTTGTGGGAAAGAATTCAGCCAAAAGACATTAATTCAGAGCACAAAACAGAGAATTCCATCAGCCTATGTGGGAGAAAGATATACTGGAGATGTAAAATTTAACTAGACGAATTAGGAACCAAAGATTGCTTATCAGAAATTGGTTAAATCATGACAACATACACAGATAAGTTTCTGAAGGGTTTGAAGAAAACATGGTTACAACACATGTAGCTCTGTAGTTTAGTTTAAAGTGATTGCATCTACTGCAAAATGAACCCTAAAACCTGACGCCTGAGCCAACCTATGTCCAATTAGGAGAGTCTCCCCATAAGTCAAAAGGTTAAGGATGTTTATGTTCTTTAATTAATGCAGCTTAGGAAAGGACTGAATGTTTCAATTGTGTGTCATTGGAGCACTTTTAGATAGGCTCATGAAAGTATATATTTTTCAGCAAATGGGAAGAAATGAAAAAAAATGTCTCCTTGTCTAAACAATCACTCAGAAAGACATGAGAATGATGAGCAGTCTAGATTTAGCAGTGAGCTGGGTGGATCAGTAATTCAGATTTGAAGTCGATTCAAATTGTGCTTGTTCCATTTTCCAAAACCACTGAATTTTATTTTTTGAAAAAAAAAACAGAACAGTCATAATTGTTCCTTAGCCCTTAGGGCCAATACTCACTTCCTGGCATTCGAAATCAGTTTGGGGGGTAATTAGGGACATGCTTCAGTGATTAGATTAGCTAGTGCACCAGAAGTAGGAATGAGGCTCCCCCGTTGTGATTTGTTATTTATTTCAGGAGCATGTCGACTGAAACAGGAGATGTTTGAAGGGTACAGGATAGATGAGAGGAATACTATTCCCTCCGCCAGGAGAAATGAGTCAGACAAGATGCACTGTTTCCAACTTGTTTTTTTTTTGTTCTCTGAAAATGCTTAAAATTCTTGGAAGCAAGAAAGGAGCTTATTGTTTTACATTTGTTATCGAGTTTTTCTGCTGTAAACAAAATGAACAGAATTTCAGTTTTAAGCCTTGTATATCAATCTAATACCTCTAACTAATTATTCTGCTTTCCCCAAATCAGATTATTGTAATTTATTGAAATGATCTATGCGATCACTTCTTAAACAGTGTAGAAAGCAGGGATCTTTTTAATATTTTCTTCCTTCTGATACAGTATACATTAGTACTGCTGTGAAAGTTGAAAATGATGACTGATTTCTAGTAACTTTCTTAGCACAATTCAATAATTTTGCTTGGAGAATATTATTTCTGTAAATGTGTAAAAAGAATCAAATTTACAGAAGATTTTAATAAATGGAGGCACCTAATTAATATTTATATAAAAAGCTATACATGATAGGAGGCCATTTGTCCCATCTAGTGCATTTAATAGTATCTAAATGATCTCTCATCCATGTGATTCAAAGATTGAGAATGGAAATGTTCGGAGTATGTTGTTCTACACATTTCTGATGGAAATCTGTAATTTCACCTTATGAAAGACTTTTAATAATGGTTAGAAGGACGTGATTTTAAATAGAACTACTTTAACATTTTTGAGATGCACAATAAAAGCAAACAGCTTAAGAGAAACTTAATTTTTAAATTAATTTTCTGTTAATAAAACATACCCAAAAAATCGTTAGAGACCAACAAAAGAGAGTGCTCTATAAAATAAGTATTGTCCACAAAAGAACAGAGAGGTTCATTCTAAGACTTTTGAAGAAAATATCCCTTTCAATAGGGACACTAAAACACTATATATGCTTTAACCAGTGGGTGTTTACTCATTTCAGATACATGCCTTCAGTTAAAATGCTTTAGGACGTATGAACAGGATTCAAGGAAACAGGGATTCTAAATAGTTCCAGAAAAGAGCCTGTTGAAGAAAAGTCAGGTAGTATGGCTCTGAGTTAGGTTTGGATTTTTAAAATACTGTGGTAGGTTTTTTTAAAAGATGAAAATGAGAAATGCACATAACCCATTGAATAATTCATATTCCAGAGTAATACAATCACAATTCATTTATTGTTCCATTTATTTCCCAGGAGAGTGTGCAGCTGATATCAAATTATATAGCGTTCATATTTATCACCTTGTGGTAATTCCCCTATATGTTATGGAGTGCTTACAAAACATAGAAACGGCTCACACTGTTGAATACTTCAAATAAATCAAACCAGAAGCCATCAAAAATAGAACAGTCTGGACAGTCCGCCTTAAAAAATTAAAACCCTTTAGACACTCTGATCGCAGAGCAGGAGCTACTAGACAAACTCCAGGCGTACAAACCACAAAACTGTGTACAGGATTGGGGTCAACAATGAGATAATCAGACATAAATGAGCCCTGTTCAAAATCTTCAATCTCATCCTGAGAGCCGGGTGTTTCCCTGAGGTCTGGAATCAAGGACTAATCAGCCTCTTTATGAAAGTAGAGACAAACTTGACCCCAATAACTACCAGGGCATCTGTGTGAACAGTAACCTGGTGTGTTTTGCAGTATTGTTGAACGTCCATAAACTGCCTTCCTTACCAAGCAGAAAGACCTGAGTAAAAGTAAGATTAGCTTTCTACCAAACTACCACATCAACCACATTTACATTCTTCCCATACCTACAGTATAAACAAATGCCTACCAAAAATAAGGGAAAATATTTCCCTGATTTATTGATTTAAATGGACTGCTAATTGTTGTTGCTTTACTTTAACAACATAATTGGCCATAACAACAAAGATCTTTGAATTTGAATTACTGCTATTTGTCAAAATTACTGTATAATTTACCTCCAAATTTGTAATATGATTTGTAAATTTGTCATTTTTAGATATGCAATAGAATAACAATGGCTAATGTTTCAGTACTACAATGAAAAATCTCTTTTTTCATTGTGGTACTAAAACATTAGCCATTTTTCACTTTGTCAATGAAAAATCTCTTTTTTGATTCTGTATTTTCAAAATAAAATCAGAAGCAAATGAATCTGCATCACCTTTGAAATGGGCCACAGATATTGAAAATGAAGCTGCTTATCTTATAACAATATATCCAATTAAAACTTTCTTTTATGACCATGGTTGGTTGCCGGCAGCTGAGTGTAGTTCTGTTTAAATGACTCATGATTCATTTTTCTTTACTTTGTAACTGGATGTTTTAATACTTCTTAATGAATGAAATCGGTTCAAATTGTAAACACAATCTAGAAAAAAGAAAATAAAAAATACAGAAACAAACAAGTTGGTTACAGAATCTGAATTAAATTGAACTTATAAGATATCTGATACTTCTTAAGCAACAAGGCCAAAAAAATGACTATGTTGGCCAAAGATGCAACAAAACATGATTTTGAAATCAATAAGAACCTTTAACTGTTCTTCAACATGGGGCGGTTTAAAAATTCTTTTCAGCTGAGCTTACATTAAAACAAGATGTTGGTATATGGACACTACTACAGTATATTCTCCATATTGTTATAACCAATTAAATGTGGTTGGAATGCATAGTCAATTTCATTTACATAATTGCTGGAAACGTATAAAATGTTTTCAGCGCTATACCCATGCCTTTGTCGGTCTATTACTGTAATGGTATTTTAATCAACCATATTCCTACTGCAATTTTAAGGATCTTTAATCTGGGAAGCTTAAATTAGGGAGCCTCAAGGTTTTCTTAAATTAGAGGAGTTTTGATTGAAAGAAATCCATTGTTACAGGATTTTCCCTTCTCTTTTAATCCCACGCTAACATATTCTGTGCCACCAGGCCATACCCTGCTCCCTTCATGATGGCACTTTGAATTAATCTCTCAGATGTGACACAATAGGTGGATTATGGCCTGGTTGTAAAATGTAGCACTGAATAGCAAAAGCTGTTATCTTTGAGAAATACGAATTGATGGGCGTAAATATCCTTAGAGCCACTAAAGCAGAGTGTAATGAACCAAGGGTCCCTTTGCATGGTTGTGTCTGTACGAAACACATATAAAGTGAACTTCATTAATAAGAAATGAAATACTAAGAGCTGTTAATTATTGTCATTAGCAGATGGACTTTTGATTAAATATTAACAGTTATATTTTCTGATTGCTAGGAAAGGCATTCTTACATTTTTATAGCAGCGTTTATGCCTGAAGTAATGTAATATATAATGGCATACTTAATAGAAATAGAAACTGAAAGTTCAGGCTGGATGCTAACAGTGGAATATGGGTTTTCAGGTAATACCACAGACTAGCAATTTCAAAGTTGAGTTATATGCAAATAATATTGGAGAAAACATTTTTTTGAGATTTAATTTTATTTTGATCATGATGGTATATTTTAAAATATGCTACAAGGATGGAAATCAAATGGCAAACACTTTCAGCTGTAGTTTCTAATATTCTGTAACAAATCACTGATCAAAAACGTAAAAAATAACTCTTTTAAACTCTATATTTTTAACTCTATTTTATTTAAACTCTAGTAAAAATAACAGTAGTATTGTTTCTTATGTGCTATTTTCTTAAGTGTAACAAAAACAAATCATGTAAGAGTGTAATATTTCTTTAAAATTCCACATGATTTGTACACACACAATAAAACTGTCAGGAAAAAAAGATTTTGTTAAATGTCTCTCACAAATAGCATTTAGAAATCATCACTTTAAAGCTTTTTCTTAATAACGTATTTTTCGGCACTCAAAGCCACACATCCAAATAGTTGTATAATGGTTGGTATTAGCCAGTCTTTCCCTGGGGTGAATTTAAAATGAGGATTACATTCTGACCACCAGTCTGTTTCCAGTTATCTGGATTTAAATGCAAACCATACTCCTTTCCTGAGCACCAGACACCTTGAGCACACACATGCCCTCCCCATTAAGCTGAAATAACTTGGTCCTGATTTATGATTCCTGCACAGGGAGTGTTATTTAATACTCCTTTTCCCCTGAGAACCACAAGGCTCCTACAAGCACGCCACTGAGAGAGTCAATAAGACGACAAATCGAGATAAACTAAGCCGTAGAAGAAAAGGACCAAAGCACAGCTCTCCCCAAGGATGCGCCCCAAAGATCCAGGAGATAACTTCTGTTTTTTGAAATATTCCTCACTGTAGCTACTGTGATTTAAGTTGCTATGTTGCTGTGACTCTCTTTTCAAATTTAAAGGGAAATTTCCATTTGCCCAACATATAGAGTACTCTGCAAAGGAACAAGTAATAGGTTTATTCCATGCTGAAAAAAAGAAGAAAGAGAACACAACGTTTCGGCCGTGGAGCCTTCTTCAGGTGTGCAAATGAAGAACCTGAAGTACTCTGTGTTTAGAGATTCAAATTAAGAACATAAGAAGAGCTCATGACGAAAACAAGTCAGGTATTTGAAAAACGTAAGATAAAAAACCTCCAAGGCTTGATGGTATTCTACCAGTTGCACTTAAGGAAACATGAGATGTTATTCAAAGACCATTAGCAAAACTTTTCCAACAGTCACTATTTACCTGCAAACCTGCAGACAAGTAGAAGTATTTCATAGATACGGATCATTCATAGATTGTTAACAGTAGTCAACAATGGGTTAAAATCCAGTGACTGGAGAATTGATAATGCAGTATCCATCCACAAAAGGGTGACAAAACTGACCCACACAATTATAAACCAATACGTCTTAGTTCTATTACACTCAAGACTATGGACATGATCATTAGAATTCAATTAGAGGTTCATCTGCTTGGTAATAGGATTCTAGGAGATACGCCAATACGGATTTGCTTCAAGTCTTTCCTGTCTTCAAAGACAACCCTCTGGATTTAAAAATAAAGTGAAGTAAGAATAAAAAACACGGCAGAAGAGCATTTAAAAAAGAGAACAGGAGGCAGCTGTGTTTGAACAAGCTACTGTACCCAGCCATGCTGTTGAAGCCAATCCTGTACATTAAGTTCTTTCAAGAATTGGCTGGACAAGATCCACAGATCTCTTAGATAAGCTACTTGTAATCAAAGAAGCTAGATGGACTAGAGTGGCCCCTTTCATTTATAACATTTGTTATGTTTTTAGATTCAGCCTGTATGTGTGCATCATTTTTGTATAGGCTAATACAGCGTTTTCATGCTTTCGTATCAAGATAAAGATTTAGGAGGTATTGATGGAAAGGGGCTTGAATTTTGAAACAATGGTAGACAGAACAAAAATGTCAGAAACAAAAGCTCTATTCACTTCAGATCTCTACTCAGTGTATCTGCAAGTCTCATATGAGAGAAAGCAATCCATGGTCAAATGATTCTGTTAATGCTACCTCAAAAACAAACATTTTTTTTATTTTAATATGTGAACTTGATTATTACCCAGCCTTGCAGAAGATCTCAAATTGTTTACTACCACATGTAAAGGCTCCTTCATTTGCACCTTGAAATGTGAAGTGTCAGATTACACAAGTAGGTTTTATATGCAGGCATGAAAAAGTCCTTTAATCTATTTATTTTTTTCTTCATAGTTCAGTATATGATCTAATGTTTTTTTATCTCAAAACCATATCCAAAACTCTTTAACCTCACTTGCCCATAGGCTGAGGGTGTACCTCTGGAAAACATGTTACTGCTTAAGACATAAATAAAAACATTCTTATCTTTTGGCAGCTAAAGATTGTCTCCATACAACATCATTGCTTCTGTGGATAAAATCCTAGCTTAACTAAGGCCTGTGCATTTCTACAGTATTTATTCTGGCATGGACTCCTTTAAGCCACATTTCACTTGTAATTGTTTTCAGTGGCTAATTAAAAGCACCCATTGATTGCAGTTCTTTTCTCTCATTAATAAAATCCGTCTTTCAATACAGTATGTTACTTCAAATGTACATATGTGCAAATTAAATGATTGTAGTGGTTAACCATGAGTTGATAACTTCATTGTACAGTATTCAAACATACATCTTGAATGAATTCACTTGAGGAATCTGCAGAGGAAACAGAAAGATCGTTGTCTCTGTGCATTACCCTAGAAGACCACTCGTCTTGCTAGACTAAGCAAACGACAGGAGAGAGTTGTTTTTGGTTACTCTAAAGAGATATCAATAATAACACAACAATGTAAAGAACAGTCACGCAGCCGTCTTCCTGATGATTAGTCCAGGTTTTGGGTTGTCATCCTAAGATGCTGCTGCCTGGGTTTAAAGGTCATGTTGAAGGCACGCGCAAAAATACACAACACTTCCTTTCTTCAAAGCATCTTGAAGAAAACTTCGTGAACTCTTCCCCACCCTACGTTACCTCTTTCCTTCCTTCCCTTTTCATCTGATTAATCTCCCCTGTTTTTGGTTTCACCCACCATTCTAATCAAGATAAGGAGTGGGGTGTGTGTCATCCCTCATACCTAGTATTCTCCAAGTTTATTACTGAGCTCTTGACCGTCTACTGACCCTAAATATCTGCAGGATTTCCGAAGGATAGAACGCTTTTGGGAGGCTCAGTGTGAGTTCAGTCGGCTGACCACAAAACCTTCCTGTCTCTTGAGAGGGCAGCCATGTTATTTTCGAAAGCAGCTGTCTTCAGTCCCTTGTCTTTCTTTGTTAGATCACCCTCTGATGAGTACTCTGTCTTCTACTGCCATCCCTTTTGAATCTTTGTTAAACATGATGGCTTCTTCTAGACAAAAAAATACATTTTGTGAACAGATTCGAAGTGACCAAAATGGATGTTTCTCTCCCTGCTCTTTGGCATAGCTGCCTTACCCCAGACCAATTTTGTGTTTCTTTATGAAAACTAAAAGAATGCTAGCAGCTTTCACTCATGGAAAATGTGCAGGTACTATACCTGTGTTATATTTCTCAAACATGAACATATTGTCATAAAATGGTAGTTTGTCTGGGAAGGTGCAGGTAAGCTACAACAAAAGTTCCAGGATTCCATGTTTCATATTTAGTTGTCTTTTGATGTCTTTAATAATATATAAAGCTTTAACTGAGAAGAGTGTTAGTTACCAACAAAATGCTGTTCCTAAGGTATGTGGACAGTTTTGCACAGCCATTTTGACATACTAACTTTGTTGAATCATCAATATAATAAGACAATACGGAGACAACTGTTTAAAAAAGCAATATTTTCAGTTTTAATAATTACTTTTTGGGACTTGAAAAACAAACAAAAGTAGGCAGATGAAGGAAACGTTGAAAGATATTTGCTTTCTCATTGCCTGGGAGAGAACAAAAAAGAGATGTTTTTCTACAGTTAAACATTCCTATAGCTTAAAATCATCCCAGTCTTAAGTCAAAACTTTGAGGTGGTATACAGTTGGCACCAGAATGTTTTGTACATAGAACCACAAGATAGTATCGCTTGCATGAGGCAGTGCTTGGCAAGTTAATGCCACTAAAAGCAATGACCTAATGATTCTTTTATTAGTGACAGCAGCAAGAACATAGCATATCAGTAAAAGCAAATGAAAAAAACATGCCAGGTTACGATAGCTGATGTTTCAACAAACAAGTTGCAGAAAAAAAAGTACTTACAGAAAACAAGACTAAATTGTACATGATAGTTATAGTGGATGCAAGTTGAATAACTCATAGGATGTTCTTAGAAAATTGAGCTGTTAGGTAAACAATCCCAAATTAAATGTAGAACAAATAACTAGAACAAAATAAAGGATAGAAAAGTTTTCGAACACTTCATTAAATATATTATTATTATTATTATTATTTCTTTGATTGGGGATATTAAGCATTTCTGTGCATTGAAGGTGTTATTGCTGACAGTATATTTAACACAATGAAATGGAACCTTTCTCCACCCAGTGGAAATTGGAACAGGACAAACTAAAGCAAGGGTTAATTCCAAACATTTTATGGGTATTTAAAAAAAAAACAGTTTCAATTGTCTGTCCCTTAGGGGGACATTTGTTCAAGTTCAAGGTGAAAAAGATCCGAAACTAGTAAGAGCCAATTCACCCTCCTCACATTGAAACCTCTTTTCCAAATACTTTTATATTTTACAGGGAGTGGGCTGCCTAATTCGACAAATCTGTCTACATGTAACTCTTCACAATATATTGTAAACAAATTGAAACTGCATGTTTTGCTTCACCTCTCTTTATTTATCGGGAATGATGTGCTTCACAAGTTCTGGCAATACTGTAGGTTTGGAGAATGCTCCCTGCATGTTCAACCCATTGTGGGTCTTTGGAGTTTGAATGAAAACAGCTTAGAGAATGACTGATTATTAAATCAGTCTTTTGCTGTTACACCAGGGTCATTAGATAAGGGCCTGTCAGGTGCCAGTCTGTGTGAAAGTTTTGTTTATCTGTACCACAGTCTTATTTCATTGAAATAACACTAAACAAACAGCTAGATGGGCCAAAGGACATTTGTAACCTTTCTTAAGTTTTAGATAGCTGGTCTCATAACGAGACATAACTAAGCCTCTGATACTGCTGGCGCACAATGTCCACCGTATGTCCCCCAGGTGCACTTCAAGGGTGAAAGAAGTGTGGTCTCTGCTATACAGTATGTGAAGTACTCTAGGCCACTGGGGATCAAAAGCATTGCATAAATGAAAGCAATTTATACAGTATTCTATCGTAGCTAAGGGTGTCATGGAAGGGGAATATAAAATTTTCATATGACATCCTTTCTGTAAGTTTCATAAAGTAATGTTTGGTTTACTGTAATTTCTCATGATTTTTCCCCAGCAGCAATTAGAGTAGTATACACACTTGCATTATCCTGTAATTTTCATAATTATCTATCATGTGTTCTTATAAATTCCTTCTCTTTTATTCTCATTTCAATTTTGTATCTATTGTTAATTAATAAGAACTGATCTTTATGAACTTTATGGAAAATCCTTGATGTGTTACCATATCTACTGCGCAAATACAATTTCCTGCTTCCAAAGTGCAGTGTAACTAAATGTCAATGTAAATAAGCTTTCCAAACCATTTCAATCCTTAGACAATTACATAGAATGAAATCTGCTCTTGTTAACATTTTTAATGATCTCAAGATGGCAGATGATTCGGGTGTACTAAATTACGCTTACAGAACTTATAATATGCTCAGAATTTGATAGCTACAATCCTAACTAGATCATGGAGATTTTACACTGGCTTCCTGTTGGGTTGAGTTGGTTTTAAATTCCATCTGCTTGTGTTACATGATGTTTACTCCCCTCTACATGACCTTAACCAAGTTGATTCTGGTTAATTATGTGTTCCCACTGTTCATCTACACTCTATGGCCTACTGGGACTTTGGCTGCTATGTCCCCAAACTGTCCCAAAAATAAATTCATGTTCTTTGAGGTATAGGTGAAAAATGTACCTTTTCAAAAAGGTTTTTTGTGATAGTTTTATCATCTATACCTGCTTTGTTTTTTTTACTTTATACTTCAGTTTTTATTTGTGTGAACTGTCCTTTTTATAAATTGTAAAACACTTTTAGATGTTTTTAAAGGTGCTATATAAAATATATCTAGAACTTCTATAGTAAAAACATCATTTTTTTTAGTAAAGAGGAAAATGAGAATTGAATAAAACCTGTTTTAAGAGCTTTAATACACTTACAGGCAAAAATCATGCTTGTAACCAGAAAATGCACACTTACATTTATGTAAGAAGGCAGAAAACTTCTCAAAGTGAAAAGGAAATTCCGCATGGTCTTTGAAAGTGCTGATATATGACTCTTGACTTTTCAAATCAGAAAATGAAAACATTTAAATAAACTCTGTGTGGCAATACATTATTGTGCCTTAAAGTTAATAGGTTTTGACATCTCTCCACACTAGAACTCTCAAATTTTCAGACCATTTCGCAATGCAATTTGTTTAACATAAACCAGACCTTCAGATGCTCACCTGTAGCAACAAACATCTCAAATTAGGCTTACCAACTTCTAAGAAACCAATCTTGTGTACTCTTAATCTTCATTGGTTTGATTGTTGAATTATTTAGGAAAAAAACATTTTCATATTAATATGAACCACATATTGTTTTGTCTACAGATACTATTTGACATTCGCCACTCTTCAAAGTTTATCTACTTCTAAGTGTTGGATTGTTGATGGATTATAAATAGGTTTTATACTGTATTGGGTAATTAAACCTCCACAAACGTATGTCATTAAGATAATACACAATAGCAACTACACATAATTACGAGGGGACACAAACATAAATATTTCAAAACATAGCAGAGGCAGACCTTTATCCAGTTTCAAGCAGTAAATCCAAGTTTTACATGCATGGCAAAGGTCCAAATGGATTATTATTTTGTTTTTAACAATAGGTACAGATTTTTATGTTAATGTTAAATGTGTTTTTTGTGAACCTACAGTCCTGTACCCCAGAGATTTCATCTCTTCTCTGACTTTTACACTGCTACTTTAGTTTTGAAGAATTCTAAAAATTCATATCTACAAAAACTAATATTAGAGGCAGCATAAAAGCACAACCTGAAATTTGAGAACAAATCTTTTGTGATTAACATCATTCTATATATTCCGTGCTCTGTTGTTGCCTTTTGAAAGAACTCTAACAAGTTAATTAACCAAGACCTACTTTTTCTAAAACCTATTTGTTATCTATATACAGTACGTGATGCTCTAGTTCTCAAAATTGTTTCTATAACCTTGCATGTTATAGAAGTACTACCCCTTGCCTTTTGGGACTGTTGGAATTTTGTTAATAGCTTGTGAATACTTTCCATCAGGCCCTGGAGATTTATTAATTCCAAGTAGTTCAAGTACCTTTAGAATCTGCATGTTCTATGCTAATCCTATTTTGTATTACTGCAGCTTTGTCCTCTGATAGCCTGAGCAGCATGCAACAGGCAGAATTTAGAGAACAAGACTGTCTTCACTATGGATGTGGCACCAGTCCATTGTAGGACCAATTGATTAATATTAATCAATCAAATTAGCATTTCCATGTATGTTTTTTAAATTAAATTAAAAAGCATAACATGAATTATACTGTACTTCCAAGAGACTCTTGGTGGCAATAATTTACTACAAATTAACATGGTTAATTTCAAATTATTCTTACGAAACACTTACTCCTTTTGGCAATATTTTTTGGTGGACAATGTAATTTAAGAAATAATTTCAAAAACTGGTGGGTTTTTTATGTGCTGAAAAAAACAATAATCTGAATTATTTTATGAATGATGTGGTGAAAATAAAAAGTACATTAAAAGTGTTTCATTGAAGGGAAACTGTGAAAGAGAAAGATCTAAAAGTGTGTTTTCAGACTGTATAAGTTTTATTTTTGAAGAAACTGCAGAATTTGTCTTGAAATCCAGCCCACGGCCTTGTACACAGCATGTATCTGTACCTTTGAAAGTTAATGTAGTGTAATATTTAAACAGGAAAAAGGCTGGGCTCTTGGTTCTTGGCTCTATAACAGAGCACCTTCACATAAACTTCATCACCTCAAACCTGGTACAATTTCTTGGCAAGAAATACAATCCAGTTTCTCTGTAGGCCAAAGAAGTGGCACTGTGGCACTTATCTGAGTCGCGACAAAATAATAAATGACTGCAACCACAAAAGACTGCAAGGCATTTACAAAAATGTTATTAAAAACAAACACTTAATTTCTAATTACCAAATCACTCTCACTTTATACTGAATAATGTGTAGTGTAAATAACCTTGTATAGAGCACAAGGTTAAGGATGCTAGGTCACTCTTCACCAATGGCCTATGAATGGAATAGTCATATAAACATCTAAAATTACTTTTGGAACATACAGACAAGGCAGTTTCAAATACCAACATAGCATTTTATTTTCAACACATACTGTAATCCCAAAATACAACACTCAGACTTTATCTCGTGTTTACCTTGTAAGGCTCTCCTTGTTGGCACAAGGCATTGTGCTCTCTGCACTTATTTTGACTAAATCTGGTGCCATTTTCCTGTTTTGTGTGAAGGATTTATCTCCATCCTGAAAAGTATTAAAGCCCAGCATGAACCATCAGAGCTACATGCAATAGATCTTACATCACTTCACATTCCAAAAGTCCCCTGAAATATTTTTGCAGCTCAGGCAGGAAGGATTTGTGCTGTCAAAACTGATTTGGCCCAACACTATGTGAGAAGAAAAGATCTGCGTCACTAAATTGTTCGCAGCACAAAAAGTGCAATTGCTTTGTTTCACTTCATTTAATCTGGCCAGGGCATAAACTAGGAGAAAACATCATTCCAAAATCATGCTTTAATTTATACATTTAGAAAGCATATAGATACATCATGTACTTTTTTAGGTTTTAGTAGTCTGGAGATGTTCATATTAATAACCCCTTAAGAGTGGTTGGAGATTCACAATAAAATAAACTCACAGTGCTTGTGTTCATGAACAGAAAAATGATGTGTGAACTCTTAGGTGATGAAAGAACTCTCATGTGCTAAAAATGTCTGTAACCGCTTCTCTGTCTGATTTCTGAACTGCTCTTGAATCATATTTTTTTCAGGTGAAAACCCCAGGGAAACAAAATCTGCCAACAATGTTATCTGAAACAAGGGAATTTTGGTTAGGGTTCAAGTGGGTTTGATCCAATAAATGGCCTTCTGTGAATACATGTCTTTTTAACATAAACGAGAATTTATTCTCAACTGACTTACCTGGTTAAAAGAATACCAATCTGTTACATGTATACACAGGTACAAAATTGTTTCCCACAATG
Organism: Lepisosteus platostomus; assembly: GCF_059453375.1. Classification (NCBI taxonomy): domain Eukaryota; kingdom Metazoa; phylum Chordata; class Actinopteri; order Semionotiformes; family Lepisosteidae; genus Lepisosteus; species Lepisosteus platostomus. The sequence goes on along the minus strand of NC_142624.1, from coordinate 32,098,538 downwards.
TTTTTCTCTTTCTAAAATAACACTGAAGTAAACAGTAGATGCAGGCAGATCCGGACCTATATGATGCCTTTTGCAGCAGGTCTTTTTGCAGCATGAGAACAATTCTAACAAGCACGTGCTTTCACAACATGATGCATTATTGGACCATAATCATAATTATCATTCAGAAATTTTCCAGCTCACTTTCAGAGCTATGTCTTCTGGGAGGTAACATTAAACAGAATGCCTGAGACAGGGCATTGTGCCAGGCAACTTTCAAACCCCCATCAAAATGGCACACAGCTGACAGCCACAGTCTCAGGGCACTCTACTTTTGGAAGCACAAACAATGATAATGACTTCATGCTCTCTTTATAGGGTCAAAAGGCTTCAAAGCTTTGGGTGAGAGAGCTATGAGAGAAAACAATACTTTTATCCCATCAAGTCAATCATATTCTCATGCATTCCATGAGTCTGGCTAAGAAGGCAAGTGAAGACTTGATAATAGAGTTTATATCCAGCATTTGGCTTTAGCTTTGCTCCTTTCCTGGACTCTTCATATGAAAACTTTATAAAACAGAAACAGCCAGGACCGACAGCATACAGGCAGAGCTGTTAGAACCCCTGCCTCAAAGCTCTTTGTCCCAGGGTCTGATTCTGGACTGGTGCACCTTGCATTTTCTCTTACTTCTAAAACATAGACTAGCTACAGTAGGTTAGATTGATCAATATTAATCAATTTGATTGATTCATATTAATCAATTGGTCCTACAATGGACGTGTGCCACATCTATACTGAAGACAGTCTTGCTCTATAAATTCTGCCTGTTGCACGCTGCTCAGGCAGACAGAGGACAAAGCTGCAGTAATACAACATAGCATTAGCATAGAACATGCAGATTCTAAAGGTTCTTGAACTACTTGGAATTAATAAATCTCCAGGGCCTGATGGAAAGTATTCACAAGCTATTAACAAAATTCCAACAGTCCCAAAAGGCAAGGGGTAGTACCTCTATAACATGCAAGGTTATAGAAACAATTTTGAGAACTAGAGCATCATGTACTGTATATAGATAACAAATAGGTTTTAAAAAAAATAGGTCTTGGTTAATTAACTTGTTAGAGGTCTTTCAAAAGGCAACAACAGAGCACGGGATATTTAGACTGATGTTAATCATAAAAGATTTATTCTCAAATTTCAGGTAGTAGGAAGTATGGATTAATGCACAGACAAAATAGAGTACAAATAGGGGGTGAATTCTATGATTGGGGTGCAGCACTACAGGGATCTTTAATAGAACCACTAGAACTGTAACATACGAGAGGAGGCTATCAAGCTGAGCATTGAGATAGGTAGTAGTTAATTGATTCAAAGATGTCATCCAGCCATTTCTTGAAACTGTCTCTTTTTGGAACTTTCTTGTCAAGTTTCTTACAGATAAGGTTTTCATTACCTAATTACATTTTCTTATCAGGTGTAAATTACATTAAGAAAAGATTCAGCCAATGAGCTTTAAGATAAGATCACTTTATTGGCCATATAGAATTTCTTGCATTAGGAATTTGTTTTTTCGCATACCCCAGCTAGCTCTCCATGAGAGACACAGGCACACAGACGGGGAGAGAGAAGCCTGGGGTCAGAGCACAGGGTCAGCCATTTATACGGCACCCCTGGAGCAGTTGGGGTTAAGGGCCTTGCTCATGGGCCCAACAGAGTAGGATTCCTCTGCTGGCCACAGGATACAAACCGGCAACCTTCCAGCCACAGGTGCAGATCCTTAGCCACAGAGCTAACATCCTGATGATTGACCATTTTTTTTACTATTGACATTTTTACTTCTTATCCGTGATGTTCTGTTGACAAGTTTTACAAGGGCATCACAGCACAAATCTTTATTTTGCTACACATGAGGGAGAATATCTGCAAGGTACTGGCAGGAAAATGTACGATTATTGAGATTCACTGGATGACTTAATCACAGTTACTGGGCTCTGGTTCAAACGTATTGCATTACAGCAGTGAAGACGCGTATCTGTCAGGTGGGGCTGCACATTGGTGGTGGTGGAGGGGGGTCCCCATTACCTGTAATGCCCTTTGAGTGGAGTGTCCAGAAAATCACTATATAAGTGTAAGCAATTATAATTATTATTAAGACCTTGGCCTGTTCTGAGCTTCACTGGGCAGTAATGTGCTCAGTGGGGTGTTCCTTAACAAGTGGTAGTTTTATTTTTTGTCCGGAGTGGGAAGAAAAAAAGTTATATTAAACTGTAAGTTAGTTTTAGCCAAGAACTCTTTAATACTCAAAAAAGAATTAAGAAATACACAAATTTGCAGCTATTGACCTTCTGACATTTGCAGTGTCATATATTTTGGTATTTATACATTATGTTTGACTGATTGTAATGGTGAGAATATTTCCTTTAAATTCCTGCATTAATTAAACTGTAGTATTATACTGTACTGTTACTAATAATAATTATCATTATTGTTGTTTTTATTTTATGCACAACCTTTTATGACATCTCAAACTCTTTATACGAATGAAATTCATAGGAGCTCTTGCATACAACAGGAATAGAGATACAGTACAGTATGTATGCTCCAGTATTTAATTAAGATCCAAGTCTTTGAGTTCTGAACATATTGCAACTCAGGTGTCATGAGAGCCAATCAGAACAGCTTTGGTCTTGTGAAAGTTCAGATAGAAAAATCTGTGAATGTCCAGCATGAAGGGGCATATACAGTAAATAAAAACTGTGGTGCTTTCATTAATGTGTGAGGGGAAAGACAGAAGACAGGAAGTTATCATTGGTGCATCCCACAGCATTTCCTTTTTTGTTCCAATGGCTGTACAACAAGGGTAACCAGGACCTTGTAGAAAAGCAAAAAAAAAAGATTTTGCTAATGTACTGGAACAATCTTCCACTACGTAAAAAAAGACCACACATCCGGTGCTTGATAGCATGAACTGAATGACCAGTAACAGGAGGGGATTTACTGGCTGCACTAGGAAGCTGACCTTCAATGAAGTGGTCTGACCGGCCTGAGATAAGAGTCCTCTGACTAGAGGGGCCTGTGGGACCCAGCAGATAATTTGTTACCCACGTGAAGACTGTCCTATCGCTGTATTTCAAGGTACTGCACAGATTGAAGTGTACCATTCAATCTCCAGAAAACCAAAAGTCAGATGCCAGTAATTTCATTCTTGTTAGGCAATTCGAAGTGGGAGGCAGGGAGTGAAAGGCAATGGTCTACACAAGGAAGTTACTGTACCTAAGTGATTGCATGTTTCAGTTTTATTCCGGATCTAAAGAGACATAGTTTATGGAGTGAAAGTACTTTGTTTTGGATTGTTGTGTCCCTTGCTGTGCTTTATTTTTATCCTTGTTCGTGTATTGTATAAGCACAGGCTATTTCTGTGTCTCATCAAAGTATGGTATATCAACATTCAAATGATGAATCCTGTCCCTTCTTTCCTGAGAACAATGCGCAATAAAAACAGACTATCTCATTTAAAAGCAAAGCGTGGGAGGTTATTTTACACTGCAATCTCCAAAGGAAAAATAGAACACAATACATGATATCTAAGCTTTGTTTTTACGGATTTCCTGTGTAATTTGAATGAAAGAAAACTTTCCCTTCTAAACAGGAACCATGTCTACACGAGATAGTAAAAGTCACATTTATTTAGCTCACTTATTTAGAATTCTTGAGCTCTTTTAGAATGTGCTCCATAAGCATTTATGTGCAGTGTATAAATTTCTTAACTAAAGCAATTGCCTGCATACTGTACTTACAGTAATTCAGTTAGGCATTGCAAAAACAAGTTCAATTTGCAAGTTTTAAAATGTTTTTGGAATATCAAAATCCATCTCACTGAAATTAATAGATCTTTGCAGATCTCAGTATCATGTACCTGCACTCTGAAATGCGTTAATACAGAAGATAGCATCTGAGGCTGATCTAAGTATTATCTCAGAAACATTTAACTGTTTATTGGTCCAATTGGTCCATAGAATTTAATTCCTTCTAATTTAATAAATTATTCTAATCATTTGCAATTTAAACATGACTACACATGAAAAACAAAAGACATGTTAGCAAGACATGTATCAACAATTCTGGTCATTACTATGTTGCAACTCGCGTAATAAATGTAATATGTGAATAAAATTAAATACAATATCACTTACTTTAACATATGATCATTTTGTATTTTAATACCTGCTTCCTTCTCATCTATTGATTTCCAGTATTTACTGGAAAATACCCCAGGTGAAAATCCTAGATACTATTTCAGCTAAATTCCTGATGTGTCGTAAAATGGTGATTTTAGTTTATGGGCTCTATTATGGTGCTTTGTAAGGTCATTGGCCATTTATGATAAAAATAAACCACATAGAATCAATATAAATAAGCTTTAAAGAAACCATAGAAGTGGCCTAAAGGGCAGTCACTTTGCCTCAATTTTTATGTTCTCAACCTGTTAAAAATATATTGAGTAATGTTATGAATTTTTTAGGTCAAGTGTGAACTGTTGCACTATGGACTCTGTTGATGGATGTTTCTTGGATTAATTCAAGAACACTGCTAAGCAATCTTAGGTATTTATTTTTTGTAAATACCAATCTTCCACATGCAGTTCTTATTAGTTTATGACAGCTCCAGACTGGGAGTTTTTATGAGCACTCAGGATGGGAAAAGCAGTATATCGGTTGTGTTATCACACTTTCTAAATAGAGTCATTTAGGCTTTTACTCCTAATTGTATAGACAAATAGCGGCAAGGTGAAAAATCACCACAGTAATGCTCCCAAAGGGTAATACGAATTTTAATCTTGATATGGTTTTGGATGGCGTCCATTTAATAAACTACGTGTAGATCATTTAGTTGAGATTTTTTTACCGTTTTATTTTTGTTTACGATGCATTTAAATTCACGAGACCAACATATAAACATGACCCTTTTACATTCGTAATTTTTTTTTGGATAATTATTGTTATTTGTATCTGATAAAACACAAAATGCCTGCAATGACGACAAACGGCTCCGAGACTCCCTGTACCGTACCAGAGATTTTCCTCAGCGGTAAGATCGGAACAGTCCCTACCTCCGTGTCCCGGCTACCACGTTAAATAAGGAAAAAAGTTGCAACGCCGTGGTTCAGTGGAGCAAAACTCGGCTCACCCTGCATGGCTCTAATAACGACCGCAGAACAAGGAGTACTGATCCACCTCCTGGAACAGGAGAGCCAAGACTATGGTTTTCAATAACATTTTCACTCCTCAGTCAATAAGCAGGACGTTATAGAGCTGGAAAACGGACTGGTCATTTATGAATTTACTCTGGGTAATATACTGGGGTGTAAATAACAAAATACAATGATGTTTATTTGCATGTTTTATTTGAGGTTTTATTTGATCTCACCGCTTCCCTGAACAACGTGGATTGGCACTTATACATTTCTTTACACCTCTTTCGTCTGTCAAACGAAATCTTTAAAATCCCACGACATTACAATATCATGACGTTGCCGTGTTGGAACTACAGTATATGAAATATATATCTTCAATATAATAACGTTAGTCACATATAACACTTTCCCTCTTGATTGAAATATTTAAGATGTAAATATAGGTAGGAAAGGGTTTAGTGACCAGGTCTAGTGCAAATGATCACATTACTCCTATCCTGGAGTCCTTGCACTGGCTTCCGGTCAAATTCCGTGTAGACTTTGAAATCCTCAAGCTCACCTATAAGGGTCTGCATGGCTTGGCACCTCAGTATCTGTCCAAACTATTATCTCCCTACTCCCCACCTCGCAACCTTCGCTCTTCTAATTCTGCCCTCCTTACTGTCCCCCAAGCCTGTCTACATTGTATGGGTGACAGGGCCTTCTCCTGTTATGCCCCCAAGCTCTGGAACTCTCTCCCCAAGGATATCAGAGAGTCACCTTCTCTAAACTCCTTCAAATCCAGATTCAAAACCCTCTTCTTAAAGTAAAAAAACCTTTACTTAACTGGTTCCATTCTTCACCCCTCTGCTTTTCTTAGTACCACCATCCACGGTCTCCTCTCTATATATTTTAATTGTGTTTTATCTTGTGTATTCTTTTTATTTATTGTTGTTGTCATTCCATAAAGCGTTTTGAGAAGCCACATTTAAAGGCGCTTTATAAAATAAAGTTTATTATTATTATTATTATTATTATTATTATTATTATTATTATTATTATATTTTCATACCAGATTTTACGGTGGACTATCATGCGAAGTATCAATGATCTCCTGTACAACATTTAACAAATCAGTGCGTTTAACTTTCTTTTTTAAGGCCACAATCCGCTTTTTTAAAGCGAAATATTTGTATGGAGTGACATCTAGTGTTTCTTATTTCATTACATTCCTGTGAAACATCAGGTTTGCTTGACCAGAGAAAACGGATACATTCTAAAATGTTATTGCAATATAGGTTTTAATATTAGGATGTACAGAAGTATGATAAATACCTTAATTTGATTCATTATTTAATTCTGTACGAAAGTTCTCCTTCGGAAGATCTAGTTTACTGCACACGATAGTCTATTAAATACCACGCACGTAGTCTTCCCCTCCACTAGAGGTCGCCAGGAAAGTTTCTGCGCCGTAATAATATTATACGCCGCACTCTGTATCCCCGGAAAGGGAAGTGTTTTCATCTGTTACTGTTTGGGTTGGTTTTCCAAAAATGCCAGTGGCGGTGATCATGGGAGAGAATTACAACAAACTTCTGGAGCAGTGTGAAACCCAGGAGTTGGAGGTATATAGCCGATTCCCTAAAAACAAGGTTGTGTGTTCATTGCCAGCCAGGACCTGGTGTAGAGACGCCACAACCGTTCAGTAACATCCCGGACAGTGAACACAACGTGTTGCTGAAGCAGCCGGCTTGCAGTCCTCAATTACTCGGTTACCTAGGATGCTGTTGTTAGACCTCGGGTGGTTGTTTAAAGGCAGTGATCACACTAGGGAAATATTTTCCCGATGTTTCATATGTAAACTTCAGTATTTTTGGAATCAATGGTTCGCTGGTGCTGTGTCGCCTGTTCTATTCAAGTATACACGCATGTGTTTTATTGTCGTTTCCAGCTGTGTCGGGGGGGCAGAGCAGATCAGATCTCTATTTAGGACTAGAAGGCTGCTCCCTTGACCCAGGTGCCTCATACGAGTTGTGCACAGCTGTAAAAGTCTGCACCAGATTTGCTGGGGAGAAACCACGAGAATAGGAGAGCTTTCAGTCTGGGGTTGGGGGGTCACATAGCCACAGCCCGCTTAATCCTGCAGAAACTGGGGTAACCACGAAACTAGAGAACCGCTACAGTTGTAACAGCAACGTTTGTACGCAATGTCTGATGGTATTCATTTTATAAGTATTGATAACTGACGAATTTACTGACATAAATTGTTACCAGCACGAGAGTTGTTAAATAGTTGGCAGTTAGCTTGCAGGAGATTTTCTACGTGCTCTATTAATACCTTTGAGTTCTGATAGGCATTACTTTACTTGGTAATGTGTTTGCGGTATTCTCAAAGTGAAGGACAATGCAAGTATCTCTTACAATAAAAGATCGTCTAGTTTTGTTTGTTAGCTTAATCATTCTGGGATATTCAAATTCAGTAACTGAAAGCAAAAGTGATCATATCTCTTGAATATACATTACTGCTTTTTTGGATATGATGCTGAAATTCATTGTGGGGATGAATTTCTTTTCTCAATTCCAATTGCATCCAGTGAAACTAGTTTTTTTAAATGGTGGCATATTTGAATTTTTGCATGATTATGATAACAATTCCACATTTGCAAAGCATTCTGAAATCTTTAAATAAATATTTTTGTTAAAAGTTACATTTATTATTGCCATGTATTTTCTGTATTTTGTATATAATTAAAATTTAAAAAGTGCTTTGTTTTCTTTCAAGGCACCTGGTGGCATTGCGACTCCTCAAGTGTACGGGCAGCTGCTGGCCCTATATCTCCTGCACAATGACATGTGAGTTATAGCAGAGTACATGTTGTCATTCAGAATCTGCCACTCAGGATTTACTGTCATCAGAGCAGGGTGTAGGCTCAGTAAATGACATTGATGGGCTACTTTACTGTGCATTGTGTAGGCACACGGGCTACTTGTTCACAACTGTTATGGATCCTTAACTTTTCATAGTCAAAAATAAGTTTCGAAGTTACGAATCCCTTCATAATCTAATATAGGGCTAAAGCTCTCCCCTCTGAGTCCATCCAGACATCTTAATTGTGATGGCACAAATAGATAAATCTGTATTGTGTTGATTTGCCATGACAGATGATAAGAACAGCTAGGATTTTCTTCCATATGGAGTAGATTTTAATATTGGTAATCAGAGTTACAGGTGTAATAGATTTCTTCTTCCCCCTTATCAAAAGAAAAATCATAGGAACTTAGAAACATACAAGTTTATATGTAGATAGAACTGTTTTTATTGTTTGCATGAAGGTAATTGAGTTTCACATACAAAAAACATTTAACTTTAAGCATAACTAATATCTGCAAAGACAGACACGGGTTTATAGTCTGTTTCCCTGAAAATCCAGATGTCTGTGTCTTAAAGTTGTAATAGCAGAGCACAGTCAGTTCATCAAAGGTAATTACCTAGTCTCATCTAATGCAGCTTGAATGTTTTTGTGATAAAACACCATGCAGCACAGAAAACTGAACCATTGAAAGCACTAACAGCAAATGGCTTTAGCATAGTTTTACATGTTTTTTTTACATATGGCACTGGTTAAGTCTGTCATGGTGAAGCTGGTGATTTACCTAAAGCAACAGAAGCATTGCGCTTGTAAGCTTAGCTTTCTCGAGACCTACACGTTCATCCCTTAGGATAGGTATATAAATAAAAATTAAAAATGGGACAGAGCATCAAAGCTGTTGGTCCCGACTATTTAATTCTTGTGGGAGTCACAAAGCCTTTGTGCACCCACGTCTTTCCTGTGTGAAAAAGCCCTCAAGAGACATCAAAGCCAGTCTGGACTCACCACATGGAAAGGATATGGAAAGCAATGGTTTGCATTGTTCTGGAATTTGAGGAATGTCTGTCTGTGTTCTGTTTTTAGGAATAATGCCCGGTATCTTTGGAAGAGAATCCCACAAGCAATCAAATCTGTAAGTACTTACTAAACTTTATTTGTGATGTATTAAAGTAATTAAAAACTCATATATATTTAACATCAGCAGAAGACACATCTAACAGATAAGATTGTTTGGGTGTTTTTTAAAAGAAATCAATGGTCCTTGTTTTTGAAACCAGTTCTAAGTCTAGTTCAAGGCAAGTTTGCTTAGAAGTACACAATAAGCATTAACATTTTGACAGCAGTGAAGTGTAGATTGCAAAAGAAATGTGCCCACAGAGCCTCAGATTCTGTAATATCTAAGCCCTTATGTTTTATACTCCCTGGTTTGGAAAACGTTATGTACTGTTATACTTAAGGTATTTTTTTTTTAATTATTTTGCTTTGAATGAAACAGAATAGAATCAAAATGAGGAAATTAAAAATCTAGCTGCTGTGTTTTTAACACCCCTTCCAAAAAAAGAAAATTGATGGTTCTTGCAGAAGATATCTCCAAACTCTCGATCATTTTTAAGAACTATAATTTTAGTGCTAAGTATAGTCTTTGAATTGTTTTTTCCTTTGAAGTATAAAGATAAAAATAAGAGATAAAAGAATGCTGCACTCTTGAACTGGGATGATTGAATCATGAGAGATTTCATTATCTCTGCCATGTGTCTCTGGCCTGCAGTGACATTGACAGCTGACATTTAGAGCTGTTGGGAAACAGCTTAAGTAACCTGTTCCTGGGCTTCAGGGACATATAGAACTTTCTGTCTTTTTATAAGCTACACTCTGTTAATGTTTCTCTTTATCTGTCAGAAGTAAGCAGGACACAGCGTAAGATTCTGTATTTACCTCTCCTTTTCATTATTTTTACAACACCAAATTTGTTGTTGTTATTGAAGCGCCTTAGTGATTCTGTTGGGAAATTTCCCAAACAGTATATGTATATACTGTATATGAAGGCAAATTAGTGAACATTTAAACAGTTCTTATTTGGAGAATAGTTCAGCCCTGCTTTAGCACAAATTGTTGTTCGATCCAGTTGGAAGTAGAGTTCAGTTTAGTTGATTCCGCACATAAAAAAAATAAGTTTTAATTATTATACACTGCTTTTAAGTGTATAATCTTAGTGGTGCCCTTTGCATTGTTGTATAAGCTTAAGTGGGCTTTATACTCTGTTTTTACCATGATGTAGAACTGTGTATTTATACAATAGACTATAGTATATTGTTGGAGTTTTGTGTTTTTTTTATTTCCTTTAGTCATATTAACCAAGGACAACTATTAATGACATTATTTCATGCAGCACATGGTCCTGCCTTTAAAATGTATTTCAAAGAAATACAGAGCAAATTGTAAACAGTTCTGTATTTTTTAAGGCAGTTGAACATTCACAAGTCAAAAAAATATATATTGCATAAATAGTTTGAGCTTGTTGCAACTCCTGTGAGAAAAATTAATTTGCTTTATGCATCATATGCTTTTCTTGTGAAAAGTGTCATTATTTTTTAAATATGTTAGGAAGAAATGTTAAGTTTACAGTCCTTAGCCTGAGATTCTGGGACATGACATGTAATGTAGACAAGTGCAGTGTGCCCCATGCAGTTAGCAAAAATACAAGCTATAAATATAAACTAATAAGCACAGGCATTGGAAATACTTTTTTTGAGAAATTCAAAGGTGTTTGGTTTACGTCATATCATTTACATCTTCTATACAATGTGAAGAAACACAAAAAAAAGTCAGGATATATAATACAAAATGTAGTATTTAAATAAAGGGACATTATGCTAAAGTTGTTCGACGTACATTTTATGGAAAATATATTTCTGCTCTAGAATAAGTCAAGAGTGACACGATACATTCACAAACTCAAAGGAATGTCTTACAAGGATTTATTTCAGTGCCCATGTACACTTACAGTCCTTGGGACACTTCACAGGGTAAAAAGTCAAAATAACATTTTACAGAAATAAATATACAAATTAAAAATGTGGAAAAGGAGAAAAGGCAAACATAATTAAAACTCAACTAAACAGGCGAGTCTTTAAAACTGTAAAAGAGTTAACATTTCTCAGGTTGGCAGGGAGTGAGTTCTACAGTTGTGGAGCAAGTCCCCTGAAAACCCACACCCCTAAATGGTCTCCATTAAGACACCCATAGCAAACCCCACAACAATGGCATACGTCTGTGAGTGGACAGTTCCGCATATCTAACTTATGTTTCTGAGTATTAGGTACGTAACGACTATGTGTTGTAGTTGATAAGGTTTTAACGGGAGGAAACAATGTGCAAGAGAGAAACCATTCGAAAAGACAAATTGGTGGCAGTGGAGTAGCTGAACGAGAGTGAAAGTTTCTTCTTTTTGTCTCTTGCAGGCTAACCCTGAACTGGCTGCCATCTGGGGCGTGGGCCAGCGGATCTGGCAGAGGGACTTCCCAGGAATATACACAGCAATTGCTGCTCATCAGTGGTCTGAAACCATTCAGCCAGTCATGGAGGCTCTCAGAGGTACTTTCCCATTATTCTTATCTGGTGGCATGACTGCTGCAGCAGGCACTTAAATAATTAAGTCAGCCAGCCTGCTTAATCACCTGTTCTGAGATTTCACTTCGATATAGTTTTTTTGCTGTAAAGGCTCATTCCTGTTGCATATGTGTCTGCATTCATAAGTTAGTGACTTGGGTTTTGAACAGTTTTCATATTCTTTGGGATATTTTTTATATAAGGTCAACATTCACCAAAAGGAAAAATTAAAGCCTAAAATAATTGTGATGCCTGGTGATGAGGCATCACTATTACACAGTTTATTTGCATAGTTGGTAAACAATTATTAAATCTTTCTTAAAAAATAAGATGCAGTCATTTATATTTTAGATTTATTACAGACATTTTAGGACAAGAAACTTTCTTGTGCTACATGAAGAAAAGTAAACATAACGGGAAATATGTTACAGTTTATCTCCTGTTTGTGTTACTTTTCTTTAAAAAACTCAAGAAGAGATGTTATCTGAAAAATCCCCAAATAAGATTGTTTTTAGTCACCAGTTATTTGTTTTATTATACCCACCCTATTTGGAGTAACCAGTTGTGTGTTTTCCAAGTCTCAGCTTGTAGCTATGAACCCCACACGGGAGAATTAGGAGGTGTTGGCAATTTCCGTCAAGCCACTAGTTTTTAAACATGACACTTGCATCACAGCCTCGTACCAGAGGTGCAGCGCTGTTTGGGAGAGGGGAACAGCTCTTACCAACAGTGCCACGTGCCCAGGAAACTGCAGGGGTCTTTGAGTGAGTGAACGCTGGCTGAGTAATCCCACTTTACTCTCAGGGCACTTAGCTGACTGTGAGCCGGAGATTGAGGAATCACAGTTGGCTAGTGACTTGACCCAGGCTTGAACTTGTGATCACATGCTCAGCCTGTATTCAGGTGAGCTCCTTTACCAGTTGAGCCACTTGACAGTCCTTGAAAAAAGAAATTCCTTAGTTATTTATTTGTCTTTATGTCACACAAAAGGTCCTTTCAATCACATGTGATTAATATTAATTAAATATTATTAAATATTAATCAAACAAATAATTAGCTCTTTGTGCACAACTTCTGTCTGGGAATAGACCGGACGGTCAGTTATTTGACTTCTGCTGATGAATACATGTGTAATTGTACATCCACACGCCTACATTCAAAATACCCTGAGCATATTAACTTCAGTATTCTTAACATACTGACATGAAAATATCTCAATATTTAGAGGTTTTAAAATATCAGCTGGTTGAATTAAACAGTTTATAATGCTTTGTTGAATGGAAGTTACAATGATTACATGAACAGCTATGATTTTTAGAAAAATATATCTTAATTTAAATAATCTTCAATTAACATCCACCTTAAAATGTGCAGGTTATAGGTATATTATTATGGACCATTTCTAATGCTAATTATTAATGTTATGTTGTAAATGGTTACCTCTACGGCTTTTGTATCTTTAAGAAACAGAAGTTCAGAAAATGTTAAATGAACCTTACCTTTTTCTGTTTGAATATGTGCTGTCTTTCATAAACTTTAAACCAGATATATCCTAAAGTAAATCCCATTTTCAAGATTAAAACAGATTTTGGTGATTGTTGTATAATAATTAAGAAAAAATAATTCACAACAAAATATTAATTAATTAACAAGTATAAATGATCACTCAACATATAAAGTGCAATATATTAACTTGAATGCACAGAACACAAGATTTGATTAATTCTGAAGACAGCTTACCATTGAGCAGCAGGAGTAGAAGACTGAACAAGTTAGATCAGGCTTCTTCTGCCCAGAAACATGCTGTATTGATCCCTCTCCCTCCAAAGTAAACTGATATTATGCCATCCAACATTGCTTAATACATTTGTGTCTTGTTATAAGTGGCTTGTCATTTGACACTAGTTACTTTTAGTAGTCAAGTCATAACAGCACATACTGAACCTTCATAATAAACTTGCACAAGGGTTGTGTGCAACCAAATACTCTGAGGAAGAAGTGTGAGTTTGAGCACATGACTGATTATTTATGTTGTGGCAAATAACCACAAAAACCTATTTATGTATTTATTTTTGGGTGTTTTTTTAAATGTCCCCACTTCTAAAAGGAACCTGAAATTGAATTTGCTTTAAAATAATTGTTCACAGTTGTTTTTTTGTTAATCTTGGAGCATCCAGAGAAATCTGATGTACAATGGGAAGCATCATTGCCTTATTGCATAGGCTGCATCATTACATATTATTTAAATATATGTACAATTATATATTTTTAATATCTTAGGTTTTATTATTTCTTTAGTTCTATCAACTGCATGTGTTGGGACATACACATGTACTGTATATATGTCAATCTCAACAAACATAAAGAACATTTTGTTTGAGAGTTGATGTGACATCCTGTTTGTTGGCAACAGAAAATGTCTTGTGAGGTATGATGAAACTGGTAAGTCAAAGTCAAATCCTTGTCACATGAGGCCTGTTTGTTACATTAAATTTGTCCTTACTGTTTTCCTCCTCTGCAGAGGAGCAAAGCATAGGGGGTGTCATCGTGTTGATACAATTTCTCCGAACCTAAACTCATAAACAAGCTTGGAGGAATCCAGAACATGGGGATCGTATGTCCCTATGCAGCAGGCAGTATAAATATAGCAGGCTTTTCTGTGCTTGGACAGATCACAACGAACTTTGCAGAGATCGACAGCAGCTACCGCAACAGTTTCAGATAGCTCAGAGAGAGAAGAAGCTTGTCTGGTTCAGCTCAGAACTATCATAACAGGGAATATATAAAGGAGTTTTGAGACCGAGCTCGTAATGGATATCAAAGCCGACCATATCATCACATCTTCGAGTCCGATGGAGAGCTTAGAAAAGCAGCTGAGTTGCCCCATCTGTTTGGAAATGTTCACCAAGCCTGTGGTGATTCTGCCTTGCCAACATAACCTTTGCAGGGGCTGTGCCAACGACCTCTACGACGCAAACAACCCCTACCACTATTCCGGTGGGATATTCCGCTGTCCCACTTGCAGATTTGAGGTTGTCCTGGATCGTCATGGGGTCTACGGGCTTCAGAGAAACCTCCTGGTTGAAAACATCATTGACATTTACAAGCAGCAGCTAGTGAGCACTCCCGAGGCTCCACTCAAGACCAAGAAAGTTGCCGAGCTCATGTGCCAGGAGCATGAAGACGAGAAGATCAACATCTACTGTGTCACTTGCCAGGTACCTACCTGCTCCATGTGCAAAGTGTTTGGGGCACACAAGGACTGTGAGGTGTCGCCCCTGCAGAACATATACCAGACGCAGAAGAGTGAGCTGAGTAACTCTGTGGACCTGCTGATGGCTGGGAATAACTGTCTGCAAGCTGTCATGAACCAGTTGGAAGACACCTGCAAGGCCATTGAGGAGAATGGGCTGCGGCACAAGCAGACCCTGGTTGAGAAGTTCGATCTGCTGTATGCAATTTTGGAGGAGAAGAAAGGTGAGCTGCTGGAGAAGATAGGGCAGGAGCAGGAGCAGAAGGTGAATCACCTGCATTCTCTGGCCCAGCAGTACACAGCGCAGCTTGAAACAGGCAGCAAACTGGTGGAAACTGCAATCCAGACCATGGACAACAGCAATGTGACCGAATTTCTTTTTGCAGCCAAAGAGCTCATCACCAAGACCAGAGAAGCAGCTAAATCATGTCTAGCACAAAAGCCGGAACCAGGATTCGAGAAGATGGACAATTTTACGTTGGTCACAGATCATGCCCAGGCCATCCTTAAAAATATGGACTTTGGAACAGAGGAAAGTGAGGAGTATGAAGATGCAGAAGAGGAGGAGGAGGAGGAAGAAGAGGAGGAATAAACATTAATTAAAAATAACATTGTTGAATATCAATGACAAGGCGAAGGAAAAACTGACAAGCTATAGTTTGTGCAGGGGTCAAAAACAAGTCAGGGTTCTACTTTCTTTGAAAAATGTGAAAAAAGTATATGACAGGAGTAGTTTCTTGGACCCCAGCACTAGCAGATTGGTGCTGTGAATCTACTCTGTAAATAGCTATAAAAGATTTTTTTGTTTGATTTACAGACGGCACAAGTGCTGTGTGTGAAAAGAATACAACTTTGTTTTTTTTACTAATGCAAGATGAAACTTTGTATTTATTTTCCTTTTTTTACTTTTGTATTTTGTTGTTGGTTTTAAAATGAGATCTTTAGTATTATAGTGTCATAAAGATTCTCCTGTTATTCCTTTAAACGTAGGGACTGTTCATTTTGTTAGTTTAGCTGAAATCCACACTGGATAAAATGAAATTAGCGATCATCTTTAGGTGGTGTTTCCACAACACTGTTATATATTGAAGTTAACTGAAAACAACGTACTTGAAGTAATAGTGCAGAGAGATTTTGTCGTTTGGAAATAAACCTTGTATATATCTAGTGAAATAAAATTGTTTAAAAGTATATACAGTATTTGTGGTTCTTGGTATTTTGAGCTTGGTCCAGTTTAACCTTACTTCCTGTTGTACTGAAAAACCAAACAATTTTTAAATGAGCAGAATGAACCCTGGAACCGATCACAGAGGAGTCATAATTATACCACTGACCCAGTAGCTGCTCTTGACAATTACAGCACCTGTCTACTCATGAGGTAGCTTAGCACTTATGATTTGTTGGCAAACCGTAATACATTTCTTTGGCAGGTTGTTAAAGTAACTACTGGAAATCGTCTAGAAACCTTTATCATTGAAGCAAGTAAAAGCAATCTGATAGAATTATGTCATCTGTCTGAATTAGTCACTTCAGCCTCAGACTCCAGAGAAAACACTGTAATATTAGTATTGGTTACAGTTTTGATGCTACAGTAACAGAGGGGTTCAACTGTCTTCAGGGGCTTGGAAACAGATGACAGATGAGTGGTCTAAATGTGGACCAATCCTAAAAGTGTCTTTATACAGTAAATATCAATGTGGGTCAGCCCACCATCACCTCATAGAAACAGAAAATTGAACTCTATAATGGCCAAGACGAGTGGAGGTATTTTATGTGGTGTAAAAATATATGAAATGAAAATAAGACAGATGTGTATGGAATGTCCATTTGTAACAGTAGTTTAAAGGACAGTAATGACGTCTCTAATAATAATAGATTTTATCTGTATCTGGGTTCCAACAAATAAGTACTAGAATCTGAGAAATAACAGCCATGACCTGAATAGTTTAAGACCACACCAGCTCATTGAAGCACCAGGATTTAATCAAATTAATTAAACCTTTTTTCTTCTAACTACGTTATGTCATGTCAGTGTTTTATAACAGTAACTAATAACTTTTAAGGGAAATCTCGAATTTTGGCCAAATGGCATTAATTTTCAATTTTCATTAAAAAACAAAAACGTGGAAGGAACAAAACATTTTTGCAAAGTTCAGTTCCATTTCAGGTTTGTATCTGTATCCAGGTGTCATAGGTTATTGTCTCTCCATTTTATTGTTGCTATTAATATCTTTAATGTCGCTATGAGGTGGTGTTTTGTATTGGCTCATGGAAGGGTTGCTATACAGTGAAAAGAAGTGGTGTGAGTCAGCGTAATTACTTGCAAATGTTGTGAAGAATTTATGTCTGGATTAAATCAAAACTGTGACCTCCCCAACAGTCTCGGATTACTAACCTAGTACATCATTATGTGTAGTGAAGGTTGCCGTAGGTTAAAAAGATAAATCTGCTGGCAAAAAAAAAACCTGCCCTGAAGTTCTAGGTTTATCATTTACGATAGGTGGATGTGTCATATTTTTAAATCAAAGTAGGTCTTATCTAAATGCTGTTTTTTAAGTTTTTGCGCAGAATCAGATGCCTTTATAACTTTCTAGAAAAAATATAGTCAACCGTTTTTATTTTGTTGCATCTGATTTTTAAAGGGTTGTGGAAGTGTGGAACAAGCTATTCGGCCATGCTGTTGAAAGAAATACCCTGGTTTTTTTGAGAAAATGACTGGAAGTCCTTGGACCAATCAACTGCTAGTTAATTAACTCTCCTTTTCATTTGTAATCATTCTAATATCCTAAAGTTTGATACCCAAGCCACAATCATCATGCCACCCCTTTTCCCCATCTCCTTCATTGTTCCTGTCCTTTTTTTCTGCAGAGGCAACACGGAGGAGGGCCCTTGGTCTGGTGGCTCAGGCTTACACCTCAATCACAGCTGACGATTTTGCTGCTTTTGTGGGGTATACAGTGGAAGAAGCTGTAAAGGGTAATCCTGCTCTCTATATGTAACTCCAGGCTTTCGGTCATCAAGGATTTGGATAGCTGTCAGACTTCCCGTGGTAGCTAATTTTGTCTAAGATCAGTCCTACACTGTAAGAAGCCAATTGGATACAGTAGATTTTTGATACATAAGTGGCCCATTAAATAAATTATGGGTGAGGTTAAATCTCTTTTTGAATCTGATTGTGCAATTTTTTTTAGAAGTAAGGAAAAGGAGATGAATCATCTCAAACAAACCATTTTCAAATACCAAACTTAACGTTTGAAAGCAATAACTTAAAAAAAGAAAATATGCTTTTGCATATTAAAGGATTAGATATAAAGGATTAAATACCTTATCTCAAAGGCAAGCATTTTCTTAACTCAACGTTTCAATTTTCTTTGATTAAAAAGTGTTTGAACATTACAAATATGAAGACTTTTCTGATTAATTGTAATTAAACAGACCACACATTAGGTAAAAAGCTTCATGTGGTTAAACTGAAGCAGAAGTTTGTGGTTTGGTGTACATCCTGTAGCATGTTTGCACTTTTTCTGGTTTAAAGATCAAGTGAGGGTAACCAAAATTATAAGGAGGAATCCATATTCTTAACTTTAGAGGCTTTTGTGATTTCAGGATAACTTAGTATCTTTGTTTAAAACATGGTTTTAAGTTGCTAGTTATTTGCTTGGACCTTCCAATGTATTTTTCAGGAGTTGTGAGTCAAGGATGGCAGGCGGACCCCAACACCAGGATGGTAATGCCACAGAAACCAGGTAGGAGGAGCTGTTACTCTTCACACACAAAATACTGTTGTTTATTGGTAGCCTTTGCTGCTGCTTCAGTGTTTACCAGCTCATTTTTGTGTGGCTTTTTACCCGTTTCCATTAGGTTTGGAAAGAGTGCTGTTTTTTATTTTAAAACAACAGATATGTGAAATGTCTTCCAAGATTTTAAATTATAAACATTCAGTTGCTTTGGGCAAGAGGAAAACCTCACTGAGCTATGAATGCAACACAAATAGCAGTTTATTTATTGCAGAATAGTACAGAGTTTTCTCCAACCTTCATAAGTATTGCTGTTATTTGATTTTTCTGGATAATTTAAAGCCCTAACATTAAGTATATCAAGTGTTTCGTGTGCAGAATTTCCTCTAACACCAAATTCTTAGCCCTTCGAAATTTCTGACGTAATTTCTTCACTATTCTTTGCAGACCATATACATACTAGATACACTGTAACTGCACCTTCAATTTTTTAAATATGAAATGTATTGCTCTTTGTCATTGCTTCTGCATCTTCCAAATGTAAATGCAACTCTTGCCAAACTACTAAACAATCAAAGTATGAAATTCAGTATTGAGAAATCCTAGCATTACATTTTTTTTAAAACCTCTGAAACACATTCCTGGTGCTCTGTATTTTGTCTGTAGATTTATAGTAATTTGATAGTCACTTCTGAGGAAGTGTGAAAAAGTAAAAGTATCCCAAAATTGTTTTAATTCTATCAAGGTTTCACACAGTACAGGTGCATAAGGATTGCACAGATTAAGTTTGAGCATTGTATTCGTGGGGCCATCCTGTGTCCTGTCAAAGATCTGTGCATTGTTGTGTGGGATGGCCATAATGCTGAAGAGGGGTGGTATAAAATGGCGTTCTCTCTTCTCTTTTGTCTGTTTGCAGATCCTCCCCCAGTTTCCCTCGTTCCTAACGAGCAGCAGTTGGCTAGACTCACTGACTACGTGGCCTTCCTTGAGAACTGATAAATCCTGAGCCTGTACATTCAACAACAGGCAGACCCTCAGTGAAGTGGACAGTAAAGTGAGGGAATCCCATTTTCCTGGATAACTGTGCTCCAGTTTCGTTTTATCCCAACATAACACGATACGCATGTTTTACATCAAAGGCCCCACTCTCCAGGAATAGCTGTCTTTCTTATACAGATCTTAAAATGAAGAAAAAAATCAGCCTTCAAATATATCTCCAAGCTGTTTGGTGTGCCAATTCTACATATATTTGTGTGTGAATGAACAGATGTCCTTTGAGAGTTCTGAAAACCCCTGTTTGGAAGAAACTATTTCATCACTTCTTCTCTTGTTTTTATTACAAACCATTTCATTGGTGATCGTTTCTCTCAGTTTGGCATGCCGTGCAGTTTCTGTTACTAAAGTGGAAGACGGTTTCTAAGGAAACTCTGACATCTGTGTACATTGACTTACAAAACTCACATGTGCACATGGTAAGTTAAATATAGACTGCATGCCTTGGCTCACATGAAAGAATAACAGGAGTCTCAAGTGGCAGAATTAACAAATGCACATTTTTTTTCTAGAGTATCCTAAGCAATTAGTATGTCATATTGTCTTTGTGCGTCTTCAAATGCCCTTAACTGTTCAGAATTCACCCTTATGAAGTCCATCTTCCATTGACTAGCTTAATTTAGAAATGTAACTGTATTGCTTGTAAATATGTATAATGCATAGCACTACCTGATGAGGTCCTAGTCATAAAGCCACACACATGAAGAACTTTAAAATGTCTTTTTGGTTATGATTAGAACAATTTTAACACATTGGTAAATAATTGATACATCTTCACAAAAGGTTTTGAAAACGGCATTTAAACTGTGATTGCTGTAGGGAGTATCTGTATGGTCTTGGTTGAGGTTTTAAAGTTGAGGTTTTGTTAAATCTTAACACGGGTGCATTTCCAAAGAATGTCAATTTTGTAGCTCTCACAAGTACAGTTTATTGAGGAACAAGTGGCTGCTGTGTTAAAAAGTTTGAACATAATTTCAGAAAATACTCTTAACCTTTTTTTTTATAAACAGTTATAGCTTGTTGGGAATGTTTTCTGTTTAGTAACAGAATTGAGATTTTGAAAATTTGAAGTTAGTGATTTGTTTTTTTCATTTTTTAAAAAGCTTCAAGGGACTATACAGTATTGGCATCTTTCGAAATAAGAACTCTACAAAATGTGGAAAATTAAGCCTGTAATTCTTAAAAAAACTAGTTTGTTACATTTCTTATTGTTTTAAGACTTGTCTGTGAAGCAGTCTTAAAATTGCCTCGGCACTTCCTGTTTACATTACTCTCCCTTGAAGATTAAAGGCCTGTTATTTAAAAAACTGAACTCCATATGATTTTCACTTTAAAATAAATATGGTTTCTATTACATTTGTGCATATTTGTATTACAATGTGCAAACATTAATTGGCTTCAGTTCCCTCTTAACATGCAATAGCTTTTAATATTGTTTGTCTGTAAGCAATGTGCTGAACAAGCCAATGAAATAAAATGCAACCCACAGACCATCCCGTGTGACAATTATTAAAAAATGCTCTATTTCCGAATCATCTGATTCAATTTTTCACCATGAATTGGGCAATCTTAAAATATTTACAGACCAGAAAAGAGCTTTATATTTGATAGCAAATACTGTATCTTCACAGTTGTTTTCATATTTAAACAAGAAATGGATAACCTTGTAACTATTGGAAACAGCTCATTCACATTGGAATTTGTGTAGTTGCTGTTCATTGTTCTGTATCAGTTGGGATATAGACATAGATGGTTGTAATTGAACTGCCTCAGAAAATAAAAGTTAAATGCTGTTTTAATCGTCCAATACAATAGTTTTAGCATATTTATATATACAGTATATAACAAGGCAATGCTTTTCTTGACTGAGGTTAAACAGCACTATCACAACTTTATAATCACTACACAACACGATAGAAGAACTTGCATAATCCTTTGCAATCATTTATACATATAAAATGAGACTTTTTTTAATGGTTCATAAGACATTTTGACCCGAAAAGAAATAGCTGAACCTGGGGTTCAGATTCATCAGGTAAAAATAATGGAAAATGCCATTAAGAGACTTGAGAGTCACAGGGATTCGGATGCCACATTAGTAGTCCCGTTACATTTGATGTGACATTTTATTGTGTTATATGGTTTTTATTCTTGTTGTTTTATCGTGCTGTGTAGTGTTTCTAAAGGAGTTTCAATGACTTTCAGTCTCATTCAAGCAACTTGTTACTGTATGGTATTGGTATGTTACTGTACTCTTTCTGGTGATTTCATCCATTATGACATTTAGAGATTGTCCACTAGAGACAAATCTTTGCATACCCAGTCAGCTTTAATATGTGACTTAATAATATGATCACAAAGTCTAAGTCTAAATGGAAACCAACAATTTTGTACTTCTCGATATAACAAGATCTACTGTTTTTACAGCTAAACAGTGCTTAGTGATTCAAATTAAATAATACATTGAGGAAATCTCTCAATATTTTTAACTTTTGGATGTGCACAGTGGCAAAATAATGAAAAAAACTGTGCTTTTCAAAACCATCTGATACACTTAGAAAAACCTGTTTCAGTTTTATAACTCTTTGATTTGTAATATATTTTAACTCACATTTGCACTATGAACACCCTTTGTGTAAGAACATAACTTAGCTATTGATCACTTATCAAAAGAAGACATGGATGATTAATGGTGATTGGACTATAAAGACCTAATGGCAGGATAAAAGCTGAAAAACAAAATGTTCTCTTGACCACATTGCAACCAGAGGACTGCAGCTGTTGCTCTCAAGTCTTGGATGTAAAATCCAAAATGAGCTTTGTGCTTTTGGGAGTGACCATTAAAGAGCTTTTCTGATTGAGAAATTAATTTCTTTGCTGAAATAACTAGTTACCGAATAGCCGAAGTAATTAAAAAGACAAAAAATATTAAAGCAAAATAGTGTAACATTTGAAAAAAGGAAACAAAGTTGTGATTTTCACTTTCGTGTATATGACATCCATTGACTTTCATGACAGAAGACATCTTAAATACTTAATTAAAGCAATTTAATAACAAAGATTAATGGCTTTCTAGGACAGAGTGTAAGCAATATGTTTTTACTTCCAATCTGTTTGGAATGTCTCAGATATCCAACATGTGTAACTGCATGTACAGTACCGACACAGCTGACTTAACAATGTGCTGGTGTCAATCACTTCTATTTAAACACATTTTGAAAGTATCACATGGTACACACCGTTAATCCATTACTATTTTTTAAGTAAAGCAAGACATAAAATCCCAAGTACTTTATGGAAAGTATAATTAATGAACAATATTAGTTTATATGTACAACAAATGTTTACCCACAAAGTGCAGTGGTGTCTGTGGGATGGAGGTATTGGAATTCTAAAGCTACTTAATATAAGTTTTGGCACAGTTTTATTTTTTGTTTAAATGATTCACATATATTTATTTTTTCTGAGACCTCATAACTATTATAAATTAGGGACAAGGAAAGTGACATATCTAATTAAAAAAATGCTAAGGTTATCTAAGGGCATTCATAATTGCACCTCTGCATTTTGTGGTTACTTCCAAACATTATGATTCATTGTATTGGCAGAAAGTGTGACAACTATTGGAACTATTGCTAAAGCATTTAAAAAATATTTCAAAGTTCTTACCAAGAAAGGAGTTTGTCTTACGTAATCATGTGGAGTCTACTTTCTGCAAATGTATTTCTTAAAGATGTCAATGTTCAGTGTCGGTGTCTGCTCCGCACTGTTCTATATTATATAATTTTTATTTGCAAAGCAGTGGCAACAGAGGATACAGAATATTTTTATGTCATAATGTTGCATTAGCAAGGATCCACAGTTGTAGGAAACTAACACCCTGATATCTTTTGAATAAAATGATGAATGTGGTAATGTATTCTTAAAAAATAAAAAAGGAAGTAAAAATGAGCTATACTCTAGGTCTTTGAGTTTTTTTGGAAATAAAAGATTGCTGAGAAGGGACACTTTCTCATAATATAATCTTATATAAAAGAGACATAGCAAGACGCTGACTTTCTGAGCCCACTGGCACACAGCTGGGACAGTATTGTATGACTAGCTTCTAAGTGCTTCCAGTGTTGGAGGTGAAGTGGGATTAAATGACTAACAGTTGTTCCTACAGCAACATTTTGTTTAACCAAATAAGATTTAGCTTTCCCACTCATCTGACCACCAGTGCCATGCTTCACACAGCTAATTTTAGGTCTCTGATTCAGAGCCCATCTTCCTTTCTCAGTCAGCTGAGGATAACTCCCCTACCCCACAAAGTCCTTGTCTCATATAACCCTAGGGGTCTCACAAAAAGGCTACAGTTTCAGTACTCCAGAGGAGAGCAAAGTCATCGCTTATGGATCTTGTTACTTGAAATTCACTGCCCTCCAGTCTGCAAAGACATATTTTTAGACTTTCCAGTGGTTGCAGTTATAATACTGAAAAGAAAAACATTCACAGGTAGTCTACCTCAACATTTTTGGGTGACACACTTACAGTACCTTGCAAATAATTTGTCCATCTTTTACCCAATGTGGTTCGGGATGCACACTAGATGTGGAGGTTTTGTTGTGGTGTATGTTAGCAAGGTAATAGTAGATAATCCATGCAGAAAAGGAGAATTTTCACTGCTGGATTGTAGGAGCACAACATAGGGATTTGTCCTCTGATGAATGAATTGAATGGGCTGATGAATTTATTTGTAAATATATCATTGTACACATAATAAAAAAGCAGTAAAATTATGGGAAGAAAAGTTGATTTTGTTTCTTTACACAGCTTGTTCAAAATTGAATTATTTTTTGCAATGCAATTGTATTTATTGTACGTACAATGTAATTATGCAAAATGGAATGAATATTTGAGATTCAACCTAGAAGTTTTTTTTTTTAATCTTGGAAAAGTAAGGAAAACAAGTAAACAATCTGCAAAATGAACAAGGCACGAGCACAGTCTTTTTAAAGGGTTGCTCATGGGGTTTGGCTATTTGTTCTATGAGCTTAGGAACATCTCTTGCTTGAACTATATTAATAATTACATAGATTTACCTTGTAATTACTCAAAATAGGCATTGGTGTAACATGCATTACAATTTCACATTTAGTTCAAGTAGGTAGCTGCATCAACATGTGTAGGCTGCAAAGGAACAAATAAAGGTTTATTCCATGCTAAAAAGACAAGAAAAGAAACACAATATTTTGGCTATGGAGCCTTCTTTAGATGTGTTTTTCTTCCCTTTTCAGCAATAAACCTTTACTTGTTCAATTTCATGTTTAGTTCCTGTTATAAAGACCGGTGGTCATTGTTGGGTTAATCAGCCTAAGGCTTGTCAAATCCACCAATCACCCATTATCATAAAGCTTCTCATTCCTAGTAAGCTTAGGGCACAAAGTGGAACTGCATCTTGGTACATCTCTGGGCAGTCACACGCACAGGGGTAATTTAGAGACACCAATTAGTACATGGTATTTCTATCAGAGGTGTTTGATTTTAGGCATACAGTGGTTGAAACTGATCAATTTAAAAGCCACAAAAGAGTTTAAGAGTTCATATTTATGGAACTTGATAACTTAAAATCAATTTACAGATGATAAACTAAGAGCTGTTAAAGGGTCCTGTTTAATTAATGAAATTTCAAGGTGAATTAAGGGTTCATTTGTATAATTCAGAGTTCGGCAGCCCTGATCTAGGGTATCCAGATCTTAAACCTGTACGTAGGTAAAGGCTAAATACACATTAGAAGCAAATCTTCTTGTACATAGTTGCGCAATTCTTTAATTATGTGAATCACAGCTCTAACAGAACTGCATGGGGTTAAAAAGTGGCAATTACAAGCTTGTCATTCTGTGATGTCTGTGATTAAGGAAGTAGTACTAATGTAAAACCTGTTTACAGTGAACACTGAAAGAATGGGATTCCTAACAAGTGTTAATTACTTTGCTTCAGGTGAGGAGGAACAAGAGCACCAGAGATAATATATTAGTGCACTGTATCTGCTTAATGTATATATGTACAAAGAAAAGTACATGCTTTGCTGTGAAGATTACCATATGTACAGTATGTGTGGTGAGTTGATTACAGTGTACCATTTTATATAAATTAATTTCATTTTTTGAGATAATGTATTACATTTAATCTGTGACTAATTCTCTTAGATGGGCTATTGAGTCTACAGGGAGGAATGTGCATTGTTTTGCTCACAGGAATCCCCTCTTTGATTTTGTCTTGGGACATCCGCCAAAAGGAACAAAGTCTAGCCGCAGTCTCTGGCCTGCTTAGTCTTTGTGGGGGTCTTCTGTGGCTGTGGAAAACAAGAGCAAAATTGTGGCAGACCCAAAGGAATGAACTCTGCCTTTTCAGCACAAGAAGGAAATTCCTAGTAGCCTAGCCTAAACCTGACCACCAAAAAGGCCGAATAACATCTTTATAGATTTTTCAGTTCTAGCTGACAGTGCATTAACTGGTAGCACTTATAAAACTAGCATCCGGCCATCTCTAAAGGTGCTTAACCAAAGTCTTCTCACTGAGGTTTGTAAAGTTTTAACTTCTTTAATTTGATTTTCTTTTTGGTTTCTGTGCTGTTGGAAATGGTGCCTCCTCAGCGGCCTGTTTCCCCTATTCTTTGAAGACCCTCAATTGCTTGTACAGCTTATACTATTGATTGCACATTAACTTGAGTACAATCTGCAACAGTTTGCTTTTTGCTTTTCCTTAAACCATTCAGCCTTTTAGGGTTATGTTAGGTGTAGTTTTATTCCACATCTAAACTGAATTTATATGGCTTGAATTCTGTTCATATTTCTGTGCATCAAACGTAAATCCTGTTGCTACTTCTAAGTGATCCAAACACATTTCATATCAATTTTAAGATTATATTTTTCTTGGTTAAACTAAAGCTTACATAAAGTAGGACAAATCCTTAATCACAATTTACTCTGTATAATTTTTAGGCTAGGGTGGAGTTTCTTGTGTATAAAGAAAAAAAAAACATCTGATGTGAGAAATGTTTCCATGTGAGTCCTGTGAGTCATAAAAGCTGAAATGGTGCTGTAAGGTCTCCAACTACCAAAAAAACAGAAAAGAGACAAATGGTGTATTTGTATTTAATATGAAGTGATTAATGCTCATTCAAAATATACTGATTCTTGTGGATACGTGATTCATTTTGTTTTTCTTTTAACAGTATCTTTGACATCTCTGTGAAGACATTTTTACAATCTTGCTTCAGAATGAAAAGGTGTACATGTGGTTTCCCAGCTCATGTCCAGACTGGTATATTTCTTCAACCTGTGTAACATTAATAGCTTGATACTGTTGTTCCTGCCTGTTTGATGCTAAGCTATTGATACCGGCTTTTATTAAATCAATGTTAGACTTCTGCAACATCTTACTGGAGTGTGCTCTAAGGTAGTAAGATAGGCTTTAGTCTAGAATTAAGTGGTCCTTATAAGAACTAAAAGTATTGTATATCAACGCATAATTTCAGACTTCTGTATTATATTCTGGTAAATGTGCAACATTGAATCTTCTGGTTCCTTTCACATATCATGTGGAGTACGGATGACAAGTTTTTCTTAAAAATAGTACTTTTGTTGGTTGAGCTGAGGTTGTTTTCTGAATTTAAAAAACAGAAGTAATTGCCCTTTCTAGGATCCCTGACTAGTTTAATATAATTTTCCAGCTATTTGATGATTTAAAGAATACACTAAATTACTTGTGATGAATAATGAAAGCACAGTTTACAGTAGTACAGTAATAATGTATGTAAATGTCACAGCTCTGAGTTATTTGAAAAAAGATGTTTGTAAAAGGAAGCACCGATAAAAAAGGAATTTGCTCCTCTTTGGAAACAGAAGGCAGTGCTTTTCCTTCTCTTTGTTGTTAATTTTTATGCAGCCCCAGTGTTTATTTTCATACCCAGGGTTTTTTGTGATATCTTGCAATGCCACTTACATCTTAAACAACAAAATAGAGATGTAAATTCAATGTTTCATGGAACCTCAGCCTATTACATAACTACAGTGTGCATAACCACTAACGAACATCAAATGTACATTTTAGATTTGGCAGCTCATTTACCTTTAGATATTTATCTATTATAAATTATATTCTTATGTGTGTTTTAAACAGGAGATTGGGGCGGAAAAAAATGAAGTCTGAAATTCCTAGTAAACTTCACCTGAACAATGATGAAAAGATCTAGTGTTTCAAAGTATCCCAACCTTAAAGATCCCATTGAAATTCAGAGGATGAAGAGTGGACCAGGGTGATAAGCCGAAGCCAAATTCTTTGATTTAATGGTTGTTGGAGATGTAATGTCTTTTGATGCAGCTGTTCCTTAGAGCCATGTGATTTTTATGAAGACCTGTATCTTGCCACAGGCAGAGCATTTTCTTGGCATGGAAATGATTTTCTTTCAAGTTCTAAGTGTTTCTTTTGGATTTTAAATGCCTTTGTTGGTACAGTATTCTTTTTGTGCTCATTTTCCTTCCCTAGCCAAATATATTCACCTAGCTCATTCTATGGTCTATTGAATGGCACTAAGTACTGTATATATTAGAATGATATATATTATGTACCTGTCCTACTTGAGTTCTTTGAACAAGCAACACCAATAATGAATACACAAGAGCCCATGATAAGGTGTATTTAGATTTCAGAAGGCTTTTGATAAAGTTCCTCAGAAGAGACTTAAATTCTAAAATTACAGATGATAGAAATTGAAAGAACCACATACATTTGGCTTGAGAATTGCTGAATAGAAAACAGCAAGTACAGATAAGGAATAAATACTCAGATTAGAGTGATCTACTTAGAGGAGTACTGCAGAGATCTCTACTCAGTATACAGTAAATGCAAAATGGGAAATGCTGATATAGAAGAGGCTACGTCTGAAAAAGACATTATGTATGTCTTCTAGACAATGTGGGGAAGCAATAAGATTGAAAACAAAATGGTAGGATATCCTGTATTGTTAAAAGCATAGAATGCAAATCAAGGAATGTTATGTTAAATTTGTTAAATTCACTAGTAAGGCCATATTTAGAATATTGTGTACAAGTTTGGTTACTTAAGTCTAGATACATAATGCTGCTGGGAAATCAGTCCAGAAATACATTCTGGGGCTTAAAGGTATGTCCGACACTGACACGCTGAAGGGAAAGAAGACTTTTTAGTCTTGAAGAGAGAATATTTTAAAGGTACATGTTTTCACAATCCTCAAAGCCATTGACAAAGTCAACCCATTGGACTTCTTCAGAGTGAGCAGTGAGACACAAAACAGAGGACACAAGTGGAAAGTGAGAACAGGAAGCACTTTAGAATATGTTGAGGTAGTATAGAATAAACTACCCAGTCCTGTTTTTCACGCCAATATCCTGGCTTCTTTCAAGAAAAGTCTGGATGAAAGCCTTGGGTCAGTTAACTACTAACTAATAACTAGTAAGTGACCTAGGTTGGTTGCAGGTTAAGCAACAACATGCCTTGTGACAGAACCTTTCATTCAAAAGAGGTATTTATCTCGTGGACATCTGTGAATTTGGAATTAAATTTTGGCCAAGGCAGAGAATTCACAGCTTAATTTCATATCCTGATTTTGTTTAAAACCAAAAACAGAATGTTCTTCTCCCTCTGTAGATGATGCTGTTTTGTTCACATTCACACGGTCCCAGGGTTAACGTGGGTGTTATTTTATTCCTCTCTGGGTCTTGTTTTGGACTTAAGGTGGACAACAGAAGTTGGGGAAGACTTCCAGTTTTCTACATAACATTAAAACTATTTAATTTTTCTTCTCCATCTGGAGGAAGCAAAATTCTGGTGCTGAAATTTTCCATCAATGATTTTGCAGAGTTTTGCAGAGAATCAGCTCAACTCCAAACATTGTGTGAGATTTTGCCTTAAGTTATAAGCCATTAATTAGACCTGGAAACCAAACTAAAGTTTAGTAACCATTACACAACAGACCACCGGAGAAAAAAAAAGTATTTATTTAAGTGTTAACATATGCTTAACCTAGATTAACAGCTGGGAAGCTTTAAGAAAAAATCTCAAAGTGAGTCATTGGTTGGGGTTTTAAACCAAAATCCATTTGGCTTACAATTATTTAGTTTTAACATGTACATTGATTCCTGTGATCACTTTGCTGTGTTACCATTTTCCTAAAGACCTTCTTTGTATAAATATCTCTTTCTTTGGCATTATTGAGGCAAACTAGTCCACACTCTGGCTATGCCATTTATCTTTTGATTTTAAAAAGATAATTAAGTTTACAATAATACAGATGCAATCACAAACTTATTACACATCATTTATCATTTAATTATTTGAGATAATTGAGTATTGTAGACATAGTTGTACAAATTAATATTAAGTGACTGAATGCACAGGTGGTGGAGCTGATTTAAAGTCAATCTAAAGTGAAGATTAAGAAAAATTGAACATTTAACTTGTGAAGGGCTGCAGAAATCTTTCTTAGTTGTCACTCGATCAGGAAAGGTGACATTTTGCCCTTGATTAGGAAGGCTTGAATGTTTTGTTCCCCTTGCCTGTGAAATATACAGTACTGTCTGCTGCAGATGTTTCTAAATATGAAGTTAAGATTATGTTTCACTTACGATGTCTGGTTACACAAAAAACCCTGTTGTGAATGAAGCAGGCAGTAGTTTGCTATTTCTACTTGACAAATCAAATCAGTTGTGTTAGAAAAAGCTCATATACAGTATAAGCATAACGTATCACACTGAATTCACAATTGCTCTGCACACATAATTATAATGGCACCCCAACAAAAATGCACAAGACAAAAGTGTTCCATAAAAATGCACCAACATTGACACTCAGGTTACTGGTTGCATTTACTAACCAATGTCTGGAACAAACAAACAAACATGGTACAATTGCTTGCAGATTTATTAATATAATATTTTCAGTATATGCTGCTTTTACAGAATGCTGATAAATGCTGTATTTTGATATGTTTATACTGTATGTTTTAATAGTATTGTGTAACAATAACATAATAACAGTATTGTGATAGATAATGGAAAAACTAGATTTTTAAAGATTTTTTAAAAAGGAATTCAAAACATCTTCATCTAATATAACTAAATTGCAGCCACCACAATTATTTTTCAATATACATTGACCCTCAAGAGAGAAAGACAAATGTTTGAAAGGTTTGACCAACATTTGGAGATCTATGTGTATTATCAGCAGTTGACATGCCAGTAAACAAACCTGTTTCCTGTATTTTTTTAATTTGAACAATACAGCATATCATTTTCTTTCAATATTGTGTGATGGCAGTTTGGAGATGAAGCAAAGCAAAACTGTTTTTGAATTTGAAAATATTTTGACACCAGTTGGCAGTGGAATTCTTTTTTAAAGTAATACACATTTATTACTTGAATTAGGAATGCAGTCTGTGGACTTGTGTTAAATTAGTGGTCCAGAGCACTCTCTTTCTCAAATGACTAGCTCTAGAAACACATTTTGGGCATTTCAGAAGCAAATCAATTCCAAAGATCTTGTGCCTTGTACCTTTTTTTTTACAATACTATAAAATGGCCTCTGCTAATGCCCTGAGTTGGCTCTGTCTTTTTAATTTGCTTGGCCTAGTCAGTAGACTTGGACTTAACTACACTACTCTGATATCCCAGGCAAAATAGAAACCTCACAAATTACATAGAAGTGCAATTAAAGCCGAGATACAACCAAGAAACACTTCTTTATCCACAGGGTTGTGGGAGTCTGGAACATGCTACCCAGCCATGTTGTTGAAGCTGACACCCTGGTTCCTGGCTGGGTGAAATCCTTGGTTTAATTAACAACTAACTACCAAAGGGCTAGATGGGCTAAATGGCCTCTGCATGGTTGTACAGATCTTAATGTTCTTATCTGTTTTTTTTTAACCATTTACTGACATTTTTCTCATTAGTACACATTGTCCCTTCTGTTTTTACTGACATATATAGGATAGGAGAATACACTACAGGAAAGACAAAATGTTTTGTTTTTTCCTATTGGTAGTTTCCATCATACTTGGTTGCCATTGTTTTTTAAGACTCTGTGGTAAGTTATGCAAATAAGGTCCATGTGAAGGCGTTCTTTCTGCTTTTGGGAGTATTGAAATACTTAATGTGTTGGATCAAAGCAGCCGCAGACACACTGCTTAGAACATCTGGATAGTCTGACCAGCCAAACTCAGTCATGCTGTTTTGTTTGTAAAAGTTACTTCTCCTGTTTATTGGACCCTTCTAAAATAATATCCACACTCTTAAAACCTTTCTTCCTCATGTGCATCTCATTACAGAGAGGAATGATACAACAACAGAATCTGACTATTCATTAACCTTTTGGTTTCTTTATATAAATTGATGTGGAGACTGTTCCAAAAATGATAAGGTGGTATTTGCTTGCCCAGACAAGTGTAGGAACCTGATCTGAATTAAATTTCTTTTTTGGTAATCATAACCCCCTTGTTGGTAACAATATAGATAAGAATGGACTGCTCAAGGAACACATTGATAGTGTGATGAATTTCACTCAACCTTCACCAGGACAGGCAGACTGACAATGGAGGAAAGGATAATACCAAAATATACTAGAATTAAACATAGATGTTTAGACATTGCAAACATTATGTCTACAACAATACAAAAGCTTGAATTACGGGAAATGTATATACTGTACTTAATTTAAAGAAACTCTTCTGCAATAATTTGGGATACCTTCTCATAAGCTGTCTGTGGAAAAAAGATGATGTCTAAAAGTTGTCCATTTATTTCCAAGTCATTAATTCCTAAAATCACATAAGTTTTTAATTGAACTCTCAGTTTAGACTGCTTTTCTAGTCCCATTACTGGTGAAACAGCTGGATGTCACAGATTGTGTACCTTCTGCTTTATACCAAGAGAGCTCTTGGCTGTACAAAATGTCCTTTTTGTGAGAGCCACAGAATGAAATTTTACTACTACTGAAATATTGTTAAGGGGCTAGTAGTAACTTTTGACATGTTTCTAACATCACAAAATGAATGTACTGTATATAGGACATGATAAAAATGATGATGTATTGATCCTACACACTTATGTTATTAAAGAAATCACAGAATTAACATCCATCCATTTTCTAACTGCATCATCCAATTCAGGGTCATGGGGGAGCTGGACTCTATCCCAGAAAGCCACAGGTGCAAGGTGGGGTGCACCCTGGACAGGATACTAGTCAATCGCAGTACAGACACACAGACATGCACACATTCACACCAGGGCCAGTTTCTCTAGAAGCCAATGAACCTTCCAGTATGTTTTTGGACTGTGGAAACCCACGTGAACATGGGGAGAACATACAGAGAGCATCCCAGGTCTGAAAATTGAACCCAGGGCCCCAACACTGTAGGGCAACAATTCTAACTGTGCCACCTGCAGAATTTGCTCAATCACATCAATTATTATAAATTCCACACCTTTTAGAAAAATTCATTGAGAGAAAAGAGAAATCTGCTAGATATTGCAGTAACTGTAACTTTTTACCCCATAGATAGAAAGGGGCAGATATTGGTTTTTGTCAGCTCTGCCTGTGAAGTGTGATAGGATGTTTTCTTAAAAGGAGTGATGTTTTTAGGACAAAAATACCCTGGGATCCATCTGAGAGAAAGCTGATTAACAAAATACAGCAGATATGACAGGAAGACTGCAGAGAATGACAGGAACATGCCACATTAAAATCCTTTACACCCTTAATTTAATTAATAACAAATTTACATTTAAACAGAACACATTAAAGTCAGTATGCATTTGTTTTCCATGCAGCAAGATATTTATTCAGTTTCTGTTTCTTAATACTGTATATCATAGGGGGTCTCCTTTGGGACAGCACAGAGGAGATAGCTGAGCCTTGAAGGAATTTAATTTCCAGAGAATCCATGTCTGGTGAACGGTTTATTTTATTTCAGGATGCATTATGTGAAGCTGATGTTATGGTATTTTTACAGGACATACTGACCCTTTCATAAAAATGATGTTGCAGTCTCCTCATGTCTGCCTCAGCCCATGGCACTCTTAATCAGTCACAGGCAAGCTTCCCATATAGACACAAGACTCTCCTTATTAATTTAAATGAAGTTAAACCTTACCTCATACTGTAGCAATGGGGCCTTTATAGGGAAAGTAAATATCAAGATAAAGAGGAAAGCATTACAGGAAATTACTAATCTCTTGTTATATTATTTTAACCCTGACACACTATTGATTTTTCATGAGCTGTTCTTTAAAAAGTGGATACACCACTTTCCAAAAGTGTGAAACATAGCCATGGATTAATTACCAACCCTGACCCACTTGTCAATCATAGAATACAAATGTATTACTTGACACAGAGTTTTTGTTTGCCAAATCTTGCATTACATAATACAGCAGGACATAATGCATAATGCAAGGCAAAAAAGAAATCTTTTTGATCAAAATTTGGACTTGAATTGGGTCAAAGCAAGGGAAAATTTAAGAGGAGCATGAATGCTTTAATCTCCAATATATACAGTAATAAATACTGTATATACATAAACAGTATTTCATCTTAAAAACTGAGAGGTTTAATTCTTTAGTACTGTTTTGAAAGTTTGCCCACATCATTAAAACCAATGTAACGTTAATGATAGCTTTCTTTATGAAAAATTCTCCATGTTTTCCATAAAGTGCATGGTCTATTATCATTAAGATATGTTTTCTCAGGGATTGTTTAGAGTGGTGATGCAGATAGACACTGAAGATAGTTTTTTAACTCCAGGAAACATGAATGACCCAAATGACCCATCAGCCAAAGTGAAAAGAAAGAAAAAAGAAGAAATGAAGCTACAGTGACAATATAGTGAGATTTAAAAAATAAATTGTTTTTGGATCTTAGATGAGGATAATTGGAATTCCTTGCCAAAACCTACAGTATCATGAAGTAAACATCTTTTTCAAGTACAATCCAGATGTTCAATATTAAAATAAATATAAATCCAACAGAGAAAACCACATGCAGCCCCACAGCTGGTTCAGCTGAAGACAAATTAATGATGAGTGACCAGGCTTTTTGTGAAAAAAGGGAAAAAATAACCCAGTGTATCTGCTTTTATGCTTTATGTGTTATAACGTTTCTGCACCAAGTGTCAAAATTCTACATTTTACTTTTAAAAGACAAGAGTTATAAAATTAGTCTTTACATTTTTCTATTGCCCTATACTCTTCTCCAAAACCTTTCCAGACTTCATTGTCTGTGATTGCTCTCCCCGATTCCCCCCTACTACATTAATGGTAGGTCGATAAAGACCCACTGGCAATCTGGGAATTGCTTGATAGAAACACAGAAAAATAAAATGTGTAAGTCCAAGTTGAGGGCATCTATTAGTTTTCAGTTAAAATACTACAAATGTTCTGAAAGACTGCTTTCTGCTCCTAACCTGTTATTTTCATCAGGGCCTCTTCTCTGGGAGTTGGTTGGCTGTACTTTACTTTGTACAGTACTTACCTGGCTTTGGTAACCCCTCTTACTGCCACTGAAGAGTGTCCATCTGGTTAGGGCATCTCTAAGTGTTGCTATTTTGGAGAAAACCCTATTCTCCACTGTCTCACTGTATGAAAGACTATGCACTCAACAATTGAACGATTGTTAATTTCAACATGCTTCCTTCTATAACATCACTATGGAAACTGGAAATTTTAGGAAACGGTTTTTGGAAGCCTCACACCATCTCTGGTTTGGGTAACATTACATATTCTTCCAAATCCGGCTAATATGAACCCAGCGGAACGCTACCGGGGGGGAAACTGTGACAATACTTTTATGTTCATTGGTCAAGGAGTTGGACCATTACGCACAATAATCTTTTTCAGTTTATTTCACATGATTTAATAGCCATTTAATAATAAACTACTGTAGGCCATTCTGCCTAGTTTAAAGTAGCAGAAAAAACATCACCAATTAGCAAAATTTTCCTTACTTTAACGCGACTTCAGAAAGCCAGCAGACCTTTGCCAGATGCTATGCAGAAAATCCCAGGGAAATTACCTCTTTGACTATTACCGTTAAATTTAATCAAACATTTTGGCATTCCACCCCTCCCAGTTTGCAGGCCATGAGTAATCTGCATGTCAATTTTTGGCAAATTCATGTTTAAGAAGTGCCCTGTGATGGACTGGTGTCCCATCCAAGATGTATCCCATTGCTCGCTGGGATAGGCTTCGGCTCCCATGTGTTAGGGTTAGGATTTCTGTGTAAGAACAGTGACAATGATGCAACTGTTGTCTGAGACAAATCAATAAATTAAGTGTCGACAGAGCTAATAGTGGACTTTGTAATGCCCACTAGAGGGCTTTTAATTGGTTCTTTTTGTAGGGCTAAACCATTCTTTAGAGATGTATGCTTTGTGTCTTGGCCATTTTGGAAGCTGACTTTTGAGCAGCGTCTTACAGCTTAATAACAAGATCCCCCCCAACCCCAGGCTTGGAGTGTGAGACTCCCAGTGATGGTGACAGAGAAACACTGTATCTACAATGGGATACATCCACCATGCTTTAAAAAGGGAATCACATTGTGTATTTCTCTGTTTTCTTTCACTGAATCGGTCTATTTAATGTAATCAATTTCAGAATATCATAAATATTTTAAGTGGCTCAGCTGGAAGAAATATGCAATATGTTTTCAGCCAAATAAATGAACCAAAAAACACATTGATCAGATTTTTGGGGGATTTCTTTTGCCTGAAACTTAAATACACTTAATTATCAAAAAGTGCACAGTGATTTTGTAAGTAAGAGTTAAAAGATTTCAGTATGCACTGTAGCTTTCATTAGTCTGCTTCAATTTTTTTATAGCCTGTGGGGTAACAGAGAAAACCCAAACAAGCCCCTGCTTAGATTCATGCCATATGGCAATGTATTTTATTGTAACCAATTTTAACCATTTCTCCAACTCCTAAATAGCTTTTGAGTTTTGTTTTGTGTTGAGATCCATGTTTGTAAATTGTCATTCAGAAAATTACTCATACTTATGGGTGGCTGTAAAAAAGCCAAAGAGAAGTCCAAAACCACATAGAGAGAGATCACTTTATTGGCCATATACAATTTCTTGTATTAGGAAATTGTCTTTTTGCATACCTCAACTTGCTCTTCACAGACAGGGAGAGAAGCTTGGGGTCAGAGTGGAGGGTCAGACATTTATACGGCACCCCTGGAGCAGTTGGGGTTAAGGGCCTTGCTCAGGGGCCCAACGGAGTAGGATTCCTCTGCCGGCCACGGGATACGAACCTGCAACCTTCCTGAGCCACAGAGCCACTGCACCGCCCCACATGAAAAACTACAAACACAATACATCTTAATACTATTCTATTCCCTGTTAAAACAGTTTCAATTTTTTTCCCCAAAATAAATCTTAAAAGAATATAGCCTTCAGCAGAATGGGCAGTGAACTCATGCGTGAGAAAGTGTCTTTGCATCATTATAATCAAGAACAACACACAATGTGAGCACAGTAGGAGCAACACTTATGGAGTTCTCTGACTTGGTGATAACTTTCAAACGTGATGCCAGCTTTCAAATTTTCACCATATGTTTTGCTCAATAATGCAAGCCTTTTTCCCCCTCTTTTAATATTTTAATGGCATTTTCATATACTGTAAATACACCTTTGACTTTAATAGAACAAGTTTTGTGTATTTTGTGTACAGATTAGTCTTTTATTAAGATTTTCTTTTGAAAGATGTGCATTCATACAGTATGGTGCTGGACTGAAATCTAACTATAAATAGAAAGGAAAAATTTAAAAAATGTATGATTTCAGCAACTTTAAAAACAGAAATATACTAAGAGCCTTATTATAGTCACAGAGTCATATTAAGGAAATGAGGGCTATTATTTATAGACCCCTAGCTAGAATACTGTACTTCAACTCTCAGGGTACAGTAGCTAAAGACTGGAGAATTGCTGATGTAACACCAATTTTAAAAAAACAGGGACATTACTGAAACAGGAAACATCTGGCATTTAGAGGTGACATTTTAGAAATCCTTGAAGTTAGAGCTAAACTAGAAGAGTTCTAATGAAAGACTGGCATTTTAAGAGGCATCCAACATGGATTTAGAAAGAGAAGGTCTTGTTTAACTAATTATGCTTGTAGATAAAAGTAAAGCATAAGATGGCATATTTAATCTAAAGCCTATAACATTAGACTTCCAGAAAGATTTTGAAAAGGTCTTCCATTAAAGGGCTAAAAGGGAATTCAAGTTGATTTCAAAACTTGGATCAAGATTTGGCTGACAGACAGAAAACAGTACATCATCTTAAGCAGCACAACTTCAGATGTCAGTAGTGGTGTGCTCCAGGGGTCCATATCTGACCCATTTATCTTACTAATCAATGTCAACAATTTAGATTCTGATATAATTAACAAAGCAGGTAAATTTGCAGATGATACAAAAAGGGGAAATGACACATAGCAGCAGGGGAATTACAAGGAGACAAAATCATGGAATGGGTAGATGCATGGAATTGAAATAGATAATGGAGAAGTGCAAAGTGAGCCACATTGGTAGTAGTAACATACCTGTACTCTATACAGCATGTATGATATAGCTTAGGTGATTCCAAGCTGTACTTAGAATATACTTAAAAGAGATCTCTTTGTTTATGTAATGTAGATTCCTCCCTATTCAAAACAAGACAATGTGGGGAAGCATTTAAAAAAGCAAACAGAAATCTGGGGTATATTGAAAACATAAGGAATTTATATACATAGATGTTTATGCTTTACAATGCATTGGTAACAGCTTGCTTAGAATATTGTCTTCAGTTTTGATCATAATACCATAAAGAGGATATCATAGCCTTAAAAAGAGTTTAAGGAGGACAAACAAGAATGATTGCTGATCCCAGGAGATTGTCTTATAAGCATGTGAAGGGGAAAACAATCTCTTCAGTCTAGAATAAAGAGAGGCTATTTCATGAAAGTACATTAGATAAGATCTACAAGGTATAGAGGTAAAGTTAGTCCAGAAGACATTTCACATGCAGCAGCGAAAACATTACATTGGGTCATATCTGGAAACTAAAAGGGAATTTATTTAAGAAGGAGAATAGGAAATTCTTCTTTACACAAAGAATTATGGGTATATGACACAGACTTTCCGACCAGGTGGATGAGGCCTGAACTCTGGGAATTGTTAATGAACACCTGGATTAAATTTTAGTTTCTCTTATCAACTAAACAGCAAAAGGATCAAAAATAGACCGAATGGCTTTTTCATGTTTGCAGCCCTTGTTTTGTTCTTATGTAAACTGAAAAGCAAGCAGTGATATAAAATTCCTGTTACTGGTTATTCAAGAAACAAGAATACACTATATCTGCTCATCTTCCCCTCTGTAAGATGGGATGTCTTTTTCACAAAATGGAAGCCTTAGTCCTTAAATGAGGAGGGCAGTATTATAAGTACAACATTCTCCCAAGGAGATGTGTTAAGAAGAGCTTTGGATGGGAACAGACAGTATTGTCCAGTATTAATCTTTTGATTTCCTGGGAAATAGAAACATTTTTTTCTTCATCCTTCTTTGCAGTGACACCTATTTGTTTTGGCATAAAGGGACAATTCAGCTGGATGAACATCATTAACTGTTTAATGAAAGCTCTGTCAGAGTTTCCCATTTGCATTTGTGGTGTTCTAAAACAGGACCAAATGATTCATAAGAAACATAATCAGGAAAAACCACTCATATCTTATAAGACAAGACTGCTTTGTGACATCTGTGTGGTGCGGTGGCAAAGAAAAAGTCTGTGCATTGACTTTTTTAAAATAAAATCATGTTGGTATTATTTTGCTCTCGGTTAAAAAAATTTGAGGCTTTTTTGTTTAAGATAATCTACTTTATATACTGTAAATTTACAATCACAGCATTTTTAAGATCATCAAATTAAACAATACATTTGGTGCTTTGAAAAAAACTAGAGGTTAACAAACAATATGCTAAAGTGGAAAGCTGAACTGTGCTGTGAAGAAAAAGAAATTTCTTTCAACAGACTGATTGCCTGAGAGAGATTACATAGAGAAAAAAGTACCTTCTAATTTCTCAAAACGTAAATAGAACAACTCACAAGTAGCTTTGAATTCACACTTAAATCTGTGCATCTTATTTTAACATTCCCGTTTAACACATAATTGCTGGGATTAATACAATAATTTGGTTCAGAAATATCTTAAAACTTAATAGCATTTCTAAGACACACATGCATTTACTGCACATTTTATAAAGCTTTTTCGGACAATGAGTCTGCTCTGTTTTTGTATTACTGGATAGAAGTTTATGAAAATGACTGAAGTCTTTTTCAGCTAACAGAAAACCCCTAAGTGTCTCAGCATCAGGAAGTTAACATTCTAATAGCCCAAAGACCTTGTGATGGATATGCAGCAGCAGTTAAGAGACTTGTTTTATGACTTGGAAGCTTCTACAGCCACTAACACACATAAACTTAGGAACACACCCCCGCACAGTTTGTAGTCCAAATTATTACTCAGATTTTCTCTTAGTGGTCTTCAACTCACAGCGTGTTAATAAAACCATGCTTTATAATTTGTAACTCTGTAAAACACATTTTCCATTCAGAATTCCGTTTTTATAGGCCTCCTGTAGGTCAGTGTCGTTATATACCCTGGGGATGAATCTCTATCACCTGGGACAGAGGTCTCCAACCCTGATCCTGGAAAGACATATTCCTGCAGGTTTTATATCCAGCCTTTAAACTCACTGAACAAAGATCTGTAAAACACAATAAATTCTCCTAATTAAGCAACCGATACACTTATGTCTTTCAGCTCACTGCTGGAACGAAACCCAGAAGAGACTGCAGCTCCCCAGGACAGGGTCTGTAGACCCATGACCTGGGGCTGTGGCATGTAACCTACTTGAACAACATAATAATAAACACAATGTACTGTATGTGTCATTTGCTTTTACCCTTACCTTACTGCAAACTTTCAGAATCTTTTCACTTAGTAGTGCTTCTAATATTGCAGAATGACACTGCTACAATGGTACTACACAAAAGAAATGTTAAATTATCTCGAATTTACCATTTCCATCTAAGATTGTAGAATTTGTGATTGCACAGCAATTACAGGCTCATATGATAGCTAATGACTTGTTTGAGCCATTTCAGTCTGGCTTTTGCTCAAATCATAGCATTGATACTGCTCTTTTCAGGGTTGTTAATGCTGTACTTATTGCATCTGACTCAGGGGCTATAAGTATCCTTATTATCTTTGATCTTAGTGCTTCTTTTGATACAGTAAATCATTCTGTGTTGGTAAATCACTTGTAAACCTCTTTTTGTCTGTCAATGGTACTGTGTTTAACTAGTTCCTTTTTACTGGTATTATCTGACTGGCAGGCAGCATTTTGTCTCCCTTGGTCCTCAAACATCACCCAAGGCCCCAGTCAATCATGGTGTACCTCAGGGTTCACTCTTAGGCCCTTTGCTTTTTATTATTCATATGCTACCTCTCGGCCAGATTAAACCCAAACATGGTCTTCAATATCACTGTTATGCAGATGATTCTCAGATTTATGTTAAAACGTCTTCTGGTCTCTCTCCTCTGTCACTTATCTCTTGTTTCTATGCCTTAAACTCTGATCGACATCAGATCTCTGAAGGTAAGTAGTGAGGAAAAAGAAATTGATGGGTAGCAAATCTCATTACAAATGCTGAAGGGCTTCACCGTAATGGTGGATGGCTTCCCCATTCACACATCAGCCATAATCAGGAATCTGAGAGTCACACTTGACGCTCTCCTGTCTTTTGAGCCTCATGTGAAAAATGTGATTAAGACATCTATCTTTCACTTTAGAAATATTGCCTGCATTAGGTCATTTATATCCATGTTCAATGGTGAATGTCAGATTCATGCATTATTAACATCAAAGCTTGATTTGTCCAACTCTTTACGCTATGGTCTCCACATGTTCAATATTATATCTTGTTACTGACTTTCACAGCTCTAAACAATTTAGCTCCATCACAGATCTCTGACCTCCTCCAAGTTTCCACTCCCAGAGCAGGCTCCAGTCAGTTGAGGCTTGTCCTCTGCTCACTGTACCCAAGACTAAATCATGCTCTTTTGGTGATCATGCCTTTTCTTTCGCTACTCCAGTGTTATGGAATGACCTTCCTCAGACTCTGTGAGAGACAACTTCTTTGACTCTCTTGAAATCCAGACTTAAAACTTTCCTTTTTACCAAGGTCTATGTTCTTTTTTTACTTTTTATTGTATTTACTGTATACAGTGTCCATGGTTTTGGAAAGGTGCTTTATAAACAAAAGTTATTATTAAAATAAAAACACAAAGAAAGCCGACATGAACAGATCATTCTTCCCATCAGAGATAAACATTTTTCTTTACTTCAAGAGATTCTAATACCGCTGTCATAAATCAGGTTTGTCAAAATCATTGAAAGTAACATAAAGTAAGCTTTACCTGTTTAGAAAAGTTGTAGCATATGATGTAGAATTGCATCCATATTTTACAATATTCTATACAAAAGCTTTACAGCATACATATTCAGTACATAACATTTAGTAAGAATCAAGTCATATCCCTTTGTGTTATCTGTAAAATGCCCTACCAGTTGAGCTAAAACAAAAAAAAAACAGCTTTTATAACTTCATTCATACTTCATGTCCTGCATGTAAGATAAGGCATACGTGTCATACATGCATTGTATATACAGTATGTCCAGAATTGAATTTTCTAATTCCAAA
Source organism: Lepisosteus platostomus (assembly GCF_059453375.1). Taxonomy (NCBI): domain Eukaryota; kingdom Metazoa; phylum Chordata; class Actinopteri; order Semionotiformes; family Lepisosteidae; genus Lepisosteus; species Lepisosteus platostomus. The sequence goes on along the minus strand of NC_142624.1, from coordinate 32,056,045 downwards.
CTTCTTCGCCTGGGACTATCTTCTTCAGCGTCCTATGGGGTAAATACTTTAGCCTGCATTAAGGCTGAGAGAAGGATACAGTAATTTATAATGTGAGGTAGCTGTTTCTCATTTTGTGCAATCAAAACCAGCAGGGATTATCTGGAAGAAAGTCAAAAACATGTTTACATGCAACCCTTTCCCCCTGTCTTTTTTGAACTGCTCAGGGCTAAACTATCAGAAAATTAAAATCAGATTACTCTTCATCACCATATAGTTGAAGAATCTGTAAGTTGGGCTTTACATATGGTCCCCCTGGACCTCGAGGTTTTTTATCGTGCACAAAGACATTAGCTTTGTAGACTTCAACAGGTACACTGTTATATTGAAGTTCTCTTTGATCCTCAGCCATCTGTTGCTTAAGCCTTCCTCTCCTTCCAATACAGAGATCTATTTGAAAGGAAACACTACTGATTAAATCTAATTTTTTTTTCAAATGGAAAAAGTGAAAAAAAAATCTATTTTTTAATCTAATTAAACTCACAAAAGAGTCATGTTGATATTGGACTCCCAAAAGGATTATGAAGCTTCCGGTTTGCCTCCATATGCTGGAAAATGCTTGAGGAGATGGCTTTAATCAGCATGAGAATAACTGGTGTTGATAATAATAAAATAAAGCATCTGACCAAATGCATCATTTTTCTGGTCAGTAGAAAAGAACATCAAGTTTTAATTGCATTGCCCATTTTCTTTCATCCAAAAAGAGATCATTCGGGAAACTTTTGAATTGAATGCTACTTCTTAAATACATCAAGATGTTTAATGGATTGGCTTGCATTTAATGACATCACTTAATTAAGTAATCCCTTAGTAGTATAATATATATTAAAATCTTTTTGGTAGGAAATATAAATATTGTATTTTTCTATTGGTAAAGGAGAGATACAAGATCAGATGTTTTTTTTGCGTTTCTTATAACAAAATGATAGGGCGTATCTAATATAAAAGTTGTTGTGTTAGTGATCTGGGATTATTAACTAATGAATCTACTCTGCCGTCGACTTGTATTCAGTTTGTAGTTTTCTTTTAATTCATGTATCTGGCTAACAAAAAGGAGCATTAATAACAATAATGATATAAAGGATCTTAATTACTTCCAATTTTTAATTTTTTAAAAAAAGAAGAGAGTTTATAACGTTTATAAAAAAAACGTTATATAAATCAATTTGTCTACATTTTCGACCTCACGTCCAGTATGTTTAAATCAACCTGAGCTTCGTAAAGCTCCTCTCTGCTCCTGCCGCTGTCACTGGGAGATCCGAAGGGCTACCGATTGGTTTTACAATACAATACATTTACATGTAATACACGAGAAACTGCATGGAAAACGATGCGTTTTAATGCCAGTTACATATAACCACTGAACCGGGCAGCGCCGACAGGCGAACCACACGTGGGTCATGGATCTAACAAACTCAAAACCAAATTTTAAGCGCTACAATACATATGATGCATTATTACAATCACTTGATTTGGCGTACCTTTGCTCTTCTTTTCTGTGCTTCAGGAACATTACGTACTTGACGGAAGCACGTTGCTGCCACCAAAGAAAAAAAAGCCTACGTTATCGCGTAATAAAGACTCGTATGATAAGGTAATTTAGTATCTCGTTATTATGAGATAGCTCAGGATTTTTTTTCTTGGTGGTAGCAATACGCTTCTACGGAAGCTTATTAGCGTCACGGATAAAAAAAATATCTCGTTTATACGAGATAATATTGCCTTTATACGAGAAAATTATTGCGTTTAAATGAGAAAAGTACTTTATGCGAGAAAAGTATTGCGTGTTAACACAATAGTTAATTTGTGAACAAAGTTGTCTACTGTATTAATACTGTATATCGCATTGTACTGTAAATGCAAAGTAGCATTAACAACAGTAGAATATCATCACACTCCACTTTTTGGAAAATAAAATAACACTGGAGTGCAATTTTTTTCAAAAGCGTTGTTTCCCCAGGAATGTGTGGTGATTATGATAGACCTCTTGAAGTTGAACACAAATATAATTTCACACTGTATCACATCACTGAGAAAGAAGAAATGAGCTTTTAAACAATATAACGTGGTTAATCGCATAATGGTGGTGAGCCCTTGCACTAGTTCAACCGAGCTAAAAATGTTTTGCGGATGATTTTCGTTGGTACTCAGTGATGCTTCTCTGATCAATGGCCAACAATAATTGGCCAGCATTGACGGATTCCAGTTGCCCTGATACCGTATTTACATCGTCACGGTGTCCTGGTGAAACCTTTCACCATGCTTGTCACTGACTGCACCAAGATGTGCAAGGAAGAAGTCCAAAAGTAAATGAAGAAAATGAATCTTTAGTAACATTTTGCACTTCATTTGACTTGTTTGCTTGAAGCATATCGTCAACCAGCTGGACATAGTTTGGTGCTCTGTAGTTGCCGAGAACGTTTTCAGCCACATCCTTGAATGCCTTCCATGCGACTTTCTCAGGTCCCACTACAAGTTCTTCGAACTGCCTTATAGTGATGACCTGTTTGATTTATGGACCAACGAAAATGCCTTCATTAATCTTGGCATCTCTTATTTTTGGAAACATCTGTCTCAAATATCGAAATCCTTCACCTTCCTTGTTCATTGTCTTCATAGATTTTTTCATGAGTCCAAGTTTGATGTGAACAGGTGGCAAAAATATCTTTGTTGGATCAACAAGTGGTTTATGTGCTACTCTCTTCTGCCCTGGAACCAAATGCTCGGGGAGTGGTCAGTCCTTTTTTAGTGTATTGAAAATCTTAAGCACGACTATCCCACTAACAAATGAAATAACAGTACTTGGTGTATCCGAGCTGCATTCCTAGTAGCAGTGCCACTACTTTCAGATCACCACAGATTCCCCCTCCAGTGTGTTGTGACCTGCACTGGGTGCAATGGCATGGCATACCCAGGCATGTCTGGACACAGGAAAGAAACCTTCCAGCTTACATCGGCAGGCAACATTTTAATAGGCCTAAATTATGAGTGAAATTACAAATATAGGTGGTTTAAAAAAAAACACTGCATGATATGGAAATTCCATGGTTATTTATGTGATCAGCAGCCCCAAATCCATCAGATTTACCCAAATGTATTCAGGAAACAAAAACTATGTTGTCCAGTGTAATCTAAAGCAGCATGTGTTCTGTCTTTTGTATACATGAAGTACAACACCGTGTCAGTAAACATTCCCAGGTTAAACACATATTGTTTTCGCCATTTCTGTGACAAGTAGAAATGACACAGCTTTTCAAACGCGTGTTTTTCTTGACGTTGCAGAAACATGTCCTGTATATAGGCTTTTGCCTAATCTTAACACAGAATACATTCACGATGACATCATAGTATGATTTATACAAACTGTTATTGCTAGTAACAGTAAATGGCAAGACAGAAATATACAATGTGTATAACAGGTTGTGTGCCGTCCTGGAGTTCTTCTTCTTTTTGTTTGGCAATACCCTATTTCTTTACATTCACATCTGTGCAAACAGACACACAAAAACTGTTTCTTCTACCTTCAAAATATACTTTTCATGCATTTTGATGTGTAGTTCCAAATTCAAATGCATTTGATGTCGGCATACTGTAATCTGAAAGCTTTCGAGGTCTTTGTGCTTAAAGATTTAATGAGTGACCAAGAATAAGAGTAACAGTAAGCCAACAGTAAGTAATAGGTCTGACTGTCAAGTCATCATAAATGTATTTCATTCAATGTTTAAAGAGTCTTGAAAAACCCATGTACAGTACGTTTCTGCAGTTTCACGTGTACTGTCTTTTGTATACATGAAGTAGAGCATAGTGTCAGTGAGAAGGTCTCAAAATCTCATGTGTTCCCAATGCCCAGAGTAGATGAACTCCTGGAAGAACTGTGGAAAGCAAATTATCTTTCCACAATAGATGTGACTAAAGGATACTGGCAGACACATTTGATGGAAACGTCAAAAAAGAACTCTGCGTTCATAACTCTCGGGAGACTGTACCACTTCTTGGTTACGTTGTTCTCCTTTGGACTTTCCAGAGTTTGTGCATACTGTGTTTGAATGATGTGAACGTATTCAGTGACGACTGGGAGTCGCCCTTACACCATTGCAGGCTATTACGGACAGCCTAGGAGACACCGGGTTAATGATTAAAAAAGGTGGCATGGCTTTAAGACAAATTGGAGACTTGGGTTATGTGGTAGGAAAGGATCACGCTAGACTCCTTGTTGATAAAGTGGTGGCAATTTAAATACTGGCCTAAGCAAAAAAGACAAAAACAGGTGTGAGCTTTTATTGGGGTGGTAGGGTACCATTGCCGTTTTATTCCCAGGTTCGTGCAGAGGGCTGTCCCACTCACTGACCTTATGAAGTCCCCCGCCCCTAACACAGTACGATAGAATCCAGAGACTGAGAAATCTTTTGTAGATTTAACACAAGTAGTGTCAAGATCCCATACTTAAAGTTCCAGAATGATCAGAATGGGATTTTTACACAGACATGGCCGAGGTGGCCCTCTGAGCCTTATTGACACTGTTTGTGACACCAAGGAACACCCAGTCTTATTTGTCAACCAAGAGCTTGTCCTGAGTGTCAAGGAACCAATACGTGGAATAGGAGGATCCTTATGCGTGACCGGAATCCCACAGGACACAGAGTAGCAAAGGGACAATCCAAAAGACAAAATCCAAAGGCAGGGTCGATAAGGGAGGCAAAGGGTCCGGTAACGAGAGATAGTCAAAACAATTCAAAGGCAAAATCCAGAAGGCGAGGTCAGGAGGCGGAAGCAGAAGATTCGTAACAGGAGATCAGTCAAAAGGTTAGGAAACACGCACTGGAGAATACTAAGATAGGCTTCTCAATAGTGAGCGTGGGAAGGTGTGCGAAGGGGGTTTAAATACTGAAAGGAAAGGGGTGTGATTGGATGATTGGTTAGGGAGTGAGAATTTGAGGAATCTGATGCATGTGAGAATGTGCTGGGTTCAATCAGGGATGAGATTGGGAAGCAGAGGTTCCGGGAATGTAACGTCGTTTGCGAGGGAGAGTGTGGGGCGTGACAGTACCCCCCCCTTTAGGGTCGGCTCCTGACGACCTCAGAGAGCGAGTACGAACAAAGTCATCAATGAGGCTGCGATCCAAAATATCTTTCTCCCAAACCCAGGAACGTTCCTCAGGACCATAGCCCTCCCAGTCGACTAGAAATTGTTGGCGACCTCGGAGCCAGCGGGCATCCAAGATCTTATTGACCGTGTAGGAAGGCAGACCGTCAATGAGTCGTGGTGGCGGTGGAGGTGGCCGAGGCCGGGAGAGGGGGGATCTTTGGTAGGGTTTCAGGAGAGAGACGTGGAAGGAGGGGTGCACCCTGAGAGTTGGAGGAAGAGCAAGACGATAGGTTACAGGGGTGAGCTGGGAGAGGATGCGAAAAGGTCCAATAAAACGGGGTCCCAGCTTATGTGAAGGCTGTCTAAGGGGTAAGTTTTTAGTAGACAGCCAGACAAACTGTCCTCGTTGTAGTCTGGGCACAGGTCGTCGATGACGGTCAGCGGTGGTCTTCTGCCGCAAGGAGGTCTTCAGGAGGGCGGATCTGGCTTGTCTCCAAATCCTCTTGAGGAAAGTGAGGCGCGTCTGGAGGCAGGGAATATCCGAATCAGGGATAGAGTCCGGGAGAAGAAAGGGTTGGTATCCTAGAGAGCAATAGAAGGGAGACATCCCAGTGGTGGAGGAAGAGAGAGAGTTATGGGCATACTCAGCCCAGGGGAGGAGAGAGACCCAGTCATCTTGAGAAGCAGAGACGTAAGATCGAAGGTAAGTAAGAAGGTCCTGGTTGGTTCTTTCCGTCAGTCCATTGGATTCAGGATGATAGCCAGACGTGAGAGATGTGAAAGTCCCGAGAGATTTGCAAAAAGTTCTCCAGAATCTTGAAATGAATTGAGGTCCTCGATCTGATACGATATCCTCAGGAATGCCGTGAAGTCTGAAGACATGAAGAATGAAGAGGTCAGCCATGTCTTGAGCAGATGGAAGGGCAGGAAGAGGAATGAAATGAGCCGACTTCGAGAATCTATCTACAACGACCATAATGGTAGTTTTGCCTTGACTCTCAGGAAGATCTGTAAGAAAATCCACTGAGATGTGGGACCAAGGTCTTCTAGGGGTTGGGAGTGGTTGGAGTAAACCGGGCTTCTTGAGACGGGAGGATTTGGACCTGGCACAGATGGGACAGGCCTGCACGAACCCAGTAACATCAGTCCTCATAGAAGGCCACCAGAAATGTCTAGAGATGAATTCCAAGGAACGTTTGACACCGGGGTGACCTGCAAATAGTGAGTCATGACCCCAGCGAAGAACAGTGGAGCGTATGGTATCAGGAACAAAGAGTCTGTCTGGAGGACACTGGGGGGGAACGGTTTGGTTGTGAAGTGCACGTTTGATTTGGTTCTCCAGGTCCCATCTAATAGCAGCCACAATTCTCTCAGGGGGTATAATAGGTTCAGGAGGGTCCAAAAAGCCAGGAGGATCATGGAGGCGAGACAGGGCGTCAGCCTTTATGTTCTTGGATCCTGGTGTATAAGTAATAAAAAAATGGAACCTAGAAAAGAAAAGTGACCAGCGGGCCTGGCGTGGATTCAAACGTTTGGCAGTTTGTAGGTAAGAGAGATTCTTATGATCCGTAAGAATAGTAAAAGGGTGTAGGGCCCCCTCCAACCAGTGTCTCCATTCCTCCAGGGCGAGCTTGATAGCCAGTAGTTCTCGGTCTCCAACATCATAATTAGTCTCGGCCCGGGACAATTTTTTGGAGAAAAAGGCGCAGGGGTGGAGGATACCCTTCTCTCCATGACGTTGAGATAATATGGCACCGACTCCGTTGGCTGAGGCATCCACCTCGAGAATGAATGGAAGGTTGGGGTCTGGGTGACGGAGGAGGGGGGCTGTGGTGAACAGTCTCTTGAGATGAAGGAAAGCTTCGTCTGCCTCAGGAGTCCATTTCCCTTGATCAGGACCCTTTCGGGTCAGGGCTGTAATGGGGGAGACGACAGAGCTGAAATTCCTAATAAAACGGCGGTAAAAATTGGAAAATCCCAGGAAGCGTTGAATTTGTTTTAAATTCTGGGGGGTTGGCCAGTTTTGTATGGATTCAGTCTTGGCAGGGTCAATTTCAATGCCCAGGGGTGAGAGGATGTAGCCAAGGAAGTGGATTCTGGTAACATGGAAAGTACACTTTTCCCAATTTGGCGTAGAGTTTGTTCTGAATCAAACGATGAAGAACCTCACGCACATGAGAGACATGCTCCTGGGGACTTCGGGAAAAGATTAGAATATCATCCAGGTATACCAGGACATATTTGTGCAAGATATCCCTAAAGATGTCATTCATGAACCCCTGAAAGACAGCAGGAGCATTAATCAGTCCAAACGGCATTACTTGGTATTCATAATGACCGTGGGTAGTAATGAATGCCGTCTTCCATTCGTCACCCTCCCGAATGCGGATCAAATTATACGCACAGTGGAGATCCAGTTTAGAAAAAATAGTGGCGCCCCGGAGTGATTCCAAAGCCGATGAAATCAGAGGAAGGGGATAACTGTTCTTGATAGTTATGTTATTCAGACCGCGATAATCAATGCAGGGTCTGAGAGAGCCATCTTTCTTTTTAACAAAGAAGAAACCGGCGCAGGCAGGTGAGGAAGAGGGGCGGATGAAACCAGATTCCAAGGACTCCTGGATATAATCTTCCATAGCCTGAGTCTCTTCGTTGGAGAGTGAATAGACATGGCCCTTAGGGGGTAGAACCCCTGGAATTAGATCTATAGGACAGTCAGATGGGCGATGAGGCGGGAGGGATAGGGCCTTCTGTTTACTGAAGGCTAGGTGTAGATCCGAGTACTGGGAAGGGATATTGGGGAGGTTATCTTGAGATATGCAGGAGACGGAAACTTTTTGAGGAAGCTGACAACAACGCGAAAGGCAATGGGAACCCCAGGCTGTGAGTTCCCTTTGTGACCAGGAGATGTGTGGGTTGTGAATCCGTAACCAAGGGAAACCAAGAACCAATGGGTGAGAAGGGGATTGAATGAGAAAGAACCGAATGACTTCCTGGTGGGTGGCGCCGATGCGAAGAGTGAGGGGAGGGGTCTGCCACTTCACCAGACCAGGGGAGAGGGGGGAGCCATCAAGAGTGAGGAGCCGAATGGGCTGGGTGACTGGCAACCGGGGAATATTCCAGGACGAAGCGAGTCCAGAGTCTAGGAAGTTCTCTTCGGAGCCCGAATCAACAAAAGCAGAGAGAGAGGTCTGTCCAGTAGTCCATGACAGGGTGGCTGGGAGAAAGAGTCCAGATCTGGGAGAGGAAGACGTGACACTGGCCATAACAGCAGGTGGATAGGAGTGAGGAGGGCGACTGGGGCAAGCGGCTCGGAGGTGATCAGGGGAACCGCAGTAAAGGCAACGCCCCTCACGAAGTCGGCAATCTCTTTCCTCAGAGGTCAGTCTATGGAAGGAAGGCAGTTGGGAGGGTGTGGGAGGGGTCCGATTGTCCGACCTTCGCTGTTGCAGCCTGAGCTCTAGTTCAAAAACTCGAGAAATGAAGGAGTCAAGTGATGGGAAGTCCAGGGGCAGGTGCACAACGTGATCCTTGAGTTCATCAGATAATCCAAGGCGGAAGTAGTGAATCAGGGCATTGTGATCCCAAGCGAGTTGAGCAGCCAGAAAACGGAATTCAGAAGAGTAGTCCTGAAAAGAGCGAGATCCTTGAGTAAGGGAAGTGAGGCGTGCAACAATGAGGTGGCGAGAGTGCAACTGCCCAAAGGCAGATTGTAGAGCTGTCTGAAAAAGGTGGAAGTTAGCAGTCTCAGGAGCGTTTCGAGAGAGGAGATGTCCAGCCCATTCCAGAGCTCGTCCAGAGAGGCAAGATACCATAAAAGCAATTCTTTCTCCATCAGTGGGGAAGCAGTCTGGGCGGATGTGGAAAGCCATCTGACATTGAGTCAGAAAGCCCTGACAACTGGAGGAGTCGCCATCAAATTTTTCCGGGAGGAGAGGGGGTAGAAGATTAGTTTGTGTTTGAAGCGGGGGTGCAGGGGCAGGAGCTGCAGGTGGGGGAGACGGTGGAAGTGCAAAGTGGTCAGCTAGTTGCTGGACTGCAGTAGTTAGCAGGTCCAGGTTCCGGGAGTGTTCAAGGAGAATAGAAAGTTGACTCTGGTCCGCTGGATCCATTTTAATATGGCTCACTATTCTGTCAAGGAACCAATACGTGGAATAGGAGGATCCTTATGCGTGACCGGAATCCCACAGGACACAGAGTAGCAAAGGGACAATCCAAAAGACAAAATCCAAAGGCAGGGTCGATAAGGGAGGCAAAGGGTCCGGTAACGAGAGATAGTCAAAACAATTCAAAGGCAAAATCCAGAAGGCGAGGTCAGGAGGCGGAAGCAGAAGATTCGTAACAGGAGATCAGTCAAAAGGTTAGGAAACACGCACTGGAGAATACTAAGATAGGCTTCTCAATAGTGAGCGTGGGAAGGTGTGCGAAGGGGGTTTAAATACTGAAAGGAAAGGGGTGTGATTGGATGATTGGTTAGGGAGTGAGAATTTGAGGAATCTGATGCATGTGAGAATGTGCTGGGTTCAATCAGGGATGAGATTGGGAAGCAGAGGTTCCGGGAATGTAACGTCGTTTGCGAGGGAGAGTGTGGGGCGTGACACTGAGATAATGCAATCTCGAGGATTGAGGTTGTGGGGTCGATGTAACAGGGTGGTGGGTCTGTAGAAACACAGATGAATCACCAGAAGGCAGCGTTGAGACAGTCCCAGGAACATGTTCCTCACATTCTCACTAAGAAAAGGGGAATTGGCTGCACCTGGAGAATGCCAGATATCTATAAAAGCACTCACTGAGGAGTCAGAGGTTGTCTAACCAAACCCTCACAGTCACACTCAACAGTCAGATTATATGATCAAAGCGTGAGACCCAAAAGGGAAACTTTAAAAAGGTTTACAATACACCAGTGGTGGTAAAATCAAGGTTAAGACTTCTGTTAATTAGTAGCAGCCTCGATTGCTGCTGTGGCAGCCCACCAGTAAGAAAGAAGATGAGTGAGAGCATACTGGCCTAATCAAGATCGACCAGGTGAGACATTTCCACTGCTACTTGTTTTTTACTAGGAGTTAAACATGCTTTTGAAGGTCGATTAGAGGGTAGGGAAGGAAGTGTAGCATTGGGGTGGTTCCCTGGGCCATTCAATCTCCCATGATCAGTTTGGTTACATGTGCAGTTTACCTTGCTACTGTATGCTACCATCAAAGGAGGATATGTTACACATGGGTAACAGGCAGTGCTGAGAAAAGGGGATTGGTGGGGATTTAGGAGAGACAAGAAAAATGGAAGAGGTGGAGGTGTGGCCCTATACTTAAAAAAGCTTTCAGAGACGTAGTAAACCTGGAGGAATTAAGGGCCCCACAATCTGTGCGAGTCAGACAAAAAAACAAAACATTTAAAGGGCACTGAATGAAATGTGTGGTACAGACAACCATATGCTGATATTAATTATAATGCAGTCTAACATAATTATGCCAGAACTGTATTTAAAAAGGAAGAAGTAGTTATTGTGGGTGATTCTGATTTTCCTCTCATAAATTGGGAAAAAAAAACAATTAGGTTTATTAGGTTCCATCTTGTTCTAGCTTATGTTGATGATGTAGATTCTTGTGCACTTAGTCCACAGTAAGGTTCACAAGTAATACCAAAATGAGAGGATATGGAACATTGGAGAAGCAACAAAAGAAAGTGGGGAAAAAAAGACTTAAAGCTGAAGATTGTGCAAACTTGGCAGAAAACTTTGACACCAAGGAGTGCATTGCACTTCATGTAGGTAGCAAAAAGACAAACTACATATTTAAGGTATAAAATATTGAGCTTAAAACACCGAACGCTGAAGCTTCCTGTAAAAAGGTTTGTGAGTCTTTTGTTGTCATTTTCTTCTCTAGACAATGTGAAGAAGCAATAAACAATTATACTTTGAGCACATGTAATTAAGTGTAATCTGTAATCCACAGATGGTATGTTAAATTGTACATTTCATAAGTCAGACCTCAGAACATTGTGTGGATTTCTGGTCACCACATTACAAAATATTGCTCCTGTGGAATCTGTCCAGAGAAGAGTAATCCTGTGCATTCCCAGGCTTAAAGGAATACTGTATACAAACAAAAACAACTGAATATTTTTAGCAGACGTCTTAAAGCTCTTTATGTTGAAGCTGTTGTAAAGAGTACCCCTGAAATGGGTCTAAACAAGTAAAGCAAAAGTCTAAATAAGACAGTAGATCAATCAAATCATCATTCAGCACAGGAAAATTAGAACTCACATGTAATGAAACTGTCAACAGACACTGATCCCCTAGGACTGGGGTTTGGAACCATAGTATTATACCATTCTATTATAAGCCTTATCACTGGTGCTCTCCATCACATTCATCATTGTCATGTTTATTCTTAAGCCGAGTGACCCTCTCAGCATTCCACTATATGTGAATGCTTCAATATTTAAGTTAATTTAAATTTTTTTTCTGGGAAACCACATTCCTATTTTAATTTATTTAAATTCTCTGTACTGTCATACAATTTAATATAGTACAGTACCTTTATCATTTAATCAAAGTGAGTTTCCAAGAACAAATACTGACATTGGGTTCAAGTTATTTCATTTTGGCACTGGCAGTGACGGGAACAACCTTGGAAATTATCTCGGAGGCGTGTATAAGTATAAAGTCTTTTGTGCGTGTCACATGCACTTGTTAACATAGCCACATCCTGGTGTGTCCCGTTATACTCTTTTATGTTACAAGCTAGTTATTTGAGACCCATCTCACACAGTTTGAGAGGTTGAAACCATGCAATTAAGTTAACTTTCAATGTGACCTTCAAAGATCAACGATTTTTGTCTTTAACAGCTCCATCTATTTGATCAAATTGGTTGCAACATAGTAAGTTTTTCATCCTGCCAAAATCAATTTGTGATAATTAATCTGTAGGGTATTTTTTACCAAAATATTATTGGCATTATCATCACCAGTATCTGTACTTCTTAAAGCACCTTTCAGGAGGACAAATTTGTTTTCCAAAAATACTACTCAGAAGTTCATATGGCAACATATAATTTGTGTCCTTGTTACTTCAGCTCAAACTTTCAGAACATGAAAGTACAGTACAACCATCTTTCAGATCTTGTCAAATAAAAGCAGATGTTGAGAATAGAAAGTTGATACTTCATAAAAAGTGCTGAAACTTATCAAAGTAAGAGAGCTTAGCTAAACATTTATCTAGTGAAAAGAAATCTGCGTAAAGTGTGTGCTTTATTATAGGGCAGTCTTTTAATCATACCTAAACTAAAGAGTTGATAATATTTTATTCCCATGTGTGCAGCAAAAACTGTTTCCTAAACAACTGGCAAATTAGCAGCCTCAGACAAGAAATTTATGAGCTATGGTTCTCCTCTAGTGTAAGGAAAAATATCCAGCTGACACGGGACACACTGACATTGTCGTCATTGACAGAGTTCCAAGGTACAAATTCGCTCCTGAGCTGGGGGTATATTTTTAATGCTTTTTCAAAATTAGAAATTCCTTCCAGAAATGAGTCACTTTCCAAACTACTTACAAATACGTACATTTAGCAGCTTATAGATTCATACGGACACACCCTTCCATAAGAACATTACTACGGAGCCTGAATGTACTGTATGTTATGTTGCTACTGATCATGGCTAGACGCCCATGTGGGCACAGACCCTCTGTGCAGTACAGTATGTCTCCTGGTAATAACTGCAGTAGAGCAAAGGAAAAACTGACAGCTGCAAGGTGGGGTCCTATTGGAAGAAACCCTACCAAAACACAGCTCAGATTAATTAGTTTGATGTGTTTGAAGGCTGTAGCCCTCCAAATGAAACATTTTCTCTGTGCCACTCATGTTTTATAGAACAGTAATATGACATTGGATTGTGAAATAGGTGAGGGAAACTGGAACATTGGAAACCTGCCTTCATGCCTGCTCAGACAATTTAAACAGAAAGCACTTTGTCAGCCTGCAAGAGACCAACTGAAAGCACCAGTCAAATTAATAGCAGATGGCATTGTTTGTAGGATGAAAACAAAATGGCAATAACCAATACAAATCACCTTCCTTGTAAAGATTTAATTGTCCCGCCACCTTGATTCCATTGTATCCAATTGCTTCCTGAACAGACCAAAATATGCAAAAACACAATGAAGTGAAAAACCTGCTTGTATGCTACATCAGTAAGGCACTATGTTTCTGGTCAGGTCCAAAAGTGCTTGTGCTGAATTTGTTCACATCTTACAGTAAAGAAACTGTGTTTAAGATGAAAGTACTATATCCACACTTGATGCGTTATTAAAATGAAACATCGATTCCTTTTCAAAAACATCAGATTACGTCGTTCCTGCAAAAACAGAATTACAGCCTAGTTTTAATAGTTCTCGACTGTCATTTCCTCTGTTTCTGTACCTTGTGAATTACATGACACAGCATTCAGCGGCTCCTTGGATCATACTCTGAATCTGAGGAAGTGTCACCTCAAACTCTCAATAATTCCTTCGATTCCAATTACACCATTTTACAGGGCAAATTAGTTTCTTTCTGTATTTCTACTTTTTTGTTTGCACATTATTGCACTGTTTTTGGCTGATTCTTACTTGTATTAACTGGCATGAGTATTCAGTTTTCAGTAAATTAATGTGTTTTTAATTTCCTCATAAATCAAAATCCAAAGCTATATACATTTGAGCAGTGGTGCATTTCAAGGCCAAGGATCCCCCGATTACTTTTTGGCTTGTGTTCTCTTTCCACTTAGGAAAGAGAAAACTCTGTAATTATACCTAAGAATTTTCAGTGAAAGGAACAAAGTGGGATATTCTTTGTTTCTTGCTTATTTCTTTGGCTTAGAAAAAATGGACTTTTGTGGGTATGCCACAAGGGAACAAACGTTGTTGTGAATATGAAAAGTTAAATTCAACATCAGTGAGATGAAAGCCAAAAAAGTAGTCTTCAAATGAACTAAAAAGAATTCCAGCTGTTATAGTCCACAGCAAATGACAAAGTTCTATTGTTAATTCTCCCTTTTGTGCTGCTTTCTCCAGCTGGTTTGATTTTCTGCAGGGTATGCCCATTGGATATTAAAGAAGGCAGGCAATTTAAACTCAATTCATGCAGGTAATTCACAGCACATGTAGAAATTAGAGTTGCAAGGATTTAGTGTTGTATTCAGACTGTTGCAGTAAAATACTGTATAATGATGAGGAGGTTGATAGTAAATAAATTGAGCCCAGCTCATAGTATGCAAGTAGCATCAGCCCACATGTCACATGGTTGCATGGATTATAGCATGGTCCCAGAACATCCTGAGCAGGCGAAATTGCAATCAACCATCTCAAGATAAAAATGTTAAAATGACCTGAAAACTGATTGGTTCAGGAAGTGGGACTGATGTCCTGGAAACTCAAGTATAGTCAATGACAGTCAATTCTGTTTGAAATCTGAAAATATCCTAAACCAACGAGGATTCAGTGCTGCTGTATTGGAATGCATGTCTTGCAAGTGTTAAGGTTGATGTTTATGTACTGTTAGGTGTATGTTTATGTATCATCTCCGTGCCTTTATGGCTGCAATCAGCAATCATTTAGTGATTCACAGTTTTAATCTAATATTGAAGGGCTGTAACTGCCAACTACAATGGATTGTTGCAAAGAGTGTCTTCTACAATTATTTTTTTGCTCAGGTTAATTATAACCATGGTTAAATGGAGTAACTCTGATCAAGTACTGTATGTATTCTTTTCCCCAAAGCACAGTAGTATGTTCATAGTCCTGGATTTGACAATGGCATACAGTACCTTGGCAACATTGCTGCTTTAAACTTTTTATTAAAAGTCCTCTTACTTTCTCTTTTTTCCTGTTAACTCCCTTCATATTTTGGCTTATTTTATCTTAATCTCTTTTTTTACTCGCTTCGAAGTGGCCTTAAAAGGGAAAATGTTTCCATAGATGCAACCAAAACAGCATCCCTTCTGAGATATACAGTTATGTCTTGCACAGCAGAAAGAGCGCTTCAGAGATTTTAAATGTCAGGCGAGAATAACATTGTAAGACTCATTCTTTTACCATGTGCCACATCGCCAATTGTGGTGCTTTAACTTAATCTAGTTCGTCTGTATCACCAAGTAAGAAACAATTAACAGAACTGGGCTTGGAAGAAACTGAACAGTTTACTAATGAATCAGACAAAACGTGTACATACTGTATGATCTCCAAAACAGAAATTTAACTAGTTATGCATCACAAATGAAGTGGCAAAAATACAAAATATATCTAAGGATATCTACTGTATAATGAATGTACATGGAGCAGGTTTTGAGAATTCTTGATTTATTGTGCCATACTGTAGTTATGGTTGAGACTTCAAATCACTGTACTTGCTCCAGAAATGTCTATTATACAGTAGTAACCATTTGTTTTAAGGCACTTATTATGATGTTACCTAAAGGTTTGGCTCTGTGTTTTTTTCCCAAACTAATCTCTTGAATGGCTTTGTAATCAACACGAGATAAATATATTGCTTAATACATTAACAATTTTTCTATGATGGTCATAAATTGTGATTGTCGGTGTCTTTGGAGAAAGACTTCGGCACAGTGAATACATGTAAATGCAATGTCTGAAATTGGAAAGAGTTTCTGGAACCAAAACATTAAAGCTTTGATATATCACCTTTAAAATGAATATACTGTAGCTGATTTATCCTATTCCACCTTGATTTATTGATATTCCCAAAGGCTATTCCACACTATATCTGTAGGGGATGCTCTTCTTCTAAAGAGTATGCACTGCCCTTTTTCTCTTCAGTTCCTCTTGTTTTTCTTGGAAGACACATAGTGGGAGGTCCTAGAGAATTTGGAGATTCAGTCTTCTTACTTCACAAGCACACTCTTCTGGGATGCCAGCTTGGCAGTGAGACAGCAACTTCGGCCTTTTGCCAGGGAATGTTTGGCTTAATGGGAAATAGAGATAAATCTGGATACATTTTCCATTTCGAGTCAGTCTCCAGATAAATTAACTGTATTTACAATGGGTTTCTTCAATGTAAATTCCATCAAGACCACACTTTATAGCTTCTGTGGAAAACTGGAAACCTATGGGATGAGTCACTCAGAAGCTGTTCACAACAGTTGGTTGTTTCATCAAATGAACTTCTGCCTTTTCTCTAAAACGACCAGCTAAGCTGAGGATTATAGGTTTTACACACAATTCATAAATGATTTATTGATTGAGATGATGCTACTGAAAGGCTGCAGTAAATAATTTCATTACACCTACACAAGTCCCTGCACTGCACATACATGTAATTTTCAGCACAGTCTTAAAACAGATGCTTGATTAAAGAGTCAACTAATGATAACATCTTTTTTCAAGCATTCGTCTATTTTTTAAGTCTCTTATTTGTAAATCTCTTCAGAAACAGACTGAGATTGTTTATCAATGTGTCATGCCACATAGGAAATCTTGCTTCAGAATCACGAGGGTATGTAGACTTCCTTTTAATTAGGAAAACTTGACTTTGCTGCTCCTAATTATCCCTGCTATGTACTGTTAACCTGATTGAGCACAGACTTCTTGTAATACGTCTACAGAGTTGTTTGAATTAAAACCAAATTAATATGCCATAATGGAGAAGAAAAGGTCATTGTATTGCAGGTGTCTGAAAAAGGAAATTTGCCACAGACATGGCTTAACAAAATATTCAAGGAGAATAAATGTGCAATACACTGGTTATGAAGCAGTTATACGGTAGTAAGAACAGGGGAGTATTGATGACACACATTGATTACATTTATTCAAGCAACACAACTTCAAGATTGATGTCATTAATCGAATAATTTTATATGTAAGCTCATTCACATATAAATAATGAATGCAATAATAATACTTATATTTCTGGACTCATCCCTGGAGTCTCCCTATTTTTCCTGTTTACAGGTACAGTATCTCTGGTATTTCAGGCTTGTTGCCTTTAGGGTTCGATTCCTGGCCAGCCTCTTTGCTGCTGAACTGGGCACGGGTGCTCAGATAATCAAACCTTTCCCTAAACCTTCAATAGGGCATATTTCCTGACACGAAAGTGCACCCTGTGGTCACGGTGACATCCATGCTGTCCCCTGCTGGACAAAAGGAGCTACAAAATTGTCATTTGGCAGGACCTCTGCTTTCATTCCTGACTTACTCTGCATCAAAGGGGTACTTTTGTGCACCTGTACTCCCCTCCTTCTGCTTCACTCCTGGCATCTGAGTGTTGGAATTTGTGTGGTAGTTTGACCATTTTCAGTTGGCACAATTAAGATACATTGCATAATGTGACTGTACTCTTGTGAACAAAAAATCCCATCATACATTTTTCAGTAAGGAATGTATTTCCAACTGTTAAGGACAGTTTTCATTGTCAAGGAAAGAAAATAGATTGTATTACATTCTCCATTAAATACACCATGTTCTTAGAATTCTTAGAATTCTTTTATTAACATTTTCATATTTTGAAATCTGATATATTTGAAATCTGATAACAAATTGAATTGTAAGTTCTTCAATTACCCCTTGGTTGCTCTATAAACATGGGCATAATTTAAGAATATTTAATGAAATTACGTTTCATCTGTAGGAAGAGAAAACAATTTTATTGAGTAAAAGAGCACTACACAAAAAAATAGATCCTTGATAATTCTATAGAAATGAACTGAGAGATGAAAACTTATATTAGTTATTATCTGTAATCTTAAATAGGTAAAAATAAACAACTAAAGACAAATCTTCTCTAATTCACTTGTTATTTGGTCTTTGAAGGTCTTATGGTTTTAAGTTATTAGGAAGGGGAGGACAATTTTTATTGTTTCTAAATTATGGCCTGATTTTGGCAGAATTCAGAATCCAAGCAAGGGCGAGCCTGGCGACTTCAGGTTGTTGCTTTAAGTGGTATTATTTGGCCTGTAGTTGGTACTCTACCAACTGGACCAGAATTTTGAAAAGCAATTACCCAGCAGTGACCATAGGATGCTGTGCAATAGGAGGTTTGTGACTCTACTTAAATTGCCTAAGCAATTTCTTAGTGATCTGCTTGATGATGAATCACAAGGATTCTTGACTGGGGACCTGCTTGAGCACAGCTTTGGTCTGCGTGTTTTCACATGAAACCAGGGTAAATATACTGTATGGATGTTTCTTTCTTGCCAAAACCTTATATGTATTTAAATGTTGCTAATTCCTGAAAGAAAAGATCAGAGATTTATGATTCTTAAAACATGAGCACATAAAACTTTTTTCACAGTTTTATATAATTAAACATTGTATACTATGTGGTTTATTTTTAACGAAGAATGGAAACTTATTTTTTCAAGCACATCTGTTACTAACAAAGACCACAATAGACGCCTCTATAGTGCTGAGATGACCAGATCTCTAACACAATCCCTGTGAGGCCCTTCAAGCTCCCACCCCTTCATCTTTTTGCTGAATAATACATTGTAAGTCAGGGAAATAGGGACAATGAACTTCTGTTTGAATCTCACTGTTCTATAAGACAGGAAGGGACATTCTGCAATGAGAATAATATTAATAACATCAACATTCCTACTGCTATATCAGCCTTTCCAAAGACTAGGAAGGCAGGCAGAGCCAGAATATGGTCCTTTTCTTTATACTATTAGTAATGATAAATGTTGCCTTCATCCTCACAGGAATATTAATATAGGGTAGGTTATTAGTGAAGCACAGTAAAAAGACATATTGCTCTACTTTTGCTTTTGCCTTCCTTTTTATTATTAATAGACCCTCACAGTGTAAATACAAAGAACTAGCTTTATCAATGCAAATTTAATTAATTACAAGGTGTAAGTGATTAAATTCAGGTTTAATTTAGGCTCAGAAAAAAAATCTTATTCTCTCTCTGGAGAATACCCAATCTTATTTAATAGGTTCAGGTCCAGACATTTCAATGACTCTGGTGTCCAAGATAAGCAATGATAAAACGTGATGTTACAAAGTAAAGCCAGGTTATGTCTAAATGCACAAGCAGCATAACACTATTTTAAACAATTTCTGTTTCGTTCGCCAAAGATAGCCAATATAATTTAAATATGCAGTTCTTAATACACTCTTTGAATGTAATACATACTTCTAAAATATATAGACAGCTGATGTAATAAATTTCTAAATAAAAGTTTACATCTGGACTGACAGAATTTTCAGATACAGTACATAGTTAAAAGTGAAAGATGTAATTCAAATAATTTTATGTTAAAAATGTACAGTTCAGTAATAGTCTCATTTACAATTTATTTTCACCACTTTGGAGAAAAGTAATACCAAAGAAGACCAGGTACATTTCTGGGCTCAAAGGAATGTCCTTCTCTGGCAGGCTAAAAGAGCTGAATCGTTTTAGTCTTCAATAAAAAAGACATTTTGGAGACCTGATTTGCAATAGTCAAAAATCATCTTAGGCATAAGTAAAATCAACCCAGCAGATTTTTTCAGAATCAACAGTGAACCTTATAACTATGTTAATAGAATTAAAAGGTTGTTTTAAGCATTTTTTTTCAAAAGCAGTTTTAAGTGGTTTTAGAGCTGACAACCTTTTACACAAAGGGGAATCTGGACAAGCTATCCAGCTGTGCTGTCAAAAACGACACCCTGCACTGCCACCCTCTCATTTCCAATCATTCTATTGTATGATCTAAAGAGGATTTGAAAACTGTCAATGTGATGCAAGCTGAAAAATGTACTTTGCTGAAATATCTGTTTTACCAGATGATTGAGGAATGCACTGAAATGCAAGTTTTAAGTTTTAAGAAATCTCCTTTTGATTCCCTAGTGAGATTATATTTGTGGGCAGTATTTGCAAAAATGGAATATGAGTCAGCTGAAACTGGAGCAAAAAGAACTTCTCATAACAAAGTAGTCTCCTGGTGCTTGTTATAAACACACAGCTGTATCAGCCAATGTGTAAGGAAGACAGCACACATTAAATATGTACAGGCTCTCTGCATGAAGATAAAGTACACTCTAGCACTGATCATTTAAACATGGTTAAGAGAGAGTAGGAATGAATTACCTTACTCATTTGGTTTCCAAGAGTAGATGGAAAAAATACATACAAATGTATGAGTATTGAAATAAATGTGTAACATTGGTGTGTTGTGGCATTTAACATGTGGGATAAGTATGTATTTTTATTTTAAAGCTTTTATGGTGTATCAAGGACCGGAGATAGTGAAGTAACATAAGCCAATAAAAATTGTAATATTTTTTGGTTTCCTGAGTATGATGTGCCTTAATCATATGCACGTTTTTGATCATGCTAATATTCCTGCACTTTTTCTTTTGCAAAGAAAAACATTTTAACCTCCTTTGGGCACTGAAATATTCAGGTGAAACTTCACAAATGTGTGTTGTTTTCTTTGGCAAGTAATATGTGAATTCAGAATGATAGTAAATGTTTTACAAATATAGTCAGATATCCATGTGAATGTCACATAGATCTGTACTTTCGTCAAGAGCTGGACTGAGTGTACGTAAATAGCCAACATTTGATATATATATGCAATCCAAATTGTATAATAGCTTTAACAGTTGTTTTTTTGGTTCATCAACTTTCCATAAAAGAAGCCAATGTGCATTTCAATGAGTGAGCCAGGAAGCTTTTGGAAATCATATTGTATTATAAAAAACAACAGGCTCATTATTTAGTGAGCAGTGCTCTTTTTTCATAGATGTGAAACTATGCCATGGTGCAACTGTGAAATGAAATGGAACAATTCTTGCACGGACCATTATCATTAAATACGTCCTAAGGTTGCTATAGGTTATCTATATGTAGTGGTGCAAAATTCTGCAAAGCTTTTAGTTAATAGCAATATCTTACAATCCACTCTACAGGCCACCATTGCAGTAACTAAATAAAAGAGGGCATATGAGAACCTACCATTCCATGGTTTTGTACGAATGAATACCATAGATTCTGTGTGGACACAAGCAACACTGTTTTGCACAAGCTGGGGTCTTTCAAATAATTTTTTGAGGTGCCTGCCAACAAAGCTTTATAACAGTCAAATCCAGCAGTCATTTTCAATCAGCCCCTAAATGTCAGGAGTCATCTTCCACCATATTTTTCATATACAAATGCTACGCTTTAACAGAAAAGATTTAAAGTAAATACTTCAGTGTTGGCTGCTGGTCTTTCTCCTGCTCTCTTGACCATGGACACGTATCATATCAAACTTTTTGCTGACAGAGAGAATCGGTCTGGCTTATACACTTGGGAAACTAAATGACACTGCATTCTGAGAAAGGAAACCCATGGGGACATTAAGCTCTGAAACAGAATCACTTATTCTGAGGGGAGGTATTGTAAGTTCAGTATGTTCCCAGCTGTTCCAGCCTAGCAATGCTACTTTTTGTATTATAAAAATATGCACATGTATGGGGGTAGCTTCCAAAATTGTTTTCCATCATGAGAGGCCATAAGAGAGAACTTGAGACCAAAGTTCAAGGGGTCTGCCTTTTCATTTTGAGGTGAGACACAAATTTATGGAGGTATGCAATATTTAACCTTTTGCTGTATACAGTATGTTTTCAATTTTACACACAAAAAAAAACAAAAAAAAACTGTATGAGCAAACCAGGATGTAAAAAGAACAATATGGCACCAGACATATTTGAAATGTGAAAGATATCTGGGTCATTTCTTTTGATTCCTTGTTTTTAAGAAAAGAACTAAAGTTAGTTCTAATGATATATTTTTGACATATCCAGCATTTTTACCTGTCAATTTTTAAAAAGGTTTCTGTGATCTTTGCCCCCCAAAACTGAGGAGATTTTAGTCATTCATGATAACTCCTGCTCCATAATTATAACATTGTCCCCATTGACAATGCATATCATCAACATCTCTATTTTTTTAGAGGTAAAAAAACAGGCCGAAATTTCTATTTTACACACTTAGCTTAAACAAATAAACCTACCCATGAGTCAATAAACGTTTAAATGACAAAAGGGGAAAAAAAGTTGTTTTTCCTCTTCCATTATCCTCTACCAATGAGCAGTAATCCCAAAGAAATTGTGATGAAACTGTGAAGAAGCTCTCTTCTGCATGAAATAACTGTGCACAAGACAGACACAAGAGGCTGGTAATGTTTATATAAATATAAGATAATATATGACAGGTGCCCTCTATAAATTAAAGATGAAAGAGCAAGTCAAGATAAGAGTATAGACAAAGTACAGACAAAGATAATAGAACTAACTCTTCGCTAGAGTGGGGTATGACATTCTCTCAATTTGTCTTCTGGTTCTTCTTTTGGCAGTGAGTCGATGCTTATCATGTGAGTGGGACAGGCAACACAGCACTGGATTATATTGTCTTTTGCCAAGGCACAGCATATCCTTTGCACATGTTTTTATTAACTTTATACCTGGTCATCATTTGCCTGATTTGAGGTTATCATGTATATGTGTTTTATATCCAAGATAGGTCATAATGATCCCGGTTCATGAGCGAGTTTAAAATGGGAATCCAAAGTTAACTGGAAAAAAAACATACTTATGGCTAAGTATCAGGGAAAGTCAAAAACAGCAAAATTGCATGTACATTGGTTTACAATCTATGGAATTCCCAGGGCAAGAATCAGAAATCTTCATTGAGCTCCAGTTTTCTGTTGTCCAACCATCACTGCTTTTTCTGAGTTAAGCACTATAGCCCCAGCAGGAAGAGTTACAATATTATTTTATGCATTGTTGGATCTGGGAATTAGATGACACACATTTATGTACTGTACCATACAAAGCAAGAGAGTTTCTCCTTGTTAAAATGTTGTAAACATATTTTGGAGAGTATTGTCACTTGAGGACACACTGCCTCTCTCATTGCCAATTTGAAGGTGTTACTCCTGGTGTTGTCATTGCATTTTTGTATAATTAAAAACTGAATTCTTAAATATAATAAAGAATTCATATAGCACAGTGCTTAACTGCTTAAAACTATTAAGAGGTTGTTTTTATAAAATACATTTTATAAAATAGTGTTCAGTAACCCCTTAATGCGGAGTTTTAGCAAAGACAGCTAGGAGAAACAGTTTAAACATAAGTAAAACAAAGTAAATACAGTATGTTTTTTCAATAAATATTTCCAAATATTTCTGGAGGAAAAAGGTTTCTGTCTGAAATAAAGAACAAAATGTTATACAATGTATGTCAGTTAACATAAAAATAAACTCCGTATGTGTAATGTGGATCATATGTTACTTTTCTTTTCTCAGAACACTCTATAGTGTATATCTGCTGAGGTACCTGCTTGACCTATGTTATTTTCAGTTTTCTTGGGAATGACACTGCAACTAAAATTGTCTGTGAACACTAATTACAGGCAAATGTAGTTCAGCAATGTATTTTTATATTGTTATGCTTTATAATACACAGTATAACTCTAAATAACATAAAGTTCTGTTCAGAGCTTTATACAGATACAACACTCTTTTGGCAGTTTTGCTGGTTAATGAATGTTATTTTGTTTTCAGCATTTTCTCAAACATGTCAGAAGTCACTTATAGTTCATGGCGGCAAAGTTATTTCAATTTGTTTGTTACTATGGAAAAAACATTTCAAAGAAATATGAGGACTAGGGATATATCCTGGTTTCCAGAGCTAAACTGCCTTATTTATGATCTGGCTTACCTTCTATTATTTTTCTAATCTTTTCCTGCTAGTTTCCATTTTACCAGAGCTGAGAGCTAGACTATGAAAGCAGAGGCAGCACATCTGCGCTGGCATGGCCTTTGCTGTTTTTGACATAAGAGAGAGGGGCTCATCCTCCTCAGCACATTAATCAAAGTGTATCCGAACTCCACTGAGGAGCCTCGCCCTGACGTCAGTCTAGAAATTATCAGAAAAAAACATAAGAAAACAAGCAATATACTATACTGTAGCACTTTCTCAAAAAGCTATTCATTTTATCCTTATAACAATATATATCTGACCGATGTTAGATGAAAACTGAGCTCCCCATGTGATTAAAAAACACATCCTCACACAATTTACATTATTCTGACACTGTGCCATTAACGAAACAGAGGTCAGAATATTCAAGGATATCTTGAAACACTTCTTGCTATTCCTGTCATTCTCAGTCTGCATTGCACTAGCCAAGTACAGAACATACAAGGTATGGTATAAAATGCTATTTAATTTAGTGACTGCTCAATTTGAGTATTTCGTAACACAATTTTAATTTACCATAATGTGACCATGAAGTGTTTTAATTATTAAGATAATATGTATTGACTGACATTTTACTCAGGAGGACAAAATATGGTACAGTACATGGTAATGATTATGGAACCTTAGGGTTCCTTACAATGGAGAGCCATGTTCAACCAACATTCCAGCACTCCTGGAGGCTTCTTCCAATATTGTACCCAGATAATTATTGAATGTAATATTGGGTCAAACAGAACGATTCAGATACAAGATACAGTACATAAGATAAAAAGAAACAGAAAAGAACAAAACATTTAGCAGCTCTCTGAGTATTTCCAGTCTTTACCTTACTTTCAGCCCTTTCATTGTTAAATTGGACGAATAAACCATAGTAATATAACCATAGTAAATTGAACGAGTTCCATAGTAATGTATATGATTCCATCTACATATCCAATACTACATTAACCCTACCACATAATACCTAGTATGGAGGTAGTTCGTTTTGAATGATCATTTTGTCTTTTCCAACTGAGTGCTCTTTACTGTGACACTTCGGAAGGAATGAGCTGTGAAGTGTCTCAATATTTAGCTCAGTTGTTTACTATTTTACAAGTGAATAACAAAATAAAGTAGTATAAGATAAAAAGTTCACTTTCTTTTCATCTGGATAGTGTTCTGTTGATTGAGAGGACTTGCAAAATTAGACACAGCTGCTCCAAATGAGTAATTAGTACTTGGAGGAAGTGAAATTCCACATCAGAGAAAGGAACTGTTGTGATAAGCTCTGCACGGAATCAACCATGTCTCAGGGCCAATTAAGAGGTTTATAAGGCTAGTTTTAAGGGGAAGGGTTTGAGGCTTTGTCTATCGTATTGGACTATAAGGAGGGGGTGAATGAGAACTGTATTGTAGGATGATCTTATTACAGAACACTTCAGACTTGTGGCTGCTGTGTCCAGGGTGCATCTTTTGATTAGAGTGGTGTCCCTGACCAAACAGGATCAGCCAGAAAAAGTTCATGATTATTACTGAAGTGCTTGGTGAATATAGTGAATACTCCGTATTAAGCTTAACTCCAGTTAAGCTGAGGTTAGTGAATATTGTAAATGGCTAATATGCATTCTTCAGTGCCTGCTGAACAAACAAGACAGGTTATTGAAGAACCTGACCAGAGCTGTCAAGTTGGTGACACCCCCACTCCCTCCCACCATATTATGATCTCTCCTAACATCTTCCTGTACCCACAATGACTGTACTCCTACACCACTACACACACATGTAAGCCGAAATTGTACTGTCCCCTCGATAGACCAGTAAAATTGTACTGGTCGTAATAATATTTAATATTAATTAACCATACTATTTTTAACCATACTATTTTTGCACTGTTCCAAGAATTACCTTGCACTGTTTTTGTCCTGTTATATTTTCTCTGTTGCGGAATTTTGCACAGTTTTGATTACTTGATTACATGTTATTTATGTTATGTTATTACATGTTACTGTTATTGCTATTGTGTTATTGTCTATTGTCTTATCTTCTGTCCTATTTATATACTGCACCTGAGTGACTAATGAGAAACACTTTTCATTATACTATGCACCTGTGTAAGTTTAATGAGAATAAAGTTGAATTGAATTGAAGAATTAAGCTGAAGAGTACAAGAATCTGGCCGTAACTGAGAGAATACAAAATTTTACTGTATGTTGTCAGTGTTGAAAAATAACTGAGAAGGGAAGTATCTGTGTAGCCTAAATGTGTTAGATCTGGAATACTGATGGAGGCAGAAAGTCATACCTCTTGAAATGTGGAAAAACAAAAATGACATTACTGCCAATGTCAATCATTTGGTATTGAGTGTGTTGGTGTGGTCACACTGATAAATGCACTTCCAGACTGATTTCAAATTTGAGGGATTTGAAATTTATAAAGTTTTTCCAGATCACAATACTGGCAATTTACTGTTTTAATTGTATTTTGATTATTAGGTAAATGTTTTGTGCTTTACGAAATAATTGTATCAATCAACACCTATACACAGCAGTGGTTTGTGCTCTGCACTTGTGACATCCTATTTTTAGCACTGCTGGTGTACTTTTATGCAAGGTACTTCAATAGCGCCATGATCGAGCAGTCTAAGGCACTGCGCTTGGTTCATACTAGCTTTTAGAGGCATAAGTGTAGATCATTCTCTGGTTTTCAGATTGCACCCATTATTATTTGGGGGCACAGCGTTTTTTAATATGCATGCATGATCATTCCTTTTTTGAAGCTGCTAAGCATGTTTACCTCTTCTGTTTTCACCAGACATGTATCTATTGGTGAAAAGGGGGACCAGATACTGTAGGTCTGACTCCGCTATATCCATCATCTCTCTCATGTGAATGTTTTCATCTATGTCTCCTTTGCCCTGCAGGCAGCTCTCTCAGTGCTCTGGGAGGATAGCTTCCATGTGTTCCAACTCGAGGAGCAGCCACAGTTGACATTTTCCAGGATTAAGACTTCCATAAAAGGCATTGAGACTCCTTCTGCAGGATAATTCATTCACCCTAATCCATAAACACATTTGTCTTTCTTACACAGTTCTTATCCAACTTTTTTTTCTACTTTTTTCAACTTTATGATTTCTAAATTGTTTCTCATGGCAATAAAATGTAGCTATTTTACAGAAGTTTTCCACATGCAAATCTGCAAATATGGTTTTATTCTTTTAATAAGCAGGGCATAAAATTAGTAACTGCTTGAATGTAGTGTTTAGGCTAAAAAGAATATATATATATACACAGTATATAACCTATATTATACATACAATAGTTTCCTAAATGAGCAATAATTTAATTCACTGTTAATAGTGCTGCATATAGTCTTCATTTAGCAGTGTATATTTTTCTAGTCAAGTGCTACTAAGAAATGTCACAAATGACAGGCAACCCGAGTCAAAACTATTTTTTTCATGTATCCACTTAATTAATACTATTTTTTATGTTATGAATTATGATATTAGTAGGGACAACAGCATCCAAGGATTTAATGCTTTCTGAATGCCTGAAATACTCGGTGAGAAACGCTTGGTTAATTGCTAAACTTCTCATTTCTATCCCTCCCAAACTCCAGTTAAGAACTTCAATTTACTAATATTCCACTATAAAACAAAGAAGAAAAGAAAGAGGCAAATCTCCAAACACAAATGTTATTAGAAAGTCTTATTTTTTATTTTCTTCCCCAAAATTTAAAAAAAATATTTTGAAAACACTTTTGACAAGTACATTCTATATTTATGAATTGGAGCTTATGTGTTTGAAGCAGTGGTCCCAGAAGTGCATTTATTATACATTAGACCTATCTTTTATTGACGAGGGTGATTGCCATCATATACATATTGTCAGGTAAAAGAGTGCTGTAAACACAAACTCAGAATTTCTAATGAACAAAAGTCTTAACTGTGATATGTGAAGTTCTAAGGCTGTTAGAGGCCCAACATGTGTCTAGAATAATAACCTATGATAAAAAAGTAACTGATTTGTTAACACGTGTACTGATTACAGAAAATTATTTTTTCATACTGTTAATTCCTGAAAACAGAGAACAGATTTCCTTTTTTTAGTTTCCATTTGACCAATATATTCATATAAAAATGTTTTAAACTCATTACATGTACTTCATGAATGAAAAAGAAATATGATTTTTTTTAAAGAAAGTATCTAAATGTTCCAGAACATAGTTTACAATACATACTGGACAAATTCAGCAACTCCTTCAAAAAACACATATAGCACCAATACGAATAGAAAACCCATGCAGCAATTCATTTTCTTTTTCTTGTTGTAAAAAAAGACTACTTCAAGATTTTTGTTAGGGTCATTCTTTGCAGGAACAGTGCAGGCTCTGGTTTTTCTTTAGCTTCTAGTTGGTCATGGTATTCTCCGGATCTCTTCAGAGGTAAAAGTTGGCTTTTGAATAATTTTTCCTTATGTTTCAATCGCTGCTATGACTCCTGGTTTGATAGGTGCTGAAAGCAGATAATAAACAGAGTAAATCATTTTCCAGTTCAGATTCACAATAAAGCTAATTTCAGGTAATGATGAGGTCCAATTGGCCTTCAGGAACAAAAAAACCAGACTACAACCTACGAATTAATTCTAGTTTGAGCTGGATAGAACTGCAGCTATGACAAAATACATTTTTGCAAGTAAGAGTTTTGCTCTTGGCCCAGAATTACTGTTGGCCCACACGTAAAAACTGTAGGCCCACATGTGGGCGGGCTGACATTGTTGATTATCAAGGCACTAGTTTTCATTAAAGAGCAAGTTTTGTTTATGTTTTTGACGTAAGGTTTAAATCACATGTCAATTAGCTGATAAATTGTTGCCCCAACTGCTCACTATTACATTTTATGATGAGACGTCAGTAATACATTTCAGTTGGCTGTGCAAGGTCACTTTTTATGAGAAAAAAACCTCACCTGGACCACAGGCCTTTTCACACTCCTCCTGGGTATCGAACCGGTTTTCATTTCCTCCGCAGCCTCCGTACCAGAATCGCGTGCAGCTCTTGGTGGGGTAATCGTAGTGCCACTTCAAGACAAACTTTGTGCATGTGCCCTCCTCCTTCTGCAGCTGGCAAATGTCTACCACTGTAGAAACATTATTGCATAAAATTAAAAGAACATGAACATCTGTAAACATGACTTTACATACAATACAGTTAAAACTCAACTGCTATTAGTTATAACTATAAAACTAATGGTATGAGTTGATGACCACACCGCGAATGGGTGGATGACATTCTGGAGTGGTATGGGCCTGGTCTACAACCACTCGTCCCAACCCAAGGATCAATGGTGGTGCAGGGGAATAATGGACACTGCATTCGACGCCAACGGAGTTGATCTCCATAGACAGAGATGATGATAAAACTAACATGTACAGAATGGATATGCTAAGTATTGTAATTAGTTGTAGTTACCCCTACAACCCTACATACAGTAAAGCATGCTAATGGAACAGTAGCAAAATTATACACTCATGACAGCCTAGTAAGGGCAGCACAGTGGTGCAATGGTAAGCAGTGCTACCTCACATTGCTGGGGCCCTGACTTCTATTACTTGGGTGCTATCTGTGTGAAGTTTATATGTTTTCCCCATCTTTGTGTGTGTTTCCTCCCACTATCCAAAGACATCCCCTGACCCTGTATTGGATAAAGAGGTCAGAAAATGGATGAATGGATAACATCCAGTACAGTTGTAGTACTATATACTACAAACCCAATAAAAGATAAACAAAGAGTCCCAGCAAACATTACTACATTAATTGAATATAAATAGCTAGTCCTGAGCAACATTATATGATGTGGAAGAAAGTGTTATGCAATTGCAAATGAAATAAAGGTAGGGTACAAGTCAATCAAACATTCCAGGAATGTTTTTAGATACTTTTTGGTCCCACATTTAACACTCCCTCAATGGGTGGTGCACAGAGCATGCGCCTGTGTGTTCAGGAGACGCTTGTTCAGTATGTAAAAAACGGAACGGGAACACTGCTCATGTGATATGATGTTACAGTACATGCCAGCACATAAAAGAAACTGAACAACAATCATTCGTACACTTCTATCATTTGCCAGTTCTGTAAGTCTTCAGGAATGTTGATCTAAATGAATTCATAACTAGTTTTATTTTAATTTCACATTTTATGCCCTTTTAAATACATTAAACCTTCCTTCATTCTTGATTCTATTTTTCACATATCCTGTATGCCTGCACATCAGTTTGTGTCATGGAACACTAATAGTTTACAACATATCTGGAAAGCCAGTTTTAATGCAGGCCAGATCTTTACAATTGTATTAATGAAAATTTAGCTGCCTTTAATCAAAACATGGAAAAACTGACAGTGCATACAACGTCGGACTTTCTGCTCACTGTTAAACCAAGTATGTTCCTAATAAATGTTTGACAAACAAGCCTTTCATTCATCCACGATATGTTGATGGTTTGCCCCATGTCAATGGAATTCCAGTCTCTACTTCAATAGCATAAATGGCTCCTATTAATTTTGAAATATACCGTTAAGTATTTGCAGGATGGTTGGTCAGAGTTCACTTGAGTTACTTTTAGAATATGTACAGTACGCAGTTATAGGTAAAAAAAAACATAACCCAAAAATGGGTCATTTGTTTTTGGAAATAAAAGATGTTTCTGTCTTTGCCTGATGATGTAGCGGTCTTCAGACAATTCTGACTAAAAGTTCCTTTCTGTTTTACAATATGGAATGTGACATTTAAATGAAAACTCAAAGGAAAGATACAGTGTGAAATTTATGTCTGTTTCTAAGGTATGGCCAAAAATTGGGGGCATGAGGACAACAGTGGTTGTTTATAATTTAACCATACTTCTCATGTTATTTATTACATTCATCACATACAAAATATATTATTCTGAATACTCATAAGTCAGAGAACATCCTGAAATCCTTAAATATTCAAAGACAATAAGTCTAAGGTTATATATTTTTTCTTTTCATTTTAGTTTTGTTTTTAATTACAGTTCTCAATTGAGGGTGGAGTACTGACTTTTGACTTTCCAGTCCTTCATGTAATCCCAAATTATTTCTTCACATGAGCACCTTATTATTCTTACCTGTTGATGGTACTTCATCCATCTGAACTTGTTGCATGCTATTTTCCAGAGCTGTAGAAAGAAAGTTTTATTGTCTTGTTTTTAAAGCAGGTATAGTCTTCTAAACATAAATTATTAAGTGAAGCACTAGTTTTAATGGTAGGTTTTCTAAACCTAATTATGAAGTGAGTTTGAGGTTTGTTCAGTTGCCAAAGGTTATGGAATGGTGTTGCACAGCCGTTGAGCGTACTTACATGGTTTCAAGCACTGGTTAATGCACTGGGCTTCAGTCTCGAATCTATTGGCATTCCCTCCGCACCCACCATACCAGAACTGGGTACAGATCCCACTTTTTGAGTCAAAGAACCACATAGCCTGATATTCTTTGCACAGCATTCCGGAGTCAAAATCAAGTGTGCATGGATCTGTATGCTTGTTAGCTAAAACATGCAAGAAGAACATCTGTTATGGAAAGCGGCAGTGAAAAAAAATAATAATAAAATTTAAATGAGTAAAATAAACAATTCTTTAAACAATGGGGGCCTGACTTTGAATTTTGTTGAATGCCATGAACTGTATAACAATTTAGAAAATGG
Source organism: Lepisosteus platostomus (assembly GCF_059453375.1). Lineage (NCBI taxonomy): Eukaryota > Metazoa > Chordata > Actinopteri > Semionotiformes > Lepisosteidae > Lepisosteus > Lepisosteus platostomus. The sequence goes on along the minus strand of NC_142624.1, from coordinate 32,024,500 downwards.
GATTTAACAATTTAAGCAAATATTTGCCTAAATCTTAATCCAAAATTATAATATTATGCAAAATACTTCTAGAAAGGTGTTCTAAAGGGCACAGAGACAGGACATTTTTTTCTATCAAAGGAATTAAAAAAGCTGAGGTCCAAAAGAGCTGAATAGCAGAAATTATAGCCACTGATACTACTGTCTGTTTGACTTCAATTAGATGTTTTCAGCACACAGCTGATCAGATACATTTCTAGCAGAGAGGTGGACCAGATGCAATGTCCTCCTTCATAAGTGGTTTCTATAGGAGGATTTAAACAGAAATATAGCTGAAAGCCAAGAAAAAGAAAATGTGGGAAAAAAGGACAAGGAGAGTAAGATGATTGATTGTCTTTGTACCTTTTGGAACAATCAATTGACAATTAACTGAACAATTGACTCAAATTATGTTTGGAAAACCAGGCATGCTAATATTAGTATATTTTAGTACTGAAAGCGCAACACCTGTTTCCTTAATTTCTTTAATATCATGCACAAGAACATTCCTGTATGTCTAAAACCCTTTCAATTAAAACTTTATTCCTTCTTCCTAAAGAAGACCAAGTGCAAAAGAATGACAGATCGAACAAATCTTCAGATGCATGCAAACCATTCAAAGCCAAACTATTGTACATACAGTATGCATATGTATATGTACTGTATAGTGCAGAAAACCTTATAAGAACTACATCAAGCACGCACACAGATACAGAATATACAGCAAATATGGTCTAAATACCTAATCTACAGATTAATGTGACATTTAATTTCATACATCGGAAATTTTCTATAAAATGTTTTTTTTTTTGCAGATTAGCCTAATTTCACTCAACATGTAGAATTCATCCCACTACGTATTTCACAACAAAAGACAGAGTTTGGAAGTTTTAACTTCATTTCATAAATTAATGATTTATGATGGCCCTTCCAGTCTATGGTATGACTGTAGTCTGTGCTGTCACAGCAGAGGGAGTAATTGTGGGTCATGTGTTAAGGGCAATGCTGTGTTTTGTATATGAGTTAAGCACACTCAGCATGAAGAGGCAATGAATGGTGAAGGCTCTTTCTCTGCCAGGACATGCTGGAATTTGTGGTTATTGTAGTACAGAATAAAAAGCACTTAGGATTCTTGGTGCTAGGAAAATATACAGTATAAGACTGCTGATTTCACTGATACCTGTGCAAAAAACTAGCTGAAAAATTAAAGAGCTGTTTATCACTTATCCGCTGTGAGATCAAACTTTTTACCATCGGATAATACAAGATGTAAGATGGGTGGAAATCTAGAAAATTTGGAAGATAAAAAAGTGGGCTTCCCAACATAAATGTATACATACAGTATATACATGGTTTGTGTCCAATTATTATACAGTATGTGGCAGCAGTACACAATGGATTTTGGTTCATGAGAATTGCTATACTATACTTTAATTATACTGCCTGTAAGTTATACGGCCCTGAACCTGATAAACTTTCCAGGCAGTTGTATGAATACGGCCCACTTAAGAAAAATGTTAGTTAGAAATTTAAGCAAAATATAATGTTTTTAGAATATTCTAAAGGAGTTTGTACTTTGATGACTTTGATGATGAGATTCGAATCTTACCATTTTTCCTTGAAATTTAATCAGACCACTGACACATTCATCTTAATGTGTCACATGCTGTATACATATTTTTGTCCCCTGCTTAACTCTTCTATATCTTCAAGATTTCAGATGATAGCTAATGTTAATCCTACAAAGTCATAAGTTTTCAGAACAAAGCCATCTTGATCTGATAGCCATTTAAAATTAAATGATCTCATTCCTGTGCAATCTTCACCTTGTGGTGAGCTCTCCATTTCCATAGCATAATGATAGGGGCCCCTTTCAAGTAACATATGGTGCATAAATCTCTGTTTATAAAACTCTAAGTATTTCCTTTAAAGCCTTTAAACTGAAGTGACAGACAGCTTTGTAAAATCAACCTTTATAGCATTCAGATATGTTCCCTTTCAATCTTTTTGCAGTGCACATGAAAAATGTCCCCATCTTTAAAAGGAATAGGTACTGTAGATCAAAGAAACTAAACTTGCAAACTTTGATTTTTTTCCAGGCAATGTGCTGCACTCTTGAATTTCAGGCATTGTACAGCAATTTGCAAGATTTGTAGATGGGATGTTTTGTACCTCTGTGGATAGTACTATAATTAAAAACAGCTGTGGCATCTATGGAGGCGTTTGCTTGGAATTAAGAAGAAAGAAAATAATGACTTTTACTTTCCTATTTTAAGTAAATTCGATAAGAAGAGAACACATACATTTATCACACATCATGTGACTTACTGACCTATCTCTGGCTTACTCAGAGGCTCTGTTTCCAAAATCACTGAAACCTCTGCAGGACTTGCTGGTATCTTCACTTCATCTTCTGTCAGAACAAAAAGCCAAAGGTTTGCAGGACGCATTTGTGTCCACAACATGAAAAATTATTTAATTAGCAATTTCCACAGAAATTGACTATTGTATTAAGCACATGGTAAATATGATGCCCCCAGGTGTAAATACAGCCCAGCAGAAAGCAACAAATACAAACAAAAAACACAGAAATGGGAAGACCCACCACAAAACAGGAGCCTTGCTAAAGTGCTGTACAAGAGAAAAGTTATCATATCATGCCTTCACAGTTTTTGCACAAGGAAAATGGAAACTAGCCATAATTCCTGTAAACAAATGCAACAGAATGGTATTTACAGGGATCTCTGTCTCCAGCCTACATAGAAATACAGGCTACACTTAGACCCCAAAACAAAACACACTGTGAACTTGACAATCTTCACTGAAAAAGAAGAGAACGAGGACTCAGCGGCAAAGTCACATATGAAAGCAAATTAGTCACACACAAGCGCAGGACACAGGACACTCCCTAAACAGGTAGAAGTAGGTACCAGGTAAAACCCAAATGCACCTGTGACAGCAAAGGCCAGGTACAATCTCCGTCGGGAATCTCCAACCTGATGTAATTTGTTAAACCTTTAATATCAGGCCCAACAGCTTTCAAAATGATACCATGTAAAACAAATAAAGAATATTCAAGGAAATATCCTATGAATATTGCTGTCAGTCTGCAGCAGGATTACCAATGGTTCCTACTCAAAATAGCATAGGGAAACAAAGGAAGACTAACTGTAAAGCTGCTGCTTCCTTGATTAATAATAGCATATAACTCACTGGTAATGATGATTCCCTTGTATACTACTTTGACCTGGTTCTGGAGGTAGCCAGTGACGACCACATGGTATTGCTGTGCACACTCCAGCCCTTTGATGAACAGCTCATTGCCTGTCACATTCTTTCTCAGGACAGTGGAGTGATCACTTAACTTGGTCACAATCACTTCGAAGTTGTAATCACTCTTTGCCTCTGGGCTGATCCATCTCAAGATTAAGCTATTAGATGTGATATTTGCAGCATGCATTTCTTCTTTTTCAGGTGCTAGAATATGAAAAGAGGCCTTAATTTGTTTAAAACAGCATTGACAGGAACTTGGATGGGGCCATCAAACTAGAACTGGTTTCCTACCTTTTTGTTTTTCTGTATGAAGCTCCTGATTCTCATGGTGTTTTCTGCATGAAGGAAAAGCAAAATAAACTTGCAAACAGGCTATTACAGTAGAAGAAAAATTCTTGAGGAAAACAGAAATAAATTAATTGTACCGACGTATATACGATGTAATTGGGATTAACAGGGACTGGGTGAACCGTATATTAGATGATGTCATTTTGCACTATTATATTCATTATTGAATTATATTTTTCATTATACTAGTCAATTATCTTTACCTTACATCATTATGAATTAATAGTCCCAGGCTGTGACTGATTACGTACCTTTGTTTGGTTAAATGGGAAGGAATTTTCCAAGGTTGGTCACTCTGAAACCAATCACACTTCTGAACAATGTCAGGAGACATGTAGAAGGCATTTTCAGCTGTGTCAAGACAGACAGCAATGTAAAGTTCTTTGCAAATCATACAGTTTAAAAAGTGCAATGGGCAGTGGAGACAACCTTAATTTATCGTTGTAAGTCATTTTAAGAGAGGGAGAAAAACAATTTTTTTTAGGACAGTGCTGTACTGCACCACCTTAACAGTACATGTTGAAATGCGGCAGAATAGCATGTATTCAAAGTTGTAGTGCCATAAAAAGTCAGCTATACTCATCCAACAAATCTCCATACTCACTGCTGACATATTTCGGAAGCAACTGGCCAAACCGCTGAATAGGTTCATCATAAAATTCTGATGGCTTTTCAATCCTCTTGAAGAAGACATTTGTGGGCTCACTGGCCATTCTGGCTAAGATGCGGCTATCTGTGACACTAACACCTTCGCCAACAGCAAAAATAACAACGAAGTAGCCTTTGCACTTGGCCTCTGTCGCAATCCTCAGCAGCCTTGCTTCGTCCTGCTCCCACACCGAGCCCGTCACCATCAGCACGATCATCTTCAGGTCCCGAGGATTTTGGGCTTTCTCAAAGATGTGCTCAATGGTGTATTCCATGGCGCTGCCCACAGCACGTACTCCCTCCAGTTGGACCACTTTGTTCTGAAGGACGTTCTTGATGTCTTCCTTAGATCCATGGTCCATCAAGTCAATATTAACCCGGACAGGGATGTTGCTGTTATTGTGTTCAAACTCGTAAGGAGCATGCTGAAGCACTGCCACTCGAGCATGATGGAGGGATGCCTTGGGATCTGAGGCGATCTCCAGCTGTTCGATGATATGGGAGATGTATCTTTTCATCTCAACAAATACTTTGGGCCGAGTGGTCTGGGAGCTGTCCATTAGGAAAGCAATGTCTAGGTCTATGTCTGTGGTGGGTGACCTCCGGCCTCTTACAGTTCGTGAACAGGACTCATCAGGGGCGCAAACATCTGAAAAAAACAACAACGTTCGTTTAGAAAATTCTGTCAATATTGTGTAAATAGTTTAATGACAGCATTTTATGAAGTCGAGTCTGATATTTGAGAATAAAACTAATAATTTTTGGATTGTCTGTTGAAGTTTCATTCAAACGGCATGTAAAAAAACACAAAGCATTCTTACCATAACAAACGTGGCAGGTGAAAACTTTACTAATCAACTGGTTTAACTGTGGTACTCCGGATGGGAGAGTAAAGAATTGTGCCAACACGGTGTCGTTGATCTGAAACAGAAACAAGCAAAACAAAACTCACTTAAGTTACTATTATTACTACTGATGATGATAATACTACTACTGCTGCTACTACTAATAACAATAATAATAATTCAAATGTTAAAAAATCACAGAGCGTAATTCGAGATGAAAGTATTAAGGAGTTTCATGTTATTTTTAATGGAGAGTAGTTGACTTTTCAAAAATGATTCCAATTGTGTACCCTTTTTTTTTTTTTAAAAAAAAAAGATTCATGTTCCAAAAAGCTAAGGCCTGGGATCACGGATGGAAAAGTACTGTTGTCATTGTTTCTTTAGGGGTCATCTTTCTCTAGAGAGATGTGGAGCTATACCACATAACTTAAGAGGTTAATTGTCTTTCAAATACAAATATAAAACTCTGGCTACTCTATGTAAAACTCAGGATACTCTAAGAACATATCTTAAAACAGGTTTAAAACATGTCTCTGTTTCATTTTTTGTCCTAAATAACAAATCAGCTTTCCTTTCATAATAGAATAGCTGTCCATTCTGTGGGTAGACCTACCTGCAAGGCTTGAGTGAGGGTTCTATCCTCGCGGGCGGTAAGAAACACGGAGGATATTCCTGCATCATATAATGACAGAAGGGCAGCATTGAGGCTGCTAGTGGATCTTGAGGGCCCATTGCTGAAGAAGATGGCCAGCTTCCTCACGAGGAAGCCACTGCGGACTCGCTTGAAGGTGTTCCTAGTCACAAAGTTTATGACGTTCTCCAGGTTGCGCTGCTTCCTGGTCACTAAGGTTTGCAGGCCCTCGATGTGCTGCAGCAGACTCTTCTTCTTCATCTTGTCAGCGAAGCGGATCTCCGTCGTCACCTCGTTGTTGTACACCACTAAGGCGACACGGGCCCCCCGAGGACAGTTGCTCTCGGCGATGGTGATGTTTTGCACGATCGCCAGGATGACCTGCTTCATCCGGTTAAATGCTGCGCGGTTGACATCCTCTGAGGCATCAATGGCAAATGCCAGTTCCGTGGGATACAAGGGACATTCCTGAGCTCCTGTAAAAAAGCCACATGTACTGTTACAACGCCTGTCATTACAGGGCAAATCAAAATAAACAAGGCCCATGGCCTGCCCTATACCTAGTGAATAAAGTTTTGTACCACAGATAATTAAAAAACAAACGGGAACACTTGTCCCTTTGACAACAGCATCTGAATAGTTAACTGGAATATATATCAAGATATCTGAACAGAAAGTGTTCCGTAATTATTAATATGCATCCGCAGAGTGCCCAATTCTAATTTCAGCTCATGTACTGTAAGTTAAACTGATAAATGGTTGTTAATGGGTTCAAGCAACATTTCTCTGGATCACTTAATTGATTTACAAAAGTATTTTAGAATTACTTACCATAACAGCAAGCTGTAAAAGTGGAAAAAAGATACATTTTATGACTGTTAATAATTTCATTTTATAAATAGGTTTATATAGCATAAACAGTAAATACAATATCATTTCGTATTATATCTATATAAACACTAAGCATATTTGATCAAATTCACTTCTACAGTACCACTCTGAAATCCAAAAATACATTTCAGTTGTCAAATTCCTGTGGTAGGAAATGTCAGAATACAGGCATTTGTTTCAGTCTATTTTCATTATTTGTTTAAGTTCTAAGTAATCATGCCCAAACAATTTGTAAGTATACCATATATTGCAACAGAAATATGTGAACAATTTGATTCTTCTTTCCTGACGTAAAATTGTATTTTCTCCACAGATGGTAACCTCTTGAGAGTTGTGTTTTAATGGGATTTGTTATATTGATTACATATTCATTTTAATTTGAAACCGTCAATTATCCCACTAGGTTTTAAACTGTTTAAGACTTAAAGCTACAGCCACACATGAAGATGTAGTGAAGATGCACTGCAAATTCCACAGGGCCTAAATTCCAAAATAGTTATTTGCCAAAATATTTTTACCATGGTAAATACTTTTAAGTTCACACTTAGCACAATATATCTTACTTACGGCATTTATCTCGAATGTTCTTGACAAGATCACATTGCTGAAAGAAACAGATTTGAAATTTACGCATTGGCAAATGCAGAATTAGGTAACATCTTTCCAAATGTAAGAACACAAATTGCTTGATATCTGCCAACAGCAGTTATCCTTGTCCTAAAGGGCCATTATATCTAAAGGGTTTCAGTGCAGCTGGGCCAGTCCTAGATTAGTTTACATTATGTGCACCAGATTAGCAGCTACTCCCGATTTTTTATTTCCGTTGGTACTTTGAAAAGACCTACAAAACCTGCAAAGACACCAAGGACTGGGACTGAGAACTCCTGGTCTACTGGGGGTAATATCTCTTTTTCTGAAGCATGCAGTTTAATTCCATCATTAAGATGATTTTTTAGATATCCATGATAATGAGCGATTCCATACCGGCGCTGCAGCCCCTCTTGGACCAACGTCACCCTGCAAATGAAAACATAAAAGTAAAAGAAAAATTAACACTGTACAAGCCTACTGTATAAGTATACAGTATGTCCAGCAATACAGTATGAAAGGGAAAAACACACTTGTGTAGCTGGGGAAATTTCACTTCAGCTCACTCCCTAATATAAATAATACTCACTCTGACTATAAAACAGTAAGGGATATATAATTACTGTATAGGAACTGTAGGTTCACATGCTCTTGTTTAGGGCAGGCAGACAAAATATTTTTGAAAATGATACAACTAATGGATGAATCACTTCCTGCTCACGTTTAACTGCTGTTAGAACTCCTTCATTTCTTCCGTGTAACCCTTATAACCCCTCAACGTATAACACTCTTCAGAAGTAATCACTAGTGCTTCAAGCCTTAAAGGGGTAGTGCATTCACTAAAGAAGTAACGAAAAATCTTAAGTGACTTAATCTTTGATCTTTTCTCTTTTTAATCTTGAATGAGGAAAAATTGCTACATGTACTTTTTGTTGGTGCTGCACGTGTTGAAAGAGTTGTAGGAAAGGTAATACGCTTCCTTACATAAGGTCCAGGGTCTCCTGTCTGTCCCTTTGCTCCAGGCTCACCAGGATCACCTGCATTTCCCTGAAATATTAGAACGAAATATTATGAAACGTATGATAAAGTCTTGCTTTTTTCTGATTTTTACAGGAATTTAGTAGGAAGTGAAAAGAAATGTATCTATTATGTGTCAGAAAGGCAAAACCTTCTAATTAACAGTACAATATGTGCTGTACTTTACTTTTCACCAGTTCATACATCAATGCCAGAGTAGCAGGACACAACAACGCTGTACTTCAGATCAGCAGAGACAATAGTTGTACCTGATTCTCACTGCTTCCAGTGCCTGAACTCAAATATGAAGTGGGCGTCTGACTGGAGATTGCGTATGCTACCTGACGTGAATTCAATTTCCTTCACTAGTATCAATAGACTATCAAATATTAAAGTTTTTTATTGTAAATCTGCACGCCAGTTGTGCTTCATATGCATTGACTACCTCAGTGTGACTATATGCGTTTCAATGGTAAAATCTGAAAACAGATATTCCAAAGTCCAGCTGTTTGTGTGCCTTGGGAGATGTCGGAAAACCCATTCATCTCTCAGTACTCACTCTTTGTCCACGGTTTCCCTTCGGACCCACAGTCCCTTTTGGTCCGGAATCACCAAGTGGCCCCTGTTGATAAAATGCAGGATGGAAGTGAAATTCCACAGCACAAAAAGTACAGAAGCTTGCAGGCAAAACCTTTGGGTGAGGGGTCACCACTGTGCTAGTGTAAGCAACAAGTATCATGAGATCTGCAAACTTCTATCACATAAGAAAAGAGCAGAAATAATGAGTCGAACACCAGATTCCTGCCTGTGTTACTCTAACGGAACAGCAAACATGCATAAAACTAAATTCCCAGTCTGAAGTTTCATCTGCAACTAATGAAATCAGATTCACAGCTTACCTTTGGTCCTGGAAATCCTCTGAATCCTGGATCGCCCTTTATTAAAAGATGGATTTTGAATTAGCAATATGGGATGAAATGTTTCATTGCAGCATTCATTTTCATTAGGTCTGCTGTCCTTTATTCTAATGCTAGCTTAGCATTTACAAACCATGTTCTGTCAAAAGGAATATTAAGTACTGTAAAAAAGTACTTATTAAAAAATAAGTCGGCTATAGTTGCACTAACAAAATGACAAAAAAAGCCCAATTTTTAACATAAGGGGATGTAGTGTATTTAAAACAATACTTGTTTTATTTAACACATAATTTATATGTGGAGGGACAAGTACAAAGACGTGGGATGTAACAAAGAAGCAACTAGGGGTTGCAAATGAGGTAATGCAAAGCACTTAAGCTGTTTTCATAATTCACTGTTCAAGTGTTTTTAGTGCTTTTATCACTGAAGGCAGGGAGTATTTATTGGACTCATTTTTGCATTACTAGCTAGGAAATCTAGCAGAATCAAATTAAGTTACCTTTCTTCCTTTGGGACCAGGAACTCCAAATCCATCTCGACCATCTTCACCCTGATAGAAAAATGAACAAAAGTTTCACAAAGATGGTGTACTTCAACACATAGTTCTTACTGTGATACCTTGACCTTTATACTGACTTACTCACTGACCTACTCACTATTTCTGCAGCACCATCCCTGTGAAAGAAAACCTTTTCACAGAGCAACTCAACTTGAATAAGACAACCACTACAGGATAAATCTGGTTCCTCACATTCTCCACAGTCTCAGATCTTACTTTTTTTTTTTAAGTCACATCTAAATCTAACTTCTACGCCTGTAAATATGGTGTGACTCCGGACAGACTATGCAGACATTTAAACATGGATCGATCTAATAGGAACAGAAGCACTGAGCTTTCAGACACAGGTTTGGGCATTGCATAAAAATGCAGTACCTTTATCACCTCCTTCCCCCTCTTTATATAACAGAGCCTACTGAAAACTGAACTTAGTCTCATTTTAGAAATTCTGAGGCAGCAGATAACCTGATGCAGGCAAAGTCTTCAGAGACACTGCAATAGTGCCGGAAGAGTTTCAGATACTCACAGGTTCACCACGAGGGCCCAGTGGTCCAGGATTTCCTTTTGGTCCTGGTTCTCCTGGTTCTCCCTGGAAAAAGAAGACCCTTACATAACAATCTCAATGCAATTGTCTAACAGAGGACTCCCTTATTAATGTATTATGAGTTCAGCTCGGGATAGAACAAAAACAATATTTTGGACCCAGCCTTTTTGTGCCATAACGCAGAATTGTGCAATCATATTTTTGACATGGCAAAATGCCTTCCCCCAGTTGTTGAAGACATTGCATCATGTGGCTGAAAGAGGCACGGAAAGAAACTTAAGTTTTCTGCAGCTAATTAACTGAAATCATAAATTATTAGAAGTAATAACTGCAGTCACATGTTACGGTTGAAAACAAATCTTTAATAAAAACTCACTGTTTCTAAAATGAGTTAATCATATCCATAATGATGGCATAGCAAGTTGTGAAACATGGGCACTTGTTCTGAGTTGTCCACTGCTTTTGAACAAGGCATAGCAAGTAACACTCACCTGTTGGACAGTACTTATATCCAAAATATTTTATTTCTCATTGAGGTATATCAAAGATTAGAAATAAATGCCAAAATGTACATTTTCTTTTCACATGCCTCATTTTTCTGCGTGCATGCATGTAAATCTAAAAAATACAGATTATCAAGCACTGGGATTATTTTTTAAACCCTGAGGGTTAAAACCAGGATGGGCAGTCTTGTCCGAAAAGCCACTGAAGACGCAGAGCACATCAATCTGCGTGCACGGTGTGCTGTATTATACAAGCTGAATGCCAGCATGTTGGAGCAGCAGGTCTGGTGTCTGCATGTACAGTACAAACTGAGCTTCTACCTTTCGACCGTTGGGTCCTCTTCTACCAAGATCACCAGAGGGTCCAGGAGATCCTGCAGGCCCCTGCCATCAGATGTACAATACAGATTAGCTCATTGTGCCTTTCTCTGTTATTACACCGAAATCACCACTACCATTATTACTATCAGGTCAAATCGAAAAGCAGCAAGACATCTTTCAGAAAAGTTTTTACTACTGCTCTTTAAATCAGTGGCTGGTACAGTATATACAGTACTGTACAACAGTAACCCAACGAACAATAATTTTCAAGAGGAGTAAGACCATCTGCTCGGTTGAGTCTGTCGAGTCTGTTGAGTCTTACTCTTGCTCCAGGACTTCCATCCTCTCCTCTGATTCCTGGGGCTCCTACTGGTCCGGGTATACCCTAAACCAGACACACAAATGGTCCTTTTTAACGCTCAAAGAGTCATGTGGATTAGCAGATATCAAGCTGTTATTAAATTGTCATACTACCTTGTGAAATGTGAGAATCCTAGGCTGTTTTTTTAATAGTAATGAAAATAATATATATTTTGATAACATAATTTTGTAAACAGTGTGATACACAACAAATATAATGGCCCTACTTCTGGTACAAAGAATGACATTATTTTAAGTGATGAGTCCTTACAAATATACAAACAGTATATGTGATAAGTGCATAAATACGTATACAAATGTTGCTGTTTTTTTCCCGATTAAATTAGATAATAGCAAATGGACCTGATTTAGTTGTAGTTCATAAAAACTTACTTGAGTGCCTCTTATTCCTGGCTCTCCTGCTGGCCCTGGAGGTCCAGGCTCCCCTAGCAAGCCCTGAAACATGAGACAGACAAAGGAAGACGGTTAAGAAGATGAACTCTCATGGTATACCGATCATGCAGAGCCTATGCTATATTCACATGAGAGTTTCCTGTATGATAATGATGTCAAGGTTATGTAATACAATTACATATACAGTATATAAACTTGGCTTGAATGTTTTATGGCTATTTCCAAAAATAATAGGAACATACTATCATATTCTACAAGCTTGAGGATAAAGCAGGGAACAGAAGCAAGCTCCTCTCAGAACAGGAAGAACATTTATGGGGACACTTACCTGTGGCCCAGGGGATCCTCTTCTACCTTCAGCCCCCTAAATGAAAAACAAATGAATAAAATAAAGTCACACAAATGCACAAGTCTCTGGAACTTGTTTATGCTATCGAGAGATCTAAGACAGGTTAAAGTCACTAGTCTGCTGATTTTCATCTCAGCCTTCTAGATGATGGCGTTGTAGAAATCTGGCTCTGTCCTAGGGTCATTACCCCTGACGTGGCTTGAGGGAATTTTAAACAGACACCTAGCGCTGTATGTGACATCTCGGAAATAGCTGAAAGGCGGGATAACATCACCAGGAATACGGCCACTAGGCCATAAAGGAAATGAGCACTCATAAAGCCCCATTCATGGTATTAACATACAGTAAACGTGGCTGGTCTCTGACTATAAAACATTCTGTAACATTCTTGCAATTCATGGCACTGTGGAAGTTACACCTTCTGTGTGTCTCATTCAGTGTTTTCCATTTGTGGAAATTTTCGTTACAATTAAACTCCTCGCAAACCTTCACTGGACTGTGCTGTGACTCCTTGAACAGGGACTGGATGACGTCAGTAGGAAACAAGCACACATATAAAAAAAGTCTGATCTCCATTTATCTCATTTTATGAAGTCTTTTACGAATTCTTTGCAGAAGCGAATGAATGACCGATGACACCTTGAGAAAGGATGTTAAAAGAGTTAAATTCAAACATGTACTGTGGCCTTCACTTTAATAAATTAATTTTTGCTTGTGAAAGACTAATGCTTTTATACACTCATTAGTTGTGTCAAATAGAATAGAGGATGCATATCATACCTTTGGTCCTATTGTACCTGCGGCACCCTGACCTCCATCCTCTCCAGGATCTCCCTGAAAAAGAGCAGAGCCTGAGCATCACCTCTGATACAACAAATGTTTGTTTGTTTCAATTATCAACACACTATCAGTATAATGAGTGACACCTGTCTTCCTACCCTTTACTATATTATTTAGAATTTCACCCTTGCAAAAAAGCTCAATTAATGTAAACTTGCTAGTCAGTAAAAAGCTAGTAGAAAAAATACATAATCTTCTCTTCCATAAACTTGTAAATGATTTGAAAGTAAGGTTTAATTTTTCAGTGTCAAGAAAATGTGTTTTTCTTATACTACCTCCATATGAATGTTCTCAAATACCAGTACCAGACGTGAACACATCATGGAAATGCAAACAGCAGCTGTATATTACCATTGGTCCAACATCTCCCTTCTGTCCTTTTGGTCCTCTCTGAGGGTTATCTGCTCCAGGTGTACCCTATAAAAATAGTTTATAGTATATTTTAAACTGCATAAAAACAGTTAAATAATTGCAAACATCTGTATTTTATTTAGTTTTCAGTATCTTAAAAAATGAGATGAGAAATCAAAACATGCATACCTGTGAAGGAATCACTAGTATTTGAATCTGTTTGTTTGAATTTTCTACTAAAGAAAGTGATAACACAGGGACTCTGGATTGGCTCAGCTGATGAAAGAAGCTCTCCCAAGTGCAGGTTGGGCAATACTATATGATTGCAGGCTCCAGCCTGGGTCATGTGACTAGCCAACTGTTTGAGAGAGGGCGGGATGTGTCAAGCAAGCCCTTCTCATCTCTCAGTGACACAGGCCCCTGTGATTCTAACAGCTAATTATGCTCCACTGCTACTGCTGGTGCAACTTCTGGCACAGGGCTATGTTTTATATACTGAGAGCCATTACAAATGCATCATTTGAGTATTGGAACCAATTACATTTGTTTCAGTACGTATAGACACATATAATGATGTTGGCAGTAATGGCATTGTAGTGTACATATTCTAGAAAACAGTCCAGCAGGGCTACACTGATTCAAGATTTGTAATAACACACTCACAGGATCTCCTCTAATTCCTGTTTCTCCTCTTTCTCCTCCTGCTCCTTTAACCCCCTTTGGACCCTGCAAGAACAGATATTACAATAAACAAAATTATACTAAATTAAAGTATCACTCACTCTTAGTAAACTATAGGACATGGCATATTATAACACATTCTGCTTCACTACTTTATACCCAGAGACAGATTGAGAATGAAATGGGAGGATGTGACAGAAAGCTCTCAAAAGCTATAGGTTTTGGACGTCTAATTGAAAAGGGTAAATAGTAACTTCAAATAGCACTATTAATTCAAAACATTTTGTTAAAGTACATTTATTAAAGTTTTTATTTTCCTACATAACAGAGCTAATAATAATTGTGGAGTTTTCATATAGTTTCATATAGCTAGGCTTAGGTTATGAAAATATGGGAAGATTGTTTTCTTGCACAGAGAATGTCTGCACAAGAGAACCTTTCTCCAAATGAATTGGTGTCTGGTGGGGCATATACTGTGTCTACTGTAAAATACAAAGTGTTTTAGAATACTGTTTTAAGTCTATGCAATAAACCTGTGATTTTTATATGCTTAATGCCTGAATGTTTCATCGCTTATATTACTGTTTTTGGTAAATTTGCCTTCCAAATGAAATTAGTTGGATAGCATGTCAAAGCACCAAATAGAATTTTGTGATTCAGAATCAAATCAATTCATCAGACATTCAATCAATCAACTGAAGTTTTAAAATGTAATAAAAACATCCTGCCAAGTCGTGGCAATCACAGTAGTGTAGATATCTGTGCCAGATATCAATTACACTTCATGCAATTTAGCATAGTCATTTCACTATGGAACCCACTCAAACTTCCCCAGCGAAACAACTTCTATTGAGGTTTAGTTTAAGGGCATGATTCAGTGCTAATCTTCCACTGTGTACGAGTGGCTATTCTGACCTTTGCTTGACTCGCCTTCTTCTGCCCAAGCCTTATGAAATCGAAATATCGATATCAGTGGTCAAGTTACATTACAAAAACACAGACACCTTTCAAAGCAAATTCAACTAAACTGAAATAATATTAACTAAGGTGTACATTGCATCAGGCACAATCTTAAACAGTAGAGATTTATAATGTGATCTTACTACTTTAAATAAAAAAGAAAACATAAAAAAAAACTTTTATTATGATTGATGATAACATTGCACATGAATTAACTCACTGTGTTTCTAGAACTGGTTTTAATTAACACAAACTAAGCACCAGTTTCTAACCCTGGTGATAAGACACACTTACCCTCCTACCAGGGCTCCCTCTTTCTCCTGGAGGTCCTGTCACCCCACTGACACCCTGGAAATAGAAGCAGAATGGAACAAACAGCCTAGAATTACTCCTATTGCCACACTATCCTCAGTTTGGATAATACACTCAATTTCAACTTCAAGCTATACTGTAAAAAAAACATTCTTGCACTATGGATTGGGTCTTCTGGGTTTGTTGGTTTTATTCTTCTTTTACCTCTTCCCCGTCGATTCCATCTAGACCGATGTCTCCAAAATCGCCCTGTAAAAATAAGGTAAACAGCACATTGATAACATGTCAGCGAACAGAGAAAAAAAATGAGCAGGCATTAAATCTTGTTGCATGAAGGCTTTGGTTGATAGCAGCCGTTACCTTCTCTCCAGAGTATCCGCGGGAACCCTAGAAGAGACAGAGACACAGCTGCTGTTAACACATGGGCTTCCTCAAATTGCTCCATTTATTTAGAAAATTAAATGTTAAAACAAGGGTGTCAGGAGTGGAGTTTCATTCTTTAGAGTTTCCCACCTTTATGCCTCTCTGTCCTGGGCAGCCCTGGAATCCTTGTGTCCCATTCACACCTGGGGGTCCCCTCTCACCCTGTAAGAGGGAAAGAGAGTATAACAGTGCACAGCACAGTAATACAGTAGTGGAAGACTTACAAACGCATGTGCATTCACAATCACAGTGTGTGCACATGCATTTATGTATATATATTGTAGATCTAGAATACGGCATTGTACAGTACCTGCATTCTTATTATCCCCGGCTAACAGTCAACAATTAATTCCTTACTTTCCAAGGGAATGGGCTGAGTTTAAAATTCATCTCTCTGTACTTACTGTGTGCTGTGTGCAAACTGTGCTGTATTGCAGATGATTCCTGATTATTCTGATAATCAGGAATTGATAGTAGATATACTCTAATAGTCAGGTTGATTGCAGTGAAAACTTCATTATGTGTAGCCCACAGTTTCTGACAGCCACAGTTTAGGATTCTGCCAAAGTAGGCTCTTTAAAGAGCCTAGTACCACTTTTTTAGACAATGGTCTTTATGTGTAAAAAAGGCTAAAACACCTTACAAACTACTACAACATAAGAATAACAGTTATGGTGCTAAAACTGAACTTTGACAGCATGCATCCTACAAGAAAGTGTCCTATATTGAAAACTGTGATTCTCAAGCCTACTTACAGGTCCACCTTCATCACCAGGATGTCCTCTGTAACCTGGCCCGCCTGGTCCTCCCTGTAGTCACAGCAGAAGGACAACCTTAGATTACACTCATATAGGAGGTTCAAGAGTAGAACACTTTAAATACATGATGCTTCATTACACTGTTCAGGTAATATTATAGCCAAACATGCAAGTAAATATCACATTACAGAGACATAGTGTGTTAAGATTAAATATAAAACACAGCTCAGTTCAGAATATGTTTTGAAATAAATACATTAATTGATTAATTCATGTAAATAAAATGACCTTAGGTCCCACGATTCCTACAGGTCCTCTATCCCCTCTTTGTCCAGTGCACTTGCAGGGGACTAAGCAGCATTCTCGTTCTGCTATGTTGTCCTTTGTTATTGAGAGAAGTAGAAGAGAAACAGATTTATCATACAGATGTTTAAATAGCAGCAAACACAGATTATTCTATGAACAGACTGCAGTTTCCCACCAGCTCTTCAGACAGCTCATAGTCCACGTCCAGCAGGTTAAGGCGTAGCGGCCTCGTGTATCGGAAGCCACGTCCATACTCCAGCAGCACTGCATCCTCAAATCCAGACACTCTCTCCAGGCCAACCAGGATGAAGGCACTCACATCAGCTACAACAAATTATTGTGGTTTAGAACTATACACTTTTTTGCATATTTCATTCTTACTTTCCCCATACAGCTAGATCACTGGACTGGATTCTGTTCTATTTCTTAAATGATTGTATTTATAAATGGCAGAGCTGTTGACATCTGACAGGCCCAATTTAGAATATTCCTTTCTAATTTCAAAGAAATTGTAAAAACAAAATAATTTTGAAGAAGCACCTGAAGATCGGAGCGTGTCTATGCGTTCTTTCATTTGAGCGTATGCTTCATCGAGACCATCTGTTAGGTGAATCACAACCTACAACATGAATGGATCAAAATGGATTTCTTAGATGACATGGGTTAATTTAAACTTTTAATTAATGGTGAAACATTACACAGTTTCATTTTTCATCAGGCTTTTGTTTTTGCACGGAGCTGTGGTAGCTCAGACGGCAAGGGCGTGTAGCTCCTGACTGCAGGTCCTGGGTTCAATCCCAGGTAGGCCCAAGTGATGTAGCTCTAATTCCTTCCCGACGGCTCCCAGGTCTACTCAGCCTGCTTTCCAAATGAGTGCTAGAGGTTCACAACGTCGAACATACCTTGACAGATCCTTGTGTCCCACTGCTTTGGAACATGCTACGATAAGCATCAATGGTCTTTGTGTTCAGGATGTAAGGCCCTCTGGAACGGAGGTTTTTGAATGACTCGATGAGCTGGGGCTTGTACTCGCTTAAATCAAATCCAACCTGCTGCCCTGCAGAGTTGAGAGCCACCAATCCAACTCGCACAGAGGGTGCCTGAGAAGCTGAGCAGCTTATTGGATGCATCTGGGAGACTCGTTGAAGAATTGATTCCATCTTGGACTCCAACCCTCTCTGAGCTACAAAAATGTTTTGTCCCGCTCCAACGCTGGAGACGTCAAAGCCTACCAAGACCTCCATCTTGCACTCTGTTAACAAAACGAAAGTCAAATTTTGATTTGATGTTGTGATTTACATCACAAAAATCGATTTCATCAATTTCACCTGATTTTTCTGGCTGCTTAAAAAATGCAGTAATGGTTTTGTCTCATGCTTGCTTCTTATGAATGGCATTTATCTAATAGATAAATGTACGTCAATGACAAAGAGCAACTTTACACATAGGTGAAAAGAAGCTACTTTCCATCTGCTGGTGGTGTCAAATTAACCCACCGATTGTTTAACATGTATCTGAAGGCTAAGAGTGGATGTTCATACTGTACATTAAAAGCTCACTCCAAAAAATACCACTATAAATGGGTTAAAATGGACTGCAGAATTCACAAGAATGTGTACAATATGTCTTCATAACATGTTCAAAATATGTATAGATAATTTAAACTTTTAGTGTACAATATCTGTAAATGTTCAAAAAGTCACATGCAAACTCTTCCTGTTACCTCTGGAAATTTCTGGTCCTCCGGTGCAGTGCTTTATGCCTTTCACTTCATCGACCAGCGCTTCCAATATCTGTTCGTTCAGCTCCGAGAGCTCTTGAAAGGTGCTAGCCCTTGCGACTGTGGTGGACTCACTGCCAAGATTGCTGAGTTCATCCTCAATATTACCTACTCCCACTGCATAGATTCGTACGCCAGTAGATTTGAGCGCCAAAGCTGCTGCTTTCCCATCATCCTGAGACCTCCCACCAGTCACAATCATTAGGATTTGTGGGACACCCTCATCCTTTCTGCTTCCTCTTGCTTTAATAAAGTGCTGGTCTTGAACATGCTTAATGGCAGCGCCTGTGTTGATTCGCGTTCCTCCTTTATATTCTGCCTGGCTAATAGCATTTAAGATGTCATCTTTGTTACTGTAAGTATTAAGGTAAAACACATCTGTCACATCTGTGGAGTAGTGGGCCAGACCAATCCGCAGCTTATCGTTATCTGTGTAAAATAGGTCAATCAAGTTGAGGATGAACTCCATGACCGATTTGAAGTTGTCACGCCCCAGATTAATTGAACCATCAACTAAAAACACAATGTCAGCAACTTTGATGTCCATACCTGCAAAAGTCAAAAGAACAGATTTAAAAAAGAGTAATACATCGTGTACTGTAACAACACTCTTGTTGTATAAGTACATTGGTTATGTAATGACATTTTTACTGTCCTCCCCTTTCACTATTTTCTTTGGCAAATGTAGCAACACCACACAACATGTAGCAACCTATGAAACTGAATTAAACTGGATGTTACAAAATGTTTTTTTTCCATTTCCCCTTCTGGGGTTCAGCAGCCATAATGAAGTTTGATCAAAATTAAGGTAAGAAAATACAGTACCTGCTGCAAGAAAAGCACTTCCAGCAAAAAAACCCCAATATATCTTAAATTTTATTTTAGAGTGACTGAGAATTTGTGTGCCAGCTCAGGTAATTCCGGAGTGGAGTTATTCTCTAAACGTGTGACTTACCAGGAATTTCCGTAGGGGGTTTAGTTGTACTGGGAGTATCGCTGAGTCTTGCGAGGAACTTGTCCTGAATATTGGACAACCCTGGAAAGTTCTGCACTTTAAGGACATCTTCAGGAGTGGTAGCAATCTGACTCAACTGTCTTGTATCTGCAGTACTGGTACCAATCCCTATGCAGCCGATATTGATGTTCCTCAGCATTGGGCCATAAATGCTGACATCACTTGGTGACTTGCCTCCAGTAAGCACCACTAAGTGCTGTGAAGCATCAGCTGTCCTGACCCCCGCTGCAGCTTTTAATTCAGTTCTGATAACATAGTCAAGAGCTTTGGCTAGATTGGCAGTAGGTCCTCCAATGGGACGAAGCTTTCTCACTGCAGAGATCACATCATTCTTCCTGGAAAACGTGTTCAGAGAGAATTCTGTATTTTGCCTGCTGCTGTACTGTACCACAGCAATGCGGATCTTGTCAGAAGCAATGTCAAGCTGCCGAAGTACTTTGAGTATGAAGTCACGGATGTGGGCAATGCCATCAGCTCCAACACTGTCAGACCCATCAATAAGGAAGACAATATCCTTCTTACCCAATCCAGGAAGAACTAAAAAAGAGAAATGGTGCTTGTTTTAAAAAGCAGATAAGTTACTTGACAACATTACTTGATAATCTCTCAAAGACTACGTTATTATGTTTATGGCCTTTCCTTAAAAGTAGGCATAAGGAACAATTAGAGGCAAAGTCTAAACCTAAACCTTTCAAAGACCAGGAGATCAGAAAATAAAAAAATTCAAACTCTCTCATGAATTAGCATTTACTTAATACTATATTTTTTTCTTATTATAAATCTTATCCATGATACAGCATATGTTTATCATCAGGTTAATATATTTTCTTACCTATATCTGGAGTTTCAGAAGTTTCCTTTACAATATCTGATGTTGTCATAGTAGTTACTGGAGCTAACAACTGCTGCTCAATGGTAGAAAGGTCTTGGAAATTTCTCAGGATATATGAGTATTTTGGATTGAGGGATATATACTTCAGCTCCTCTGGATTGGCATTCTTTGCTCCAACAGAAATAACAGCCACAGTGTTTAGCTTCAGTTGCTGAGCAGGGGCCTCAACATCATCTGCTGAGCTGCCCCCAGTGACAACTATCAGAAATTGGGGAACCCCTTCTTCAATCCTGCTGCCTGCCGACCTCTGAAAGATCTCCTTGGTGACGTATTCCAAAGCACGGCCAGTGTTCAATCGACTCCCTCCCATGTTCCTCATTCTCCTGACTGCATCACGCACTTCGTCCTTAGAGGAGTGTTCGTTCAGCAGGAATTCCACCTTGGGGTCATCACTATACTGAACAACAGAGACCCTCACCTTGTTCAGGGAGACATCCAGCTTCTCCACAACTCTCTGAATCATGTCTCTGAGGCTTGGGAACTCACTGCGAACAGCAGTGGTTCCATCAATCAAAAACACTATATCCCTTTTATCTCCTGTTCGGACCACTGTAGTGCAAAAGAATGCAGGCATCAGAAATAATTTCTAACATTTTAAACACAGTGCAATTATAGAGAAAATAAAAGTATTTATGTACACTTTTCATAGAGATAACAAAATCAGGCAGGTAATCAGGGATCATAAAGCTAAATGCTAATTAAATATCAGAGGGAAGCACATTAATTAACATGCTAAAACTAAACAAAAGGAAAATGCTATAATTTGTATTTTTACTCCTTTACTGGAAATGGCTGAAAGTATTAACAACTGTAATATGCAAACTAGAACACATTTAAATATATTTAATGATTCTATGCACAACATGGAACTACTGGTAGTTGTGTGTTTACAAGGATTTTATAACATTGTAAGAGTGCTCTAGATTCAGGCGAGATGGAGATTCTTATCTGAGCCACATTTCCCAGAATGCGGGGGGGGGGGGGGGGGGGAATGAGCTGCCACTATTAGTCACCTGACCAGGTGGGAGAAGATAATTGGTTAGGTGACGTTTTAAATACCAGGAAGCAGAGGCTTCAAGCTGTCTATCTGATCTGTTGTCAGGAGATGGTAAGGAAATGACTGACCATGAAACCATGCATGAGAGAAGAATTTGGTGTGAATTTCAGAGAGAATTGTTTTTCTGAGGTACAAAATTAGTGCTCATTGTTTACTGTAGGGGTAAATAATCAAAACCACCAAAACACAAACATAAAACTTAAGCTCCTCTTTGGGCTCCGTTAGCTTCTGCTGAGACTCTTCTCAAAACTAAGTGTCTCTCTGAGACATTCAGAAAACTCCAGAACTCTTGTGTAGGTTCCAAAGAGCCATGACTGACTGTTTAAGTTGCTAGGTCATAAGTTGGTAAGTGAACAGCCACTATGTTATTTATTCTTAAAAGAAAAGGCATGTTACAGCATCAGGATTTTTTGGAGTATGTTGTTGTTCACTTAGAGCTGTTTCTCTTGGAGTGTTGTATTACTAATATCTGTATTCATAATACTTAATTATTAATATTATGTATAACTGTAATAATAAAAGAAGAATAATGATTTAAGATAAACACAACAGAACAAATGCATATAGAGATAACACCTCACAATATATGAATGTGCTGTACCTTACTGCATGTAACATATGATAGTTTCACTCCCAAAAGTATTTATATTGAACATAGCTTTCTTCAAAAAGCATTGGATTTTAGTTTCTTTCATTGCTACATTTCTGCTAAGAATTTCAAGAACAAGAATATTTTGTAGAAATGTAGAAAAAATCTATTTAAATGGCATATTTTCTTACCTGTAACTGTGGGAAAGACTGGGAGAACTTTAGATATTTCATCTTCGGACAACTCTGTCAAGCGTGAGATGAGTCTTTGTTGGACATTGTAGATGCCAGAGAAGTCATCAACAGGGTAATAGAAGTCAGGACTAAAGGAAATTATTTGAAGTTCACTGGGGTCAGCATCTCTAGTCCCTATACTGAAAGGCACAACCCTTGATTGCTTGAGAACTGTTGCTGGGTCTCTCACATTATCATTGGATCTGCCTCCTGTGACAACAATCAAAAACTGTGGAACACCCTCCTCCTTCCTGCTACCACGTGCAGGGGAAATTACATCCGAGCCGACAAATTTAAGAGCTGCCCCCATGTTGCGCTGTCTTCCACGCTTATGTCTCAGTCCCTTTATGGCATTCAGAACACCTTGTTTGGTTGTGTGGGAATTCAAGTAGATATCTGCCCTGGGAGTATCACTGTACTGGACGACAGCAACCCGAATCTTGTTTTCTGAAACACTAAGGTTTTCAACAACTCGTCTAAGAAATTCCTGAATAGTTGTGAAATCCTCTTGAACTCCATCAGAGCCATCAATCAGAAAGATAACATCCTTCTTATTACCTTGGGGTTCTGAAAAAAAAAGATAAATATTTTAGCCCACTTCTGCAACACAACATGCAAAATGTCTTAACATACTGTAGTTTGCACCTCTATTACAAAAACTGCTCTTTAACAAACTTATAATATTGGTTATTCATTTTTTAAAGTCATTTGAATTTTCCCAAGGACAAATCTACCCGTAGTGTTTTTCTTACAAATACAACCAATAATTATAATCTTTTAAAAAAGAAAGTTGCATATAGTGGGAGTTGCAATGGTAAAATAAAAGGGATATACAGTATATTAGATATTACAATTCAAAAGTGCTTTATGAAAAAGCCATTGAAAAGCACAACTGACAGGGGAAATAATTTCATTTTGAAAAGTAGTTACATGACATATTGTACTGTGTCACCTCCACATAAATAAAACTAAGCTGTGTAGAACTTACAAAACATGAACACAAATGGAATCACTCTCTTTTTTCCAATATTCACAACAGACTAAAAACTTAAAAGTGATTCTCACACAAATATATAAAACACTGTACATATTAATTTACCTAAATCGCCATTTGTAATGTGTTTCACTACTACTGTTTATAAATCTTGCAATTACAGTTACTCATTGCAATTACTCATGTAAGAGACAAACGAAACTCTGCATATTTGAAAGATCTTGGAATTCATGAACAGAAAATGTATCCTTGGAAAATAAGATATTGTTTGCAGATGGCTATAATACTATATGACCTATTGTTCTCTCTTGACAGAACAGTGCCAGGTACACAATAGTGTAAATGTGAGAGAAATCAACATGATTCCATAAGTAGATCTTGAACGTCATTACATTATAAAGAATTACAGTACAATTAATTTCATTTACAATTTTTACATAAAATACTGGTCTTCTCTTTTTTGAAACTTTTGTCAGATTATAAATTGTACAGAGAGCAAGAGCATGATCAAATGAAATGCTCTTTAGTATCCACTTTCCTTGTTCATAAAATAAAAAAAACAGAATATCACTTGGTATTATAGTTGCTGGAACCCTAACATCTTTTCTAGAATGTCTACCAGTCAGCAGTATTACAATCTAAGGAACACCTTCAAGATTATAAAAGGTAAAGTCCATATAAAGTAACAGCTGCAAAAGCTCATCAGGCCAGATCTTACAGTCTGAGGGTGCAATAATGTTAAATGGACTGGAGATTCATTGGAGTAAGTTAAAAAAAATCAGAGAACGGTACCAGATCCAAGAATATCACTTGAAATATGTTTATATCAAAAGAGGTGAAATTAGGAGAATATAATCATTATTGCGCCTTCTTCAAAACAAAGAAAACATTTCATAGAAAATCTGGAGCATTATCTGCCATCATCATACATCCGATTATAACATAATTAACTTAAAAAGGAATACATTTCAAAATCAGCGCAAACACAGCTAATTGAACAAAGTGTTAGTTTACCTAAGACAGGGGGTTTGACTTCAGAAATTTGTGTCAGTGTTGATAGAAGTTGCTGTTCGATGTTTGGAAGGTCAGAAAACTCTCTGACAGTTAGAGCATAGTTGGGATCATAGGAGATTGTTTGCAGTTCCCGGGTGTCAGCATTCCTGGTTCCAATTCCCAAAGGAACAACCCCAAGGCCCTTCAGAGCCGAGGCAGATCCACCCACATCATCTCTGGACCTTCCCCCCGTCAACAGGATTAACATCTGAGGAACACCTTCAAGACGTCTGCTACCAGCGGATGGTGTAAAGACACTATCCTTCACAAACTGCAGAGCTGCCCCAGTGTTGAGGGGTCTTCCTCCTTTCTGTCTCAGGCCTCTTATGGTATTCATGACATCGTCTTTTGTAGAATATGTATTCAGATAGAAGTTAGCTGCTGCGTCATTACTGTATTGGATCACAGCCACGCGATCTCTACTTTCCTCCACATCAAGGTTTTCCACTACTCTACGGACAAAGTCGCGCATTGCTGGGAATCCGCTCCTGGAGTCATCAGAACCATCCAAGAGGAACACAATGTCCCTTTGTTTCCCCTCGGTTTCAACTACAAGATAATAAGGAACATCTTTCAAAAATAAATCTTAAAAAAGGCCCATTTTTCAATTTTGCTCAATTCAGAA
The DNA here is from genome assembly GCF_059453375.1 of Lepisosteus platostomus. NCBI lineage: Eukaryota > Metazoa > Chordata > Actinopteri > Semionotiformes > Lepisosteidae > Lepisosteus > Lepisosteus platostomus. The sequence continues at coordinate 31,999,405 of NC_142624.1, read as the reverse complement.
GAAAACCGACTCTCCTGTAGTTGAATTGTAAATGGTTTTCATACAAGAGTCTCTATGTTAGTGGAACAGAATAAGCACAATACTGACCGTCATAACAAAGACCATCACAAGAATCCAAATTCAATGTTTCAGTAAAATACTTCACAAGAAAAGAAACTAAAGTAAAAACCGTCTAATGAATCATTACTGAATGTTTGAATATAAAAACTTTTTCATACTAGAATCATACAACATTTGAAAAAAGGCACAACTGAAAAGTGAAAGAAATCATTTATGTATGTTTTGGGAAATATGCTTAAAAATACCTACTTTCAATGTCGCTTAAACGATTTAAAGAAATAATCTTGAAAATCAAGAAAAACAAAAAATGACATATTTTCACAATTTGTAATATAACTGAAAACTCAGACGCTGTTAAACCATCATAGAGAAAGAATCACAAAGCATGAAGTCATATTCCCAGTCTAGTGCCTGCGACATTGCATAGAGGCAAAGCGTGTAAAACTGTCAATGTACCAACAGTGGCAGATAACCATAAACCATGCAATTAGAGCCAGGAAGCAGAGGGAAAAAAAACAAAGGAATAAATAAGAAAGAAATGGGAGAAAAATCATCCGATGCAGGAATTCCACATAAGACGTGTTCACATGAACATAGCAGAAATCTGGAGCAAGGTATATTCATGGTTCCACTTTCTCCAGTGAACGGAAAAAGGTTCTAGGAATCAACATGAACAGAAAGAACGAAAGCCACCCAGATTCTACTTAAAATCTGGACCATTATCTGCCATGCCAAAAGCAGCACATACAGAAATAACTGAAGAAGGTATTAGTTTACCTATGACAGTGGGTCTGATCGCTACAGAAATTTGTGTCAGTGTTGATAGAAGTTGCTGTTGGATGTCTGGAAGGTCAGAAAACTCTCTGACAGTTAGAGCATAGTTGGGATCGTAGGAGATTGTTTGTAGTTCCCGGGTGTCAGCATTCCTGGTTCCAATTCCCAGAGGAACAACCCCAAGGCCCTTCAGAGCCGAGGCAGATCCACCCACATCATCTCTGGACCTTCCCCCCGTCAACAGGATTAAGACCTGAGGAACACCTTCAAGACGTCTGCTACCGGCGGATGGTGTAAAGACACTATCCCTCACAAACCGCAGAGCTGCCCCAGTGTTGAGGGGTCTTCCTCCTTTCTGTCTCAGGCCTCTTATGGTATTCATGACATCGTCTTTTGTAGAATATGTATTCAGATAGAAGTTAGCTGCTGCGTCATTACTGTACTGGATCACAGCCACACGATCTCTGCTTTCCTCCACATCAAGGTTTTCCACTACTCTACGGACAAATTCGCGCATTGCTGGGAAGCCGCTCCTGGAGTCATCAGAACCATCCAAGAGGAACACAATGTCCCTTTGTTTCCCCTCGGTTTCAACTACAAGATAATAAGGAACATCTTTCAAAAATAAATTTTAAAAAAGGCCCATTTTTCAATTTTGCTCAATTCAGAAGAAAACCGACTCTCCTGTAGTTGAATTGTAAATTGTTTTCATACAAGAGTCTCTATGTTAGTGGAACAGAATAAGCACAATACTGACGATCATAGCAAAGACCATCACAAGAATCCAAATTCAATGTTTCAGTAAAATACTTCACAAGAAAAGAAACTAAAGTAAAAACTGTCTCATGAATCATTTCTGAATGTTTGAATATAAAAACTTTTCCATGCTAGAATCATACAACATTTGAAAAAAGGCACAACTGAAAAGTGAAAGAAATCATTTATGTACAGTAAGTGTGTTTTGGGAAATATGCTTAAAAATACCTACTTTCAATGTCGCTTAAATGATGTAAAGAAATAATCTTAAAAATCAAGAAAAACAAAAAATGACATATTTTCACAATTTGTAACATAACTGAAAACTCAGACGCTGTTAAACCAGCATAGAGAAAGAATCACAAACCATGAAGTCGTATTCAGCCTCTAGTGCCTGCGACATTGCTCAGAGGCAAAGCATGTAAAACTGTCAATGTATCAACAGTGGCAGATAACCATAAACCATGCAATCAGAGCCAGAGAGCAGATGGAAAAAAAACAAAGGAATGAATAAGAAAGAAATGGGAGAAAAATCATCCGATGCAGGAATTCCACATAAGACGTGTTCACATGAACATAGCAGAAATCTGGAGCAAGGTATATTCATGGTTCCACTTTCTCCAGTGAACGGAAAAAGGTTCTAGGAATCAACATGAACAGAAAGAACGAAAGCCACCCAGATTCCACTTAAAATCTGGACCATTATCTGCCATGCCAAAAGCAGCACATACAGAAATAACTGAAGAAGGTATTAGTTTACCTATGACAGTGGGTCTGATCGCTCCAGAAATTTGTGTCAGTGTTGATAGAAGTTGCTGTTGGATGTCTGGAAGGTCAGAAAACTCTCTGACAGTTAGAGCATATTTGGGATCGTAGGAGATTGTTTGCAGTTCCCGGGTGTCAGCATTCCTGGTTCCAATTCCCAGAGGAACAACCCCAAGGCCCTTCAGAGCCGAGGCAGATCCACCCACATCATCTCTGGACCTTCCCCCCGTCAACAGGATTAACATCTGAGGAACACCTTCAAGACGTCTGCTACCAGCGGATGGTGTAAAGACACTATCCTTCACAAACTGCAGAGCTGCCCCAGTGTTGAGGGGTCTTCCTCCTTTCTGTCTCAGGCCTCTTATGGTATTCATGACATCGTCTTTTGTAGAATATGTATTCAGATAGAAGTTAGCTGCTGCGTCATTACTGTACTGGATCACAGCCACGCGATCTCTACTTTCCTCCACATCAAGGTTTTCCACTACTCTACGGACAAAGTCGCGCATTGCTGGGAAGCCGCTCCTGGAGTCATCAGAACCATCCAAGAGGAACACAATGTCCCTTTGTTTCCCCTCGGTTTCAACTACAAGATAATAAGGAACATCTTTCAAAAATAAATCTTAAAAAAGGCCCATTTTTCAATTTTGCTCAATTCAGAAGAAAACCGACTCTCCTGTAGTTGAATTGTAAATGGTTTTCATACAAGAGTCTCTATGTTAGTGGAACAGAATAAGCACAATACTGACGATCATAGCAAAGACCATCACAAGAATCCAAATTCAATGTTTCAGTAAAATACTTCACAAGAAAAGAAACTAAAGTAAAAACCATCTCATGAATCATTACTGAATGTTTGAATATAAAAACTTTTTCATGCCAGAATCATACAACATTTGAAAAAAGGCACAACTGAAAAGTGAAATAAATCATTTATGTAAGTGTGTTTTGGGAAATATGCTTAAAACGACCTACTTTCGTCGCTTAAATGATGTAAAGAAATAATCTTAAAAATCAAGAAAAGCAAAAAATGACATATTTTCACAATTTGTAACATAACTGAAAACTCAGACGCTCTTAAACCAGCATAGAGAAAGAATCACAAACCATGAAGTCGTATTAAGCCTCTAATGCCTGCGACATTGCATAGAGGCAACGCATGTAAAACTGTCAATGTATCAACAGTGGCAGATAACCATAAACCATGCAATCAGAGCCAGAGAGCAGATGGAAAAAAAAACAAAGGAATGAATAAGAAAGAAATGGGAGAAAAATCATCCGATCCAGGAATTCCACATAAGATGTGTTCACATGAACATAGCAGAAATCTGGAGCAAGGTATATTCATGGTTCCACTTTCTCCAGTGAACGGAAAAAGGTTCTAGGAATCAACATGAACAGAAAGAACGAAAGCCACCCAGATTCCACTTAAAATCTGGACCATTATCTGCCATGCCAAAAGCAGCACATACAGAAATAACTGAAGAAGGTATTAGTTTACCTATGACAGTGGGTCTGATCGCTACAGAAATTTGTGTCAGTGTTGATAGAAGTTGCTGTTGGATGTCTGGAAGGTCAGAAAACTCTCTGACAGTTAGAGCATAGTTGGGATCGTAGGAGATTGTTTGTAGTTCCCGGGTGTCAGCATTCCTGGTTCCAATTCCCAGAGGAACAACCCCAAGGCCCTTCAGAGCCGAGGCAGATCCACCCACATCATCTCTGGACCTTCCCCCCGTCAACAGGATTAACACCTGAGGAACACCTTCAAGACGTCTGCTACCGGCGGATGGTGTAAAGACACTATCCCTCACAAACCGCAGAGCTGCCCCAGTGTTGAGGGGTCTTCCTCCTTTCTGTCTGAGGCCTCTTATGGTATTCATGACATCATCCTTTGTAGAATATGTATTCAGATAGAAGTTAGCTGCTGCGTCATTACTGTACTGGATCACAGCCACGCGATCTCTACTTTCCTCCACATCAAGGTTTTCCACTACTCTACGGACAAAGTCGCGCATTGCTGGGAAGCCGCTCCTGGAGTCATCAGAACCATCCAAGAGGAACACAATGTCCCTTTGTTTCCCCTCAGTTTCAACTACAAGATAATAAGGAACATCTTTCAAAAATAAATCTTAAAAAAGGCCCATTTTTCAATTTTGCTCAATTCAGAAGAAAACCGACTCTCCTGTGGTTGAATTGTAAATGGTTTTCATACAAGAGTCTCTATGTTAGTGGAACAGAATAAGCACAATACTGACTGTCATAGCAAAGACCATCACAAGAATCCAAATTCAATGTTTCAGTAAAATACTTCACAAGAAAAGAAACTAAAGTAAAAACCGTCTCATGAATCATTTCTGAATGTTTGAATATAAAAACTTTTCCATGCTAGAATCATACAACATTTGAAAAAAGGCACAACTGAAAAGTGAAAGAAATCATTTATGTACAGTAAGTGTGTTTTGGGAAATATGCTTAAAAATACCTACTTTCAATGTCGCTTAAATGATGTAAAGAAATAATCTTAAAAATCAAGAAAAACAAAAAATGACATATTTTCACAATTTGTAACATAACTGAAAACTCAGACGCTGTTAAACCAGCATAGAGAAAGAATCACAAACCATGAAGTCGTATTCAGCCTCTAGTGCCTGCGACATTGCTCAGAGGCAAAGCATGTAAAACTGTCAATGTATCAACAGTGGCAGATAACCATAAACCATGCAATCAGAGCCAGAGAGCAGATGGAAAAAAAACAAAGGAATGAATAAGAAAGAAATGGGAGAAAAATCATCCGATGCAGGAATTCCACATAAGACGTGTTCACATGAACATAGCAGAAATCTGGAGCAAGGTATATTCATGGTTCCACTTTCTCCAGTGAACGGAAAAAGGTTCTAGGAATCAACATGAACAGAAAGAACGAAAGCCACCCAGATTCCACTTAAAATCTGGACCATTATCTGCCATGCCAAAAGCAGCACATACAGAAATAACTGAAGAAGGTATTAGTTTACCTATGACAGTGGGTCTGATCGCTCCAGAAATTTGTGTCAGTGTTGATAGAAGTTGCTGTTGGATGTCTGGAAGGTCAGAAAACTCTCTGACAGTTAGAGCATATTTGGGATCGTAGGAGATTGTTTGCAGTTCCCGGGTGTCAGCATTCCTGGTTCCAATTCCCAGAGGAACAACCCCAAGGCCCTTCAGAGCCGAGGCAGATCCACCCACATCATCTCTGGACCTTCCCCCCGTCAACAGGATTAACATCTGAGGAACACCTTCAAGACGTCTGCTACCAGCGGATGGTGTAAAGACACTATCCTTCACAAACTGCAGAGCTGCCCCAGTGTTGAGGGGTCTTCCTCCTTTCTGTCTCAGGCCTCTTATGGTATTCATGACATCGTCTTTTGTAGAATATGTATTCAGATAGAAGTTAGCTGCTGCGTCATTACTGTACTGGATCACAGCCACGCGATCTCTACTTTCCTCCACATCAAGGTTTTCCACTACTCTACGGACAAAGTCGCGCATTGCTGGGAAGCCGCTCCTGGAGTCATCAGAACCATCCAAGAGGAACACAATGTCCCTTTGTTTCCCCTCGGTTTCAACTACAAGATAATAAGGAACATCTTTCAAAAATAAATCTTAAAAAAGGCCCATTTTTCAATTTTGCTCAATTCAGAAGAAAACCGACTCTCCTGTAGTTGAATTGTAAATGGTTTTCATACAAGAGTCTCTATGTTAGTGGAACAGAATAAGCACAATACTGACGATCATAGCAAAGACCATCACAAGAATCCAAATTCAATGTTTCAGTAAAATACTTCACAAGAAAAGAAACTAAAGTAAAAACCATCTCATGAATCATTACTGAATGTTTGAATATAAAAACTTTTTCATGCCAGAATCATACAACATTTGAAAAAAGGCACAACTGAAAAGTGAAATAAATCATTTATGTAAGTGTGTTTTGGGAAATATGCTTAAAACGACCTACTTTCGTCGCTTAAATGATGTAAAGAAATAATCTTAAAAATCAAGAAAAGCAAAAAATGACATATTTTCACAATTTGTAACATAACTGAAAACTCAGACGCTCTTAAACCAGCATAGAGAAAGAATCACAAACCATGAAGTCGTATTAAGCCTCTAATGCCTGCGACATTGCATAGAGGCAACGCATGTAAAACTGTCAATGTATCAACAGTGGCAGATAACCATAAACCATGCAATCAGAGCCAGAGAGCAGATGGAAAAAAAAACAAAGGAATGAATAAGAAAGAAATGGGAGAAAAATCATCCGATCCAGGAATTCCACATAAGATGTGTTCACATGAACATAGCAGAAATCTGGAGCAAGGTATATTCATGGTTCCACTTTCTCCAGTGAACGGAAAAAGGTTCTAGGAATCAACATGAACAGAAAGAACGAAAGCCACCCAGATTCCACTTAAAATCTGGACCATTATCTGCCATGCCAAAAGCAGCACATACAGAAATAACTGAAGAAGGTATTAGTTTACCTATGACAGTGGGTCTGATCGCTACAGAAATTTGTGTCAGTGTTGATAGAAGTTGCTGTTGGATGTCTGGAAGGTCAGAAAACTCTCTGACAGTTAGAGCATAGTTGGGATCGTAGGAGATTGTTTGTAGTTCCCGGGTGTCAGCATTCCTGGTTCCAATTCCCAGAGGAACAACCCCAAGGCCCTTCAGAGCCGAGGCAGATCCACCCACATCATCTCTGGACCTTCCCCCCGTCAACAGGATTAACACCTGAGGAACACCTTCAAGACGTCTGCTACCGGCGGATGGTGTAAAGACACTATCCCTCACAAACCGCAGAGCTGCCCCAGTGTTGAGGGGTCTTCCTCCTTTCTGTCTGAGGCCTCTTATGGTATTCATGACATCATCCTTTGTAGAATATGTATTCAGATAGAAGTTAGCTGCTGCGTCATTACTGTACTGGATCACAGCCACGCGATCTCTACTTTCCTCCACATCAAGGTTTTCCACTACTCTACGGACAAAGTCGCGCATTGCTGGGAAGCCGCTCCTGGAGTCATCAGAACCATCCAAGAGGAACACAATGTCCCTTTGTTTCCCCTCAGTTTCAACTACAAGATAATAAGGAACATCTTTCAAAAATAAATCTTAAAAAAGGCCCATTTTTCAATTTTGCTCAATTCAGAAGAAAACCGACTCTCCTGTGGTTGAATTGTAAATGGTTTTCATACAAGAGTCTCTATGTTAGTGGAACAGAATAAGCACAATACTGACTGTCATAGCAAAGACCATCACAAGAATCCAAATTCAATGTTTCAGTAAAATACTTCACAAGAAAAGAAACTAAAGTAAAAACCGTCTCATGAATCATTTCTGAATGTTTGAATATAAAAACTTTTCCATGCTAGAATCATACAACATTTGAAAAAAGGCACAACTGAAAAGTGAAAGAAATCATTTATGTACAGTAAGTGTGTTTTGGGAAATATGCTTAAAAATACCTACTTTCAATGTCGCTTAAATGATGTAAAGAAATAATCTTAAAAATCAAGAAAAACAAAAAATGACGTATTTTCACAATTTGTAACATAACTGAAAACTCAGACGCTCTTAAACCAGCATAGAGAAAGAATCACAAAGCATGAAGTCGTATTCAGCCTCTAGTGCCTGCGACATTGCATAGAGGCAAAGCATGTAAAACTGTCAATGTACCAACAGTGGCAGATAACCATAAACTATGCAATCAGAGCCAGGAAGCAGATGGAAAAAAAAACAAAGGAATAAATAAGAAAGAAATGGGAGAAAAATCATCCGATGCAGGAATTCCACATAAGATGTGTTCACATGAACATAGCAGAAATCTGGAGCAAGGTATATTCATGGTTCCACTTTCTCCAGTGAACGGAAAAAGGTTCTAGGAATCAACATGAACAGAAAGAACGAAAGCCACCCAGATTCCACTTAAAATCTGGACCATTATCTGCCATGCCAAAAGCAGCACATACAGAAATAACTGAAGAAGGTATTAGTTTACCTATGACAGTGGGTCTGATCGCTCCAGAAATTTGTGTCAGTGTTGATAGAAGTTGCTGTTGGATGTCTGGAAGGTCAGAAAACTCTCTGACAGTTAGAGCATAGTTGGGATCGTAGGAGATTGTTTGTAGTTCCCGGGTGTCAGCATTCCTGGTTCCAATTCCCAGAGGAACAACCCCAAGGCCCTTCAGAGCCGAGGCAGATCCACCCACATCATCTCTGGACCTTCCCCCCGTCAACAGGATTAACATCTGAGGAACACCTTCAAGACGTCTGCTACCGGCGGATGGTGTAAAGACACTATCCCTCACAAACTGCAGAGCTGCCCCAGTGTTGAGGGGTCTTCCTCCTTTCTGTCTCAGGCCTCTTATGGTATTCATGACATCGTCTTTTGTAGAATATGTATTCAGATAGAAGTTAGCTGCTGCGTCATTACTGTACTGGATCACAGCCACGCGATCTCTACTTTCCTCCACATCAAGGTTTTCCACTACTCTACGGACAAAGTCGCGCATTGCTGGGAATCCGCTCCTGGAGTCATCAGAACCATCCAAGAGGAACACAATGTCCCTTTGTTTCCCCTCGGTTTCAACTACAAGATAATAAGGAACATCTTTCAAAAATAAATCTTAAAAAAGGCCCATTTTTCAATTTTGCTCAATTCAGAAGAAAACCGACTCTCCTGTAGTTGAATTGTAAATGGTTTTCATACAAGAGTCTCTATGTTAGTGGAACAGAATAAGCACAATACTGACGATCATAGCAAAGACCATCACAAGAATCCAAATTCAATGTTTCAGTAAAATACTTCACAAGAAAAGAAACTAAAGTAAAAACCGTCTCATGAATCATTTCTGAATGTTTGAATATAAAAACTTTTCCATGCTAGAATCATACAACATTTGAAAAAAGGCACAACTGAAAAGTGAAAGAAATCATTTATGTACAGTGTGTTTTGGGAAATATGCTTAAAAATACCTACTTTCAATGTCGCTTAAATGATGTAAAGAAATAATCTTAAAAATCAAGAAAAACAAAAAATGACATATTTTCACAATTTGTAACATAACTGAAAACTCAGACGCTGTTAAACCAGCATAGAGAAAGAATCACAAAGCATGAAGTCGTATTCAGCCTCTAGTGCCTGCGACATTGCATAGAGGCAAAGCGTGTAAAACTGTCAATGTACAGATGCAGCCATTCAAAATGGGTGAGGTATTTCGCGGCATACCGCGACACGCCCACCGGGGTATCACGCGGTTCACGTGTGTCACGTGACTAACTATCCGGCGTCGCCTTGTAAAACCGCCAGGGGGAGCTTAACCTCTCATGTACAGCATTTGAGCCTTTAATTTTGAACTGTGTATTACAGCATGTTAATCATCAGTCATTAAAATGTTGGTATATTTTATGAAAGCAAGATTGCTCAGTTGGACAAAAGTACACAACCTACCTTTATCAGAAATATTTATGCATCAAAGCCTTTACTGAAGATATTACTAAAAGTATTAATAATGGATGACTTTGGACAAGCTGTATACTCAAAGTATAATTTCTTTAGCACATTTGTACAAGCACTTGGAATCTGTCCAAGCCATACTTTGTCAGGCATTTTGTTTTACTTCAACGGGCATAAAAACTTCCTTGCTTTTAACAGGGCGTTTCATAACTACGAAAATGATTTAAAATGCGACACCTATCATGAAAAGAAAAAAATACACACCAGTATTCCATTTCTCCCTAAACATTGTAAGCTTCGAAGTCTTTAACTAACGTGATACCGGAGTCAACAAGCATACTTTTAGAATTTGATTAAAAGGGAATATAATATGGAATCGCGTATCTCAAGAATTTAATAACGGTATGATTATATCCGTGTACTGCGGCAGGGCTGTGTAGGGCTGTTTCGCCTGCCTGTTTATGCGAGCTGTCTTGTAGCCTACTGGTCTAGGTGCGTGACTACCAACTGGCAGGTTGTGTGTTTGAATCCAGCTGGTGCTGGACCTTTCAGTTTTATTTATTTATTTTTTAATCGCGTAACATAAACATATTACCGTATGCAAACTGTACTGTATACAATATGTATATGTATATTTAATGTCTTAACTGTGCCCGTTTAAGTATTGAATATTCATATCTAATTTTACCACTGAAGGGAAATCTTAACATAAACATACAGTATATGGCTGGACTCGGTACTTTAAAGAAAAAAATACACACCAGTATTCCATTTCTCCCTAAACATTGTAAGCTTCGAATGAAACCACTAAATAAAGACATAAATATAGAAATCTTAAGATTTGTTTTATTTAATGTTGGTAGCAGGATGAACTGTCAGAGTGTATATTTTGTCGCAAAGTTGCTACAAGATGTTAACAGTGAAAAAGGTATTTAGAAATGAGTTATTTCAAGATGAAAAAGAAAACATACACGAAACATGGTTTCATTACGACCAGAATCGGTCTTGAGATATTTTTAACTTGATTTACAGTATTTGAGAGGTATGTCTTAACACCGATACTACAGTGCTTAAGTACTGCTCACGTATATGTTTCTAGGTTTATATTATGCATTTCATACGGTCAAATTACTTTTGAGCAACTAATAAGAAGCGCGAAACGGTATGCATTTTAGTTTCGTTTTGTGCTGGAACCCGTGGATTGATTAGAGATATCAAGTACATACAAGTCATTTTTTAAATGTTGTAGTTCGTCTTGAAAAAATGTTACGAGTACATCATCTATCAACAATAACACAGGTTCTGTTTCCATATTGCGGATTTTGGTTAGGTATTATCAAATCCAGTGGCGCTGTGTGTTACTTTACTGAGTCCCATGTCACATGGTCTGTGATTGAAACCTGTAAAACCGGTTTAATTCGTCACAGCCAGCACTCTTCAGGTGTGAGGGTCTTCTGCTCAGAATGAAACGCTAAAATGTTTGTGTATATTCTAATGGTAGTGGGGGCAGGGTGTGTGGGAACAGGTTTGGTTGAAATTGCATTGGAGATCTATGTTCTTCACACCTGAAACATTTTCTCTGAAAGGATTTTCTTCGCAGTTTAACCGATCTTGTTACAGCATGTTACAGTTTACTATTATTAACCATATTAATTTTAAGTGCTTAATGTAAAATCTTGTAAAAATATATTTTCATTGTTCAAATATACATTAATATACATTAAGTCTGACTATCATATAATAAGTTAAATACAAAACTAAAGAAAAAATAGGGTTAAATATAATTCAAAATATTTTGCTAACAATGTTAACTGTTTATGAATAATAAAATGTATTAACTAAGGAGTAGGATGGCACAGTTGTTAGTATGTTTTTTGTTTTCTTTTTCATAAATACAACAGTAGTACCTGATGTCTCAGTGGCTTTCAAAATTAAATTATGCATGCAAACCTGTGAACTAGAAAGATAACTAAGATTTTAATACTAATTAAATGACCGCGAGCACTTTCCACCCCCTCTACATTCTCAGAGTAGAGCAGACTAACCTTCTAATGAAAGACGGTCCACCCCCCACGGACAGGAAAAGTGCCCACAGGCACTTAAACTTAATATGGTCAGTAACAGTAAACAGTAACATGGTCAGAAGGAGCACGTACAAACGTTTTCGAAATAACCACATGTAAGACTCTGATGCTTAAAATGTTTAGGGAGAAAGTGGAATACTGGTGTGTATTTTTTCTTTAAACTACCAATACCAGCCATATACAGTCTGTAACGTAGGGATTTCTATATGTCTTTATTTAGTGGTTACATTAGTGACAAAGGCTAAACTTATAGCTTCAGTAACGTGTACATATCTCCCCTTTTTATAAAACGACTTGGTTGAATACTGTTCCAGAGCCACTGTTGTTTCATCAGTGAAAAGTACATCATGAAATGCCTCTCCCTGTTCAATCCACTGGAAAAAAGAAAAGGAGCATAAAGCTTCTGATGGTCATAAACGATATTCATTTAGGAGCAGCATCAGAGGTATGTTTTTAACTGCACTGCATTGGAGAGAATACCATAGTGTGTTTTTTTTTTTACTCCCTGGCGGAAACTGGCTTCCAGAAGAATCAGTATGGCTCAGAGATTAAATAAAACTTCACAGACATTAACGAAGAGCATAACGCGTGTACTGTATACACTGCAAGTACAACCCCCCTCTCTGCAGGAGTGCTGGCTGTGACGAATTGAACCGGTTTCACGGGTATTTTCAAAGTAGGAGGCGAGATTTCCAGCGAAAGACACCCCCCCCCCCTCAAAAACCCAGTAAATACAGTACTTACTAGTTAAAGGCTAGGCTCCCGACTACGGCGAAAGGAACCCTTCTTTCATTAGAAGACAATGAACATATTTTAGCCCTGAATGAATTAATAGCAAACATGGTTTACATAAAAGACATTTTTCCAAGAAAGTTTAGCCTTTGTCACTAATGAAACCACTAAATAAAGACATAAATATAAAAATCGTAGGATTTTTAAAATACATGACTTTGCTAAAATTTATTTGAAAATAAAAACAATTACAACCGCCAGGGGAGAGAGAGAACAGGGGAGGGATGTTGGTTTTGCATAAGGGGCGGGGCTATGGAAATTAGGTCTGTTTGGGAATGTGGAGTTACATGTTCTGGCTGTTTGTGAATTATCGTTGTTGAGTATGGAGTGTTGAGGTATTGATTTTGTGTAATGCTTTATGTTGAAAATTGAGGTGGATTTTGTTTATGATAAACAGGATAAACTGGGATGGGAGGAAGGTTTTGCATAAGGGGCGGGATTATGATAATTGGAGGACTTTGCGAGAGTAAAATGGTTTGATTATTTGATTTTGTATTGTGGTTGTTATCTATGTTTTTGGTTGGTATTATGTTTATATGGTTGTTTTTGTTGGTTGGTTGTTATTATGGTTATTAATAATACGATCTATAGTTGAAATCTGAGCCTAAATAAAAAGAAAAAGCAAGTGATTAGGTTTATGAGCAATCTAATTACTTATTCATTTAAAAAGCTATATAAAATAAAGTTTATTATTAATTTGCTGGACAGAGCAGTGAACATTATTATGCATAAGACAAAGATAACGATCCTGATCAGTTTAGAAATCTGTGTACGCTGTAAGGTTTTAACTTCTTAAACTTTTAAAATACACGTTTTGAATAGAAAGAAATCCTCTTCCTGGTACAGTATGTATAGCAAACCAGCACGTCTTTTTTCTCCAATCAGAGAGGTGTCAGATGGTGTCAGCCAATCACCATTCTGCGTTGGGTAGCAACGGGTGACTGTTCTCAGGCGGAAGATGTAAACAGCTTAATGTTCGTGTTAAATAATTTTTTTAAATTAAAATTCATTCTATACAGCAATCGCATATTTGGGTACCGTTTCATAAAACTTTCATGCTTAAAATGTTTAGGGAGAAATGGAAGACTGTTGTGTATTTTTTCTTTAAACTACCAAGACCAGCCATACACAGTACAGTTTACATACATACAATAATGTTTATGTTCCTAAATTAATATCGTTTATGACCTTCAGATGCGTTATGCTCCTCTTCTTTTTATGCTCAGCTACTAAAATTTCCCTTTAGTGGTAAAATCCATGTAAATATTCAAAACTAAGCGGATTAAAATGTGCACAGTAAAGACATTAAATGATTAAATCTTTGCACTACCAACCAATGCACCACGAGTGCCCCTGTCGGTCATTTTGGCCAGCCAATCACTTGCCCTGCGGTACCCTCCGGTGCCCCGCGGTGGCTTGTGGGTAGGTTACAGTACCGCGGGTTTTTACCGCGCATTTTGAATGGCTGCATCTGTACCAACAGTGGCAGATAACCATAAACTATGCAATCAGAGCCAGGAAGCAGATGGAAAAAAAAACAAAGGAATAAATAAGAAAGAAATGGGAGAAAAATCATCCGATGCAGGAATTCCACATAAGACGTGTTCACATGAACATAGCAGAAATCTGGAGCAAGGTATATTCATGGTTCCACTTTCTCCAGTGAACGGAAAAAGGTTCTAGGAATCAACATGAACAGAAAGAACGAAAGCCACCCAGATTCCACTTAAAATCTGGACCATTATCTGCCATGCCAAAAGCAGCACATACAGAAATAACTGAAGAAGGTATTAGTTTACCTATGACAGTGGGTCTGATCGCTACAGAAATTTGTGTCAGTGTTGATAGAAGTTGCTGTTGGATGTCTGGAAGGTCAGAAAACTCTCTGACAGTTAGAGCATAGTTGGGATCGTAGGAGATTGTTTGCAGTTCCCGGGTGTCAGCATTCCTGGTTCCAATTCCCAGAGGAACAACCCCAAGGCCCTTCAGAGCCGAGGCAGATCCACCCACATCATCTCTGGACCTTCCCCCCGTCAACAGGATTAACATCTGAGGAACACCTTCAAGACGTCTGCTACCAGCGGATGGTGTAAAGACACTATCCTTCACAAACTGCAGAGCTGCCCCAGTGTTGAGGGGTCTTCCTCCTTTCTGTCTCAGGCCTCTTATGGTATTCATGACATCGTCTTTTGTAGAATATGTATTCAGATAGAAGTTAGCTGCTGCGTCATTACTGTACTGGATCACAGCCACGCGATCTCTACTTTCCTCCACATCAAGGTTTTCCACTACTCTACGGACAAAGTCGCGCATTGCTGGGAAGCCGCTCCTGGAGTCATCAGAACCATCCAAGAGGAACACAATGTCCCTTTGTTTCCCCTCGGTTTCAACTACAAGATAATAAGGAACATCTTTCAAAAATAAATCTTAAAAAAGGCCCATTTTTCAATTTTGCTCAATTCAGAAGAAAACCGACTCTCCTGTAGTTGAATTGTAAATGGTTTTCATACAAGAGTCTCTATGTTAGTGGAACAGAATAAGCACAATACTGACGATCATAGCAAAGACCATCACAAGAATCCAAATTCAATGTTTCAGTAAAATACTTCACAAGAAAAGAAACTAAAGTAAAAACCGTCTCATGAATCATTACTGAATGTTTGAATATAAAAACTTTTTCATGCCAGAATCATACAACATTTGAAAAAAGGCACAACTGAAAAGTGAAATAAATCATTTATGTAAGTGTGTTTTGGGAAATATGCTTAAAACGACCTACTTTCGTGGCTTAAATGATGTAAAGAAATAATCTTAAAAATCAAGAAAAACAAAAAATGACATATTTTCACAATTTGTAACATAACTGAAAACTCAGACGCTGTTAAACCAGCATAGAGAAAGAATCACAAACCATGAAGTCGTATTCAGCCTCTAGTGCCTGCGACATTGCTCAGAGGCAAAGCATGTAAAACTGTCAATGTATCAACAGTGGCAGATAACCATAAACCATGCAATCAGAGCCAGAGAGAAGATGGAAAAAAAACAAAGGAATGAATAAGAAAGAAATGGGAGAAAAATCATCCGATGCAGGAATTCCACATAAGACGTGTTCACATGAACATAGCAGAAATCTGGAGCAAGGTATATTCATGGTTCCACTTTCTCCAGTGAACGGAAAAAGGTTCTAGGAATCAACATGAACAGAAAGAACGAAAGCCACCCAGATTCCACTTAAAATCTGGACCATTATCTGCCATGCCAAAAGCAGCACATACAGAAATAACTGAAGAAGGTATTAGTTTACCTATGACAGTGGGTCTGATCGCTCCAGAAATTTGTGTCAGTGTTGATAGAAGTTGCTGTTGGATGTCTGGAAGGTCAGAAAACTCTCTGACAGTTAGAGCATAGTTGGGATCGTAGGAGATTGTTTGCAGTTCCCGGGTGTCAGCATTCCTGGTTCCAATTCCCAGAGGAACAACCCCAAGGCCCTTCAGAGCCGAGGCAGATCCACCCACATCATCTCTGGACCTTCCCCCCATCAACAGGATTAACATCTGAGGAACACCTTCAAGACGTCTGCTACCAGCGGATGGTGTAAAGACACTATCCTTCACAAACTGCAGAGCTGCCCCAGTGTTGAGGGGTCTTCCTCCTTTCTGTCTCAGGCCTCTTATGGTATTCATGACATCGTCTTTTGTAGAATATGTATTCAGATAGAAGTTAGCTGCTGCGTCATTACTGTACTGGATCACAGCCACGCGATCTCTACTTTCCTCCACATCAAGGTTTTCCACTACTCTACGGACAAAGTCGCGCATTGCTGGGAAGCCGCTCCTGGAGTCATCAGAACCATCCAAGAGGAACACAATGTCCCTTTGTTTCCCCTCGGTTTCAACTACAAGATAATAAGGAACATCTTTCAAAAATAAATCTTAAAAAAGGCCCATTTTTCAATTTTGCTCAATTCAGAAGAAAACCGACTCTCCTGTAGTTGAATTGTAAATGGTTTTCATACAAGAGTCTCTATGTTAGTGGAACAGAATAAGCACAATACTGACGATCATAGCAAAGACCATCACAAGAATCCAAATTCAATGTTTCAGTAAAATACTTCACAAGAAAAGAAACTAAAGTAAAAACCGTCTCATGAATCATTACTGAATGTTTGAATATAAAAACTTTTTCATGCCAGAATCATACAACATTTGAAAAAAGGCACAACTGAAAAGTGAAATAAATCATTTATGTAAGTGTGTTTTGGGAAATATGCTTAAAACGACCTACTTTCGTGGATTAAATGATGTAAAGAAATAATCTTAAAAATCAAGAAAAACAAAAAATGACATATTTTCACAATTTGTAACATAACTGAAAACTCAGACGCTGTTAAACCAGCATAGAGAAAGAATCACAAACCATGAAGTCGTATTCAGCCTCTAGTGCCTGCGACATTGCTCAGAGGCAAAGCATGTAAAACTGTCAATGTATCAACAGTGGCAGATAACCATAAACCATGCAATCAGAGCCAGAGAGCAGATGGAAAAAAAACAAAGGAATGAATAAGAAAGAAATGGGAGAAAAATCATCCGATGCAGGAATTCCACATAAGACGTGTTCACATGAACATAGCAGAAATCTGGAGCAAGGTATATTCATGGTTCCACTTTCTCCAGTGAACGGAAAAAGGTTCTAGGAATCAACATGAACAGAAAGAACGAAAGCCACCCAGATTCCACTTAAAATCTGGACCATTATCTGCCATGCCAAAAGCAGCACATACAGAAATAACTGAAGAAGGTATTAGTTTACCTATGACAGTGGGTCTGATCGCTCCAGAAATTTGTGTCAGTGTTGATAGAAGTTGCTGTTGGATGTCTGGAAGGTCAGAAAACTCTCTGACAGTTAGAGCATAGTTGGGATCGTAGGAGATTGTTTGCAGTTCCCGGGTGTCAGCATTCCTGGTTCCAATTCCCAGAGGAACAACCCCAAGGCCCTTCAGAGCCGAGGCAGATCCACCCACATCATCTCTGGACCTTCCCCCCGTCAACAGGATTAACATCTGAGGAACACCTTCAAGACGTCTGCTACCAGCGGATGGTGTAAAGACACTATCCTTCACAAACTGCAGAGCTGCCCCAGTGTTGAGGGGTCTTCCTCCTTTCTGTCTCAGGCCTCTTATGGTATTCATGACATCGTCTTTTGTAGAATATGTATTCAGATAGAAGTTAGCTGCTGCGTCATTACTGTACTGGATCACAGCCACGCGATCTCTACTTTCCTCCACATCAAGGTTTTCCACTACTCTACGGACAAAGTCGCGCATTGCTGGGAAGCCGCTCCTGGAGTCATCAGAGCCATCCAAGAGGAACACAATGTCCCTTTGTTTCCCCTCGGTTTCAACTACAAAATAATAAGGAACATCTTTCAAAAATAAATCTTAAAAAAGGCCCATTTTTCAATTTTGCTCAATTCAGAAGAAAACCGACTCTCCTGTAGTTGAATTGTAAATGGTTTTCATACAAGAGTCTCTATGTTAGTGGAACAGAATAAGCACAATACTGACGATCATAGCAAAGACCATCACAAGAATCCAAATTCAATGTTTCAGTAAAATACTTCACAAGAAAAGAAACTAAAGTAAAAACCATCTCATGAATCATTACTGAATGTTTGAATATAAAAACTTTTTCATGCCAGAATCATACAACATTTGAAAAAAGGCACAACTGAAAAGTGAAATAAATCATTTATGTAAGTGTGTTTTGGGAAATATGCTTAAAACGACCTACTTTCGTCGCTTAAATGATGTAAAGAAATAATCTTAAAAATCAAGAAAAACAAAAAATGACATATTTTCACAATTTGTAACATAACTGAAAACTCAGACGCTCTTAAACCAGCATAGAGAAAGAATCACAAACCATGAAGTCGTATTAAGCCTCTAATGCCTGCGACATTGCATAGAGGCAACGCATGTAAAACTGTCAATGTATCAACAGTGGCAGATAACCATAAACCATGCAATCAGAGCCAGAGAGCAGATGGAAAAAAAAACAAAGGAATGAATAAGAAAGAAATGGGAGAAAAATCATCCGATCCAGGAATTCCACATAAGATGTGTTCACATGAACATAGCAGAAATCTGGAGCAAGGTATATTCATGGTTCCACTTTCTCCAGTGAACGGAAAAAGGTTCTAGGAATCAACATGAACAGAAAGAACGAAAGCCACCCAGATTCCACTTAAAATCTGGACCATTATCTGCCATGCCAAAAGCAGCACATACAGAAATAACTGAAGAAGGTATTAGTTTACCTATGACAGTGGGTCTGATCGCTACAGAAATTTGTGTCAGTGTTGATAGAAGTTGCTGTTGGATGTCTGGAAGGTCAGAAAACTCTCTGACAGTTAGAGCATAGTTGGGATCGTAGGAGATTGTTTGTAGTTCCCGGGTGTCAGCATTCCTGGTTCCAATTCCCAGAGGAACAACCCCAAGGCCCTTCAGAGCCGAGGCAGATCCACCCACATCATCTCTGGACCTTCCCCCCGTCAACAGGATTAACACCTGAGGAACACCTTCAAGACGTCTGCTACCGGCGGATGGTGTAAAGACACTATCCCTCACAAACCGCAGAGCTGCCCCAGTGTTGAGGGGTCTTCCTCCTTTCTGTCTCAGACCTCTTATGGTATTCATGACATCGTCTTTTGTAGAATATGTATTCAGATAGAAGTTAGCTGCTGCGTCATTACTGTACTGGATCACAGCCACGCGATCTCTGCTTTCCTCCACATCAAGGTTTTCCACTACTCTACGGACAAAGTCGCGCATTGCTGGGAAGCCGCTCCTGGAGTCATCAGAACCATCCAAGAGGAACACAATGTCCCTTTGTTTCCCCTCAGTTTCAACTACAAGATAATAAGGAACATCTTTCAAAAATAAATCTTAAAAAAGGCCCATTTTTCAATTTTGCTCAATTCAGAAGAAAACCGACTCTCCTGTGGTTGAATTGTAAATGGTTTTCATACAAGAGTCTCTATGTTAGTGGAACAGAATAAGCACAATACTGACTGTCATAGCAAAGACCATCACAAGAATCCAAATTCAATGTTTCAGTAAAATACTTCACAAGAAAAGAAACTAAAGTAAAAACCGTCTCATGAATCATTTCTGAATGTTTGAATATAAAAACTTTTCCATGCTAGAATCATACAACATTTGAAAAAAGGCACAACTGAAAAGTGAAAGAAATCATTTATGTACAGTAAGTGTGTTTTGGGAAATATGCTTAAAAATACCTACTTTCAATGTCGCTTAAATGATGTAAAGAAATAATCTTAAAAATCAAGAAAAACAAAAAATGACGTATTTTCACAATTTGTAACATAACTGAAAACTCAGACGCTCTTAAACCAGCATAGAGAAAGAATCACAAAGCATGAAGTCGTATTCAGCCTCTAGTGCCTGCGACATTGCATAGAGGCAAAGCATGTAAAACGGTCAATGTACCAACAGTGGCAGATAACCATAAACTATGCAATCAGAGCCAGGAAGCAGATGGAAAAAAAAACAAAGGAATAAATAAGAAAGAAATGGGAGAAAAATCATCCGATGCAGGAATTCCACATAAGATGTGTTCACATGAACATAGCAGAAATCTGGAGCAAGGTATATTCATGGTTCCACTTTCTCCAGTGAACGGAAAAAGGTTCTAGGAATCAACATGAACAGAAAGAACGAAAGCCACCCAGACTCCACTTAAAATCTGGACCATTATCTGCCATGCCAAAAGCAGCACATACAGAAATAACTGAAGAAGGTATAAGTTTACCTATGACAGTGGGTCTGATCGCTACAGAAATTTGTGTCAGTGTTGATAGAAGTTGCTGTTGGATGTCTGGAAGGTCAGAAAACTCTCTGACAGTTAGAGCATAGTTGGGATCGTAGGAGATTGTTTGTAGTTCCCGGGTGTCAGCATTCCTGGTTCCAATTCCCAGAGGAACAACCCCAAGGCCCTTCAGAGCCGAGGCAGATCCACCCACATCATCTCTGGACCTTCCCCCCGTCAACAGGATTAACACCTGAGGAACACCTTCAAGACGTCTGCTGCCGGCGGATGGTGTAAAGACACTATCCCTCACAAACCGCAGAGCTGCCCCAGTGTTGAGGGGTCTTCCTCCTTTCTGTCTCAGACCTCTTATGGTATTCATGACATCGTCTTTTGTAGAATATGTATTCAGATAGAAGTTAGCTGCTGCGTCATTACTGTACTGGATCACAGCCACGCGATCTCTGCTTTCCTCCACATCAAGGTTTTCCACTACTCTACGGACAAAGTCGCGCATTGCTGGGAAGCCGCTCCTGGAGTCATCAGAACCATCCAAGAGGAACACAATGTCCCTTTGTTTCCCCTCGGTTTCAACTACAAGATAATAAGGAACATTTTTCAAAAATAAATCTTAAAAAAGGCCCATTTTTCAATTTTGCTCAATTCAGAAGAAAACCGACTCTCCTGTAGTTGAATTGTAAATGGTTTTCATACAAGAGTCTCTATGTTAGTGGAACAGAATTAGCACAATACTGACCGTCATAGCAAAGACCATCACAAGAATCCAAATTCAATGTTTCAGTAAAATACTTCACAAGAAAAGAAACTAAAATAAAACCCGTCTCATGAATCATTACTGAATGTTTGAATATACAAACTTTTTCCTACTAGAATCATACAACATTTGAAAAAAGGCACAACTGAAAAGTGAAAGAAATCATTTATGTAAATATGTTTTGAGAAATATGCTTAAAAATACCTACTTTCAATGTCGCTTAAACGATTTAAAGAAATAATCTTGAAAATCATGAAAAACAAGACATGACATATTTTCACAATTTGTAACATAACTGAAAACTCAGATGCTGTTAAACCAGCATAGAGAAAGAATCACAAAGCATGAAGTCGTATTCAGCCTCTAGTGCCTGCGACATTGCATAGAGGCAAAGCGTGTAAAACTGTCAATGTACCAACAGTGGCAGATAACCATAAACTATGCAATCAGAGCCAGGAAGCAGATGGAAAAAAAAGAAAAGGAATAAATAAGAAAGAAATGGGAGAAAAATCATCCGATACAGGAATTCCACATAAGATGTGTTCACATGAACATAGCAGAAATCTGGAGCAAGGTATATTCATGGTTCCACTTTCTCCAGTGAACGGAAAAAGGTTCTAGGAATCAACATGAACAAAAAGAACGAAAGCCACCCAGATTCTACTTAAAATCTGGACCATTATCTGCCATGCCAAAAGCAGCAAATAAAGAAATAACTGAAGAAGGTATTAGTTTACCTATGACAGTGGGTCTGATCGCTCCAGAAATTTGTGTCAGTGTTGATAGAAGTTGCTGTTGGATGTCTGGAAGGTCAGAAAACTCTCTGACAGTTAGAGCATAGTTGGGATCGTAGGAGATTGTTTGCAGTTCCCGGGTGTCAGCATTCCTGGTTCCAATTCCCAGAGGAACAACCCCAAGGCCCTTCAGAGCCGAGGCAGATCCACCCACATCATCTCTGGACCTTCCCCCCGTCAACAGGATTAACACCTGAGGAACACCTTCAAGACGTCTGCTACCAGCGGATGGTGTAAAGACACTATCCTTCACAAACTGCAGAGCTGCCCCAGTGTTGAGGGGTCTTCCTCCTTTCTGTCTCAGGCCTCTTATGGTATTCATGACATCGTCTTTTGTAGAATATGTATTCAGATAGAAGTTAGCTGCTGCGTCATTACTGTACTGGATCACAGCCACGCAATCTCTGTTTTCCTCCACATCAAGGTTTTCCACTACTCTACGGACAAAGTCACGCATTGCTGGGAAGCCGCTCCTGGAGTCATCAGAACCATCCAAGAGGAACACAATGTCCCTTTGTTTCCCCCCGGTTTCAACTACAAGATAATAATAAGAATCTTAAAAAAGAGAAAAGGTGCTCGATTTTAAAAGGTAGTGAATAATATTTGTAACAAGAAATATTATGAAATATAATTGAATGTACCATTCAATTAGGATAGTATATTTAAACTAGCAGTGTTTTCTAATGCTGTTTTATGCAATTATATTTAAATTGATTATTATTGTATAAAATAATACAGGTTCATAATGTCCAATATCATTTAAAAAGAAAAAAATGTTATTCAGAAGAGCTTTGATGCTACTTTGCCTTCAGTTTCATATTAAACTTCACAGAAAATGCAGATTGCATTTATATGTACATTTTAAAGTAAACTACAAATTCAAAATGATATCATATTAAAATTATCCAAATTTAAAATCATATTATAATAAGACAATACTTTAAATACATCAATTTAATATAAAATAAAAAAAATAATTTAATTTATGCATTCACAGTCTAGTATTTTTTATAAAAATAAATCAACTGTATATATAGAATACAGAAGCAGCCTGCTGCTAAAATTGGGTTGGTGACAAGAATTTTATTAATTTATAGAACTTTATGCAAAATGTTGATGTAATTTATCTATTAAAATCACAGTAAAAATAACCAAAAGAGATACTTAGAATTGTTTAGCCAGATCAGCAAAGGCCAAGGATGAGCAAAGAAAACATAGAATTTGATATTAGCTTCTCTATGAAACTGGTCAAATATCTCTTGGAAATAATACATTGAACTTTTCTGCATATTTTGATGATTATAAAATGTATGTAAGAATAGAACATCCATAATCAGAAGTACAAATGAATTCCACACAAAATAACCTCTCCTGTATGTTTCACAGTTAGATTTTGATAACATAGGCACGTTTAACACAGTTTCTGTCACAGATGTCACAAGGCATGCCGTGGAAAGGCCAGGAGAGCAATAAAGACCCTATGCTTAGCGGCAATATGGGGGTTAGCCCGAGCTCAGGAGGTCAGACGACGTTGGGTAGAAACCTATGCCCTCAGGCCGCGGAGGAAACGACCTGGTACTAGACAGGACTCAAGACCACCAAACCTTCAATGCTGAGCCAGGAGCAAAGGGTGACCCAGAAATATATAACCCCACAAAAAGTCACTTGAGAAGGACAAGACAGAGTAGGAACGCCCTCTAGCTGTAGAGGGCGTGACAGTTTCAAGAGATCTAAACTTAAGACAATACAAGGCAACATTAAAGAAATATGGATCAAAACAAAATACTTTAACAATTGAACTGTATATAAAACAGAGCAAACGTAAAGTCTTTACATTTTGTCTTAGAAATGGAGCAATGTTAATGATACTCCAACCTACAGTCAATGTATTCTGAAGATGTCAGCAACTTTCTTATTCATGTATTGTAGCACAGTGAATCACTGTTGTAAATATGTTATAATTGTGATAAAACAATAATAAATCAAAATGTTAATACAAATGATAATTTCAAAATTAAATGGATATTTTAACGCTAGCTATTAATAATTTAAAATATATATTATGTTTTTAAAATATATCCAAAAAATCACTCCTTATTGCAGTACTTATACAACTGGCAAAACATATTTCTCTATACTTCTACTTTTCTTACCCAACACAGTTGTTGTTCCTAGTGTGATCTCAAAAACTACGGTATTAACAGATGAAAGAAGTTGCTCTTGGACTGCTGGGAGGTCAGAGAATTCAGACACTGAAAGAGCATAACTAGGATGGTAGGCAATCTTTTGCAATTCTCTGCTATCAGAGCTCCTCGTTCCAATTGCAAAGATCAACACTCCAAGTTCCTTCAGGGCCGCAGCTGGTGCTTCAACGCTGTCACTAGATCTTCCACCAGCCAGCACAACAACAATCTGAGGGACACCCTCAGGACGTCTGCTGCCGGCAGATGCAGTAAAGACTCTGTCCTTAACAAACTGAAGGGCTGCCCCAGTGTTCAGTGGCCTTCCTCCTTTGTGTCTAAGGCCTTTCACACTGTTAATGACATCCTCCTTTGTTGAGTATGTATTTAGATAGAAGTTAGCTGCTGGATCATTACTGTATTGGACTACAGCAACCCGATCTTTGTTTTCATCAACTCGGAGCTTCTCCACCACTCTCTGAACAAAGTCCCGCATTGCTGGGAATCCATTTCTAGTGTAATCAGAGCCATCCAGCAGAAACACAACATCCCTTCTGACGGCATCGCCCTCAACTGTGAAATGTTCAGAGTAAAAAACAACGTCAAGACACAGAATTTGGGTTGTTCTACTGCATCAGTTATTTGGCACCATAAAGTGCTGCAAATGACATTCAGAAAAGAAATGCAAAAAACATCTACTGGAATAACACACCAATTTTGTTACTGGAACCCACATGAAGAGACCATCAAATTTGCAATATATCATTGTCGTTTAGAATAATTAGACTGCACCGATATTTTGGTCTGAATTAAGAGATTCAGAATATTTTCACCAAGTGGAAAAAGAACAACTCCATGTAGATTGAGCAACAAACGACAAGAAACTACAAAGAACAGAATATTGACTTGAAGCCATCTCACAGAAAAGGACACTGAGAGAGCCTGAACAAAGCAAGAGGAGTGAACGTTAAACTACTGTATGCTCCAAGTACCTTCACAGATTGCTTTATCAAATTTATATTGGGAAATTTCCACAAAATCACTCCTTATTGCAGTTCTTGTACAACTAGCAAAACACGTTTCTCTATACTTCTACTTTTCTTACCCAACACAGTTGGTGTTCCTGGTGTGATCTCAACAACTACGGTATTAACAGATGAAAGAAGTTGCTCTTGGACTGCTGGGAGGTCAGAGAATTCAGACACTGAAAGAGCATAACTAGGATGGTAGGCAATCTTTTGCAATTCTCTGCTATCAGAGCTCCTCGTTCCAATTGCAAAGATCAACACTCCAAGTTCCTTCAGGGCCGCAGCTGGTGCTTCAACGCTGTCACTAGATCTTCCACCAGACAGCACAACAACAATCTGAGGGACACCCTCAGGACGTCTGCTGCCGGCAGATGCAGTAAAGACTCTGTCCTTAACAAACTGAAGGGCTGCCCCAGTGTACAGTGGCCTTCCTCCTTTGTGTCTAAGGCCTTTCACACTGTTAATGACATCCTCCTTTGTTGAGTAGGTATTTAGATAGAAGTTAGCTGCTGGATCATTACTGTATTGGACTACAGCAACCCGGTCTTTGTTTTCATCAACTTGGAGCTTCTCTACCACTCTCTGAACAAAGTCCCGCATTGCTGGGAATCCATTTCTAGTGTAATCAGAGCCATCCAGCAGAAACACAACATCCCTTCTGACGGCATCGCCCTCAACTGTGAAATGTTCAGAGTAAAAAACAACGTCAAAACACAGAATTTGGGTTGTTCTACTGCATCAGTTATTTGGCACCATAAAGTGCTGCAAATGACATT
This sequence comes from Lepisosteus platostomus, assembly GCF_059453375.1. Taxonomy (NCBI): domain Eukaryota; kingdom Metazoa; phylum Chordata; class Actinopteri; order Semionotiformes; family Lepisosteidae; genus Lepisosteus; species Lepisosteus platostomus. The sequence goes on along the minus strand of NC_142624.1, from coordinate 31,973,303 downwards.
CAGAAAAGAAATGCAAAAAACATCTACTGGAATAACACACCAATTTTGTTACTGGAACCCACATGAAGAGACCATCAAATTTGCAATATATCATTGTCGTTTAGAATAATAAGACTGCACCGATATTTTGGTCTGAATTAAGAGATTCAGAATATTTTCACCAAGTGGAAAAAGAACAACTCCATGTAGATTGAGCAACAAACGACAAGAAACTACAAAGAACAGAATATTGACTTGAAGCCATCTCACAGAAAAGGACACTGAGAGAGCCTGAACAAAGCAAGAGGAGTGAACGTTAAACTACTGTATGCTCCAAGTACCTTCACAGAATGCTTTATCAAATTTATATTGGGAAATTTCCACAAAATCACTCCTTATTGCAGTTCTTGTACAACTAGCAAAACATATTTCTCTATACTTCAACTTTTCTTACCCAACACAGTTGGTGTTCCTGGTGTGATCTCAACAACTACGGTATTAACAGATAAAAGAAGTTGCTCTTGGACTGCTGGGAGGTCAGAGAATTCAGACACTGAAAGAGCATAACTAGGATCGTAGGTAATCTTTTGCAATTCTCTGCTATCAGAGCTCCTCGTTCCAATTGCAAAGATCAACACTCCAAGTTCCTTCAGGGCCGCAGCTGGTGCTTCAACGCTGTCACTAGATCTTCCACCAGACAGCACAACAACAATCTGAGGGACACCCTCAGGACGTCTGCTGCCGGCAGATGCAGTAAAGACTCTGTCCTTAACAAACTGAAGGGCTGCCCCAGTGTTCAGTGGCCTTCCTCCTTTGTGTCTAAGGCCTTTCACACTGTTAATGACATCCTCCTTTGTTGAGTATGTATTTAGATAGAAGTTAGCTGCTGGATCATTACTGTATTGGACTACAGCAACCCGATCTTTGTTTTCGTCAACTTGGAGCTTCTCTACCACTCTCTGAACAAAGTCCCGCATTGCTGGGAATCCATTTCTAGTGGAATCAGAGCCATCCAGCAGAAACACAACATCCCTTCTGATGGCATCGCCCTCAACTGTGAAATGTTCAGAGTAAAAAACAACGTCAAAACACAGAATTTGGGTTGTTCTACTGCATCAGTTATTTGGCACCATCAAGTGCTGCAAATGACATTCAGAAAAGAAATGCAAAAAACATCTACTGGAATAACACACCAATTTTGTTACTGGAACCCACATGAAGAGACCATCAAATTTGCAATATATCATTGTCGTTTAGAATAATTAGACTGCACCGATAATTTGGTCTGAATTAAGAGATTCAGAATATTTTCACCAAGTGGAAAAAGAACAACTCCATGTAGATTGAGCAACAAACGACAAGAAACTACAAAGAACAGAATATTGACTTGAAGCCATCTCACAGAAAAGGACACTGAGAGAGCCTGAACAAAGCAAGAGGAGTGAACGTTAAACTACTGTATGCTCCAAGTACCTTCACAGAATGCTTTATCAAATTTATATTGGGAAATTTCCACAAAATCACTCCTTATTGCAGTTCTTGTACAACTAGCAAAACATATTTCTCTATACTTCTACTTTTCTTACCCAACACAGTTGGTGTTCCTGGTGTGATCTCAACAACTACGGTATTAACAGATGAAAGAAGTTGCTCTTGGACTGCTGGGAGGTCAGAGAATTCAGACACTGAAAGAGCATAACTAGGATCGTAGGTAATCTTTTGCAATTCTCTGCTATCAGAGCTCCTCGTTCCAATTGCAAAGATCAACACTCCAAGTTCCTTCAGGGCCGCAGCTGGTGCTTCAACGCTGTCACTAGATCTTCCACCAGACAGCACAACAACAATCTGAGGGACACCCTCAGGACGTCTGCTGCCGGCAGATGCAGTAAAGACTCTGTCCTTAACAAACTGAAGGGCTGCCCCAGTGTTCAGTGGCCTTCCTCCTTTGTGTCTAAGGCCTTTCACACTGTTAATGACATCCTCCTTTGTTGAGTATGTATTTAGATAGAAGTTAGCTGCTGGATCATTACTGTATTGGACTACAGCAACCCGATCTTTGTTTTCGTCAACTTGGAGCTTCTCTACCACTCTCTGAACAAAGTCCCGCATTGCTGGGAATCCATTTCTAGTGTAATCAGAGCCATCCAGCAGAAACACAACATCCCTTCTGACGGCATCGCCCTCAACTGTGAAATGTTCAGAGTAAAAAACAACGTCAAAACACAGAATTTGGGTTGTTCTACTGCATCAGTTATTTGGCACCATCAAGTGCTGCAAATGACATTCAGAAAAGAAATGCAAAAAACATCTACTGGAATAACACACCAATTTTGTTACTGGAACCCACATGAAGAGACCATCAAATTTGCAATATATCATTGTCGTTTAGAATAATTAGACTGCACCGATAATTTGGTCTGAATTAAGAGATTCAGAATATTTTCACCAAGTGGAAAAAGAACAACTCCATGTAGATTGAGCAACAAACGACAAGAAACTACAAAGAACAGAATATTGACTTGAAGCCATCTCACAGTAAAGGACACTGAGAGAGCCTGAACAAAGCAAGAGGAGTGAACGTTAAACTACTGTATGCTCCAAGTACCTTCACAGATTGCTTTATCAAATTTATATTGGGAAATTTCCACAAAATCACTCCTTATTGCAGTTCTTGTACAACTAGCAAAACATGTTTCTCTATACTTCTACTTTTCTTACCCAACACAGTTGGTGTTCGTGGTCTGATCTCAACAACTACGGTATTAACAGATGAAAGAAGTTGCTCTTGGACTGCTGGGAGGTCAGAGAATTCAGACACTGAAAGAGCATAACTAGGATCGTAGGTAATCTTTTGCAATTCTCTGCTATCAGAGCTCCTCGTTCCAATTGCAAAGATCAACACTCCAAGTTCCTTCAGGGCCGCAGCTGGTGCTTCAACGCTGTCACTAGATCTTCCACCAGACAGCACAACAACAATCTGAGGGACACCCTCAGGACGTCTGCTGCCGGCAGATGCAGTAAAGACTCTGTCCTTAACAAACTGAAGGGCTGCCCCAGTGTTCAGTGGCCTTCCTCCTTTGTGTCTAAGGCCTTTCACACTGTTAATGACATCCTCCTTTGTTGAGTATGTATTTAGATAGAAGTTAGCTGCTGGATCATTACTGTATTGGACTACAGCAACCCGATCTTTGTTTTCGTCAACTTGGAGCTTCTCTACCACTCTCTGAACAAAGTCCCGCATTGCTGGGAATCCATTTCTAGTGGAATCAGAGCCATCCAGCAGAAACACAACATCCCTTCTGACGGCATCGCCCTCAACTGTGAAATGTTCAGAGTAAAAAACAACGTCAAAACACAGAATTTGGGTTGTTCTACTGCATCAGTTATTTGGCACCATCAAGTGCTGCAAATGACATTCAGAAAAGAAATGCAAAAAACATCTACTGGAATAACACACCAATTTTGTTACTGGAACCCACATGAAGAGACCATCAAATTTGCAATATATCATTGTCGTTTAGAATAATTAGACTGCACCGATAATTTGGTCTGAATTAAGAGATTCAGAATATTTTCACCAAGTGGAAAAAGAACAACTCCATGTACTGTAGATTGAGCAACAAACGACAAGAAACTACAAAGAACAGAATATTGACTTGAAGCCATCTCACAGAAAAGGACACTGAGAGAGCCTGAACAAAGCAAGAGGAGTGAACGTTAAACTACTGTATGCTCCAAGTACCTTCACAGAATGCTTTATCAAATTTATATTGGGAAATTTCCACAAAATTACTCCTTATTGCAGTTCTTGTACAACTAGCAAAACATATTTCTCTATACTTCTACTTTTCTTACCCAACACAGTTGGTGTTCCTGGTGTGATCTCAACAACTACGGTATTAACAGATGAAAGAAGTTGCTCTTGGACTGCTGGGAGGTCAGAGAATTCAGACACTGAAAGAGCATAACTAGGATCGTAGGTAATCTTTTGCAATTCTCTGCTATCAGAGCTCCTCGTTCCAATTGCAAAGATCAACACTCCAAGTTCCTTCAGGGCCGCAGCTGGTGCTTCAACGCTGTCACTAGATCTTCCACCAGACAGCACAACAACAATCTGAGGGACACCCTCAGGACGTCTGCTGCCGGCAGATGCAGTAAAGACTCTGTCCTTAACAAACTGAAGGGCTGCCCCAGTGTTCAGTGGCCTTCCTCCTTTGTGTCTAAGGCCTTTCACACTGTTAATGACATCCTCCTTTGTTGAGTATGTATTTAGATAGAAGTTAGCTGCTGGATCATTACTGTATTGGACTACAGCAACCCGATCTTTGTTTTCGTCAACTTGGAGCTTCTCTACCACTCTCTGAACAAAGTCCCGCATTGCTGGGAATCCATTTCTAGTGGAATCAGAGCCATCCAGCAGAAACACAACATCCCTTCTGACGGCATCGCCCTCAACTGTGAAATGTTCAGAGTAAAAAACAACGTCAAAACACAGAATTTGGGTTGTTCTACTGCATCAGTTATTTGGCACCATCAAGTGCTGCAAATGACATTCAGAAAAGAAATGCAAAAAACATCTACTGGAATAACACACCAATTTTGTTACTGGAACCCACATGAAGAGACCATCAAATTTGCAATATATCATTGTCGTTTAGAATAATTAGACTGCACCGATAATTTGGTCTGAATTAAGAGATTCAGAATATTTTCACCAAGTGGAAAAAGAACAACTCCATGTAGATTGAGCAACAAACGACAAGAAACTACAAAGAACAGAATATTGACTTGAAGCCATCTCACAGTAAAGGACACTGAGAGAGCCTGAACAAAGCAAGAGGAGTGAACGTTAAACTACTGTATGCTCCAAGTACCTTCACAGATTGCTTTATCAAATTTATATTGGGAAATTTCCACAAAATCACTCCTTATTGCAGTTCTTGTACAACTAGCAAAACATGTTTCTCTATACTTCTACTTTTCTTACCCAACACAGTTGGTGTTCCTGGTGTGATCTCAACAACTACGGTATTAACAGATGAAAGAAGTTGCTCTTGGACTGCTGGGAGGTCAGAGAATTCAGACACTGAAAGAGCATAACTAGGATCGTAGGTAATCTTTTGCAATTCTCTGCTATCAGAGCTCCTCGTTCCAATTGCAAAGATCAACACTCCAAGTTCCTTCAGGGCCGCAGCTGGTGCTTCAACGCTGTCACTAGATCTTCCACCAGACAGCACAACAACAATCTGAGGGACACCCTCAGGACGTCTGCTGCCGGCAGATGCAGTAAAGACTCTGTCCTTAACAAACTGAAGGGCTGCCCCAGTGTTCAGTGGCCTTCCTCCTTTGTGTCTAAGGCCTTTCACACTGTTAATGACATCCTCCTTTGTTGAGTATGTATTTAGATAGAAGTTAGCTGCTGGATCATTACTGTATTGGACTACAGCAACCCGATCTTTGTTTTCGTCAACTTGGAGCTTCTCTACCACTCTCTGAACAAAGTCCCGCATTGCTGGGAATCCATTTCTAGTGGAATCAGAGCCATCCAGCAGAAACACAACATCCCTTCTGACGGCATCGCCCTCAACTGTGAAATGTTCAGAGTAAAAAACAACGTCAAAACACAGAATTTGGGTTGTTCTACTGCATCAGTTATTTGGCACCATCAAGTGCTGCAAATGACATTCAGAAAAGAAATGCAAAAAACATCTACTGGAATAACACACCAATTTTGTTACTGGAACCCACATGAAGAGACCATCAAATTTGCAATATATCATTGTCGTTTAGAATAATTAGACTGCACCGATAATTTGGTCTGAATTAAGAGATTCAGAATATTTTCACCAAGTGGAAAAAGAACAACTCCATGTAGATTGAGCAACAAACGACAAGAAACTACAAAGAACAGAATATTGACTTGAAGCCATCTCACAGTAAAGGACACTGAGAGAGCCTGAACAAAGCAAGAGGAGTGAACGTTAAACTACTGTATGCTCCAAGTACCTTCACAGATTGCTTTATCAAATTTATATTGGGAAATTTCCACAAAATCACTCCTTATTGCAGTTCTTGTACAACTAGCAAAACATGTTTCTCTATACTTCTACTTTTCTTACCCAACACAGTTGGTGTTCCTGGTGTGATCTCAACAACTACGGTATTAACAGATGAAAGAAGTTGCTCTTGGACTGCTGGGAGGTCAGAGAATTCAGACACTGAAAGAGCATAACTAGGATCGTAGGTAATCTTTTGCAATTCTCTGCTATCAGAGCTCCTCGTTCCAATTGCAAAGATCAACACTCCAAGTTCCTTCAGGGCCGCAGCTGGTGCTTCAACGCTGTCACTAGATCTTCCACCAGACAGCACAACAACAATCTGAGGGACACCCTCAGGACGTCTGCTGCCGGCAGATGCAGTAAAGACTCTGTCCTTAACAAACTGAAGGGCTGCCCCAGTGTTCAGTGGCCTTCCTCCTTTGTGTCTAAGGCCTTTCACACTGTTAATGACATCCTCCTTTGTTGAGTATGTATTTAGATAGAAGTTAGCTGCTGGATCATTACTGTATTGGACTACAGCAACCCGATCTTTGTTTTCGTCAACTTGGAGCTTCTCTACCACTCTCTGAACAAAGTCCCGCATTGCTGGGAATCCATTTCTAGTGGAATCAGAGCCATCCAGCAGAAACACAACATCCCTTCTGACGGCATCGCCCTCAACTGTGAAATGTTCAGAGTAAAAAACAACGTCAAAACACAGAATTTGGGTTGTTCTACTGCATCAGTTATTTGGCACCATCAAGTGCTGCAAATGACATTCAGAAAAGAAATGCAAAAAACATCTACTGGAATAACACACCAATTTTGTTACTGGAACCCACATGAAGAGACCATCAAATTTGCAATATATCATTGTCGTTTAGAATAATTAGACTGCACCGATAATTTGGTCTGAATTAAGAGATTCAGAATATTTTCACCAAGTGGAAAAAGAACAACTCCATGTAGATTGAGCAACAAACGACAAGAAACTACAAAGAACAGAATATTGACTTGAAGCCATCTCACAGTAAAGGACACTGAGAGAGCCTGAACAAAGCAAGAGGAGTGAACGTTAAACTACTGTATGCTCCAAGTACCTTCACAGATTGCTTTATCAAATTTATATTGGGAAATTTCCACAAAATCACTCCTTATTGCAGTTCTTGTACAACTAGCAAAACATGTTTCTCTATACTTCTACTTTTCTTACCCAACACAGTTGGTGTTCCTGGTGTGATCTCAACAACTACGGTATTAACAGATGAAAGAAGTTGCTCTTGGACTGCTGGGAGGTCAGAGAATTCAGACACTGAAAGAGCATAACTAGGATCGTAGGTAATCTTTTGCAATTCTCTGCTATCAGAGCTCCTCGTTCCAATTGCAAAGATCAACACTCCAAGTTCCTTCAGGGCCGCAGCTGGTGCTTCAACGCTGTCACTAGATCTTCCACCAGACAGCACAACAACAATCTGAGGGACACCCTCAGGACGTCTGCTGCCGGCAGATGCAGTAAAGACTCTGTCCTTAACAAACTGAAGGGCTGCCCCAGTGTTCAGTGGCCTTCCTCCTTTGTGTCTAAGGCCTTTCACACTGTTAATGACATCCTCCTTTGTTGAGTATGTATTTAGATAGAAGTTAGCTGCTAGATCATTACTGTATTGGACTACAGCAACCCGATCTTTGTTTTCGTCAACTTGGAGCTTCTCTACCACTCTCTGAACAAAGTCCCGCATTGCTGGGAATCCATTTCTAGTGGAATCAGAGCCATCCAGCAGAAACACAACATCCCTTCTGACGGCATCGCCCTCAACTGTGAAATGTTCAGAGTAAAAAACAACGTCAAAACACAGAATTTGGGTTGTTCTACTGCATCAGTTATTTGGCACCATCAAGTGCTGCAAATGACATTCAGAAAAGAAATGCAAAAAACATCTACTGGAATAACACACCAATTTTGTTACTGGAACCCACATGAAGAGACCATCAAATTTGCAATATATCATTGTCGTTTAGAATAATTAGACTGCACCGATAATTTGGTCTGAATTAAGAGATTCAGAATATTTTCACCAAGTGGAAAAAGAACAACTCCATGTAGATTGAGCAACAAACGACAAGAAACTACAAAGAACAGAATATTGACTTGAAGCCATCTCACAGTAAAGGACACTGAGAGAGCCTGAACAAAGCAAGAGGAGTGAACGTTAAACTACTGTATGCTCCAAGTACCTTCACAGATTGCTTTATCAAATTTATATTGGGAAATTTCCACAAAATCACTCCTTATTGCAGTTCTTGTACAACTAGCAAAACATATTTCTCTATACTTCTACTTTTCTTACCCAACACAGTTGGTGTTCCTGGTGTGATCTCAACAACTACGGTATTAACAGATGAAAGAAGTTGCTCTTGGACTGCTGGGAGGTCAGAGAATTCAGACACTGAAAGAGCATAACTAGGATCGTAGGTAATCTTTTGCAATTCTCTGCTATCAGAGCTCCTCGTTCCAATTGCAAAGATCAACACTCCAAGTTCCTTCAGGGCCGCAGCTGGTGCTTCAACGCTGTCACTAGATCTTCCACCAGACAGCACAACAACAATCTGAGGGACACCCTCAGGACGTCTGCTGCCGGCAGATGCAGTAAAGACTCTGTCCTTAACAAACTGAAGGGCTGCCCCAGTGTTCAGTGGCCTTCCTCCTTTGTGTCTAAGGCCTTTCACACTGTTAATGACATCCTCCTTTGTTGAGTATGTATTTAGATAGAAGTTAGCTGCTGGATCATTACTGTATTGGACTACAGCAACCCGATCTTTGTTTTCGTCAACTTGGAGCTTCTCTACCACTCTCTGAACAAAGTCCCGCATTGCTGGGAATCCATTTCTAGTGGAATCAGAGCCATCCAGCAGAAACACAACATCCCTTCTGACGGCATCGCCCTCAACTGTGAAATGTTCAGAGTAAAAAACAACGTCAAAACACAGAATTTGGGTTGTTCTACTGCATCAGTTATTTGGCACCATCAAGTGCTGCAAATGACATTCAGAAAAGAAATGCAAAAAACATCTACTGGAATAACACACCAATTTTGTTACTGGAACCCACATGAAGAGACCATCAAATTTGCAATATATCATTGTCGTTTAGAATAATTAGACTGCACCGATAATTTGGTCTGAATTAAGAGATTCAGAATATTTTCACCAAGTGGAAAAAGAACAACTCCATGTAGATTGAGCAACAAACGACAAGAAACTACAAAGAACAGAATATTGACTTGAAGCCATCTCACAGTAAAGGACACTGAGAGAGCCTGAACAAAGCAAGAGGAGTGAACGTTAAACTACTGTATGCTCCAAGTACCTTCACAGATTGCTTTATCAAATTTATATTGGGAAATTTCCACAAAATCACTCCTTATTGCAGTTCTTGTACAACTAGCAAAACATGTTTCTCTATACTTCTACTTTTCTTACCCAACACAGTTGGTGTTCCTGGTGTGATCTCAACAACTACGGTATTAACAGATGAAAGAAGTTGCTCTTGGACTGCTGGGAGGTCAGAGAATTCAGACACTGAAAGAGCATAACTAGGATCGTAGGTAATCTTTTGCAATTCTCTGCTATCAGAGCTCCTCGTTCCAATTGCAAAGATCAACACTCCAAGTTCCTTCAGGGCCGCAGCTGGTGCTTCAACGCTGTCACTAGATCTTCCACCAGACAGCACAACAACAATCTGAGGGACACCCTCAGGACGTCTGCTGCCGGCAGATGCAGTAAAGACTCTGTCCTTAACAAACTGAAGGGCTGCCCCAGTGTTCAGTGGCCTTCCTCCTTTGTGTCTAAGGCCTTTCACACTGTTAATGACATCCTCCTTTGTTGAGTATGTATTTAGATAGAAGTTAGCTGCTGGATCATTACTGTATTGGACTACAGCAACCCGATCTTTGTTTTCGTCAACTTGGAGCTTCTCTACCACTCTCTGAACAAAGTCCCGCATTGCTGGGAATCCATTTCTAGTGGAATCAGAGCCATCCAGCAGAAACACAACATCCCTTCTGACGGCATCGCCCTCAACTGTGAAATGTTCAGAGTAAAAAACAACGTCAAAACACAGAATTTGGGTTGTTCTACTGCATCAGTTATTTGGCACCATCAAGTGCTGCAAATGACATTCAGAAAAGAAATGCAAAAAACATCTACTGGAATAACACACCAATTTTGTTACTGGAACCCACATGAAGAGACCATCAAATTTGCAATATATCATTGTCGTTTAGAATAATTAGACTGCACCGATAATTTGGTCTGAATTAAGAGATTCAGAATATTTTCACCAAGTGGAAAAAGAACAACTCCATGTAGATTGAGCAACAAACGACAAGAAACTACAAAGAACAGAATATTGACTTGAAGCCATCTCACAGAAAAGGACACTGAGAGAGCCTGAACAAAGCAAGAGGAGTGAACGTTAAACTACTGTATGCTCCAAGTACCTTCACAGAATGCTTTATCAAATTTATATTGGGAAATTTCCACAAAATCACTCCTTATTGCAGTTCTTGTACAACTAGCAAAACATATTTCTCTATACTTCTACTTTTCTTACCCAACACAGTTGGTGTTCCTGGTGTGATCTCAACAACTACGGTATTAACAGATGAAAGAAGTTGCTCTTGGACTGCTGGGAGGTCAGAGAATTCAGACACTGAAAGAGCATAACTAGGATCGTAGGTAATCTTTTGCAATTCTCTGCTATCAGAGCTCCTCGTTCCAATTGCAAAGATCAACACTCCAAGTTCCTTCAGGGCCGCAGCTGGTGCTTCAACGCTGTCACTAGATCTTCCACCAGACAGCACAACAACAATCTGAGGGACACCCTCAGGACGTCTGCTGCCGGCAGATGCAGTAAAGACTCTGTCCTTAACAAACTGAAGGGCTGCCCCAGTGTTCAGTGGCCTTCCTCCTTTGTGTCTAAGGCCTTTCACACTGTTAATGACATCCTCCTTTGTTGAGTATGTATTTAGATAGAAGTTAGCTGCTGGATCATTACTGTATTGGACTACAGCAACCCGATCTTTGTTTTCGTCAACTTGGAGCTTCTCTACCACTCTCTGAACAAAGTCCCGCATTGCTGGGAATCCATTTCTAGTGTAATCAGAGCCATCCAGCAGAAACACAACATCCCTTCTGACGGCATCGCCCTCAACTGTGAAATGTTCAGAGTAAAAAACAACGTCAAAACACAGAATTTGGGTTGTTCTACTGCATCAGTTATTTGGCACCATCAAGTGCTGCAAATGACATTCAGAAAAGAAATGCAAAAAACATCTACTGGAATAACACACCAATTTTGTTACTGGAACCCACATGAAGAGACCATCAAATTTGCAATATATCATTGTCGTTTAGAATAATTAGACTGCACCGATAATTTGGTCTGAATTAAGAGATTCAGAATATTTTCACCAAGTGGAAAAAGAACAACTCCATGTAGATTGAGCAACAAACGACAAGAAACTACAAAGAACAGAATATTGACTTGAAGCCATCTCACAGTAAAGGACACTGAGAGAGCCTGAACAAAGCAAGAGGAGTGAACGTTAAACTACTGTATGCTCCAAGTACCTTCACAGATTGCTTTATCAAATTTATATTGGGAAATTTCCACAAAATCACTCCTTATTGCAGTTCTTGTACAACTAGCAAAACATATTTCTCTATACTTCTACTTTTCTTACCCAACACAGTTGGTGTTCCTGGTGTGATCTCAACAACTACGGTATTAACAGATGAAAGAAGTTGCTCTTGGACTGCTGGGAGGTCAGAGAATTCAGACACTGAAAGAGCATAACTAGGATGGTAGGCAATCTTTTGCAATTCTCTGCTATCAGAGCTCCTCGTTCCAATTGCAAAGATCAACACTCCAAGTTCCTTCAGGGCCGCAGCTGGTGCTTCAACGCTGTCACTAGATCTTCCACCAGACAGCACAACAACAATCTGAGGGACACCCTCAGGACGTCTGCTGCCGGCAGATGCAGTAAAGACTCTGTCCTTAACAAACTGAAGGGCTGCCCCAGTGTTCAGTGGCCTTCCTCCTTTGTGTCTAAGGCCTTTCACACTGTTAATGACATCCTCCTTTGTTGAGTATGTATTTAGATAGAAGTTAGCTGCTGGATCATTACTGTATTGGACTACAGCAACCCGATCTTTGTTTTCGTCAACTTGGAGCTTCTCTACCACTCTCTGAACAAAGTCCCGCATTGCTGGGAATCCATTTCTAGTGGAATCAGAGCCATCCAGCAGAAACACAACATCCCTTCTGACGGCATCGCCCTCAACTGTGAAATGTTCAGAGTAAAAAACAACGTCAAAACACAGAATTTGGGTTGTTCTACTGCATCAGTTATTTGGCACCATCAAGTGCTGCAAATTACATTCAGAAAAGAAATGCAAAAAACATCTACTGGAATAACACACCAATTTTGTTACTGGAACCCACATGAAGAGACCATCAAATTTGCAATATATCATTGTCGTTTAGAATAATTAGACTGCACCGATAATTTGGTCTGAATTAAGAGATTCAGAATATTTTCACCAAGTGGAAAAAGAACAACTCCATGTAGATTGAGCAACAAACGACAAGAAACTACAAAGAACAGAATATTGACTTGAAGCCATCTCACAGAAAAGGACACTGAGAGAGCCTGAACAAAGCAAGAGGAGTGAACGTTAAACTACTGTATGCTCCAAGTACCTTCACAGAATGCTTTATCAAATTTATATTGGGAAATTTCCACAAAATCACTCCTTATTGCAGTTCTTGTACAACTAGCAAAACATATTTCTCTATACTTCTACTTTTCTTACCCAACACAGTTGGTGTTCCTGGTGTGATCTCAACAACTACGGTATTAACAGATGAAAGAAGTTGCTCTTGGACTGCTGGGAGGTCAGAGAATTCAGACACTGAAAGAGCATAACTAGGATCGTAGGTAATCTTTTGCAATTCTCTGCTATCAGAGCTCCTCGTTCCAATTGCAAAGATCAACACTCCAAGTTCCTTCAGGGCCGCAGCTGGTGCTTCAACGCTGTCACTAGATCTTCCACCAGCCAGCACAACAACAATCTGAGGGACACCCTCAGGACGTCTGCTGCCGGCAGATGCAGTAAAGACTCTGTCCTTAACAAACTGAAGGGCTGCCCCAGTGTTCAGTGGCCTTCCTCCTTTGTGTCTAAGGCCTTTCACACTGTTAATGACATCCTCCTTTGTTGAGTATGTATTTAGATAGAAGTTAGCTGCTGGATCATTACTGTATTGGACTACAGCAACCCGATCTTTGTTTTCATCAACTCGGAGCTTCTCCACCACTCTCTGAACAAAGTCCCGCATTGCTGGGAATCCATTTCTAGTGGAATCAGAGCCATCCAGCAGAAACACAACATCCCTTCTGACGGCATCGCCCTCAACTGTGAAATGTTCAGAGTAAAAAACAACGTCAAGACACAGAATTTGGGTTGTTCTACTACATCAGTTATTTGGCACCATAAAGTGCTGCAAATGACATTCAGAAAAGAAATGCAAAAAACATCTACTGGAATAACACACCAATTTTGTTACTGGAACCCACATGAAGAGACCAACAAATTTGCAATATATCATTGTCGTTTAGAATAATTAGACTGCACCGATATTTTGGTCTGAATTAAGAGATTCAGAATATTTTCACCAAGTGGAAAAAGAACAACTCCATGTAGATTGAGCAACAAACGACAAGAAACTACAAAGAACAGAATATTGACTTGAAGCCATCTCACAGAAAAGGACACTGAGAGAGCCTGAACAAAGCAAGAGGAGTGAACGTTAAACTACTGTATGCTCCAAGTACCTTCACAGAATGCTTTATCAAATTGATATTGGGAAATTTCCACAAAATCACTCCTTATTGCAGTTCTTGTACAACTAGCAAAACATATTTCTCTATACTTCTACTTTTCTTACCCAACACAGTTGGTGTTCCTGGTGTGATCTCAACAACTACGGTATTAACAGATGAAAGAAGTTGCTCTTGGACTGCTGGGAGGTCAGAGAATTCAGACACTGAAAGAGCATAACTAGGATCGTAGGCAATCTTTTGCAATTCTCTGCTATCAGAGCTCCTCGTTCCAATTGCAAAGATCAACACTCCAAGTTCCTTCAAGGCCGCAGCTGGTGCTTCAACGCTGTCACTAGATTTTCCACCAGCCAGCACAACAACAATCTGAGGGACACCCTCAGGACGTCTGCTGCCGGCAGATGCAGTAAAGACTCTGTCCTTAACAAACTGAAGGGCTGCCCCAGTGTACAGTGGCCTTCCTCCTTTGTGTCTAAGGCCTTTCACACTGTTAATGACATCCTCCTTTGTTGAGTATGTATTTAGATAGAAGTTAGCTGCTGGATCATTACTGTATTGGACTACAGCAACCCGATCTTTGTTTTCGTCAACTTGGAGCTTCTCTACCACTCTCTGAACAAAGTCCCGCATTGCTGGGAATCCATTTCTAGTGGAATCAGAGCCATCCAGCAGAAACACAACATCCCTTCTGACGGCATCGCCCTCAACTGTGAAATGTTCAGAGTAAAAAACAACGTCAAAACACAGAATTTGGGTTGTTCTACTGCATCAGTTATTTGGCACCATCAAGTGCTGCAAATGACATTCAGAAAAGAAATGCAAAAAACATCTACTGGAACAACACACCAATTGTGTTACTGGAACCCACATGAAAAGACCATCAAATTTGCAATATATCATTATCGTTTAGAATAATTAGACTGCACCGATAATTTGGTCTGAATTAAAAGATTCAGAATATTTTCACCAAGTGGAAAAAGAACAACTCCATGTAGATTGAGCAACAAACGACAAGAAACTACAAAGCACAGAATACTGGCTTGAAGCCATCTCACAGAAAAGGACACTGAGAGAGCCTGAACAAAGCAAGAGGAGTGAACGTTAAACTACTGTATGCTCCAAGTACCTTCACAGAATGCTTTATCAAATTGATATTGGGAAATTTCCACAAAATCACTCCTTATTGCAGTTCTTGTACAACTAGCAAAACATATTTCTCTATACTTCTACTTTTCTTACCCAACACAGTTGGTGTTCGTGGTCTGATCTCAACAACTACGGTATTAACAGATGAAAGAAGTTGCTCTTGGACTGCTGGGAGGTCAGAGAATTCAGACACTGAAAGAGCATAACTAGGATCGTAGGCAATCTTTTGCAATTCTCTGCTATCAGAGCTCCTCGTTCCAATTGCAAAGATCAACACTCCAAGTTCCTTCAGGGCCGCAGCTGGTGCTTCAACGCTGTCACTAGATTTTCCACCAGACAGCACAACAACAATCTGAGGGACACCCTCAGGACGTCTGCTGCCGGCAGATGCAGTAAAGACTCTGTCCTTAACAAACTGAAGGGCTGCCCCAGTGTTCAGTGGCCTTCCTCCTTTGTGTCTAAGGCCTTTCACACTGTTAATGACATCCTCCTTTGTTGAGTATGTATTTAGATAGAAGTTAGCTGCTGGATCATTACTGTATTGGACTACAGCAACCCGATCTTTGTTTTCATCAACTCGGAGCTTCTCCACCACTCTCTGAACAAAGTCCCGCATTGCTGGGAATCCATTTCTAGTGGAATCAGAGCCATCCAGCAGAAACACAACATCCCTTCTGACGGCATCGCCCTCAACTGTGAAATGTTCAGAGTAAAAAACAACGTCAAAACACAGAATTTGGGTTGTTCTACTGCATCAGTTATTTGGCACCATCAAGTGCTGCAAATGACATTCAGAAAAGAAATGCAAAAAACATCTACTGGAATAACACACCGATTTTGTTACTGGAACCCACATGAAGAGACCATCAAATTTGGAATATATCATTGTCGTTTAGAATAATGAGACTGCACCGATATTTTGGTCTGAATTAAGAGATTCAGAATATTTTTACCAAGTGGAAAAAGAACAACTCCATGTAGATTGAGCAACAAACGACAAGAAACTACAAAGCACAGAATACTGGCTTGAAGCCATCTCACAGAAAAGGACACTGAGAGAGCCTGAACAAAGCAAGAGGAGTGAACGTTAAACTACTGTATGCTCCAAGTACCTTCACAGAATGCTTTATCAAATTGATATTGGGAAATTTCCACAAAATCACTCCTTATTGCAGTTCTTGTACAACTAGCAAAACATGTTTCTCTATACTTCTACTTTTCTTACCCAACACAGTTGGTGTTCGTGGTCTGATCTCAACAACTACGGTATTAACAGATGAAAGAAGTTGCTCTTGGACTGCTGGGAGGTCAGAGAATTCAGACACTGAAAGAGCATAACTAGGATCGTAGGCAATCTTTTGCAATTCTCTGCTATCAGAGCTCCTCGTTCCAATTGCAAAGATCAACACTCCAAGTTCCTTCAGGGCCGCAGCTGGTGCTTCAACGCTGTCACTAGATTTTCCACCAGACAGCACAACAACAATCTGAGGGACACCCTCAGGACGTCTGCTGCCGGCAGATGCAGTAAAGACTCTGTCCTTAACAAACTGAAGGGCTGCCCCAGTGTTCAGTGGCCTTCCTCCTTTGTGTCTAAGGCCTTTCACACTGTTAATGACATCCTCCTTTGATGAGTATGTATTTAGATAGAAGTTAGCTGCTGGATCATTACTGTATTGGACTACAGCAACCCGATCTTTGTTTTCATCAACTCGGAGCTTCTCCACCACTCTCTGAACAAAGTCCCGCATTGCTGGGAATCCATTTCTAGTGGAATCAGAGCCATCCAGCAGAAACACAACATCCCTTCTGACGGCATCGCCCTCAACTGTGAAATGTTCAGAGTAAAAAACAACGTCAAAACACAGAATTTGGGTTGTTCTACTGCATCAGTTATTTGGCACCATCAAGTGCTGCAAATGACATTCAGAAAAGAAATGCAAAAAACATCTACTGGAATAACACACCGATTTTGTTACTGGAACCCACATGAAGAGACCATCAAATTTGGAATATATCATTGTCGTTTAGAATAATGAGACTGCACCGATATTTTGGTCTGAATTAAGAGATTCAGAATATTTTTACCAAGTGGAAAAAGAACAACTCCATGTAGATTGAGCAACAAACGACAAGAAACTACAAAGCACAGAATACTGGCTTGAAGCCATCTCACAGAAAAGGACACTGAGAGAGCCTGAACAAAGCAAGAGGAGTGAACGTTAAACTACTGTATGCTCCAAGTACCTTCACAGAATGCTTTATCAAATTGATATTGGGAAATTTCCACAAAATCACTCCTTATTGCAGTTCTTGTACAACTAGCAAAACATGTTTCTCTATACTTCTACTTTTCTTACCCAACACAGTTGGTGTTCGTGGTCTGATCTCAACAACTACGGTATTAACAGATGAAAGAAGTTGCTCTTGGACTGCTGGGAGGTCAGAGAATTCAGACACTGAAAGAGCATAACTAGGATCGTAGGCAATCTTTTGCAATTCTCTGCTATCAGAGCTCCTCGTTCCAATTGCAAAGATCAACACTCCAAGTTCCTTCAGGGCCGCAGCTGGTGCTTCAACGCTGTCACTAGATTTTCCACCAGACAGCACAACAACAATCTGAGGGACACCCTCAGGACGTCTGCTGCCGGCAGATGCAGTAAAGACTCTGTCCTTAACAAACTGAAGGGCTGCCCCAGTGTTCAGTGGCCTTCCTCCTTTGTGTCTAAGGCCTTTCACACTGTTAATGACATCCTCCTTTGATGAGTATGTATTTAGATAGAAGTTAGCTGCTGGATCATTACTGTATTGGACTACAGCAACCCGATCTTTGTTCTCGTCAACTTGGAGCTTCTCTACCACTCTCTGAACAAAGTCCCGCATTGCTGGGAATCCATTTCTAGTGGAATCAGAGCCATCCAGCAGAAACACAACATCCCTTCTGACGGCATCGCCCTCAACTGTGAAATGTTCAGAGTAAAAAACAACGTCAAAACACAGAATTTGGGTTGTTCTACTGCATCAGTTATTTGGCACCATCACGTGCTGCAAATGACATTCAGAAAAGAAATGCAAAAAACATCTACTGGAATAACACACCGATTTTGTTACTGGAACCCACATGAAGAGACCATCAAATTTGGAATATATCATTGTCGTTTAGAATAATGAGACTGCACCGATATTTCGGTCTGAATTAAGAGATTCAGAATATTTTCACCAAGTGGAAAAAGAACAACTCCATGTAGATTGAGCAACAAATGACAAGAAACTACAAAGCACAGAATACTGGCTTGAAGCCATCTCACAGAAAAGGACACTGAGAGAGCCTGAACAAAGCAAGAGGAGTGAACGTTAAACTACTGTATGCTCCAAGTACCTTCACAGAATGCTTTATCAAATTGATATTGGGAAATTTCCACAAAATCACTCCTTATTGCAGTTCTTGTACAACTAGCAAAACATGTTTCTCTATACTTCTACTTTTCTTACCCAACACAGTTGGTGTTCCTGGTGTGATCTCAACAACTACGGTACTAACAGATGAAAGAAGTTGCTCTTGGACTGCTGGGAGGTCAGAGAATTCAGACACTGAAAGAGCATAACTAGGATCGTAGGCAATCTTTTGCAATTCTCTGCTATCAGAGCTCCTCGTTCCAATTGCAAAGATCAACACTCCAAGTTCCTTCAGGGCCGCAGCTGGTGCTTCAACGCTGTCACTAGATTTTCCACCAGACAGCACAACAACAATCTGAGGGACACCCTCAGGACGTCTGCTGCCGGCAGATGCAGTAAAGATTCTGTCCTTAACAAACTGAAGGGCTGCCCCAGTGTTCAGTGGCCTTCCTCCTTTGTGTCTAAGGCCTTTCACACTGTTAATGACATCCTCCTTTGTTGAGTATGTATTTAGATAGAAGTTAGCTGCTGGATCATTACTGTATTGGACTACAGCAACCCGATCTTTGTTTTCATCAACTCGGAGCTTCTCCACCACTCTCTGAACAAAGTCCCGCATTGCTGGGAATCCATTTCTAGTGGAATCAGAGCCATCCAGCAGAAACACAACATCCCTTCTGACGGCATCGCCCTCAACTGTGAAATGTTCAGAGTAAAAAACAACGTCAAAACACAGAATTTGGGTTGTTCTACTGCATCAGTTATTTGGCACCATCAAGTGCTGCAAATGACATTCAGAAAAGAAATGCAAAAAACATCTACTGGAATAACACACCGATTTTGTTACTGGAACCCACATGAAGAGACCATCAAATTTGGAATATATCATTGTCGTTTAGAATAATGAGACTGCACCGATATTTTGGTCTGAATTAAGAGATTCAGAATATTTTTACCAAGTGGAAAAAGAACAACTCCATGTAGATTGAGCAACAAACGACAAGAAACTACAAAGCACAGAATACTGGCTTGAAGCCATCTCACAGAA
Source organism: Lepisosteus platostomus (assembly GCF_059453375.1). Lineage (NCBI taxonomy): Eukaryota > Metazoa > Chordata > Actinopteri > Semionotiformes > Lepisosteidae > Lepisosteus > Lepisosteus platostomus. The sequence continues at coordinate 31,953,801 of NC_142624.1, read as the reverse complement.
AAGGACACTGAGAGAGCCTGAACAAAGCAAGAGGAGTGAACGTTAAACTACTGTATGCTCCAAGTACCTTCACAGAATGCTTTATCAAATTGATATTGGGAAATTTGCACAAAATCACTCCTTATTGCAGTTCTTGTACAACTAGCAAAACATGTTTCTCTATACTTCTACTTTTCTTACCCAACACAGTTGGTGTTCGTGGTCTGATCTCAACAACTACGGTATTAACAGATGAAAGAAGTTGCTCTTGGACTGCTGGGAGTTCAGAGAATTCAGACACTGAAAGAGCATAACTAGGATCGTAGGCAATCTTTTGCAATTCTCTGCTATCAGAGCTCCTCGTTCCAATTGCAAAGATCAACACTCCAAGTTCCTTCAGGGCCGCAGCTGGTGCTTCAACGCTGTCACTAGATCTTCCACCAGACAGCACAACAACAATCTGAGGGACACCCTCAGGACGTCTGCTGCCGGCAGATGCAGTAAAGACTCTGTCCTTAACAAACTGAAGGGCTGCCCCAGTGTTCAGTGGCCTTCCTCCTTTGTGTCTAAGGCCTTTCACACTGTTAATGACATCCTCCTTTGTTGAGTATGTATTTAGATAGAAGTTAGCTGCTGGATCATTACTGTATTGGACTACAGCAACCCGATCTTTGTTTTCATCAACTCGGAGCTTCTCCACCACTCTCTGAACAAAGTCCCGCATTACTGGGAATCCATTTCTAGTGGAATCAGAGCCATCCAGCAGAAACACAACATCCCTTCTGACGGCATCGCCCTCAACTGTGAAATGTTCAGAGTAAAAAACAACGTCAAAACACAGAATTTGGGTTGTTCTACTGCATCAGTTATTTGGCACCATCAAGTGCTGCAAATGACATTCAGAAAAGAAATGCAAAAAACATCTACTGGAATAACACACCGATTTTGTTACTGGAACCCACATGAAGAGACCATCAAATTTGGAATATATCATTGTCGTTTAGAATAATGAGACTGCACCGATATTTTGGTCTGAATTAAGAGATTCAGAATATTTTTACCAAGTGGAAAAAGAACAACTCCATGTAGATTGAGCAACAAACGACAAGAAACTACAAAGCACAGAATACTGGCTTGAAGCCATCTCACAGAAAAGGACACTGAGAGAGCCTGAACAAAGCAAGAGGAGTGAACGTTAAACTACTGTATGCTCCAAGTACCTTCACAGAATGCTTTATCAAATTGATATTGGGAAATTTCCACAAAATCACTCCTTATTGCAGTTCTTGTACAACTAGCAAAACATGTTTCTCTATACTTCTACTTTTCTTACCCAACACAGTTGGTGTTCGTGGTCTGATCTCAACAACTACGGTATTAACAGATGAAAGAAGTTGCTCTTGGACTGCTGGGAGGTCAGAGAATTCAGACACTGAAAGAGCATAACTAGGATCGTAGGCAATCTTTTGCAATTCTCTGCTATCAGAGCTCCTCGTTCCAATTGCAAAGATCAACACTCCAAGTTCCTTCAGGGCCGCAGCTGGTGCTTCAACGCTGTCACTAGATTTTCCACCAGCCAGCACAACAACAATCTGAGGGACACCCTCAGGACGTCTGCTGCCGGCAGATGCAGTAAAGACTCTGTCCTTAACAAACTGAAGGGCTGCCCCAGTGTTCAGTGGCCTTCCTCCTTTGTGTCTAAGGCCTTTCACACTGTTAATGACATCCTCCTTTGTTGAGTATGTATTTAGATAGAAGTTAGCTGCTGGATCATTACTGTATTGGACTACAGCAACCCGATCTTTGTTTTCATCAACTCGGAGCTTCTCCACCACTCTCTGAACAAAGTCCCGCATTGCTGGGAATCCATTTCTAGTGGAATCAGAGCCATCCAGCAGAAACACAACATCCCTTCTGACGGCATCGCCCTCAACTGTGAAATGTTCAGAGTAAAAAACAACGTCAAAACACAGAATTTGGGTTGTTCTACTGCATCAGTTATTTGGCACCATCAAGTGCTGCAAATGACATTCAGAAAAGAAATGCAAAAAACATCTACTGGAATAACACACCGATTTTGTTACTGGAACCCACATGAAGAGATCATCAAATTTGCAATATATCATTGTCGTTTAGAATAATGAGACTGCACCGATACTTTGGTCTGAATTAAGAGATTCAGAATATTTTTACCAAGTGGAAAAAGAACAACTCCATGTAGATTGAGCAACAAACGACAAGAAACTACAAAGAACAGAATACTGACTTGAAGCCATCTCACAGAAAAGGACACTGAGAGAGCCTGAACAAAGCAAGAGGAGTGAACGTTAAACTACTGTATGCTCCAAGTACCTTCACAGAATGCTTTATCAAATTGATATTGGGAAATTTCCACAAAATCACTCCTTATTGCAGTTCTTGTACAACTAGCAAAACATATTTCTCTATACTTCTACTTTTCTTACCCAACACAGTTGGTGTTCCTGGTGTGATCCCAACAACTACGGTATTAACAGATGAAAGAAGTTGCTCTTGGACTGCTGGGAGGTCAGAGAATTCAGACACTGAAAGAGCATAACTAGGATCGTAGGCAATCTTTTGCAATTCTCTGCTATCAGAGCTCCTCGTTCCAATTGCAAAGATCAACACTCCAAGTTCCTTCAGGGCCGCAGCTGGTGCTTCAACGCTGTCACTAGATTTTCCACCAGACAGCACAACAACAATCTGAGGGACACCCTCAGGACGTCTGCTGCCGGCAGATGCAGTAAAGACTCTGTCCTTAACAAACTGAAGGGCTGCCCCAGTGTTCAGTGGCCTTCCTCCTTTGTGTCTAAGGCCTTTCACACTGTTAATGACATCCTCCTTTGTTGAGTATGTATTTAGATAGAAGTTAGCTGCTGGATCATTACTGTATTGGACTACAGCAACCCGATCTTTGTTCTCGTCAACTTGGAGCTTCTCTACCACTCTCTGAACAAAGTCCCGCATTGCTGGGAATCCATTTCTAGTGGAATCAGAGCCATCCAGCAGAAACACAACATCCCTTCTGACGGCATCGCCCTCAACTGTGAAATGTTCAGAGTAAAAAACAACGTCAAAACACAGAATTTGGGTTGTTCTACTGCATCAGTTATTTGGCACCATCACGTGCTGCAAATGACATTCAGAAAAGAAATGCAAAAAACATCTACTGGAATAACACACCGATTTTGTTACTGGAACCCACATGAAGAGACCATCAAATTTGGAATATATCATTGTCGTTTAGAATAATGAGACTGCACCGATATTTCGGTCTGAATTAAGAGATTCAGAATATTTTCACCAAGTGGAAAAAGAACAACTCCATGTAGATTGAGCAACAAATGACAAGAAACTACAAAGCACAGAATACTGGCTTGAAGCCATCTCACAGAAAAGGACACTGAGAGAGCCTGAACAAAGCAAGAGGAGTGAACGTTAAACTACTGTATGCTCCAAGTACCTTCACAGAATGCTTTATCAAATTGATATTGGGAAATTTCCACAAAATCACTCCTTATTGCAGTTCTTGTACAACTAGCAAAACATGTTTCTCTATACTTCTACTTTTCTTACCCAACACAGTTGGTGTTCCTGGTGTGATCTCAACAACTACGGTACTAACAGATGAAAGAAGTTGCTCTTGGACTGCTGGGAGGTCAGAGAATTCAGACACTGAAAGAGCATAACTAGGATCGTAGGCAATCTTTTGCAATTCTCTGCTATCAGAGCTCCTCGTTCCAATTGCAAAGATCAACACTCCAAGTTCCTTCAGGGCCGCAGCTGGTGCTTCAACGCTGTCACTAGATTTTCCACCAGACAGCACAACAACAATCTGAGGGACACCCTCAGGACGTCTGCTGCCGGCAGATGCAGTAAAGATTCTGTCCTTAACAAACTGAAGGGCTGCCCCAGTGTTCAGTGGCCTTCCTCCTTTGTGTCTAAGGCCTTTCACACTGTTAATGACATCCTCCTTTGTTGAGTATGTATTTAGATAGAAGTTAGCTGCTGGATCATTACTGTATTGGACTACAGCAACCCGATCTTTGTTTTCATCAACTCGGAGCTTCTCCACCACTCTCTGAACAAAGTCCCGCATTGCTGGGAATCCATTTCTAGTGGAATCAGAGCCATCCAGCAGAAACACAACATCCCTTCTGACGGCATCGCCCTCAACTGTGAAATGTTCAGAGTAAAAAACAACGTCAAAACACAGAATTTGGGTTGTTCTACTGCATCAGTTATTTGGCACCATCAAGTGCTGCAAATGACATTCAGAAAAGAAATGCAAAAAACATCTACTGGAATAACACACCGATTTTGTTACTGGAACCCACATGAAGAGACCATCAAATTTGGAATATATCATTGTCGTTTAGAATAATGAGACTGCACCGATATTTTGGTCTGAATTAAGAGATTCAGAATATTTTTACCAAGTGGAAAAAGAACAACTCCATGTAGATTGAGCAACAAACGACAAGAAACTACAAAGCACAGAATACTGGCTTGAAGCCATCTCACAGAAAAGGACACTGAGAGAGCCTGAACAAAGCAAGAGGAGTGAACGTTAAACTACTGTATGCTCCAAGTACCTTCACAGAATGCTTTATCAAATTGATATTGGGAAATTTGCACAAAATCACTCCTTATTGCAGTTCTTGTACAACTAGCAAAACATGTTTCTCTATACTTCTACTTTTCTTACCCAACACAGTTGGTGTTCGTGGTCTGATCTCAACAACTACGGTATTAACAGATGAAAGAAGTTGCTCTTGGACTGCTGGGAGTTCAGAGAATTCAGACACTGAAAGAGCATAACTAGGATCGTAGGCAATCTTTTGCAATTCTCTGCTATCAGAGCTCCTCGTTCCAATTGCAAAGATCAACACTCCAAGTTCCTTCAGGGCCGCAGCTGGTGCTTCAACGCTGTCACTAGATCTTCCACCAGACAGCACAACAACAATCTGAGGGACACCCTCAGGACGTCTGCTGCCGGCAGATGCAGTAAAGACTCTGTCCTTAACAAACTGAAGGGCTGCCCCAGTGTTCAGTGGCCTTCCTCCTTTGTGTCTAAGGCCTTTCACACTGTTAATGACATCCTCCTTTGTTGAGTATGTATTTAGATAGAAGTTAGCTGCTGGATCATTACTGTATTGGACTACAGCAACCCGATCTTTGTTTTCATCAACTCGGAGCTTCTCCACCACTCTCTGAACAAAGTCCCGCATTGCTGGGAATCCATTTCTAGTGGAATCAGAGCCATCCAGCAGAAACACAACATCCCTTCTGACGGCATCGCCCTCAACTGTGAAATGTTCAGAGTAAAAAACAACGTCAAAACACAGAATTTGGGTTGTTCTACTGCATCAGTTATTTGGCACCATCAAGTGCTGCAAATGACATTCAGAAAAGAAATGCAAAAAACATCTACTGGAATAACACACCGATTTTGTTACTGGAACCCACATGAAGAGATCATCAAATTTGCAATATATCATTGTCGTTTAGAATAATGAGACTGCACCGATACTTTGGTCTGAATTAAGAGATTCAGAATATTTTTACCAAGTGGAAAAAGAACAACTCCATGTAGATTGAGCAACAAACGACAAGAAACTACAAAGAACAGAATACTGACTTGAAGCCATCTCACAGAAAAGGACACTGAGAGAGCCTGAACAAAGCAAGAGGAGTGAACGTTAAACTACTGTATGCTCCAAGTACCTTCACAGAATGCTTTATCAAATTGATATTGGGAAATTTCCACAAAATCACTCCTTATTGCAGTTCTTGTACAACTAGCAAAACATATTTCTCTATACTTCTACTTTTCTTACCCAACACAGTTGGTGTTCCTGGTGTGATCCCAACAACTACGGTATTAACAGATGAAAGAAGTTGCTCTTGGACTGCTGGGAGGTCAGAGAATTCAGACACTGAAAGAGCATAACTAGGATCGTAGGCAATCTTTTGCAATTCTCTGCTATCAGAGCTCCTCGTTCCAATTGCAAAGATCAACACTCCAAGTTCCTTCAGGGCCGCAGCTGGTGCTTCAACGCTGTCACTAGATTTTCCACCAGACAGCACAACAACAATCTGAGGGACACCCTCAGGACGTCTGCTGCCGGCAGATGCAGTAAAGACTCTGTCCTTAACAAACTGAAGGGCTGCCCCAGTGTACAGTGGCCTTCCTCCTTTGTGTCTAAGGCCTTTCACACTGTTAATGACATCCTCCTTTGTTGAGTATGTATTTAGATAGAAGTTAGCTGCTGGATCATTACTGTATTGGACTACAGCAACCCGATCTTTGTTCTCGTCAACTTGGAGCTTCTCTACCACTCTCTGAACAAAGTCCCGCATTGCTGGGAATCCATTTCTAGTGGAATCAGAGCCATCCAGCAGAAACACAACATCCCTTCTGACGGCATCGCCCTCAACTGTGAAATGTTCAGAGTAAAAAACAACGTCAAAACACAGAATTTGGGTTGTTCTACTGCATCAGTTATTTGGCACCATCAAGTGCTGCAAATGACATTCAGAAAAGAAATGCAAAAAACATCTACTGGAATAACACACCGATTTTGTTACTGGAACCCACATGAAGAGACCATCAAATTTGGAATATATCATTGTCGTTTAGAATAATGAGACTGCACCGATATTTCGGTCTGAATTAAGAGATTCAGAATATTTTCACCAAGTGGAAAAAGAACAACTCCATGTAGATTGAGCAACAAACGACAAGAAACTACAAAGCACAGAATACTGGCTTGAAGCCATCTCACAGAAAAGGACACTGAGAGAGCCTGAACAAAGCAAGAGGAGTGAACGTTAAACTACTGTATGCTCCAAGTACCTTCACAGAATGCTTTATCAAATTGATATTGGGAAATTTCCACAAAATCACTCCTTATTGCAGTTCTTGTACAACTAGCAAAACATGTTTCTCTATACTTCTACTTTTCTTACCCAACACAGTTGGTGTTTGTGGTCTGATCTCAACAACTACGGTATTAACAGATGAAAGAAGTTGCTCTTGGACTGCTGGGAGGTCAGAGAATTCAGACACTGAAAGAGCATAACTAGGATCGTAGGCAATCTTTTGCAATTCTCTGCTATCAGAGCTCCTCGTTCCAATTGCAAAGATCAACACTCCAAGTTCCTTCAGGGCCGCAGCTGGTGCTTCAACGCTGTCACTAGATTTTCCACCAGACAGCACAACAACAATCTGAGGGACACCCTCAGGACGTCTGCTGCCGGCAGATGCAGTAAAGACTCTGTCCTTAACAAACTGAAGGGCTGCCCCAGTGTTCAGTGGCCTTCCTCCTTTGTGTCTAAGGCCTTTCACACTGTTAATGACATCCTCCTTTGTTGAGTATGTATTTAGATAAAAGTTAGCTGCTGGATCATTACTGTATTGGACTACAGCAACCCGATCTTTGTTTTCATCAACTCGGAGCTTCTCCACCACTCTCTGAACAAAGTCCCGCATTGCTGGGAATCCATTTCTAGTGGAATCAGAGCCATCCAGCAGAAACACAACATCCCTTCTGACGGCATCGCCCTCAACTGTGAAATGTTCAGAGTAAAAAACAACGTCAAAACACAGAATTTGGGTTGTTCTACTGCATCAGTTATTTGGCACCATCAAGTGCTGCAAATGACATTCAGAAAAGAAATGCAAAAAACATCTACTGGAATAACACACCGATTTTGTTACTGGAACCCACATGAAGAGACCATCAAATTTGCAATATATCATTGTCGTTAAGAATAATGAGACTGCACCGATACTTTGGTCTGAATTAAGAGATTCAGAATATTTTTACCAAGTGGAAAAAGAACAACTCCATGTAGATTGAGCAACAAACGACAAGAAACTACAAAGAACAGAATACTGACTTGAAGCCATCTCACAGAAAAGGACACTGAGAGAGCCTGAACAAAGCAAGAGGAGTGAACGTTAAACTACTGTATGCTCCAAGTACCTTCACAGAATGCTTTATCAAATTGATATTGGGAAATTTCCACAAAATCACTCCTTATTGCAGTTCTTGTACAACTAGCAAAACATATTTCTCTATACTTCTACTTTTCTTACCCAACACAGTTGGTGTTCCTGGTGTGATCCCAACAACTACGGTATTAACAGATGAAAGAAGTTGCTCTTGGACTGCTGGGAGGTCAGAGAATTCAGACACTGAAAGAGCATAACTAGGATCGTAGGCAATCTTTTGCAATTCTCTGCTATCAGAGCTCCTCGTTCCAATTGCAAAGATCAACACTCCAAGTTCCTTCAGGGCCGCAGCTGGTGCTTCAACGCTGTCACTAGATTTTCCACCAGCCAGCACAACAACAATCTGAGGGACACCCTCAGGACGTCTGCTGCCGGCAGATGCAGTAAAGACTCTGTCCTTAACAAACTGAAGGGCTGCCCCAGTGTACAGTGGCCTTCCTCCTTTGTGTCTAAGGCCTTTCACACTGTTAATGACATCCTCCTTTGTTGAGTATGTATTTAGATAGAAGTTAGCTGCTGGATCATTACTGTATTGGACTACAGCAACCCGATCTTTGTTCTCGTCAACTTGGAGCTTCTCTACCACTCTCTGAACAAAGTCCCGCATTGCTGGGAATCCATTTCTAGTGGAATCAGAGCCATCCAGCAGAAACACAACATCCCTTCTGACGGCATCGCCCTCAACTGTGAAATGTTCAGAGTAAAAAACAACGTCAAAACACAGAATTTGGGTTGTTCTACTGCATCAGTTATTTGGCACCATCAAGTGCTGCAAATGACATTCAGAAAAGAAATGCAAAAAACATCTACTGGAATAACACACCGATTTTGTTACTGGAACCCACATGAAGAGACCATCAAATTTGGAATATATCATTGTCGTTTAGAATAATGAGACTGCACCGATATTTCGGTCTGAATTAAGAGATTCAGAATATTTTCACCAAGTGGAAAAAGAACAACTCCATGTAGATTGAGCAACAAACGACAAGAAACTACAAAGCACAGAATACTGGCTTGAAGCCATCTCACAGAAAAGGACACTGAGAGAGCCTGAACAAAGCAAGAGGAGTGAACGTTAAACTACTGTATGCTCCAAGTACCTTCACAGAATGCTTTATCAAATTGATATTGGGAAATTTCCACAAAATCACTCCTTATTGCAGTTCTTGTACAACTAGCAAAACATGTTTCTCTATACTTCTACTTTTCTTACCCAACACAGTTGGTGTTCCTGGTGTGATCTCAACAACTACGGTATTAACAGATGAAAGAAGTTGCTCTTGGACTGCTGGGAGGTCAGAGAATTCAGACACTGAAAGAGCATAACTAGGATCGTAGGCAATCTTTTGCAATTCTCTGCTATCAGAGCTCCTCGTTCCAATTGCAAAGATCAACACTCCAAGTTCCTTCAGGGCCGCAGCTGGTGCTTCAACGCTGTCACTAGATCTTCCACCAGACAGCACAACAACAATCTGAGGGACACCCTCAGGACGTCTGCTGCCGGCAGATGCAGTAAAGACTCTGTCCTTAACAAACTGAAGGGCTGCCCCAGTGTTCAGTGGCCTTCCTCCTTTGTGTCTAAGGCCTTTCACACTGTTAATGACATCCTCCTTTGTTGAGTATGTATTTAGATAGAAGTTAGCTGCTGGATCATTACTGTATTGGACTACAGCAACCCGATCTTTGTTTTCATCAACTCGGAGCTTCTCTACCACTCTCTGAACAAAGTCCCGCATTGCTGGGAATCCATTTCTAGTGGAATCAGAGCCATCCAGCAGAAAAACAACATCCCTTCTGACGGCATCGCCCTCAACTGTGAAATGTTCAGAGTAAAAAACAACGTCAAAACACAGAATTTGGGTTGTTCTACTGCATCAGTTATTTGGCACCATCAAGTGCTGCAAATGACATTCAGAAAAGAAATGCAAAAAACATTACTGGAATAACACACCGATTTTGTTACTGGAACCCACATGAAGAGACCATCAAATTTGCAATATATCATTGTCGTTTAGAATAATGAGACTGCACCGATACTTTGGTCTGAATTAAGAGATTCAGAATATTTTCACCAAGTGGAAAAAGAACAACTCCATGTAGATTGAGCAACAAACGACAAGAAACTACAAAGAACAGAATACTGACTTGAAGCCATCTCACAGAAAAGGACACTGAGAGAGCTTGAACAAAGCAAGAGGAGTGAACGTTGAACTACTGTATGCTCCAAGTACCTTCACAGAATGCTTTATCAAATTGATATTGGGAAATTTCCACAAAATCACTCCTTATTGCAGTTCTTGTACAACTAGCAAAACATGTTTCTCTATACTTCTACTTTTCTTACCCAACACAGTTGGTGCTCCTGGTGTGATCTCAACAACTACGGTATTAACAGATGAAAGAAGTTGCTCTTGGACTGCTGGGAGGTCAGAGAATTCAGACACTGAAAGAGCATAACTAGGATCGTAGGCAATCTTTTGCAATTCTCTGCTATCAGAGCTCCTCGTTCCAATTGCAAAGATCAACACTCCAAGTTCCTTCAGGGCCGCAGCTGGTGCTTCAACGCTGTCACTAGATTTTCCACCAGACAGCACAACAACAATCTGAGGGACACCCTCAGGACGTCTGCTGCCGGCAGATGCAGTAAAGACTCTGTCCTTAACAAACTGAAGGGCTGCCCCAGTGTTCAGTGGCCTTCCTCCTTTGTGTCTAAGGCCTTTCACACTGTTAATGACATCCTCCTTTGTTGAGTATGTATTTAGATAGAAGTTAGCTGCTGGATCATTACTGTATTGGACTACAGCAACCCGATCTTTGTTCTCGTCAACTTGGAGCTTCTCTACCACTCTCTGAACAAAGTCCCGCATTGCTGGGAATCCATTTCTAGTGGAATCAGAGCCATCCAGCAGAAACACAACATCCCTTCTGACGGCATCGCCCTCAACTGTGAAATGTTCAGAGTAAAAAACAACGTCAAAACACAGAATTTGGGTTGTTCTACTGCATCAGTTATTTGGCACCATCAAGTGCTGCAAATGACATTCAGAAAAGAAATGCAAAAAACATCTACTGGAATAACACACCGATTTTGTTACTGGAACCCACATGAAGAGACCATCAAATTTGGAATATATCATTGTCGTTTAGAATAATGAGACTGCACCGATATTTCGGTCTGAATTAAGAGATTCAGAATATTTTCACCAAGTGGAAAAAGAACAACTCCATGTAGATTGAGCAACAAACGACAAGAAACTACAAAGCACAGAATACTGGCTTGAAGCCATCTCACAGAAAAGGACACTGAGAGAGCCTGAACAAAGCAAGAGGAGTGAACGTTAAACTACTGTATGCTCCAAGTACCTTCACAGAATGCTTTATCAAATTGATATTGGGAAATTTCCACAAAATCACTCCTTATTGCAGTTCTTGTACAACTAGCAAAACATGTTTCTCTATACTTCTACTTTTCTTACCCAACACAGTTGGTGTTCCTGGTGTGATCTCAACAACTACGGTATTAACAGATGAAAGAAGTTGCTCTTGGACTGCTGGGAGGTCAGAGAATTCAGACACTGAAAGAGCATAACTAGGATCGTAGGCAATCTTTTGCAATTCTCTGCTATCAGAGCTCCTCGTTCCAATTGCAAAGATCAACACTCCAAGTTCCTTCAGGGCCGCAGCTGGTGCTTCAACGCTGTCACTAGATCTTCCACCAGACAGCACAACAACAATCTGAGGGACACCCTCAGGACGTCTGCTGCCGGCAGATGCAGTAAAGACTCTGTCCTTAACAAACTGAAGGGCTGCCCCAGTGTTCAGTGGCCTTCCTCCTTTGTGTCTAAGGCCTTTCACACTGTTAATGACATCCTCCTTTGTTGAGTATGTATTTAGATAGAAGTTAGCTGCTGGATCATTACTGTATTGGACTACAGCAACCCGATCTTTGTTTTCATCAACTCGGAGCTTCTCTACCACTCTCTGAACAAAGTCCCGCATTGCTGGGAATCCATTTCTAGTGGAATCAGAGCCATCCAGCAGAAACACAACATCCCTTCTGACGGCATCGCCCTCAACTGTGAAATGTTCAGAGTAAAAAACAACGTCAAAACACAGAACTTGGGTTGTTCTACTGCATCAGTTATTTGGCACCATCAAGTGCTGCAAATGACATTCAGAAAAGAAATGCAAAAAACATTACTGGAATAACACACCGATTTTGTTACTGGAACCCACATGAAGAGACCATCAAATTTGCAATATATCATTGTCGTTTAGAATAATGAGACTGCACCGATACTTTGGTCTGAATTAAGAGATTCAGAATATTTTCACCAAGTGGAAAAAGAACAACTCCATGTAGATTGAGCAACAAACGACAAGAAACTACAAAGAACAGAATACTGACTTGAAGCCATCTCACAGAAAAGGACACTGAGAGAGCCTGAACAAAGCAAGAGGAGTGAACGTTGAACTACTGTATGCTCCAAGTACCTTCACAGAATGCTTTATCAAATTGATATTGGGAAATTTCCACAAAATCACTCCTTATTGCAGTTCTTGTACAACTAGCAAAACATGTTTCTCTATACTTCTACTTTTCTTACCCAACACAGTTGGTGTTCCTGGTGTGATCTCAACAACTACGGTATTAACAGATGAAAGAAGTTGCTCTTGGACTGCTGGGAGGTCAGAGAATTCAGACACTGAAAGAGCATAACTAGGATCGTAGGCAATCTTTTGCAATTCTCTGCTATCAGAGCTCCTCGTTCCAATTGCAAAGATCAACACTCCAAGTTCCTTCAGGGCCGCAGCTGGTGCTTCAACGCTGTCACTAGATCTTCCACCAGACAGCACAACAACAATCTGAGGGACACCCTCAGGACGTCTACTGCCGGCAGATGCAGTAAAGACTCTGTCCTTAACAAACTGAAGGGCTGCCCCAGTGTTCAGTGGCCTTCCTCCTTTGTGTCTAAGGCCTTTCACACTGTTAATGACATCCTCCTTTGTTGAGTATGTATTTAGATAGAAGTTAGCTGCTGGATCATTACTGTATTGGACTACAGCAACCCGATCTTTGTTTTCATCAACTCGGAGCTTCTCCACCACTCTCTGAACAAAGTCCCGCATTGCTGGGAATCCATTTCTAGTGGAATCAGAGCCATCCAGCAGAAAAACAACATCCCTTCTGACGGCATCGCCCTCAACTGTGAAATGTTCAGAGTAAAAAACAACGTCAAAACACAGAATTTGGGTTGTTCTACTGCATCAGTTATTTGGCACCATCAAGTGCTGCAAATGACATTCAGAAAAGAAATGCAAAAAACATCTACTGGAATAACACACCAATTTTGTTACTTGAACCTACATGAAGAGACCATCAAATTTGGAATATATCATTGTCGTTTAGAATAATGAGACTGCACCGATATTTTGGTCTGAATTAAGAGATTCAGAATATTTTCACCAAGTGGAAAAAGAACAACTCCATGTAGATTGAGTACCAAACGACAAGAAACTACAAAGAACAGAATACTGACTTGAAGCCATCTCACAGAAAAGGACACTGAGAGAGCCTGAACAAAGCAAGAGGAGTGAACGTTAAACTAATTGTATGCTCCAAGTACCTTCACAGAATGCTTTATCAAATTGATATTGGGAAATTTCCACAAAATCACTCCTTATTGCAGTTCTTGTACAACTAGCAAAACATGTTTCTCTATACTTCTACTTTTCTTACCCAACACAGTTGGTGTTCCTGGTGTGATCTCAACAACTACGGTATTAACAGATGAAAGAAGTTGCTCTTGGACTGCTGGGAGGTCAGAGAATTCAGACACTGAAAGAGCATAACTAGGATCGTAGGCAATCTTTTGCAATTCTCTGCTATCAGAGCTCCTCGTTCCAATTGCAAAGATCAACACTCCAAGTTCCTTCAGGGCCGCAGCTGGTGCTTCAACGCTGTCACTAGATCTTCCACCAGACAGCACAACAACAATCTGAGGGACACCCTCAGGACGTCTGCTGCCGGCAGATGCAGTAAAGACTCTGTCCTTAACAAACTGAAGGGCTGCCCCAGTGTACAGTGGCCTTCCGCCTTTGTGTCTAAGGCCTTTCACACTGTTAATGACATCCTCCTTTGTTGAGTATGTATTTAGATAGAAGTTAGCTGCTGGATCATTACTGTATTGGACTACAGCAACCCGATCTTTGTTCTCGTCAACTTGGAGCTTCTCTACCACTCTCTGAACAAAGTCCCGCATTGCTGGGAATCCATTTCTAGTGGAATCAGAGCCATCCAGCAGAAACACAACATCCCTTCTGACGGCATCGCCCTCAACTGTGAAATGTTCAGAGTAAAAAACAACGTCAAAACACAGAATTTGGGTTGTTCTACTGCATCAGTTATTTGGCACCATCAAGTGCTGCAAATGACATTCAGAAAAGAAATGCAAAAAACATCTACTGGAATAACACACCGATTTTGTTACTGGAACCCACATGAAGAGACCATCAAATTTGGAATATATCATTGTCGTTTAGAATAATGAGACTGCACCGATATTTCGGTCTGAATTAAGAGATTCAGAATATTTTCACCAAGTGGAAAAAGAACAACTCCATGTAGATTGAGCAACAAACGACAAGAAACTACAAAGCACAGAATACTGGCTTGAAGCCATCTCACAGAAAAGGACACTGAGAGAGCTTGAACAAAGCAAGAGGAGTGAACGTTAAACTACTGTATGCTCCAAGTACCTTCACAGAATGCTTTATCAAATTGATATTGGGAAATTTCCACAAAATCACTCCTTATTGCAGTTCTTGTACAACTAGCAAAACATGTTTCTCTATACTTCTACTTTTCTTACCCAACACAGTTGGTGTTCCTGGTGTGATCTCAACAACTACGGTATTAACAGATGAAAGAAGTTGCTCTTGGACTGCTGGGAGGTCAGAGAATTCAGACACTGAAAGAGCATAACTAGGATCGTAGGCAATCTTTTGCAATTCTCTGCTATCAGAGCTCCTCGTTCCAATTGCAAAGATCAACACTCCAAGTTCCTTCAGGGCCGCAGCTGGTGCTTCAACGCTGTCACTAGATTTTCCACCAGACAGCACAACAACAATCTGAGGGACACCCTCAGGACGTCTGCTGCCGGCAGATGCAGTAAAGACTCTGTCCTTAACAAACTGAAGGGCTGCCCCAGTGTTCAGTGGCCTTCCTCCTTTGTGTCTAAGGCCTTTCACACTGTTAATGACATCCTCCTTTGTTGAGTATGTATTTAGATAGAAGTTAGCTGCTGGATCATTACTGTATTGGACTACAGCAACCCGATCTTTGTTCTCGTCAACTTGGAGCTTCTCTACCACTCTCTGAACAAAGTCCCGCATTGCTGGGAATCCATTTCTAGTGGAATCAGAGCCATCCAGCAGAAACACAACATCCCTTCTGACGGCATCACCCTCAACTGTGAAATGTTCAGAGTAAAAAACAACGTCAAAACACAGAATTTGGGTTGTTCTACTGCATCAGTTATTTGGCACCATCAAGTGCTGCAAATGACATTCAGAAAAGAAATGCAAAAAACATCTACTGGAATAACACACCGATTTTGTTACTGGAACCCACATGAAGAGACCATCAAATTTGGAATATATCATTGTCGTTTAGAATAATGAGACTGCACCGATATTTCGGTCTGAATTAAGAGATTCAGAATATTTTCACCAAGTGGAAAAAGAACAACTCCATGTAGATTGAGCAACAAACGACAAGAAACTACAAAGCACAGAATACTGGCTTGAAGCCATCTCACAGAAAAGGACACTGAGAGAGCCTGAACAAAGCAAGAGGAGTGAACGTTAAACTACTGTATGCTCCAAGTACCTTCACAGAATGCTTTATCAAATTGATATTGGGAAATTTCCACAAAATCACTCCTCATTGCAGTTCTTGTACAACTAGCAAAACATGTTTCTCTATACTTCTACTTTTCTTACCCAACACAGTTGGTGTTCCTGGTGTGATCTCAACAACTACGGTATTAACAGATGAAAGAAGTTGCTCTTGGACTGCTGGGAGGTCAGAGAATTCAGACACTGAAAGAGCATAACTAGGATCGTAGGCAATCTTTTGCAATTCTCTGCTATCAGAGCTCCTCGTTCCAATTGCAAAGATCAACACTCCAAGTTCCTTCAGGGCCGCAGCTGGTGCTTCAACGCTGTCACTAGATCTTCCACCAGACAGCACAACAACAATCTGAGGGACACCCTCAGGACGTCTGCTGCCGGCAGATGCAGTAAAGACTCTGTCCTTAACAAACTGAAGGGCTGCCCCAGTGTTCAGTGGCCTTCCTCCTTTGTGTCTAAGGCCTTTCACACTGTTAATGACATCCTCCTTTGTTGAGTATGTATTTAGATAGAAGTTAGCTGCTGGATCATTACTGTATTGGACTACAGCAACCCGATCTTTGTTTTCATCAACTCGGAGCTTCTCTACCACTCTCTGAACAAAGTCCCGCATTGCTGGGAATCCATTTCTAGTGGAATCAGAGCCATCCAGCAGAAACACAACATCCCTTCTGACGGCATCGCCCTCAACTGTGAAATGTTCAGAGTAAAAAACAACGTCAAAACACAGAATTTGGGTTGTTCTACTGCATCAGTTATTTGGCACCATCAAGTGCTGCAAATGACATTCAGAAAAGAAATGCAAAAAACATTACTGGAATAACACACCGATTTTGTTACTGGAACCCACATGAAGAGACCATCAAATTTGCAATATATCATTGTCGTTTAGAATAATGAGACTGCACCGATACTTTGGTCTGAATTAAGAGATTCAGAATATTTTCACCAAGTGGAAAAAGAACAACTCCATGTAGATTGAGCAACAAACGACAAGAAACTACAAAGAACAGAATACTGACTTGAAGCCATCTCACAGAAAAGGACACTGAGAGAGCCTGAACAAAGCAAGAGGAGTGAACGTTGAACTACTGTATGCTCCAAGTACCTTCACAGAATGCTTTATCAAATTGATATTGGGAAATTTCCACAAAATCACTCCTTATTGCAGTTCTTGTACAACTAGCAAAACGTGTTTCTCTATACTTCTACTTTTCTTACCCAACACAGTTGGTGTTCCTGGTGTGATCTCAACAACTACGGTATTAACAGATGAAAGAAGTTGCTCTTGGACTGCTGGGAGGTCAGAGAATTCAGACACTGAAAGAGCATAACTAGGATCGTAGGCAATCTTTTGCAATTCTCTGCTATCAGAGCTCCTCGTTCCAATTGCAAAGATCAACACTCCAAGTTCCTTCAGGGCCGCAGCTGGTGCTTCAACGCTGTCACTAGATCTTCCACCAGACAGCACAACAACAATCTGAGGGACACCCTCAGGACGTCTACTGCCGGCAGATGCAGTAAAGACTCTGTCCTTAACAAACTGAAGGGCTGCCCCAGTGTTCAGTGGCCTTCCTCCTTTGTGTCTAAGGCCTTTCACACTGTTAATGACATCCTCCTTTGTTGAGTATGTATTTAGATAGAAGTTAGCTGCTGGATCATTACTGTATTGGACTACAGCAACCCGATCTTTGTTTTCATCAACTCGGAGCTTCTCCACCACTCTCTGAACAAAGTCCCGCATTGCTGGGAATCCATTTCTAGTGGAATCAGAGCCATCCAGCAGAAAAACAACATCCCTTCTGACGGCATCGCCCTCAACTGTGAAATGTTCAGAGTAAAAAACAACGTCAAAACACAGAATTTGGGTTGTTCTACTGCATCAGTTATTTGGCACCATCAAGTGCTGCAAATGACATTCAGAAAAGAAATGCAAAAAACATCTACTGGAATAACACACCAATTTTGTTACTTGAACCTACATGAAGAGACCATCAAATTTGGAATATATCATTGTCGTTTAGAATAATGAGACTGCACCGATATTTTGGTCTGAATTAAGAGATTCAGAATATTTTCACCAAGTGGAAAAAGAACAACTCCATGTAGATTGAGTACCAAACGACAAGAAACTACAAAGAACAGAATACTGACTTGAAGCCATCTCACAGAAAAGGACACTGAGAGAGCCTGAACAAAGCAAGAGGAGTGAACGTTAAACTAATTGTATGCTCCAAGTACCTTCACAGAATGCTTTATCAAATTGATATTGGGAAATTTCCACAAAATCACTCCTTATTGCAGTTCTTGTACAACTAGCAAAACATGTTTCTCTATACTTCTACTTTTCTTACCCAACACAGTTGGTGTTCCTGGTGTGATCTCAACAACTACGGTATTAACAGATGAAAGAAGTTGCTCTTGGACTGCTGGGAGGTCAGAGAATTCAGACACTGAAAGAGCATAACTAGGATCGTAGGCAATCTTTTGCAATTCTCTGCTATCAGAGCTCCTCGTTCCAATTGCAAAGATCAACACTCCAAGTTCCTTCAGGGCCGCAGCTGGTGCTTCAACGCTGTCACTAGATCTTCCACCAGACAGCACAACAACAATCTGAGGGACACCCTCAGGACGTCTGCTGCCGGCAGATGCAGTAAAGACTCTGTCCTTAACAAACTGAAGGGCTGCCCCAGTGTACAGTGGCCTTCCGCCTTTGTGTCTAAGGCCTTTCACACTGTTAATGACATCCTCCTTTGTTGAGTATGTATTTAGATAGAAGTTAGCTGCTGGATCATTACTGTATTGGAGTACAGCAACCCGATCTTTGTTTTCGTCAACTTGGAGCTTCTCTACCACTCTCTGAACAAAGTCCCGCATTGCTGGGAATCCATTTCTAGTGGAATCAGAGCCATCCAGCAGAAACACAACATCCCTTCTGACGGCATCGCCCTCAACTGTGAAATGTTCAGAGTAAAAAACAACATCAAAACACAGAATTTGGGTTGTTCTCCTGCATCAGTTATTTGGCACCATCAAGTGCTGCAAATGACATTCAGAAAAGAAATGCAAAAAACATCTACTGGAATAACACCCCAATTTTGTTACTGGAACCCACATGAAGAGACCATCAAATTTGCAATATATCATTGTCGTTTAGAATAATTAAGACTGCACAGATATTTTGGTCTGAATTAAGAGATTCAGAATATTTTCACCAAGTGGAAAAAGAACAACTCCATGTAGATTGAGCAACAAACGACAAGAAACTACAAAGCACAGAATACTGGCTTGAAGCCATCTCACAGAAAAGGACACTGAGAGAGCCTGAACAAAGCAAGAGGAGTGAACGTTAAACTACTGTATGCTCCAAGTACCTTCACAGAATGCTTTATCAAATTGATATTGGGAAATTTCCACAAAATCATTCCTTATTGCAGTTCTTGTACAACTAGCAAAACATATTTCTCTATACTTCTACTTTTCTTACCCAACACAGTTGGTGTTCCTGGTGTGATCTCAACAACTACGGTATTAACAGATGAAAGAAGTTGCTCTTGGACTGCTGGGAGGTCAGAGAATTCAGACACTGAAAGAGCATAACTAGGATCGTAGGCAATCTTTTGCAATTCTCTGCTATCAGAGCTCCTCGTTCCAATTGCAAAGATCAACACTCCAAGTTCCTTCAGGGCCGCAGCTGGTGCTTCAACGCTGTCACTAGATCTTCCACCAGACAGCACAACAACAATCTGAGGGACACCCTCAGGACGTCTGCTGCCGGCAGATGCAGTAAAGACTCTGTCCTTAACAAACTGAAGGGCTGCCCCAGTGTTCAGTGGCCTTCCTCCTTTGTGTCTAAGGCCTTTCACACTGTTAATGACATCCTCCGTTGTTGAGTATGTATTTAGATAGAAGTTAGCTGCTGGATCATTACTGTATTGGACTACAGCAACCCGATCTTTGTTTTCATCAACTCGGAGCTTCTCCACCACTCTCTGAACAAAGTCCCTGATTGCTGGGAATCCATTTCTAGTGGAATCAGAGCCATCTAGCAGAAACACAACATCCCTTCTGACGGCATCGCCCTCAACTGTGAAATGTTCAGAGTAAAAAACAACGTCAAAACACAGAATTTGGGTTGTTCTACTCCATCAATTATCTGGCACCATCAAGTGCTGCAAATGACATTCAGAAAGGAAATGCAAAAAACATGTAGTGGAATAACACACCAATTTTGTATTATCGTTTAAAATCATGAGATTCTACTGATGTTTTGGTCTGAATTAGACCAGAAAAGATTCAGAATATTTTCACCAACTGGAAAAAGAACAATTCAATGTAGACTGAGCAATAACCGACAGAATCATCTCTTCTGATGGTATCGTCTCAACTGTGAAATGTTTAGAGTAAACAATAATTTTTAATTTTGTACTGTGTCACCTGTTTGGTACTATCAAATGGCAAAAATAATATAATTAATGTACTGTATAAAAACTGTAAAAACAACAAGCTATGTGTAGTTTTTTTACTGTGGTATTTTTATATTGATGTGGTTAAAAAAAGTAAATTTTAAACATGATAAATTGGTAAAATGGCACTTATCAATTCTAACATCTACAAATTAGTGTAAAAATAAATTCATTGTTATGTTACAGGGATTCTACGATTCTGACTTCACGAGTCAATGTAGTATAAATTGGCTATTTTTAAGTGATTCAGTGTCTATTTTTTATTTTTTAGTAAAGTGATTTTAATCATAATCATTTTAAGTGTTAAAAACAAACAGTACCCACATTCTTTTATTTAATCTGAGTGTAAAGTGAACTTTTAATGCAAACTGTACTACTGCCTCAGGATTTGCTACAAAAATGAGTGTTATATATATACAGTATAAATGTGTATGTGATTTGTAAAATGCAATTTTAACTCCACTCCATAAATCTCACTCGTCTTTTTCTTCTTTGGTGTTCTTGGTTACATCTGCCTATAGTTTAATTCAAAATGCTTGGACTATAGAGCTTAGCCTGCACTTTACCCAGAAACCTTTTTCTGGAATTATTAAGAAGAAAAATATGATGTTTGAATAATGCCTCTTATATTAAACTTTAGTGTTATACTGTAGATAGTGTTATATATCTTTAATTGCTTTTCAGTAATTATTTCATTATTTATTGAAAGGAAATGCTAACACACTCAACTTGAGTCATCAAGTATAGTTTTCCTTACCTATGATATAAGGGAATTCTTTCTTTTGTTGCAGGATTCCTCTTTTCAGAATTGAAAAGAGCTGTTGCTGTATGCTTTCAAGATGGTCAAAATCAGAAACAGACAATGTGAAACCAGGTTTGTACGAAATAGCTTCCATTTCTTGTGTGTCTGCATTTCCAATACCAATACCAAAAGACACAATAGTGCTATTTCTCAAAGAAGCTGCTGGCCTTTTAACATCATCTCTGGACTTTCCACCAGACAGCAGAATTAATATCTGAGGAACACCTTCAAGATGTCTGCTACCAGCAGAAGCAGTAAACACATGATCCCTAACAAACTGCAGAGCTGCCCCAGTGTTGAGCGGTCTTCCTCCTTTGTGCTTCAGGAGCTTGATTGACTTTAAAGTATCGTCTTTCTTTAAAAATGAATTTAGGTAGAAATTTGCCACGGCTGTATTGCTGTATTGGATAACAGCAACTCGATCTTTGTTTTCTTCCACATCAAGACCGTCCACTATTCTCTGAACAAAGTCACGCATTGCTGGGAATCCATTTCTGCTATTATCAGACCCATCAAGTAGAAATACAACATCCCTCCGTGCAGCTTCAGTCTCAACTAAAAATGTACAGGAGCAAAAGGTAATTAAATGAACTTAGTTATTAATTTGTTTTAGTGGTAAAATATATTTCAGATTAATAATATACAAAAGCCAGTTTATAACTGATGTTTTATATTACTCTTAATTTTAAAAGTGGTCAATTTAAAATTCTATATCCTTACCTATTATTTTAGGTACTTCCTGGGACCTCTGATGAGCCACTCTTGTCACTAGTTTCTGTTGAATTCTAAAAAGCTCATCAAATTCAGTGACTGAGAAAGCATAGCTAGGTTGGAATGAAATTGTCTGTAGTTCAACAGGATCCATGTTTCTTGTTCCAATAACAAAAAGCACAACCCCCAGCCTTTTTAGAGCATTGGCGGGGCCTCTTAGAGCATCTTTTGATCTACCGCCGGTCAGAAGTATTAAAATCTGAGGAACACCCTCAAGACGTCTACTTCCAGTGTTTGGGATAAAGACATTGTCCTTAACAAACTGGAGAGCTGCTCCAGTGTAATGGGGTCTACCCCCTTTGGGTTTTAGTTGTCTGACTGCATTGAGCACACTTTCTTTTGTTGAGTGAGTATTCAGGTAAAAATTAGCTAGTGACTCGTTACTGTACTGCACTACAGCAACACGATCTTTGTTTTCCTCCACATCAAATTGTTCCAGGACTCTTAGAACAAAGTCACGGATTGCTGGAAATTTACTTCTAGTATCATCAGTACCATCCAGAAGAAAGACAATGTCTCTTTTTACAGTGGAACTTTCATCTAGGACAAACATTCAAGAAGAAAAAAAAACTTAATTACAAAGATATAGACTAAGAATTTTGCCCTACTTTGTGGCAATTCAAACCTGCAGATATTCAAGTCTTATCAGTGTGTATAACACACTGCTCCCAGCTCCCAGCTGGGAGGTTCAAACTCTGAGCTCCTTCAAGAAACATGGACAAAATTGTAATTTTAAGTATTATACATGTTCTAATTATAAGAAAAATTGGTCTTACTTACTATTACTCTATGTATAGTACATTATACACTATATGTTGATATACATGTTATATATACTTGTGAATCACTAAAAATATATAAATTAACTTCATAATTCCTCACAACATTGTTATAAAACACACATAAGAGAAAACAAATATGACAAACATTCTTGTGTCTTCAAGAATGAAAACACAATCAACATATTATTTTTAAAATCTGAACAAAACCACTATAGTTTACATCAACAAACATGTTCAAGTAATTTACTATTCCCATCCTTACCTACAAGTACTGGAGGTTCTGGAAGCATTTCCTGAGCGCTGCTCATGATATAGGATAGTAATTGTTTCTGTATGTTTTTAAGGTCATCAAAATCAGAAACTGAAAAGGCAAAACTAGGCTCAGAAGATATTGTTTGCAGCTCAAGTGTGTCGGCATTCTTTATTCCAATGCCAAAAGCAAGGATTCCGCTCTCTTTCAGAGCTCCTGCTGGAGCCCTAACATCATCTTTGGACCTTCTACTACTTATTACAAATAAAAACTGAGGAACACCTTCAAGAAGTCTGCTACCAGCAGAAGGTGTAAAGACACTATTCTTCACAAACTGCAGAGCTGCCCCAGTGTTGAGGGGTCTTCCTCCTTTGTATGTTAATCCTCTTAAAGCATTCAGGACATCATCCTTTGTTGAGTACGAGTTCAGGTAGAAATTAACTGCAGGGTTATTACTGTACTGGACGACAGAAACTCGATCTTTGTTCTCCTCCACGTTGAGATTCTCTACTATTCTTTCAACAAAACTACGGATTGCTTCAAAGCCAAGTTTAACATCATCGGAGCCATCAAGTAGAAACACAACATCCCTTTTGGTAGATTCTGCATCAACTACAAAGTATATTAAAATATGTGTTACTACATGAAAGAATTTCATAATTCACAGCATGTAATATTTAAAACTCTACTTTTATGAATCAAAACTATATGTCACTAGATCATAGAAGACATTAAAAGTATGTTTTAAAATATGTACAAATCAGATGAGATTAGTTTGATTAATGTACTGTATTTAACTTCTAAATAAATTTTGTATTTGAACCTTACTCTTTTAAGCAATTACTCTCATTCTCCTGATCAAATTTAAAGAGCTGTTCAGTTTCTAGAACCAAATAAAACATTTTAACTTCACATCTTCCCACTAATATAAATGAAAGAAGAAAACGGAAGCCAAAACTTAGTACTCCTCGCAGCTTGGACAATTGTTCCTGTAATGTAGATGAGAATAACTGCCTAGACAGCAGTTCATGTTTTCTTACCTAAAACCAGAGTTGATTCTGTTTCTTTTCGTTGTAGGACACTTTTTGCCAGGGATAAAAGCTGCTGCTCAATAGTTGGAAGATCATTTAAATCAGGAATGGATAATGCATAACTAGGCTCATAGGATATTGTTTGTAGTTCAAGAGTATCAGCACTTCCTGTGCCTATACCCAATGGGATAACCCCGATTCCTTTCAACGCAGTTACTGGTCCTCTTATATCATCTCTGGATCTTCCCCCAGTCAACAGAATTAACATCTGAGGAACACCTTCAAGATGTCTGCTACCAGCAGAAGGTGTAAACACATTATCCTTAACAAACTGCAGAGCTGCCCCAGTGTTGAGGGGTCTTCCTCCTTTCTGTCTCAGGCCTCTTATGGTATTAATGACATCATCCTTTGTAGAATATGTATTCAGATAGAAGTTAGCTGCTGCGTCATTACTGTACTGGATCACAGCCACACGATCTCTGCTTTCCTCCACATCAAGTTTTTCCACTACTCTACGGACAAAGTCGCGCATTGCTGGGAATCCGCTCCTGGAGTCATCAGAACCATCCAAGAGGAACACAATGTCCCTTTTTCTAGTGTCTGTTTCAGGCACAAAGGACACGTAAAAGGTGTTATTAGATCTAGCTATAGAAAGTTTTTACATTGAAAAAGGTATTACAAGCAATGCTATTCTCCTTTACATGTCAAAAGTGTTATTATGAAATGCATTAAGCTACTGTATGTCAGATTCATTCTTTTGTAAAGATTTTGCTCCATCAACAAAACAATAATTTGTAATAATTGTGCTTTAAGTTAAATTTAAATGACCAA
This sequence comes from Lepisosteus platostomus, assembly GCF_059453375.1. NCBI lineage: Eukaryota > Metazoa > Chordata > Actinopteri > Semionotiformes > Lepisosteidae > Lepisosteus > Lepisosteus platostomus. The sequence goes on along the minus strand of NC_142624.1, from coordinate 31,928,931 downwards.
TCGCATTTTCTAGAATAGATTGTGCAACTTTTTGTTATATTATGCACCTTATTTCCAATTAATACCTATAATATCTGACTTGTTTAACAAGGACAACAGCATCAAAACTAATGGTACCTACAGGTGGCTCCAGATTTGTTTGTTTCCTGGATATACTGTATTATATTGTAAATTAAATTTGGTTTCAGTAAACATAAAGTACTGCAGGTTTACATTTAGTCTATATTGCATAAATAATAAAGCAAAAAAATGCTATAAGTACCAGTGATGGATGACACAATGCATATTAGCCCAAAAATGATAGCATATTTTTCTAAATACACAATGTTCAAATGAAATTACACCCACTAAAATATGTTAAAAAAAATTACAATTTAATGGTTTTTAGTCATTTGGTAGTTTCACAAAATAATTTTATAGAGCTTTCCAGCTTGTTTGCCATCGGGAAATTAAGGATGCTACACAGCAGCAAAATGGGTAACAGCAATAAAAAAGCAGAGGTTCCAGATTTGATTCTAATATTCATTATCTACAAGTTCAATGCTAATGGGATGGTTGCTATCCTACCAGGAAGAGGAAAGACTAACTGAAAGTGCAGTCTGAAGAGTTTGGAAGACCCAAGGGAAAAAAGTCTTAAAATAGCTCTGTTATCATCAGGATACAAAAAGACTTCCATCTGAGCTTAATCTCATGAATTGCAGCAGAGTTCTACAGCAACATAAAATGAAAACACTCATGGACTTCCAGGTCCAATGGCATCAAGTGATGCAGATGGATGAAAAACAAACTTACTTTTCGGGAAGTCTCATCACTAGTACAGTTTACACAGACAGGTAATGTGCATGTGGAAAAAGAATGCCATCCCTTCTGTCAAATATGGCAGCAGGTCTATTTTGCTGGTGCCCTTGTTAGAATTGAGGAATGGATATATACCCAAATGTTTAAGGAAATGTATTCCTATTTCCTGCTCCTATGAGGCTTAAGCTTGACCATAATAATCTCCAGACCCCAATTCAGTACAACAGTTGTGCTATGAAAAGAAAGCTCTTCACAAGCGCAAACCACTGAATCTGAAGGAGAAGCAAAATGTCCTTATAAAGGAATGATCAAAATTCCCTATTGAGAAGGGCCTGAACTTTGTAACACGGGAATAGTGCCTTCTTTGCAGTATCAAAGCCATAGGAAAATTAATAAAATGATTTCCATGGAACAAATAATGTTGAACATTGCATATTAACAAAAGATAATTATTTTGGACATACTGTATTTGTTTTTGCAATATCCAGTACTGATAGTCTTACAGTTTTTCACTTACTTATCAACACATACTAAAGGTGTTTCAGTATTTGTTCAGGTACAGTATAATGCAAAAATTAATTATAAATAAATTTGGAATCAACTATGCACGTTAAATGGCAGATGCACTATGATAAATGTGGTATACAGTATATACAGTAAAAGCCACAGGAGTAGGAAACTAATATGAGTATACTTGCCTGTATACTATACAAAAAAAGGCTCATAATTACTAAAATGTACAATATAAACATTTTCTCTCCCTTTAGCTGTGTTCTGCTTTATTATTTGATGCTTGAAATATGTGAGTGTGATCTTGAAAAGTGTTTTAAGGCTCATTTTAGCAATTAGGCAGTCTGTTCGTTCTGTTCATTCATATTAAAGTTAGCATTCCCTTACCTATCACTGTTGTCGATTCGGGGGACTTCAACTGTGCAGCTCTGGCCATAGCTGTCAAAAGGTGCTGCTGAATGCTTGGAATGTCAGGAAAATCGGGAATAGAGAAAGCATAACGAGGTTCGTGTGAAATTGTTTGTATCTCAAGTGTGTCTGCATTCTTTGTTCCAATCACTAAAGAAACAATTCCAGCTGTTTTCATGACTGTTACAGCACTTCTCACATCATCTCTGGACCTCCCACCAGTCAGCAGAATTAACAGCTGAGGAACACCTTCAAGACGTCTGCTACCAGCAGAAGCAGCAAACACACTGTCTTCAACAAACTGAAGAGCTGCGCCAGTGTTCAGTGGCCTTCCCCCTTTGTGTTTCAGGCCTTTCACGCTATTAATGACATCCTCCTTTGTTGAGTATGTATTTAGATAGAAGTTAGCTGCTGAATCGTCACTGTACTGGACTACAGCAACTCGATCTTTGCCTTCCTCCACATTGAACTTCTCCACCACTCTCTGAACAAAGTCGCGCATTGCTGGGAATCCATTTCTAGTGTCGTCAGAACCATCCAGCAGAAATACGACATCCCTTTCTGCTGTGTCTACTTCAACTAGGACACACATTAAACAGATATATAATTAATAATACTGAAATCAAAACTGGGTTAATTCACAGTGATTGCTGTGCATTGCATTGCTGGGAATCCATTTCTAGTGTAATCAGAGCCATCCAGCAGAAACACAACATCTCTTTGTCCAACTTCAGTTTCAACTAGGAAGCACATTAACACAGATTAATGAATTTCTCTGTACAAAATCTGCATTAGATTGCATGTTTTGAAAATGTGACTTTAGACATGTAAATTACTGAAGTAATTGTTTCTGTTTATTACAAATAATGGATTGTATAGGGATTAGTAATTCCTTTATTTGTGATTTCAGGTTTATTAATAAGCCTGGAATGTTTGGATCATCCTTTAAATACATATGTGGCTTTCACTTAAAATATGTGAATATAGTAATATAAGCACTGTCAGGTATATATTTGAAACTGAATGTGCTGTAAACTGTACCATTATTGTTTCTAAAACACAGTTATTTAGATTTGTCACTTGTTAGAAATGTTTGCATTCTAAACTATACATTGTAGACAAAGAATGTCCTAGAACTATCTTACATTGTGATTTTGAGGAAAAATAATGAGAATTCAGCAGCAATTTATTTAATTATATAAATTGATATTAATTCAATATGCAGGTATTTATAGAACTAACATTTAATGATGCCCTATTATTTTAAATTATTAATTAAAAATGACAACATTTATAGACTAACATCAGAAAAAAACAATGTAATAAATTTAATCAAATTACCTTACTATAATTTGTACAAATGTGTGTAAGATAAGGTGATTTCTGACAAGGTTTGGCTGTAGGCTGACTTGAAGGAGAAAGTAATAATAAATTTGGCTAAGGAAGAAAAACAGCTATTTCATGTTGTCTGCGATTCCTTATTCAAAACATTGTTTAATTTACAGTAGTTTAGTATTCAACATAAGTAATAAGGAATAGGTTGCTAAATGAACATGCAATTGTATGTGTATTTCATGTGAACCTATAACATGTAAATGTAGTCTTGGACTACAGTATTTTATTTTTATTCATTCTTAAACCTTAGTCTAAAAAACCTGAACCACCTTTTTGCTTACCTATAACTGTTGGCTGTTGTGGCCTCTGTTGTGGAGAAACTGTTTTTATCATGGATAAAAATTGATTCTGAATACTCTTCAGATCATCAAAGTCAGACACAAACAAAGCAAAATCAGGAACGTGAGAGACTGTCTGTAGCTCAAGTGTGTCAGCATTCCGTATTCCAATACTGAAGGGCACAATTCCAGCACCTTTTATCTCAAGTACTGAACTTAGAATGTCATCACTGGACCTTCCACCACTTATCAGGATCAACATTTGTGGAACACCTTCAAGACGTCTGCTACCAGCAGAAGGTGTAAGCACATTATCCTTAACAAACCGCAGAGCTGCCCCAGTGTTGAGCGGTCTTCCTCCTTTGTGTCTCAGGCCTCTTATGGTATTAATGACATCCTCCTTTGTCGTATATGTATTCAGATAGAAGTTAGCTGTTGCGTCATTACTGTACTGGATCACAGCAACTCTGTCTTTGTTTCCCTCCACACTGAGGTTCTCCACTACTCTCTGAACAAAGTCGCGCATTGCTGGGAATCCATTTCTAGTGTCGTCAGAACCATCCAGCAGAAATACGACATCCCTTTCTGCTGTGTCTACTTCAACTAGGACACACATTAAACAGATATATAATTAATAATACTGAAATCAAAACTGGGTTAATTCACAGTGAGTAATTTCTAATGACGTACAGTACAAGCCATTCGCATATGCTGTTTAGGCATGATTTAGTGTGAGGTCAGCAAAGACTGAATAATACTATACTATTCAGTCATTAGTAAGCCTAAATGATATGCTACTCATTGTATTGTATTACTCTAAGAGAACATGTTTGTGTGTATGAATATCTGAACTATAATATATCATATGGAAATTAGATACGCATACACGTGAGGTTGTGACAAATTCATTGCTCTGTAAAATACATGTCATGTTTTGGGCCAAAACTCAAATACTATATAGGTATCTTTGTTGGAAAACTGATAAATCTGGCATGTCTGTTAACTCACATAAACAGCAGTAAATCTTGTATATGACATTACATCAATGAACTTGTGTTTATACACACATGATTCCATGAACATTTGTTTTATCTACTTTTGTCTAAGTATGGTGGTACACTATAGTTCAAAGCACTAAAATTCACTTTGTTAGTGAAACAAAAGGAAATCATCAAGTCAAAAAAGTAGAATCAAAATCTAACCTTTTTACAAATACATTCATTTTTCTTTTGTAATCTGATATAACTAGGGTTAAATGGTAATGATATAAATTATTTCTATTATTTTCTTCATCTGTAATTCAGTAAACATCTTTGAATGTGCAAAAAGAAGACATACTGTAATTTGCCGAATCAAAGCTTCATAATAGAACATGATCATACATAACACAAAGAAAATTAAGTGATCGGCAATATTGATGCAATAACACCCAACCACAAACAACAACTCTCATGCGTAAAAATAAAATATTAAAAATGTTGAAATGGATAAAATGTCATTAGTCACCACTGCAGTAAATTCCCAAAGTGAAACATACTGTAAGTTGAAAACAGACTTCATTGTGAAAGACGCAAGAAATAGCCAATGAAGTCAAAATTCTTCTAGTGATAAGAGGTTCTGGGAACGCAGAGAGAACACACAATGATACAGAAATCATTGGCTCAAGAAAGAGCAAAAAGCACAATAGTGCACAAAAGTATTCTCCACAGAAACCTGTGATGATTACAGTTTAAGAACCAGAAAAGAAGAGATAGTCATATATATAGCCAAAAAAGACTAGGCTAAGAAGCCATTTAGATAAACAAAACAATAAACACTCTGGCTTATTTTTTGTTTATTTAACAGAAGATTATGGATACTAGAAAATATCCATTTTCGCAAAAGTCAGGCTCTGATTTTCCATACAAAATGAGATAACGAAACTAATCTTAACTGTTGTTTTCTTCTTTAAAAGAATGAAAGTTTCACTAACTTTAAAGACCTGTGAATAGATCCCTTCATTTTATTATTTTTATCAAGGTAACCATGCATGGTTTCTTACCCACAGTAGTCGGAGATTCAGTTTCCAATTTGGATTTAATGAAGGACAAAACCTGTGGCTGAATGGATAAGAGTTCACCAAAGAAAGGAAGATTGAAAAGAAAACTAGGAGAATATGAAATGGTTTGCAGCTCAGTTTCATTTGCATCTTTCATTCCAATGGCGAAAGAAAGAACTCCAAGTTTTTTCAAAGCAGCCGCTTCACCCCTAACATCATCTTGGGAGCTTTTCCCTGTCAGGAGAATTAATATCTGAGGAACACCTTCAAGACGTCTGCTACCAGCAGAAGGAGTAAAGACATTGTCCTTAACAAACTGGAGAGCTGCCCCTGTGTTGAGGGGTCTTCCCCCTTTATGTCTCAGGCTTCTTACTGCATAGACAACAGCTTTCTTGGTTTTATGAGTCTTTAGGTAAAAATATGGTGACGGGTCATTGCTATACTGGACAACTGCAACCCGGACTTTATCCTCTTCAATGTCAAGGTTTTCCACCATCCTTCGAACAAATTCTCGGATTGCAGGCAATCCATTTCTAGAGTCATCAGAACCATCAAGAAGAAACACCACATCTCTTTTAAAGCCTTCTGTATCAACTAGGATACATAATAGAAAGGAAGCAGGATGTCAGGCAGGAAAATTCAACATGCTCAAACTTGGAGATTTAAAAGTATTCATAAGATAATTATAATGGAGAAGGGACTCTTGTTGGCATGGTAATTGTCAAACTGCACACATTTATACTGACTTTTCCTTTACTTTACAATATTGCATTATATATCTATTTGGCTAATAATATTTTAAGCTATAAAAAGATTCCTAACAAAATATAGGAAATTACATGTCTCCTTACAAGGAGATATTCAACTTTGCACTTAATTTCAAAATAAAAGTAAAGCGTATCAAAGTGGAGAAATGAACCAAGCAAACATTGTTGCATTAAGAAAATGTTGCATTAAGAAAACAAAAGTGTTAGATGAACAAACAACCCAATCCTTTGGAAAGAAAAGTGGATGACTCAAAAGGTCATCCACAGAGGAAAAATGGATGAAAAGAAACATCCCAGGATCAAAGCAGGGCAAAACAGATCAAAACAGAATGCATACTGTATGTAAAGGTATAAGAATCCAGTCACAGATTCCATGGAGATGAAGAATAGTTCGTAAATCAGTTGTTTGTTCTATATTGAAAAATATTTTAAATGCATATATACTGTATATATGCTGCATATACACACATGTACACATAGTATATGTATACTCACATATATATATACACAACATTTACATGTTTGTGTACACAGTGTACATGGTGCCTACTGTACATTAGTTAATCTGAAAAGCTAAAAGGAGAAAAGTCTGCAAAGCAAAATTTAGGATTCCAACATCCTGAAAGGAAGAACATTGTACATCTTAGAAAATGTTGCCATTGTTGTTACTGTATGTGATTCATTGGTATAAGTAACTACAGTACATATGAATATTATACATTTGAATAGTATATAATTACTGTACTGTTCAAGACTTGAAAACCATGCTTTAGTCCTTACCTACAACCTCGGGACTTTCAGGGATCACAGTATCATCTGTACCTCTGGAAACACTTTTAACTGTGGACACAAGCTGCTGATGGACTAACTGAAGGTCAGACAACTCGGGGACCGGGTACACATAATTGGGAGCGTAGGCAATAACTTCCAGTTCACGTGGATCTGCATTGCTCACACCAATACCAAATGGAACAACTCCAAGCCCTTTAAGAGCAGATGCAGGGCCTCTAACATCATCTGTGGACCTTCCACTTGTCAGGAATATTAATATCTGGGGGATGCGCTCCAAATGTCTGCTGCCACCAGAAGCAGTAAAGACATGGTCCCTAACAAACCGGAGAGCTGCCCCAGTGTTCAAGGGTCTCCCTCCTTTATGGCTTAGACGTCTTATGGTATTAATGACATCCTCCTTTGTTGAGTATGAATTTAGATAGAAGTTAACTACTGGAAAATTACTGTACTGGATCACAGCAACTCGGTCTTTGCTTTCCTCCACATTGAGGTTCTCCACTACTCTTTCAACAAATTCCTGTATTGCTGGGAATCCATTTTTAGTGCCATCAGAGCCATCCAGTAGAAACACAACATCCCTTTTCAATTCTGTATAACATAAGGTATGATAAACAAAAGACTTGTAAGACAAATGCTGCATTTTAGGAGCTGATTGCCAACATTGCTGAAAAACAGTCTTTTTCAGGCTTCTACTAGATTCAACACAAAATCTATCAAATAAAATTATACTTACCTTGGCTTAAAATGTCAATTAGTTTTTCTCTTGGGAGGGAGACGTAGTATGAAAGTCGTTCTTGAATTTGGTTGAGTTCATTGAAGCCAGCAGCCAAGAAAGTGAAGGAAGGATTGTGTGAAATTGCTTCTATCTGACTGCGATCTGCATTCTTCACTCCAATGCCAAAGGGCACAACTCCAGCTGTCTTTAGGGAGCTAGCAGGGGCTCTAACATTATCTCTAGATTGTCCTGTAGATAAAACTATCAAAATCTGGGGAACATTTTCTGAAATCCGGCTGCCATGAACTGGTGTTAATATGGTTTCTTGCACAAAGGTCAGAGCCGCACCAGTGTTCAGAGTCCGACCACCTCTTAGCCTGAGAGCATTAACAGCACCAACAACCTGCTCTTTCGTGGTGTACGAGTTCAGGTAGAATTCAGGTTTTGGCTTCTCACTGTACTGGACCACAGAAATCCGCACTTTATCGCTTCCAACGTCAAGAGCACTGACGACTTTTAAGATGAGATCTCGGATATAGGGGAAATCAGCTCCAGCGCCATCAGAGCCATCTACCAGGAACACAACATCTTTCTTTTCTGCAAAAAAAAGTTACATTTTCAATTACACATTACACAAACCCTTGTGTAAAAACTTTTGTTTTTCTATATTTACCCTTGGGCATTGTCCAGGAATATTGACACCTTAAGAATGGGGACAACTAAAGAGATGTGAGAAGTTTTAAAATTCTCCCATGATTGCAATAACGAGCTGATTTAAGTTGTTAAGAGCTCAGTTTAAATAAACACCTCCTTAGAGCAGAATTCTGATTAAAAAAGGGTAGCTGAATATATTTTACTGTATCTTTTCCTTGAAAACTAAATCTTTGATATTTAATGTATGAAACATCAACAAGTAGGGTATTGTATTGGACAGTTTGACAAAATAGAAAACCAAGCTTAAGCTGATCAGTACTTCCCTGCAAATTAATCAGGTATTCTCTAAATTCTACAGGGGGTTAGGTAATCTATGCATAAATCAGATGGTATGATTGTTTATACATTAATTACATTAAGATTACAGAATGTCATAATATTCTGAGGATTAAGGATGGCTACTGTAATATCCAAATCATGCATGCCCTGTTGTCTGGGATACCCCACTTACAAATCACACACCACTAACTGCGTGTGGAAGTAATAAGATTCAGTATAGAGTACTGTATGTCAGCATTAATGGCAAATGTCAAATTAACATATAGACTGAGGAGAAGACAATCAAACCAGGAGAGGAATTCTGACAAGAACAGACACTATTAATTTCTATAATATGAAGCAATAAATTGAAAGAAAGAGCTAAAATAATCTAAAAAGGAATGGCCTTGCTTTGGTGGGTGGTACATGAGTGCTATTATTAATGGCTCAGAAGGGAATATTTAAAAAACTACATTTTTAAAGTCTTAAAATGAATAGAAAATGAAGGAAATGAAATGAATATTTCAAGGCAAAGAGTATGGGCTACATAACAACACAGGCACAACTAAGACGATGTACACATGAGTCTATAAGAAACCAAACCCCTGGGTTGTTATTTTGATCACAAATATTAATATCAGATATTAATATTCCTCATAATCCATGAATAGAAGCCATTTTGTAAGTGTAATATTTCACTTAAAATAAGAAATACTTCATAATGTAATAATCAAAACTGGTCTATATGTCTTTGTACTGTATATAACTTAATAAGAAAGAAGTTAAAATATGTGTTAAAATACAGTATGTGCTACAGAAAGTTAAAAGGCAAAGAAATTTCAAAAGATAGCAATCACGGTATGTACTATACTGTATGTCAAATTTCAATGCAGTTTCAACTTGCATATTTGTCAGAAAACAATTGGGCCTCTTTTTTTCACATAAGAATTTGCATTTGTTTCTGCATAGCCCTGAATATTGCCTTAGAAATAGAAACAAAAATGAATAAAAGAAAGAAAATGAAACAAAATGTTCTCACCTGTAACACTCACATCACCAACCACTGTAATCAGGGGAGTCATAATCTGTGACACAATATTCGGTAGTCCAGAAAAGCTGTACTCGTAGTAGGCCAACTGAGGAACAAAGGCAGCTGTCTCCAGGAAGGCTCTGTCTGCACGTTCTGCTCCCACAGCATAGGTCAGTATGTTGTTGACTGCTAAGAGGTCAGCCACACTTTTTACCTCATCTTGAGATACACCACCAGTAATAAGCACTATGACTTGTTGAACACCTTGATTCTTCCTTGATCCAGCTGTGGGCTGAAAGTGATTTTTAAGGGTGAATTCAAGTGCTGCACCAGTTTTTAAAGATGTTCCTCCAATCAGGCTGAGACGAGCAATACTTTCAAGGACTTCTTGTTGCGTGGAATAGGTGTTCAAGTAGAACTCAGTTTGTGGAGTATCGCTGAACTGCAGCAAACCAATTCTAACTCTCTCTGGATGCACATCAAGCCTTCTCACTATTTCAGAGATGAAATCACGCACATATGGGAGGTTGGTGTCTCCAACATAGCTTGACCCATCCACAAGGAAGACGATGTCTCGAACAACTCTCAGGGTTTCTACTGTGGTTACTATAACACCTGTAGAGATGGAGTACACAGTTTAAAAGCTGGAAGTGTAGAAAAGCACATACTGTAGGATTATATACTGTATTTTTTTAGAAAACTTTTAAGAAACTTTTAATGAAGCAGATTATTTCTATTTATAGAATAATAGGAAGCCTAGGTTTATACTTAGAATTAATAAACTGCCGAGGTTATATAATGTAAATCCCTTAAAGTCCAGCAATATATAACATTAAATTCCCAAATATTTAAGTATTAAAGTGACACACTTCAATTTCATACAACATTAAAAAAAGCTGGGATAAAGTCAACTACTTTAAGTTTGATCATCATGTATGTTATTTATTCCAAAACCAGCCAATACATTTTATACAGACCAATACAGATTAGTAGACTGGAAAGATTAGTAGTAATCTTGGGCAACAAACCTGTAGGTGTCTCCTCAGGTAAAACTCCAGATAGCGTTGTTAATGGTGAAACAAGCTTCTCTGGATTTCTAGACAGCACACGGAAATCCTTATAAATAAAGACCATGCTCTCATCAAAAGCAATCTTTTTCAGTTCCTGTTCATCAGCATTCTTGCCTCCAGCAGCCACAGTCAGAACACTCATTTTCTTAAGTTCTTCCACCTGACTAAGAAAACTATCGGTCGATGCTTTAGCTGAGAACAACATCAGCAGCTGAGGCACTCTTTCCTGGGCTCGGCTCCCCTTCTCTGGGACAAACATCCTGGTTCTGACGAATTCCAGCGCAGCTCCGATGTTCACTGCCTGCCTTCCTCCCCTTATTTTTATTCTGTTCAGTGCATTCAACATTGATTCTTTGGTTTCATGGGTGTTCAGATCAAACTCTAACTTAACATTCTGGGCATACTGGGCCACACCGATCTGTACCTTATCAGGTCCGATTGGCAATGTGCTAACAAACTTTTTAATAAATTCACGGATCGCCATGAAGTTGGTGCCACCCATATTCTGGGTCCCATCTATCAGGAAAATAATGTCCCTCGGTTCAACAACCAAAGCTGCAAAAAGGAAAATACAGTTTATTTATATATATATAACAAATATTTATGTAGGCAAATATTAAATCACTATAGGTTTAAAAATGTTTAACATTTTATACCATGGTCACAGCATAATCGCATGTGTAATTAAAATGCACTAGTATATTATATAATTATAAAATATAAATATATATATTTTATATATACATATTAAAATGCTCATTTTGGACAGCCATAATAAAAAATATTTTTCACCCACTAAAACAAGTTGTAATGAGAATAATATGCCTGAAGTCATTTCACTTTGTCTTTACTAGAATGAATAGACATTACACATAAACAATAAAAAGACAACATAAAAAATACATTAGAGACAATACTTATTTAACTACAGTAAATGGAACAGAGAAATACTGTTTATTCAAATGCAGGATTTCTGTTTGCCACTGTATTCTTTATGTGCAAAAGACTATATCATTCACTTATTTCTGAAATACTATTAATGATAAAACTAAAGTTAAATAATTGCTTTTTAAGCCCTTATAATTGCTTTCTAAGTTTCTAATTTGCTAAAGAAACTATTGCTATTTTGTGATTCTGCAAAATAATACCAATACACATAACCGCTATCAGAATTTCATTAATACAGAATGAATTCAATTATGCAATATTGTTCTAAATATACACATTTATCTCTGTACAAACACAACACTGACATAGGACATGAAGTCAAGAAACATGTAACCAAAACTAGGGCAAAAAAAAGAAAGGTAGATGAAAAACTATGAATTTCAGTAAGGACTGATGTTCTCTGCATCCAACCCTTCCTAAAATCTCATTTTAGAGAACTTGACTATTTAGCACACAATTCATATCAATACCGTCTCAACTTTTACTTTGAAATATTACCTTTGTAGTAAGTTCTGTACTGTAAACAAAAACTACTACTACATTACAAAGGCAAAAACAAAATTTAAAATTGGCCTTTGTAATCTTTAAACTGTCACTCCATTAAAGTTGATTATGTCATCAGTACATTATCTTGCAAGTTATCTATACTGAGAAGTATATATCGAGGACCACGTAAAATGCTAAAGACTACTAGCGAAAATAACATTTTAAATATTTACTTTTTTTTAAATGGCAACATAAAAAAATTAAGAAACATATTGTTTCATAAGGGACTTAATTTCATCTGAATGCCCAGACATTCTGTGTGAACTGAGTGAAATTTATGTTATAAGCTCATCCTTTTGGGTCAAGCTGGTCAAACCTTTTTTTGGCAATGGAATTAGAAGTCTAAACTAAGGTAAATGAAACTGGCAAAGACACAGTTCAGCTGCATTTATTCATACAATGAATAACTGCCCAACTAAGGCTCCCCGGTGCGGTCATCTTCCTTTCACCAATTTCACAAGATGCCAATAACCACAGAGGCTAATAGGAGAAACCAGCTTTTATTTCCCTAAATAAAACATTTTATTTAAGCCCTCACTGATAGTGTATGATATATCAGAAAATAAACTGTGGAATAATTAGAACAGGTGCTAATTCACTGAAGTGCACTGACATAGTAGATCCACCCTGTGATAAATGAAGTCAAGTTTAACACATTAGAAAGGCTTGTATTCAGATTTACATCTTTAGTTGTTTGCTTTTACCTGACCACAGTTTTTATTTACATACCTTCTATAATCTCGGACTGTAAAACAATGGTTCGTTGAGCCACCCCATTAATGTATGGCAACAGCTGATCCCGCAGTTCACCAATAGTACTGAAACTTGGGGCTGAGAATACAAAGCTTCTGTCCGTGGCAAGATTCTCAAGCTCTGCTTCAACTTCTCCCCCAGCCCCAATGCCAAATGTGACAATACTAGCTTGTTTTAAGGCTTTTTCTGCCTCAATGACATCATCGCTGGGTGGCCCAGCGCTGATAATCATTAGAGCCTGCGGCACGCCTTCCTCAGCCCTGCTACCTGCTTCGGGTATGAATATGTTTTGGACCACACTTTCAACAGCTGCCCCCAGGTTAGCTTCATTTCCACCTTTGAAGCTAAGCCCCTTCACAGCGTCCAGAATGTCCGTTTTGGTGTCATAACTATTTAAATAGAACATAATCTGGACATCTTCGCTATACTGAACCACAGCAATTCTTACTGCATCACTTCCCACATCAAGGTTTTCAATGATATTTAGAACCAAATCACGGACACTTGGAAAGTTGGCAGCTCCAACGTTCTCTGATCCGTCAATTAAGAATATAAGGTCAGCCGACTCTTGTGCTTTAAGGAGAGAAAAAACAAACAGAAAAATGCAAAATGTGAAAGCGTTAAAAAAAGAGATCACATGCAGCCACATAATGTCATGTTTCTGTGATAATCAACAAGAAACAAAATGAATCATCAAACATCATTTAATAAGCACATTATTCTGCATTGTAATTGAATTGAGGTTTGGGAAGTAAATAAGGACATAATGCATTTTTGTCTCAAGCAAAAACTCTTACTGTTAAAGTAACGCATTTTAAAAGAATGGATATCAGTGTCCTTTTTTCAGATATTGTGTCGGTTATAAACAATATCACAAAAAAGTGTCTCCACCATTTCTGGAGCTAATTTTCACAGGTTGAGCCTTACAGCCTAGATGGGGCTGGATCCAACCCACAGTGCTTTAGTGGTCTGTAACAGATATTTCCCCAGTTGCAATGGACCACGTGAAGTTGGCAGCCACTAGGGATGAAGTTGCACGAGCAGTAGTTGTCTAGGGTTTACTGTGCTTGCAGCGCAATAGAAGATTTTGGGCCCTGCCAGGTGCCTGTGAGTTTGAAATGCCATTTAAGAGAGAGATATTGTTCATCCAATGGATTGTGACTCTCTCGTAAGGCACTGTGAAGCTCATAGTCTGATGATACTGTAAATAAATGACAGGTGGGTGTGTTGGAAGAGTGTGCATATACTGTACAGTAGTTCCTCATTCTCCCTGTGCAGTACAGGGGTTGCAGCAACATACCCAATTGATGAGCAATTGCTTATTCAGAAAAAAAGTGTGGATACAAACTATAATGCAATGTATAAAACATGCAAACAAACAAACAAACAAACAAACAAACAAACAAACAAACAAACAAACATACCCATCAGATTAAACATAAGAATTTAAAATGTCATTGTCATATATTTTGTATGGTATAATTAGAATGTACTTACTGTATGTATTTGGAAACGCACAGTATGATGTTTGCAACGAAAATGCTGTAATTCTGTGAAATGTATTGTATAACTTCTCATCAAAATAAAATTACCATCTGATAATATTAAATGGAATTTTAACAAAGTCAGCAAAACGTTTATGGCGGATTTAGATAGACTCTCCAACCTCTATAATTCAATTAGACAATGCAGACCCATGTTACTGAACCCAGTGATCAAATGACCAGTCATGACTCAATTTATCATCCTTGTTGCCAGAAAACTGTGGCAGTGTGTACGCCACACTTAAAAGAAAGTATGAAATGTAATTTTATATTTAATGATAAAAAGGTGTAACAGAGAAAATTGTTTTTTAAAGGCCAATTTAAAATAAAATTATGAAAGCATCTCATCAGAAAACATGTTAACATATTTTTTTCTGTTACTTAAACTGCATAATTAACAGTGGTAGTCACACACTGGTAGTTTATATGACTTTATATAGTGTTGAATCAAAGGGCATGACGTTGCTTATTCATGTCTTTCTGCACTTGATTTTGGTCAAGTATGTTCAATTTAAAATTTACATCTTATGTATTTCTGTACAAAATATAAGTTGGAAGCAGACCAAGGATGGACCAAATTGTTCATCACTGTTTAAAAAATATAAAAAATACACACATTTTATTCTACACGTATGAAAAAGCTGGTGATTACACACAAGACATATAACACTGAAACATATTAGCTGCAGTGGAAGGTTAGACATAGTTAAAAGGCAATGAACATGAGGTCTTAATCCCTGGAGACCAGAAGTAAGTCATCTTTTGCATACCGTACTGTCAGGTTGTAAACGTTTTGAGAAATTTAACGATTTCATGTTCATATTACTGTATATGTTGGGGCCCCAGCTGTTTTGCATAGGTAATTCTTGCATTTTGTGTAGGACTGCTAAACTATTTAATTAAACATAACACTAAACAATCATATGGAATATGATGTATGGCAGTATTTAAAAAAATGTTACACTAAAGGTCTGGACTCCTAATGGAAAGGTGGGCAGAAAGTTGCATTTTTTCCACAGGAAATTTGACTTACTCCATACAATTGTAAACAAATGTAATTAGAGGAACTTTATAGACCTGGGCAGTGTATCAACCTGAACTTAAATTACTGTAGTTTTTTATTTTTCCTGTAAATTTCCATCCACTTTTTATAAAGGCATGTGTTTGCTATCTTGACTAGCCAGATGGATATACAATAAATTTAAGGCCTACCACTTGTTTTAATTCGTTATGCCCACAAACATATCTGTGTTCAACATCTATTTTCATTCACCAATGAAATACATAATGAGTTACCTTGAAGTTTAAGAGACGGGAGCTCATTGAATTGTACATCAGCAAAGAAAACAGATGTGATGCAACAGATTCAAAATTGTACAATCGAATTGCCGTATGAAATATATAAAAACGGAGACTAAGATGAATCACATGCGCAAATATGGATGATAATTATGATGGCAGAAAAATGATAAAAACACATAGTGAGGTTAATAGCACAAGTGAATGGTAAATGAATGATTATTATTCATTGTGTTATGCTTTTGAGTTAATAGACTTTAAAAAAAAAACAATTAGTATGGTAATGCCACAGCACTGACAGCTAGCCATTACCTGTCACATCTTTAATTACTCCTTTGGCTTCAGCCAGCGCAGGGGAAGCTGCAGCTGCATAGACATTGCCGACTAATTCTTGTACTATGCCATGCAGGGCAGAAAAAGTGTCTACATTGTACACATGAGTGTCAAAGGGCTTGCTAGCAATCTCCTTGAGTTCCCACTCCACAGCATGCTGCACTCCCACGGCAAACATGTCAACGTTGGCCAATTTGAGGACTGCCGACGGCGGTATGACATCGTCCTGGGAACGCCCGTCGGTCAGAACGATAACGATCTGTGGCACGCCTTCGCTGGCCCTGCTGCCAGCCGCCTCAGTCAGGTGCTTCTTAATCAGATACTCCAGACCCAGGCCGGTTCGCGTACCGCCCCCCAGATAAGGCATACTCCATATGTGGAAGAGAATGTCCTGCTTTGTGGCGTACGTGTTTAATAGGAACTCAGTTTTGGGGGAGCCACTGTACTGCACCAGGGCGAAATTAAAGGCGTCATCCCCTTTGATTAAAGCCTGCACCACACCGTAAAGAAACTCTCTGATGTACTGAAAATTTTCTTTTCCAATGCTCCAAGATGAATCCACTAGAAAGAATATATCTGCAGCCACACCTTTTCTGGCATCTTCAAGAAAGAAAACCAGTTGAGGACTAAGAAAACGGACGGCAAGCCCAATTTTGGCATTATAGAGAGCACAGATTCCTCAATTACTTAATTCCTCAATGTTTTTTTTTAAAGAAACCATTACATGTGGTGGTGCAAGACCAATTATAATGTGTACCAAAACTTAATGAAAAAATACTATTTTTATGACATACTCAAGAGAATATCAGCCCAGAAATTAAGCTTTTTTTGCTGGCAGCACATAATTGCACTGTTATATAAGAGCATAATAAAAATACAATTCAGCACTCCATCATATTTACATTATCACAAAGGAGCTGCTCATATAAACATTTACTTATGCAGTCATCCCAATGAGCTGCTTGTATGAAACTATCTAATGTTTTCATATTTTCTTTGTACTGACATTTCTCTATTTTCAAGAACCAGATACAGTAGGTACATTTGTTCAGCTGCTGCCAATATAACTATTGCATTTAAAGCAAATGTTGATATACTGTACAGTACATAATATACAAAATTAGTCTGCTTTCTATTCAACATATTGCTACAGTATGAGTTGAGAGATAATGGTCTGTAGGAAAAAAAAGTAACGCAGAACTCTTAATACACCATATTTGTAATGGTTACTTTAAAAGATAACTTGCATCTTAGATCCTCCTCCACTCCAAACTGAACTTGACATTTATTATTCTGTGTGAGTCTATAACTGGACTTTGCTAGACAATAGAACTAACTTTTTCTCATCATCAAATTGCTGATATTTGGATCAGCCTTACTAGACACAAAAACAAAATGACTTATAACACAAACATTAGGAAACTCATATTTAATCACCTGAATACTGTGTTCTTTATGTTAATTCTTCCCAACATGCAAAAATAGATAAAATCCCACATACAGACCTACTGTACTATATAAAAACACAGTTTTGTATAACAGCATTGCTGAAAAACCTGTAAAGCATGATGCAGTGACTCAGTTTTCATTCAAATTTGTGAATTTAGTTTGCCAAAATGTATGGGTTTCGTGCCTGCAATACTGTACAGTAATACTCATTCATTCATCCATACTAATAATACTTCCCCCCAGCTATTTGTTATGAAAACATTAATAAAATTCCAAAAGTAAGGATGTAGCAAAATAAAATAGAAAGGTTGAAAACTGCTGCTTTTCTGCATTTTCACTGCATTGAAGATTGGGGTTTTTTAGTGCTGTTACAACTACTGGTTTTTGGTATGCACAGATACTAATGACACCAGATTTGTTATCAGGTTTTTGTACTAACACCTACAGACCTGCAAAAAAAAAATATTATACCAATGCATTAAATCACATTACATGAACTCACCATCCTGAGCTTCGATGATGGAGTGCAAGCCTGAGAACAGAAGACCCAAGAGGGCACACAATGACATGTACCGATGTTTCCTCATTTTCTATCAAAGCACTGGATATCAGTGACCTAGAAATACAGTAAATAAAAAAGCACATATACACTTGAGTCTAATCATTGTTATAAGTACAATACTTCTTATTGGGTTCATAATTTTAACTCAGTTACTGTTTTAACCATTAGAAAGTCTTATTCCATAGCATCTCGGCATAATCCGAATGTTGGAGTGCCTTCCCAAATGTGGACACAGGTTGTCTTTAAGAACTACATATTCTTGGGCTTTCAAACACAATGCTTTAAATTTTTTCATTTTCTCAGAGCAGCTGTCCATGTCTGACTTAATAGAACTAGCTACTCTATATACTGTACATCTATAGCTACATGTAACTAGCTACAGTACAGTACATCTACAGTACAGTACAGTACAGTACTATGATACAGGTTT
Organism: Lepisosteus platostomus; assembly: GCF_059453375.1. Taxonomy (NCBI): domain Eukaryota; kingdom Metazoa; phylum Chordata; class Actinopteri; order Semionotiformes; family Lepisosteidae; genus Lepisosteus; species Lepisosteus platostomus. The sequence goes on along the minus strand of NC_142624.1, from coordinate 31,910,294 downwards.
TTTAGTGCTTTGTAACTACTTCGCTATCGTCTGCACAATTTATTGAAGTAAATTGTTTGCTTCTGAAATAGTATTGTGTTATTAAAAGATCATTTACCAAAAATGGTTAAATTACCAATTCAATTCAAGCTTTATCATCCCCTAGGGGAAATTTGTGAAACACAACACAATGACAATACACATTATCAAAAGGGAAGAGAATACAGCAGTGCTACAGGAGAAAGAAACAAGAGACAAGGGATGAAAGATTTCCTGAGTCTGCTGGTTTTACATCTGGGGGCACAGAGGCATCTCCCAGATGGGAGAAGTGTGAATTCACAATGGAGGGGGTGAGACACACACTCCCTGATACTTTTGGCTTTATTAGTCACCCTCTGTTTGTGAGGGATGCTTAAATTGATTTGATTATTCTTGATTATTTTGCAATTATATTCACTAATTTACCCAGCCTATTACAATTACCGGTACTTATATTGCCAAACCTACAAGTGAGAGAGTATGTTAAGACACTTTCAATGAATGATTTGTAGAAAAGTATAAGAATAGTTTTATCCACCTTAAAGTACCTGAGTTTTCTAAGAAAGAAGAGTCTCTGCTGGCCTTTTTTATAGATCGCGTCACAACATTTGTCCCATTTTAGGTTTTTGTCAATGACTGGTCAATGACCAGTCCCAAGTACCATGGGACATAGTATGGTTAATTAGACAAATTCCAAGGAAATTATAAACCAATACACAGTCCAGTAAAATGTATACCTTTAACCGTACAAATTGTGTAATAAAAGGGACAGCAATTTGTTATTACTTTTTATTATTTGAAATGGGATCATATTCATTTTTGGAATTTTAGCAGTATTGATATACTTACAGTAAGCCTTCGATGGCACCAATTGTTTACAGTATATTCCAAAATATAACAAAATAACTCTTATTGACAGCAAGTTATTTTAAAATGATTCTCATTAATTCTCAGTTTTATCAGAACCTAGGGTATTTCTTCTAACAGCTATATATTGTGTCTATTTTGTTGATCAACTGCATGATTGACAAACTAGCTACTTAAGGATTTTGGAAAAGCTAAGATATATTTTTATTGCCACCCCTTTACAAAAGAATGTACTGTATTTGTTCCTACTGGGTTTTCCTATGTTGTCCTAAGACAGAAACGAAAATCTTTTATTTTTCGTGCATCAGCTGTGACTCCACACACACTGGTGCTATCAGAGGAATAATCACTGAACAGTCAGAGATGATATTGTATAAACTGTTTACTGGGTAGAGCGAATTCTTGAAGACAATTAGGCAGACAAAACAGTAAACCTTTCTAAATACAGTATGTTAACAGTGGGTAATAATCATGACTACAGCATGACTTGAAGACCAGTAGGATTCTGCAAAAAAGAATGAATGGATTTCCTGTTTGTATTTAAGTAAACAATTTCAAAAGAGGCTGCCACAAAAAAAAATTCTGAACCACAAAGATCTTTAAAAAGTCTTACTGTCCCAGTGAACATACTGAAGCACAAGGTCTCCCCCATCTGTTTTACAGACTTTCAGTTAAGCTGACATATTTCTAATTAAATTCCCTTAAATTGTAAGTTTTTCACCAGCAGTAACTGAAATTCTCTTGCGCTGTTCTAGTTTATATGGCTCAGCCTTTTTCCATTATGATTTAAATAAAATAATCACAGTCTTTACAATGTATAATTTCACAGGTAATTATAACCTGTACCACGCAATAAGTAGAGTGCTATAATGAACCTATAGAAGAATAGATACAGTGCATCACAACCTATAGAAGACATATAGTACATGAAATACTGTATATCAGATGCAAAGCATGGTAATGCTTTGCATTACCATGTGGCCAGCCTGGTGGCTCTGCGGGCTAAACCATTGGACACTTCTAAAGTTCAGAGAGCAGATCAACTCCCGGAGAGTCGTGTGAGTTAAATTTTTTACATCAATTTCCCTACAGGATTAATAAAGTATTATCTATCTATCTAATATGATTTAAAATAATAAAATGAACTATAATTAAGCACAAATTTACAGAAAGATAATTCTCCAGTAGACACTGAGCAGGGACAACTGCTGGGATCAAGGCTGACAGGACATACAGTAGGACACATTTTACCACAAAGGAGGTAGGGAAGAGAAAAGGCCACAGTAGAGGAGAACGTCAGAGAGATCTGGAAGGAGTTTAAAGAGAATCAGGCAATTGGACATCGGCCCAAAGCATTGGAAAGAGAGAAAGGAATAGAATCATGAACTGGATGTGTGCCGAGAGGGAGCCAGTGGAGACAGACAGATAAGACTTTATTGATCCCGAAGGGAAATTGATGACCTCTTGGCCTCTTTTCTCCCATTTCCCTCTTCCCCTCTTCTACTCTACCTCAAGTGAGCCAAGCTATCCCCTATAGATTAAGCAGGAGAATAAGTGTTTTGAGATCAACGTTTAGAAATTACAATAAGATGTCAATCTAGCGAAACATGCAAGCAAAGAACAAATAGGCCTCACTTATTTAGAACTGGAAAGTAGAAGGGGGGAATGAGAGAAAAGAGTCCAAGAGGTCAGGGTGCACAGCAAAGTTGTACAAGAGAAGAGGGGGAGACTGCAGATTTGGGGAAAGGCACTTAGTAGAGAATGACAGCATTCCAATAGCAACAGACTAGTAGTTAAATGGAGTAGGTTTTTTGGAAAGGAGATATCTGGTAATGTTGTTCAGACATATTGGATACCCTATTGTCATCTGTGCTTTTATAAGTTCTTATTAACCAAAGGAAGAGCAAATAATCTGATGGGTGACTCAAGATGACCATTTCTAACCACTTTTTTAGAAAATAAATAATCAAATGATCATTACAAAATGAGAATTTTTTTAAATATATTAATATATAAAGCACAAACATGTAGAAACTATATCTTAATAATATGGTCTGGAGGTCGAGAAACCGTGGTTTTGTTTCCATTGAAAACAAGCCACAAACTAGACAGAAATTAACTGTAAACACACTCATGAAGCAGTACAATACCCACTTGGTCTGTTCTTTCAAAGAAAGCTGTTCCTCATTTTATTACAAATTAAATTAAAACGTGTTTCTAGCACTGCAGCAACTGGCACCATGTTATGATGTGGGAAGGTATCCATAAAACTCTATATTAACATACAGTAAAACTAGCCAAACAAAATAATTATAACCCCAGGGAAATTCACAGTTACAGATGCCCTCACACACTGTTCTGGCATCAATATAGACAGAAGCCTACAGTATAAACAGTTTACCTCAAGTGAGCCAAGCTATACCCTATAGATTAAGCAGGAGAATAAGTGTATTGAGATCAATGTTTAGAAATAACAATAAGATGTCCATCTAGCGAAAAATGTAGGAAAATAACAAATAGGCCTCACTTATTTACAATGTACAGTATTTAACCAGTACTCTCCTCATAGCCATTCATGATGCGATAAATCTAGCAAGTGTGTTTAGAAAAACATGTTCCATGGTTATGCAATTTGGAGAAAAGTTGCTCTACTGTTTTCAAGAAGTGTTCCTTTTTATTGAAACACTAGTTTGTGGCCCTGGGGGCCGAAATGAAGACCATGTTCCAGGTCCACGTCTTTTTATACATTGAAAAGGTTGTTCAGAACCCATCAGCCATGAAAATATTTTGAACATATGCATCAAAAAGCATATGGAAAGAAAATAATGAAAATAATGAAATTTTGGACTTTAAATTGATTTTCAACTGAAAGAAAACAGCTGAGAAACTGGGCTTCAGTCTGACCTCACCATGATCATTCCGTATGAAATTATAAAAAAGAAACTGTGAAAGACTTCTACAGTATGTCTTTAATGCTATAACTTTCTGTTTTATATATTGTTTACCATTTACCTTCAGGTACTGGATTTAATGTGCTAGCTTGTATACAAATATTTAGGGCATGCCGGAATAGTTATAGTTAAAGCGTAAAACAATGCATATCATTTCACAATGGTTACTATATAAGAGTGTTTAAATTTCAAATAAAACCAAGCTTCCAAGGCAGAGTTTAGTTTTAAAATTATGGGCTGTGTGCTGTCACTGCGGTCGGAGAAGCCATCTGTTTCTGATATAATCAGGGTCCTCTAGCAATGAGATGCAGCGCCATCTAGTGACCTTCTAGTTCTAAAATTATTCTTTTGGCAAGGAAAAATAAACAGCTGAATAACAGCTCTGATTTTGACTTCAAACGTTAGCTCAGTGCTATCCTAAACCTGCTTTCCTTGTAAAGGTGCCTACAAGATGCTTGGTAAGCTCTTCGCATCCAGGAATATGGCCATACCAAGCCGAAACAAGCAGATAAATGCACCAATGATTTTGGATGAGAGGGCGGTGTGACTGGTTAGTATCTCTGCCTTATAGCACTGGGGACCTGGGTTCGAATCCTGGGGTGCTATCTGTGTGGTGTTTTGTATGTTCTCCCTGTGTTCCAGTGAGTTTCCTCCCATAGTCCAAAAACATACTTGTAGGTAAATTGACTTCCTGGATAACTGGCCCTGGTGTGAGTGTATGTTTTTATATTGTATCTGTGTGTGCCCTGTGATGGGTGGGTTCCAGATATGCCAGCTGTTTGCCAGAATAGGCTCTGGCTCCCAAGCAATCTTGTAGTGGATCAGGAGTTTAGAAAATGGATTGATGGCTAGAGTATGGATGATCATATAATGCATTTCTAACTGTGAAATAAATGCAAAAACAGGATTAACTGGGAATTTGACTTTTGATTATATGTAAATCTGGTTCCATTTGTTTTTATTTGAAGCCTGAAATTAGAGCTATTCATTACTAAGCATGATGCATTTAATACTGGTGTTTATCTTGACATAACACTGTACCAAGAAAGATGTGGTTGTTGATTTGTGTTTATAACCAGAAAATACTGCCCCTCTTCCAAGTCCCTATGGAGCACTAACATGTAAACAACAAAATGAAAAGGCAGCTTTTTTTGTGATTCCATCAATTTGTATCTAAATTGTATAAAGTCAATTTCCAAGATAAATTTTCAAAGATAATTTATTTTTTCTTTATAATGCTATATTGTCCACGCCCCGGTATAATACTTTTTAAAATGCTGTGTGAAAGTTCAGAAGTTCCATTTTTTTTGTGTGGCTTTTGCTATCTTCCTAAAATCAGCCTTTGCTTGGAGAAAGTACTTCTCTCTAAAGTACTTCTTATAAATCTGACAGAAGCATACATTTCCCCCAAAACTATTTAAGTGCTGTTCAGTTTTGCTATGAGCCCAAATTGTAATGATTCAAATGGATGTCTATGGTATTTATATGAAATATCTATAGTTGCTGAAGTATTTATAATATTATTAAAAGCATCTATAGTATTTATACAGTTGAGATAATTCATAATTCCATTCTTCAACAACAGTATAATAACCTCTGTTATTCATTTTTTTTGTTAAGGAAATATAAGAAAGGAACTCATATGACATGCAATCATTGTTAACTAGCTGAGTAATAAAATATGTTCTACATTTTTATTTAACCACAAAATACTGTTCATCCTCCATCTAATTGTGGAGCAATGGCATGCAATCATGAAATAAAGCATGAAAGGGATCCGCAACTTCTCACACAAGCTAGAATTAAAACAATTCAGATTTTTTTAATGACAGTCTCAAAAAGATTCAAAAGTTGATTCTGCATAAACTATGCTAAATAAGCAATATGCAGGTATATCAAAATCACACTGTTACATTGCCACAAATGTTAAAGAAAAATTAATTAACATCATAATATAATTCTCCAACAGTGTACAGTATGTCTGGATTCTTAATACAGTAACTGTACATTAAACCACTATTGCTAAACCTTTTTACCAGCATAAGAAGGCTCTTATAAAATTGTGTGGTCAAGAATAAAATCAATGGATATAAAAATTAATTATATATTGAAGGAGTAGTGCTTAACTCACAACCCCAACAACACCTTTTGCAGATCAGTGGGGTTCCTCACACCCAGCAGCAGTCCAAAACTAAGTTTTTACCTTGATGACACATCACCCAAAATTGTGAATTGTTGGTCTAGCATCCAATGATAAAAGCCACTCAGTTATCAAAGCCCCTTTGCAGCTCTAAACTGACAGACCACAGGCATTCAATTAAAGGCTTTAAAACATAGCTATTTAAGACTACAATTTCAATCCCCAGCAATGCTGTTTGTCATTATTGTTAATGTTCAAATCTCAGAGAGACAAAATCAACCTCCATCCAACCCCCCACCCCATTGAGCCATCTGGAAATAAGTGCATATGGAATTCATACAGTAATGTCTATTTCTTGTAAGGCTTTAAAATTAACATATTGACAACATCAATGTAATATCAATCCAATGGCAGCCCACAACACAAATTATCACATGAAATGTGATATACAGGGTTGCTAGGTTGAAAAAACAATGAGACAAAATACAGTATGTGCTCCATCTGCTTTGACTGTCTTTGAAATCTCTAGCAATGGCTTCTGAATTGAGCACATACCAACCACAGTTATTACTAAATGCAGCTTACAAAATAATTTTTGGCCTTAAAAGAAAAAGAGCATTACTTTTCTACAGGAAATCATAAAAAAACAGGCTGAATATTCTGAGCCAAACTTATGAAAACAATTTGTTGTCAAATCATCTGAGCTCAAAAACGTGAGAAAGTAGCCTCACATTCGAGAAAGAAATTAATCTGAGGGACACAAAACCTTAATTGGAATTGACAATGCTAACACTAACCTCTGCGAATTTAAGTACAAGCAGACTCAACAAATGCCAATATGGGACATATCTTTGCAGAATGTTTAAAAGACGTCGATTTGGAGTATCCTTGAAGAAAGGACTAGCATGCCAAATTCCTAATGCTATAACATCTATGATCTACTAAAACATGAAGAAACTTAAAAATATAATTGTAAATAAACTCTCCCCTTAAAGCTTTTAAAGCAACCACTTGATCTTGTTTGTTTTTTGTTAAGATAAACACATATCTGAGACCATACACATTTCCTTGAAAACAGGAAGATTAGGGGCTAATAGATGTTATCTTTAAGACAAAGGCTGATCCTCTTAAAGATGCTAAAGTATGCCTGGATACGATATTAGGCTCTATTACTCTCCAGTTAGACCCACAAAAGGAAAATCTGACACCAGCACAGAGAATATTTGCACATTTTTCCCAATTTAATTGAAAGACAAATTAACTTTATGTTGCATGACTTTTCTCTGATTGCCATTCCATTCTATCTGACCCTCCCACCTGAGCAATAATAGCTTCTTCTTGTGGTCTCAAACCTTAATCGACTTCTCAAAGTATTGACTTGCTGGGACAGAAAACCCCTTAGCCTCAGCCTCACTAAGACCAATACATTACTCCAGTATGATGAAGTTCAAGAAAACTCAACTGATAAATTCAGAAATCCTTTTGATATCTGTCCCTCATATAAAAAGCTTTAGCAAAACAATGAAAAGGGAAAAAATGCCTTGCTTTATCACAAAAGCTCACATTATTTTGTTTATTGCAAATTCCAAGTATGTTTTTTTTTAAGTCAACAGCTGCTCTTTCCCTTTCATGCTGTGATTTAAGGGTATAAAATGTGCATTACAGATGAAAGAACCCATCAGTTAAAAACAGAGACAAAAAAAGCAGTTCAGCTAGTCCCACAGCTGGTCTATGTTAGGGAGTCTGACATTTTACAGATGCTAATCCTGGCACAACACTTACTGCATATTGTTCAAATATTGCACATGTTGCACTTAATAACTCAGGAAAGGGTTCAAATCTCAAATTCATTAAAACAAAAATAAGTTAAAGCTAGGTGCGCATGCGGTTATGATGGATATTGGCAATATACCAAATTCTTGTCGATTTCTTCATGGAAAAGCAAATCAGCACTGTGAAAGAAGAAAGGTCAAAAACAATTGTTGATAATGTAACAGAATACATGGGATCTTGCTGAAATGATCAAATTCAATTTAATTTGCAGATAGAAAGGAATAAAAAATCTATTTACATTTGTTTATTCCAAATTATTTTCTTGGCAGTATGACAAATCATAGAGCTAGCCCAGGAGCATCTAGGAAATTTTGTTTCCGAATAGAAAAAGATTATCCTATAGTATTGTTAAATAATGCAAAAGGAAACGTGTTGTTTTCATGCCATATTACTCTATTACTCACATTGAAAAATCAATAGCTACTGCTATCTGAGTTTTACTATCTTCAGAAATACATTATATTCAATATACTGTAATTATTATGAATTATATACCAGAGAAAACGTAACCCCTCTTGCAATCCTCCTTTATTATCTTTCTTTTTCAATTACAGTGCAGTTATACAGTACTCTCTTAGCAAAACTACCCTAAACTGAAATTCACACCTAAGAATAAAAGGGCCCTTTTTTAATAATTTAGGCAAAACCCTGCTGTGCTGAAAATTGAGACAAAAGAGAGGCACCACAAACTTGGACAGTCTGTGGCAGTAATATATATCAAAACACAGTCTAATTTACAGTGGCTGTATCTCAATTCTCAATAAAACTGCTGAACCTCAATAAAAATCCAGAGTTACTGTATGTCCACAAAGACTTTCTCAGAGGAAGGAGTGGCAGGGAAAGAAGAGTACTGAACTTGCTGGAAGACTGTCAGCACTACATTCAATGAAAACCAACAAAGCTTGTCTAAAATCATTTAAGGATGCTCTTATGATAATAGCTTTAAAAGCTTTGTAAAAGCTTTAAAGCATTTCGGTATATTTCCAGTTATTTTAGTAGTAAATGCACTAAACCTAGATTATACAGAACTGTATATGCAGGAACTGCAAAGTAAAATCCTGACGAATTGGTTATACAGTCTGTTAATCATGATTGAAATGTTCTGACTCTTTTGATGTTCACAAAAATAAAACAGTTCCAGTTTCTTAGTGCAATTATTATTAATATTATTCTATTTTAAAACTGGGTGGATTGGTTTCTTTTGCAGAGGATTAATTAGAAGGTATCCACAAAATGCGTAGGGGGAAAAAATCTGAAACATTTGAAGTTTCCGTTCGGTTCCAAAATTTCATTAGATGCTTAAACTGTGCTTATGAATATAATAACTATAACGTTTATCAGTTCTTCAGAAAATTAAACATAAAAAATATTCGTACAACTTAATGGTTTAGTGCAGCATTGAGACCTGTCGCAGGCACCACTTTTCATGCATTGAAAATTTTAAAATGTGAGCCACTCTTAGCAGTACTTATTTACGTGTTGTTTTGAAATTGTTCTCTATATTTTCTGCCAATGTCTTATAGTGCAGCATAATCAATGCTTCTAAAGACCCCGTGCATTCAGTTATTCAGAAACATTAATCAACACCGACCAGTTATCTATTGCCCCAACTGTATTCAGAAGACACAAACTACCGCCGCACAGTTCAGAAACCAGTTATCTATCGCTTGGTACCTACAGACCCGTTCACCATTTGCGCAAACAACCCAGTGAAGCGCTCTCAAAGACAACTAACCTACAGTAAAGCTGTACAATTCCATCAGCACTTTGTGTGAAATAAAAAAAATGTATACTTTACAGAATCAGGGAAACATATAACACACCCATGCACAATTTGTAAAATATTAAAAATACCACATCTTCTGCTTCCAAACAGCAACCAAACAGCGATAGTTTCTTTTTTTGTGTACTACCAACGAGCTATAGAATTCACCCGGTGAAAAGCACTAACTTACCCTGAGGTAAATTGCTGTGTTCCACAATTTAAAAAACTTTCTATATATTTTTTTTGTCTTTAGGTCATTATTCTCCCAGTTATTTCCCTGTATAGTGGTGCAGCTCCCTGAAGGATAACTGAAGAACGAGATGGTAGACCAAGCCGAGCCAAAGGAACGGTTGTAACAATTAAGTTAGACCTTCCCGCTAGCTCACGCAAGGAGCTGTGGCTCTAACTTAGGCTAGAGACGGGACAAACTCAAGCGATCCGTGGAACATATCCATTTTTTATTCCTCCTCCCACTTTCTGTAGAAAAAAAAGTGTAAATGAAAACCAGCCGCTCCCAGTGCAGTTTGGTCTGGAACACTGTCCTGAAGGTGATGTCAGAACAGAACGGGGGCTCTCTCCTCATCCGCTCTGGTTGCGCTTATCCCAGGTTGCATTTTCTCTGCGTCAGCAAACAAGGCGATTGCATATCAATGCAATATGGGATAATATCCTGTCAAAAGCAAGTCAGTAAGATACATTTGTACAGTATGCTTTAAACTGTTCCGTTTAAATATTCGCAAAGCTATTGTAAACGCAGACGTGTTGAGTTTTTTTTTTTTGCAGTAACTCGTTTTCCAGTTTACAATGCGAACTCACTAAACAGTGATACATCACTGTGGCTATGATTTATGGTCTTTCAAAACATGCATGGAGTTAATCAGTCAATAATTAAACACCACTACATCAACCAACTGATGTTTTTTTTTCCATATTAGGCTTATACATGTCTAATCAGAGGCATCATTATGCATTAGAGGGAGAAGCGTTGCAGACCATATACTGTACTGTACCACAGCCAAGAGGTGCTGCCACTACTGTGGAACTGTAGTTGGCACTATAGTGAGTTAAGTGAATATCAGAACACAACAAATATTTTTTAAGCCACACCTTTACCTAACAGTTTGTAGTTGCCATTGAAACTTTTAGAAACACATACTGTACATGACTTATAAAACAATAAACTTATTAGGAACTTGTTTTTTATACAGTTTAGGTGCACAAATCCGTATCTAAAATACATGCTAGAATGCAGCAGGTTTTCTAATTCTCTTTAAATTTTCAACAGCTGCAACCTTTTGAAAGGTGTTAAGTAATCCCGGTTATCTAATGATGAGATAAAGTCATTTGGAGTACAGTAAGCATTATTTAGGAGTAGAATACAAATCTCCACTCACTGCAGCAAACAAGGACTGGAATTTTGCACCACTGATACAGTTTTATGCTGTGAAGATCTTAAAAATGTGCCATCGGATTATTTACTTATGTAGAATTGACACAAAGAAAACTGAAGGATGACACCAAGGATACATTTCGTGCTTTAAATCTCCAGCACCTTCCAGCATCTTTTCTAGAGATCCTAATAGGTTATACTCACCATTTCCATCACCCAATGCCCTTGGAGGCAGAAGTCAAGGCGAAAACTACTTTTTCTCAGTACAGGCCACATTTTTGGCATCTTCCAAGTTTCCTAATTTTCACTCACTTTAGGTGTCCGGGTGTTCTACTTTCTGAAAGTAAAGACCAACTAGCAAAATTATACAATGCAGAATTTTCAAGGGCAGTTTCTTTGGCACTTGTTTAAAATTCATGCTACTGTAATAACCAGCACATTTAAAGTGAGATAAAAGGAAAATAAAATTAATCCACAAATTCATCTATGAATTGTATAGTGGGAGGGGGGAGGGGGTCTCAAATAAATATAATGAATGCCAGATCTCTGAGATTTTTATGATTACATTAGGTACTGTAAGAAGAATAGATTTGTGGAACTGGAGCTTTAAGAACTGTTGCCCCGATGAGTTAATTTGTTAAATACAGTAAATCAATGAAAATTGAAATTAGGTCAAAATTTCATAAAACATTTTTAATTCAGGTCAAATCAAAATAAACCCCACCTATCCAAAAGCAGTACAAACAGTTTTGGCCATAGAAGCAAAAGGCTTTTACTGTCTTGTGCCTTTTCATTTCTAAATAAGGTTTGCTATATCAGTAATTGCATTACCACAACAGAAGACAATACCATCAAAAAAACGTCTTCCCTCATTTGCATACACTGGAAAAAATGTGCAGAGGTGGTCATCAGATTAATCTAGCCTTCGTTTTCATCTCCAGAAGTGACTGTATTATGGTGGTGAAAGGCTCTCTGATAAAGGACATTGTTACTGTATGTTTCAGCATCCTATTTTTTCTATTATTTTTTTAATTTTCTGACCATTTTGTCTTATCACATGAAGTTTTGTCTAGGTGTATTTAATACTGGTATCCTGGTTTCTTTCAATAGTCAGCTGGATGAGATCTCAGATAATTTAGCTTTTAAGAAGCTAAGTGGAGAAGCTTAGTTGTAATATTTCTTACATTCTTAAATTCTAATTAATATTTTAAATATTTGGAAAGAAACACCAAAATAAAACAGTTCTTTTTGCAATAAAATGGAAGTGTGAAACTTTGCTTAAGAAATATACAGTTCAATTTCTGAAATGATCGTGATCAGGGTGCATTATGGCATTACTGAAATGTGTCATTAGATACTTCTGATTTTGTTTCGCACATACAGTACTTTTACTTGTCAGTACTGTAACAAAAATGTGAAGAGAGACGCAATTTTTCAAATCATGTTCAATTCTTCATCATGGGATTGATGTTCTAAATCTATTCTTTCTCCTTTAGATACTTCATGTGCTTTCCACAAAACCTTCTCTTAAAATAATCATTTATTTTGTAAAGAAATGTACTTTTGTAGCCCTTCTTTTCATAGTCATTTTGATTCCATAGCCAACAGAACAGCACACTTCAACATCAACTTGGACCTCAGACTTGGACACTTTTCTTTGATTTTATTTTATTTGCTGACTTCTGTCAGTAAAGTTGCTTGACAGTAAAGTTATTCATCCTAATTCTGGCTTTTTGAATAAGGAAAAAAGCTGTCAAAGAAAAAAGCTGTTTTCTCAGGGTGAACTGGATATACCATCTTTTTTTATAAATAACGCCCTGTTTGTATAAACCAAGCTGAAGTACATCATGGAGAGATTGCCCTAACTCAAGTGGCGTGACGAGTGAACGGATATTTGCTTTGGTATTTCACATCTTCCTACTTTAAGGTTTAACACATCTTTTTGTACTCAGCTTCTGATTACTGTAGGTGATTGAATGTGAAATCTGTTTGAACAATAGAGAAACTATAAATGCATTATAAAGCTGACTTCTTTAGCAAGTAACAGATATCCTTGCTCCCTTGTTCTTACATTTGAAAGATACTGATGAAAAGATATCTGCATTTTATAAATTGTCTTGCATTCATCAATTAAACCAAGCTTAATAAACAGCCTTCTCTCCCATCAGTTAAATCTTTATGGTTTAGAGAGCATTGCATACACAGTTTGGAAAGATCTGAAGTACTGTATTTAAACTCTTACACTGTTCAGTTTACCTCAGAATGTTTTTAAGGGTGTAATTTGGAAAATCATAATGACCTTTGTGGAATCTATGAATCAAATATTGTTCTGCATTTTGTTTCTGCCACTTACACAAATGCAGTTATCCTCAATAAACTCTGTACCTTGGAACTTCTCAAATGCTAGTCTGGCCTGCTGTGTAATGGAGCTGCTGGCACATAGCAGCTCTCTTGCATCTCCTAATATGGAGCAACAGTGGTGGTTGAAATGGGTCCTCCCCCGTACATAAAGAGATGTGCAATCCCTCTGGATGAAAAGTTCCATATTAAAGTGAGGGAATAAATACATAAAAAAATGTAATGCCCATTTATTACGTGATCTCTTCTTACAATTCAACATATTTTAAGTAAAAATAAGAAAAGAAACAAAGTTCTTTGCTAACTCTCTCAAGGTGGAAAGGAAATGGCAATTTGCCCTTTCCCAGAGATGAAGGGAGACACACTTTAGATATTAAATACACAGACACTACACAGGGAATATAAACAATTTAGTTGGATAAATAAGCAGAATCCTACAAAGAAATCAAATTGAATAACAGCAAGTGCTGCAAACTAGTGTCTGACGACCAAAGAGGCCATTGCCATTGTCCCTCTTTTTTCAAACATTGATTAAACGTGGCTCCACTTGTCCCAGTAATGACTAAAAATTGAATTAACAAAACTGCTTTCTGTCAGTAATCCCAACTTGACTAAGAGCAGGAGAGTTTGCTAAACAATTTACACCGAACCAGTGTTAAACAGCAGGAAGATGAAATCCAGTTGTTTACACAGCATAGCATTTTTTTCTAGGCTTCTGTGTCTTTTTTCTATGCTTTCTGTGTCTTTACTTTTCCATTAGACTGTTTAATTCATATTTTATACATGGGCCAAACTACAGTCTTGCATGTAGACTGCAAATTCTCTTTAGTAGATTATTTTCTTGATTTTTATACTCCTTTCCCCCCTTCTTATTCTGTCTTATTCTCAGTTTCTTTTTGTGTGCCAAACTTCTGGTTTCTGTTCATGCTGTACACCCCTTTACAAAGATAAACTTCTAATGCAGCGGGAAAGCATTGTATCCACAGACATTCTTTTCTCCAGCTGGGATATATCAGAAATGACACGGAAAGGCCAGAGGTCATGCATCGAAATACCGCATGGGGGCTAGGTTCAAAGGATTTATGGATTCTCCCGGCAACTGCATAGAGCATTGTGTCTAATTTGTCCTGAAGATAAAGATGCAGACCCAGCATTTGTATATTGAACTCTAAGTGAAAGAGTAAGAAATATTTAGTTGTACAAAGGGAACAAAATTGCTTAGTAGCATCAAACATCCTCCCCAACATATGCATCATGACATGTTGTTTCTACTGTGCTGTAAACAAAAGCATATACAACACAGGAGAGCTTTCTTGTAATAAATAAGCAGAATCCTGCAATCCTTGTCAGGAGTAAGAGTAAGACATTATTTGGAGACAATGGGTGCACTCAGAATAATCCATCCAGTCCCAGTTGTGTTCAGCAAGTTGTCTGCGATTCCACTGGTGCTAACTCCCACTGTTTGCTGAACTTGAACAAGCATTTTTTGGACCTGGGGTGGCCATGAATTTTCCTTTAGAGTTGCAAGATCTGTTGGTTTTCATATATCAAAGCTCTTAATAAATTAACTCACCCAGTGGCCAGACTGTAATAGCCAAAATGACCATTCGCTCTAGGTATTAGCAGTTGAAGATTCAGAGAAACCTAAAGTATAAAAGATGTCCAGGAAAAGGTCACTCCTGGATCTATCCTGAATTCTAGGCTTTTATTGGATGAAACACCTCAGAGAATGACCTGCATCAAACACTGGTTAGTTAAATGGGAATAAAACATATGGTATAGGGAGAAGATATACACCAAAACAAGTTTAAAATATTTGAATATGAAGTCAGTTGTGGCACTTTTTCACTCAACAAAGCCATTCATTTTTATTTCACTACTTACCAAACCTCAATGTAGCTTCTGGATCTTTTTATGTGCAAACCTAAAGAAATGAACACATTTGACAATTTCCACCATGACACTGTGGACAAGTTTTGTTCGGTATGATATTTTCTTTTCCTTTATGCAGTACAGCAGTTTAAAAAGTAAAGCTAGGGTAAGGAGCAGGCAGTCCAGCCAGATAGAGAAAAAACCAGGTGACTAAAGGGATAGTTTATCAACATCAATCTGCTTACAGACCAAGGGAATGTTAATATGCAGGAAAAAGAGATGCAGATGGAAATGAGGAAATGACTCATACAATGCTTATCATCTGAAATGACTAAAGGGCAATGATATGTAGGATACACCATCTAAGAAATAAAAAAATCAGAACAGTTTAAAGGTTTTATTCAGTGTGGGAAAGCTGCAACTGTATATGCTTCAATAAATATGCTTCAAAGGAATTTTATAACAGCAATTTCAAACTCTTAACGTCCTAAAATGGGCTGAAAAGTACTGGTGAAATACTCCCGTCTTTTTCTGTTATTGTGGACAGAATTCTATGTATTCTGTTTTGCTTTGTTGCTATGGATAAACAAGTGAAAGTAGTCAGAAAACATTTTGACCAAACTTCCTTCTCAGAGATAGAAATGTAGATGAAATGATGCTTAGGGCTGCTGGCTTTTTCTTTTGTAGATACTATAAATCTGGAAAATGTCTATTGGGAACATTAATTTGAAAATACTGTAAATCTTACTGTAAAAGGTTACTGTAAAAAATACTGTAAAAGTAGCAGCAGATTTACCTTGTTATGACGTGAATGAGCTTGTGGAGAGTATGGAGAAACACAAGCAAGGGTGGTATATTTAACACTTCATATCAATACTTCATATCAGAGGGGGGCAATGGAATAATAATATTCTTTTTGTAGGTTTCCAGGTATACTGTATACTGTCTATTCAGTAAAGCTGCTTTTAACAGTTTGAAGATTTAGGGCATGAAATCCCTTGGCTACCAAAGAAAGTGGATGATTTATGTCCTGTAACATTTTATTTCTGGTATTTTGATCATTTAGTAATATAAGAAATTGTAAACATACTGTGGATCTCACAATTGCAACAAAATAATACCTTTTTTTATTAAGGCATTTGTTTCTTAGCTTATGTGAGAAAAATATTTTTACTGCTTGTTTTTCTATGTTCACTGTGGAATCTACCATGTGTGTGCAACTGTATGTATATACAGTATGCGTGCCCTGTGCATTTACTGTACTGTACATTCTATAAATATTTCACTTCTTTCTATCTGATTAAAGATCGAATTAGTTATTAGGCTGCATAGATTTTAAACAGACATGCAATAAAAAGAAGAACCATTTAATTTCCTGAAACCTTCAATAGTATAATCCTCTAATTTGTATTACAAAGGCATTTCTTACAGTATTTGTAACATCTGTGTGCATCAAACTGGTTTGAATTTTAGAGATGAGACAGGGGTTTGTCATCTTGTGCCACTTTTTAGCCATAATTCAATGTCTCATATTTTCATTAGTTTGCATAAATACAGTATCTGCCAAAACTTTTGCTTAAGAGGTAAACTTGATAGATCTGTACTTTGTGGCTTAAAAAGACACCTTTCAGCTTTGTATGTGTAGAAATGAGCAGATGATGATATGGTACAGTACATGTACTGTAACGCCTGACTGTAGTGTGCTTTTCTTCATTTGTGTTACATTTGAAAAAACAATTGGAGATATTAGAAAAATATTATTCTATATCAGTGTTAGTATTTTGTCGATGTCACCTACTAGTAATGTTTTAGAGAGAATTTGTGATTTTATCAAATAAATAAAGGAATGATTTTCATATCTATTTTGCCTTGTTGATAATTTATTTGATTTAATATAAAACATCTGTATGCAATAATATTACTAACCAGTTCATTTATGTGTACAATGTTAATGGTTGTGCAGGGGACAATCTCAGGTGCAGGTAGAGGCAATATTTTGGCATTTGAAACAATTTTAAAGATTGAATGCAGAACATTCAGTAGAACATTCTCATGATCAGCAAAATTTTAACAAAAATTATAAATGTTTCCTTTTGACATTAAATATAAAAGAAGTTTTTCAGGAATTCATTGAAAGTTTCAATCATATAATAATATGAAAAAAAGCAGATCTTTCAAACCGATTTAAATCTTGTATAGGCCATGCAGTGCAACAGTGGCAATTAAACATCACCAGATGCACAGGAAACCCATTTTTCTTTTTATTAGTAAACAGCTTTTGAACTAGTGAATGGGTTGGTGTTTGAAAACAGTTTGGGATTATAACATATTGTAACTTGTCATTGTTATCCTATAAATAGCCTGAGTGCGGGATTAAACATAATGCATCTTGCTGTCAAAAAGTGTCTGCTAACTGACAATTATCAGCACAAATAATAGTTTTTTTTAATACAAATTAGACTGTATGTACAATTCAGGGTTTATATCACACAAAATAAAAGTATTTGTAACTGAGAATTACAGTATATGGTTCCTAAATCTGTCAGGAAAGCTTAGGAAAACTCCAGTAACTGAAATTTTAACTTCAGTACTATAAAGAAAATGTAGTAGAAGATGTTTTAGTCACGTAGTTTTTAACTTCTTGGAGTCTCGAAAATTGCAATATCCAATAGCAAGATAAAAACATGTAATAGGTTTATTCCATGCTGAAAAAAAGAAGGCTGAAGAAGGCTCCATGGCCGAAACGTTGTGTTTTCTCTCTTCTTTTTTTCAGCATGGAATAAACCTATTACTTGTTCCTTTGCAGCCTACGCATGCTGATGCAGCTACCCACCTGAACTAAGATAAAAACATACTGTATATGTCTCAAAAATACTATATACTTTAAATTTACAAAATAAAGGACATTGAGCAGTACATGATGCATTTATTCAAATCTGCTCAAAAGATATGGCTTCCATCTTGTGAAAAACTAGAATGTACTATAATTACTAGAATGTTCATACAATACTGCTCTTATCCTCAGCTCTGGGATGAAGAGAGTGAGAACATACTGAAATGGGAACTTTCTGTGCCAAGTTAATTGCACTGTAACCAAGGCTCAGTGAGTCAGGCAAAGGAAACACTGATGCACTTAACTTTACTTAACTGACACACATTTTATTGTATCCTTCCCTCCTAACTTTCCAGTTTTATAAGTCATGCAATGCTTTTGCAAAGTACTGTATACCAGTAATGGTGTGCCGATAAAATGAGGCTCTGAGCACTCCATCAAACTGAATTTGTTACAATGTATCATTGCATAATGAATAAAAACGATAACCCTGTAAATGGATTGTATGGCTATGATTGTAGCCTATACTTCATATGGTGCACACAAAGTAACTATTTTATAGGGGTGCAATGTCTATAGTCCTGGGGAGCACACAAAATTGAATTTAGATACTCAATATGTGCACTTCAATATCACATGCCAAGGTCTCAAGTTATTTAAACGTCTTGCAAAAATCAAACTGTATTGTTTTAGTGGGTGCGCAGCAATAGGTTCTCACCCAGGATGAAATCTAGCCTTTTGTCCTCGGCCTCCAGTATTGGAGATGGATACTTCCAATGACCCTGGTAAAGTTCATCTTAACTCATGTTCCAAATTCAGATGTGGTCTCCAGAGGTACCTCAGTAATTTGAAAATGCCCTTTTGTAGTCCTTTGAATGATTTGTTTTTTATAAGATCACTTTATTAGCCATGTAACATTTCTTGAATTAGGAATTTGTCTTTTCACATACCCCAGCTTGCTGTCCATGAGTCAGAGCACAGGATCAGCCATTTATACGCGCCCCTGGAGCAGCTGGGGTTAAGGGCCATGCTCATGCTCATGCCCAGCGGAGTAGGATTCCTCTGCCTGTAACGGGATTTGAACCGGCAACCTTCCAGCCACAGTTGCAGATCCTTAGCGACATACCCTTGTACCCTTCAAAAAATGGCTGTATGAGATCCTTTGGATCTATTAACTACTCCTGGAACTATGGACTGAATGCCCTACCTCGATTGTGACATTCTTATGTTCTTACATACACCCTGCTGGGTTCTGCGCTCTGTCCCCAAGCTTCTCTCTCCCCGTCTGTGTGCCTGTGTGTCTCATGGAGAGCAAGCTGGGGTATGCGAAAAGACAAACTCCTAATGCAAGACATTGTATATAGCTAATAAAGTGATCTTATCAGATATGAATGAGTTAAATATTAAGCAGAAGAACCTTCCCACTGAGAGAGTAGTGGGGAGTTTTCTGTGGAAGTAATGATGTTAGTATTCCAGGGTGCTGGGGAAATAAATGAGTCATCGGCCCTTATATAAAGAGCTTTGTGATCCTCTAGGATGACAGCTTCTATACAAATGAAAAGAATAATTATATTTACAGTATGTAGAACTATTTACATTTGTGTAGTCATCTGAAGACTACTGCATTCAAGGGATTTAAAAACCGTACTAAGATCTGTTTTTTCCATTACCCTCCTATTGGTTTGGTTTAATTTTATTAAAACAAATCTAAAATGATCGTTGACATGTCTGGTCATCATGAGACATCTATTCCATGGTGCTTATGGTTAGGGAATTGAAAACAAATAGAGTGAGCAGGATGAAAAAAATGGTGGGATTTCATGATGATTTCTTTGCCATATCAAACCATCTAGCCATCCTCTCCTTACTATACATCTCTACAAAACCAATATAATCATTATGTTTCTCCAGTAAGCCTCTGTATTTATATGTTTATGTATTTTGGTTTTTCAGATAGCAGGAATCAGAATAGTGTCCAGGGATCTTCTGTGCCTGCCTCAGAGGAGCTGCAGAGTGAAAAAGTAATTTATGAATGTTTCATGACCAAACTGTTCTTGTATCCAGAAGAAAAAAAAACAATAAGACAGAACAGTATGAATGCCATGAAATAAGCACAGAAAATAATTGTTAAAAGTGGACTAAACCCCGAGTTCAGCCATAATAGGATACTCAAAATGCATGATGGCGGTATATGATCCAGAAATAATGCTGTTAAAAAATGCTGTCAATCGATTTGTTTCGGACAAAAGAACTAATAAGACCGATACAATTTTCCAGCCACGTCATTACTCCACAGCAGTTCCTCATCTGGCAAGGCTGGTCACTTTCCAGAATATTAATGTTTAATTCCTTTAAGAATGATGAGAATCAAAGGAAATGGAATCATTGCAAGATGGCTTGCAGCTGCAAGTTCCATATGTAGGCCATATTTTCAGTTTTTTTCTTCCGCTGGCCAGGGTTTAAGTTTGAGGAAAGAATGGGCCATCTGGTTCTTATTTAGTGTTTGTTATATTTTAAAGTTTTTTTATGGTGGATATGTGGGTAAACTGTTGAAATTAAAATGTGTAAAATAAAGGTTTTCACCTGCACCATCCTTACCTCTAGGGCCATGTATATACTGTACAGTACCTCTTTACTGCCAGCAGTTGAATGCAGGATGAACGTGAAAATCACATACTGTAATTGCATGCAGATATTGAACAACATTCCTCCTGCCAATCTGTGACTTTGTAATTGATGTTGTTTTGATCATTCAGAGCTAAACATAGCCTTAAATCATTATCTCGTGCTCACAGAAATGGTGTCATTTTGAAATAGCCACTAGTTTAAAACCAGAACAAAACAATATATTTTTGTGGCCCTTCACCAATGGTATATCTTGCCATGAAAGAGATCTCTATTTTTTTCTTAAACATGCACAATTAGCACAGACTTATAGCTTGCTTTGATAATCCAAACTATCCTTATCGGGACACTACTTAAAGCAACGGAAAAAATCATCTTCCAACAAGGCAGCATATCCGATGTATCAAAGCAAAGCATCTTTGATTTTAGTGCATGTGTCGGAGTACAAATAGAACGTGGTATGTAACATATACCGATATTAAAACAAATATATCAAGACCTACTCAGACTGCTAAGCAGTTAATTTAAATGGAATAATTCCAACAATTAGAAATTGCAATGCATTCTGAGCCAGAAGAGGGCAGACATTAGATAATGGGTAATTTACTTTAATAGTATATATGAGAATTTAGATACTCCAAAAATAAAAGCTGAGTTCCTATGGTAATTTATTCTCTGCACTGTTTGTCTGTTATTATTAACTTGATTACATGTGGCTTCACCTAATAAGAATGTCAAATCAAACATTAAAATAATATGAATTAAATTATGACATTGCATTCTGACCCTCACCATGAAAACTATTACTTTATATGTAACCCCAAAGATTAAGCACGTCTTGTTCATCTACTATATGCTTCTTGTCTTGTAAATTCTGACTCTCATGAGTGCATTTCAGCCTTTTAAATGTAGGTGTGTATGAAATAAATACAGTAGCATGTATTGTATGTACTGTATATACTATGAGCCTGGATAATACTTTTACAGAACTGGAAAGATAAAACAGCCTAATGTGAAACAGTTTGTTTTTTTGTTTGTTTCAATCTCTTCATGTATAGATTTAAGTTTGCTCTGGGGCTTTCCACCACAGGAAAAAAGAAAGAATAGTTTGTAAAATCCCTGAGCAGAGCTCAACGAGCAACAATCCAGCCATTCAAGTTTTGTGGTACTTTTTGTGGGACACTGTTCATCCAAACAGAGTATGAATCCCCAATCAGTTCTTCATTAAGTAATTCAGAGATGCATGCTGTAGGCAAAGTTAATTACAAACACATTAATGGAAACAAATGGGTAGCCAAAAATATTAAGAGCTTCTATTTTCCATTTCCATTTGGGTTTTGGACACAGAAAAAGGAATATTATACATATGAGCTTTTGTGTGGCGAGTGCAAGACTTTATGTTTCATACTAAGTCGGTTAAATCAAGCAATTACCACAATAAAACTGAGCTAGGTTTTCCGGTTCTGAGGTAACAAACTGAAGGGCCCAATTATGAGTTGTCTGGCACTAAGCTGCATCATTTTAATCCCTAGTAACTCAACTACTGTATGCTTTCCCAGTAAAAGGGAGGAGCAGCTCCCTTACCTTAGAGCATTATGAGAATCTTGGATACCTTTTTGTCTTACGAGAGCCAGACACATTATCAGACTCCCTGACTTCCTCAGTGGGCAATCTGTTGTAAAATGTGCACAAAGTTTTTTCAAAATTGAGTTTAGTTCCTTTCTGCGGAACGATGTTCTTTATTAACTTCCTCTTGGAAGCCTTACTAACAAAACAGCAACAGTGTAGTATTTACTTGGATGACTTTAAGACTCTAATTCTTAAAAACTGTGAGTCAAAAAGGTGGAGCACAATTTTATTCAGATCTGCTCATAATTAAGACAGGAGGCTGATTTTACTGAGGTGATGGTCTAACAGGAGGACACTCGTTCACTTACTTGAGAGCTGGCATGTACTCTTTCCATCCTGACTTTTGATGCTATTATGAATAATTTAGTCTGTTATTGTCTTATTTGATCTAGATTGCAACAGGTCCCTAGCCTATAGCAAGAATTTTGTTATTTCATGTCAGCCCAGGTTTAAGGGATACAATGAAAAGAAAATTGCAACACTAAACAATGTTGTTTTTAAAAATATGTATAGTAGTACGGAAACATGGAAATTGCTGTTGAGAGCTTTAAAAGAAGAATAAACTGTGTATATAGTGTACTTTGAAACCAGTGATGTTCTCTAAGCGATTATACTGTACTGTATGTGTACAGTAGGTTTCCCTGAATGTAGTAAGTATGGATCACCATTTTCACAGAGACCACGCAGTTTCCTTTCTACTGCCAGATAAGTGATATACCTGAACAGTTTCACTTTAGACAAAGTGTTTTTAATACGAAAAAGTGTAGGTTACGTTATTTTGGATACAGTTTTATGTTAATTCTACATTAACCTCATTCTACCATTAAACTTCATTAGTAGGATTGATTACATACGTATAATAATAATCCTTACATTTGTATCGCTCTTTTCTGGACACTCCACTCAAAGCACTATACAGGTAGTGGGCATTCCCCTCCACCCCCACCACTGTGTAGCCCCACCTGGATGATGCAACTGCAGCCTACAGTCACCACACGTCAGGTATTTTTAATGACCACAGAGAGTTAAGACTTTGGTTTTACATCTCATCCGAAGGACGGCGCCTGTTTTACAGTATAGTGTCCCTGTCACTATACTGGGGCATTAGAACCCACATAGACCATAGAGTAAGCGTCCCCTACTGGCCTTGCTAACACCTCTTCCAGCAGCAACCTTAGTTTTTCCCGGGGGGTCTCCCAACTAGGTACTGGCCAGGCTCACACCTGCTTAGCTTCAGTGCTTTGGCAGTTGTGAGTTGCAGGGTGACATACAGAAGCTGCTGGCTAGAGTATACAGGTATTCATGGAGTCTTAAAAACTCATCTTGCATGTGCAGAAAGAGGTTGAAAGGTCACTGCACATTTACTAGTTACACTACTTACAAACAAGCATGCATTCAGATACAGAAATCTGTTGAGTTCCAACAAAATGTAAAGTCCTAGTCCAGTCCATTGGACCCTAGACAACAACAAGTGAGATGGATATCAGAATAAATAAGGTACAGTACAGTATATAATATCCTAGTAACTCAACAGAATGTTAAAATAAACAATCCCAAAATAAACAAAAACACAAATGTTAGGAAAGATAAATGTCCCATTATTACAGTGCAATATAAAATATTGGCTGAATTCCTACAAATTTAATTGTTTTAACATTTTTGGCAGTTTAAACAATTATGTTAATTTGTTCCATTCATCTTTGGCGTCAGAACTATAGGTTTTTGTCACATGGTTGGTGGTCATACACATAGAGAAGCCTAAGAATTAACACACACGAATACATCAAGAAATATGTGCTAAATATACAAGACTTTTAACATGAAAAATATTGAATTTTGTGTTCTGTTACAATAATTAGTGTCCATTTTATTCAAACACTAAATCTTTGTTTCAAACAAGAGAGGTTTAAAACCTTAAATCAAAACCTCTTTCATATCCATCCAGAGTTTCCATGCTATTTAACCACAGCTGATTTGCAAATGTCTTTATTACAGCTGAAAAGAGGAAAAGTACACCTAATTTACTTTCAATCATTCAAATGATTCATATGCAAAATGCAAGAGTTTTAAAATTTAAGTACAGCAATTTAAGTCTCTTCTTGGCATTTTATGTGATTACTGTTCTTTATTTCTGAGTATTTCTGTTTTACTTAAACAAGGACGTAGAAAACACACAATGATGGTGACATTTAGAAACAGAAGTCTTGAAAAACACATTGTTTTGTTAACTTTTACAGACATTTTTCAGAAAAACACCTTCAACCGGTACTTTGGATAGTGTTACCCAAAGAAAATACAACCAAATAAGCATATATCCAAGTGTTATTTCTTAATTGCTGAACTATTATGTTTTTGTTTTGACAATACTTTATAATTACAACAATTTCAGTGGGTGTGTAGAATTGCTTCCTTTAATCTGCTGCAAGATACCAACTATGTACATAAACATTGAATGTTTTACTCTCTTTCAAATGGATCTGTATCAGCCAAGAATTGGTTTCCTAATTATTGCTACAAAACAGGAAACAGAGCCTTTTCCTGGGCTTTAATGGGGGTTAGAAAACATACTGTACACACAGATATGAATCAAAGAATCTTTCATAGCTCCAGTTAATGGCTTTGTGGGAATTTGCCAGCTTTGTTCACTGCCATATACTGTACAGTACCATATTGCCATATCTATATTTTCAGTTTCAGTTAATGACAGTATATACTGAAATGCATTTTAGAATGCATTGCATGTACTGTCGAAGACGATTCCTTGTTTCAAGATAAATGTTAACCTTGTCTTCAACGGATGCGTGTACAATGTTTAAGAAGCAGACTGAACAAACACTTACAGTACATGGTATTTACTGATATAACTATATATACAGTATATTCCTGGGCTTCTGATTTTCTATAGCAATGTTCCTTACCTACAGTATATACCTACCTGCTCTTCCATTCACCTTCATCTCTTGTAACAAAAGTGTAATGTGTACCACCTTTAAACCAGATTGCCCAGGGTCATATCATACCTTACTGTGGTGCAGTAGCATCAGTAGCAGTAGCAGTAGCAAGTATTCAGTATTGTAGGAGAATGCCAGACCTGATAATGTCCAACTGAACCCAATACGTTGTAGTTTGGATGGTACTGTACCTAGTACAAAATGAATAACTTTTACAACAAGGAAAAAGGTCGCTGTCTAGGATTTAGTTCTCTGAATATACTATAAATTTGATGATGAGAAGTGTATTCACAGACATTTATATAAGCAGTACTGTGCAGTTTAACTTCAAAAGTTAATATTTTAAATAAAAGAATATAATACATATCACTCCATTTCTGTTTACTTTCTCTTAATGCTTTAACAATTTGAGTCCAGAAACTTGGAGACTATTGGACTGGAACAAAGATTTTTGGTTTTCTTGGTATATTTTATTACCCCTGTTTAAACTGCAATAAATGTCATTCTTACAGAGTCACGTGTATTTCTAAGTTTTCTGAATTCAAATAAACTATTGTCCAAAGTTTTTAAGGTAAAGTTTAACTCAGACAAAGCTACAGTTAATCTGCAGAGTATAATTCTGTTCTTATTGCCTTTTCAGAGTCCACATCTGATTTAAAAAATCGGCTATATAAATTTAGGAAAATTGTAGTGATAAAACATGCTCTGTTCCAAAGATTACATTCCTTTCCAATTCTGTAATGTGTCTGTGTACCAGACCTCATTAGAAATCTGTCCCAAAAGTCATGTAACTAGTATCAGGTTTCCAGTAACCTTAAAAAACAACTTGTTTAAAAAATGTATTTGTTGAAAAGAAAGAAAAAAAGAAAAATTATATTTCGTTTCCAAAAATAAATATAAAAGCTGTAAAAATCCACTTGCTAGTGTGACAAAAAATGACTTAATTGACTTAATCAGCATGCATTTGTTATTGTATATGAGTGAAAAATTAATAATAATAATAATTGCTTACACTTATATAGCACTTTTTCTGGACACTCCACTCAAAGCGCTTTACAGGTAATGGGGACTCCCCTCCACCACCACCAATGTGCAGCATCCACCTGGATGATGCGACGGCAGCCATAGTGCGCCAGAACGCTCACCACACATCAGCTATCAGTGGGGAGGAGAGCAAAGTAATGAAGCCAATTCACAGAGGGGGATTGTTAGGAGGCCATGATTGATAACAGCCGATGGGGAAATTTGGCCAGGATGCCGGGGTTACACCCCTACTCTTTTCGAGAAACACCCTGGGATTTTTAATGACCACAGAGAGTCAGGACCTCGGTTTTACGTCTCATCCGAAGGACGGCGCCTGTTTACAGTATAGCGTCCCCGTCACTACACTGGGGCATTAGGACCCACATGAGCCGCAGGGTGAGCACCCCCTGCTGGCCCCACTAACACCTCTTCCAGCAGCAACCTTAGTTTTTCCCAGGAGGTCTCCCATCCAGGTACTGACCAGGCTCACACCTGCTTAGCAGCAGTGGGTTGCCAGTTGTGAGTTGCAGGGTGATATGGCTGCTGGCAAATTAGATACAGGATGTCCAGTATATGCATAACAATTATAAGATACTAAGCTACGGTACCTTTGCTTATAAAAAAATCTGTTAAAGTGGAGATTAAAATTTCATACAGCATGCACATGCACACCATTTTTCAAAACAGAAGTGAAGCCAAAAGTCCCATAAATGTCAATGGGCTGCCAGATTTATTAGAATTTTGCTGATAAACCTTATGCTCTAGTATTTTAATTTAATCCCTCATAAAAACCTTCTAGGCTTTCTGGCATTGCTTTCATTTCTGTAGGAAAAATACAGGCTTCTTTTTTGGCTGTAGTTTCTTTGACCAAACAACAAGAAGAAAAAAAACAACCAATACAAAAGAACACATCCAAATAACTCACAAACTTAAAAAAAGAAAAATTCAATAAGCTTTGAGTTAGTAAGATATGGCGTTAAGAGAAAACCAAATATTAAGGAGAAAAGCCACAGACAAAAGATACAGCTAGTCTAACCACATAACCAGCACCCAGAGAGAGTGAGATTCCACATGAGGGAGAGGAACAGATAGGTTAGGCTCTGAGTTGGACTGGCCACTCCCCTGGACAAATAGGAAGTTGTAAAAGACCAGCCAGAACAAAAAATGAATAGTCTGCATCTACTGTGGGAGTGAGAGTTCCAATGGATGGTCTATGTAGCACAGAGAGGTATCCCTCAGCATATCAAATCAGCTGGTATAGTTAGAAATGAAGAGTGATGGGCTGTGTGCAAAGTTCAGGTGCTTGGGGAGGACAAGGATTGAAGAGTTTCAAGTGGAAAGCTGATTGTGCTAAAATAATTAGATCATCTTAGAAATTGAAAGCATGTGGTTGGGTGACATTATGTTGGGGTAGAATATCCAGTGCCGGATCAGATTAGTGAATGGTCATTAGTGACAATTTATAGCTAATGATTGAGTTAACCTCCGAGAAGAACAACACAAACACAGGAATATGCAGACTTCCCTGAGAAGAGACCAACACAAGAGCTTAGAGCCCAGAGGAAGAGTGCTCCTGAGAAAATATAGCACTAAAAACCTTCAAAATGAAGGTGATACACTGACAGGGCTGTGGTTATCCAAATGAATGTTCCAGTGTTACACAAGGCTTACAGTACAAAGGTATCTGACGATGTTGGCACAGGCAAAATGTAACTCTACTGAATTCCTTCTCATAAGGGTAATCTAGACAAATATCATTTGAAGGTACAGTATTTCAGCCTCCAGATTTTTAGCTGTAGCTGGAACTGTCAGAAAACATTCTGAAACCTAAAGAGTATTGGGTATTTGGGACTTTCTACCGAGCAGAAGTAATCAGCGATTCATTGGCATAGTCCCAAAATTCACATTCAAAAGCACATTAGTCGCATATATTGGCATAATGAATGAGTAGTTCAAAATGAACGGTCAGCAATCTAAAATCAACTGCTCATTGGGCACATACAGTATAATGCTATTTAAATTTTAAATTAAGAACAGAATGATTTAGTCATTAAGTAGCGTTATTCCTTGGGATAACAAAATACCGAGCTCAAGTCATGTAATGTAATACAGTAAAAATGACAGATACTCAGTGTTTGGTATTTTAATTAAAGTCATCATTCCAAAGTTAGTTAAGAATCTGTATAAACAGCCATGTTGTATACAATAACATAAAGTACAAGTTATGACCATGCTCCATCAGATTAATATAATTTAGCAGCCTAGTCTAGCAAAACCAGGAAACTAGTGTGTGGAGGCTGCTTAAACAAATACAGTACATCTGTCATCAGGTGGGAGGGTAAAGTGGTGTCCCATGGCACCCTATAGAAGAAAAAAACAAGGAGTGCTTAAGATAGATATCAGATTCCTTCCAATTTGGTTTTTCCAAACAATTGGCAGAAGCAAAGTATTCCATACTCCCTTTCCCTGTAGGACATCATTAATCTTCAATACAAATGTGCAAAATTACTAAGGCCCAGCTGCACTAAGAAAGGCCAGCTACAGTATAGTGCAAACATGTTGCAATATGTGATTGAGTAGCGACTCGTTGCAAAGTAGAGAATTGCAAAGAAAATACGTTAATGAGAAAAGACTTAGGATATCTAAACATCCATTTCTACACTTTAGTGAGTGAACACTGAATGATTTGTGCAACATATTTCCAAATAAATAGTTATTAGCAACTTCAGTTTATGTCCTGTGCTGCCTAAGCAGGATCATAGGCTATTTTTGTGATGAGGAGTTGCAAATTCCACACCTCTTCCTTCAGATGGTTATGAATCCAGCTGTTCTTGATAAAAGTTAAGTTGACTAACCCAGAATACCTGACTACAGCATTTGTAATTCTTAAATTGTATTCCAAATGCACATTGATAGAACGTTTGTGTTTCCTTTTTCTAACCAAATGCTCACTATGAGAGGGTGGTTTAGTGGCTCCTGTGTACAATCATCTGTTCCCAATATTTTGGGGATAAACCAGAAATGTCAAGGAAATTGCTCTTCAATATTTGTAGGCATAAGCACCAGCCCCATGGATACTATTTTGGTGTGTGAGGAAAGCAAGAGGAAACGTGTTCTGAAAGCTGCTTTCTGATAATGGATGGATAGAATGTGTTTTGACTTAGTATGCATTTGGAAAAATGCCACAGAACTGCCTATACTGAATGTAAATGGAAGGGTGTACATGGAATAGTTAGCACAGTATCAAAGGCAGGACATTAGGAACAGCTGATTAACACCAACAATAATGATAATGATCATCACCATCTTTAAATTATTGCACCTTCACTGGTACATTATCCCAAGGATCTATAAAATAAAACAAAAGAGACAGGTATACAAACATTTAAGCAGGAACATTCACAGATTTAAAAGCTAGCCTACAAAAGTGAGTTTTAGGTCAGAAATTGAAAGTCCTGACTGACTTGCAAGATCTGACACTGGCTAGAAGATAAAACTCACTGTCTTGGAGTAACAGGACAGAAAACATGGTCTCAGTGTTTGGAGAACTGAGGAACTGAAAGAAAGCTGAGGAGTGCATTTGTTTAGGTGTATAAAAAGTAAAGTTTGTAGATGTAGCTCTTATGCCTGGCCTGAGTCAAACACCACCTGGAGCTATGAGAAAGTGATTTGGGCAGATGTTCTTGCCACCTGCTCCCACTTTAGGGGTAATTACCTCTTCAGCAGCAAGGATACTTAAGTCCTGCCTTGCACACAGTAAGGCGCTCTATCATTGAGCTTCCTATTTGTATTTGCAAGTGCTGCTTGCACGAACTAGCCTCCTAGCAATACTTCAAGAACTCAGCCTGAATCAGTCTGACTCCTCAGTCCTGATCTCAAGACAGAACCTGTTGGCCAGCTGGATCCCACTGTGTCTCCTAGTGGATATACTGTATGTACACAAACTGCTCAGCTTCCCTGTTCTGTTCTGCCTGGCTGCACCAAGCGTTCCCTGCTCTATTTGCTTTCTGCTCACCTGCCCAGCTCATCCCCTGTTTTGCTCATCAGCCCAGCACAGCCCCAGCGCTCACATGTCAGCCTAGCTTCACCAGGACATAGTGAGAAGATTCTTCAGCCTGTCATACCGACACAATTTTCTCTGGGTCAATGCTCAAAGCAAATAATACCCATGCTTTTACATTAATTCTGGTTAAAATCTGAATGCAGTGACATACACTACCAATGAATTTTACAGTTTTGCATTAATAAAACTTGCATAATCCTTTAATACCTATGGGCCTATGTATCATAATGAATACACTGTCCCCCGTCTCTCCAAAAAGCTGTTGTTATGGAAACCCTATTGAATTTCCCTCAGCATGCTGTTACACAGACATCAGTTTAAATCAGAATAAAATATTTTGATTTTTATCCCGACAAAGCAAATAGTTGCCACGATTTAGAAAAGGCGTCTCCAGCTGTTTGTTGCAAATGGAAGATAATTCAGGGAAATGGTGCTTTTCTACACTTACACTAAGAGTTGAGAAGCATAGAAATGAGTATAACAATCACTTGTTGAACGTATTAATTTTTTAGCTTTTGAGATGAAGTCATAAAATACATGAATGCATGACTGTCCAATTTGTGCTAACTATGTCAAAGCCAGCAAACTCAAAATCACAGGCCTTTCTATGTCTTCCTTTTGCAGACACAGCTGTGCTGGCCTACACTGTGCACACAAAGAGTGGAGATTTGTGTATCACTAAGTATACTAAAACAGCTTCAGTGGTGCAATTGGAGAACAGTGGTACAGGAGATCTTAGACACTCCTCAAATTTGGGCAGACTCATGGACAATGACATTCATTGTTGATATGTCCAAAGTACTGCAAGACTATACATTTGACATTAAATGGGAGATTCTAGTATGAGAATGATCTGCAGTGCTGTAGGTAATGCTGAATACTCTCTTTCTTCAATTAGATACTGGGGGGATTCATACAAAACTCAAGAAAATGGCTGAACATGTAAATAAAAATGTACAGTTTAAAACACAAGATGTTAAAAAACATAATTGCTCTTCACTTGCTCCCACTCTTCGCTTTTTTCTGCAGTTCATTAACAGAATTGTCATCTGCCACAGTTCAGACTTCATTTCTTCTTACTCCATACTCTCTCTTGATTTTCACAGTAGCTCTCACAGAAATGCAGATCACAAGCACTTTGTCACTGGATCATATCTGGACCTACTGTACAGTATCAACCGTTTCTTAAATCCTATCCCCACATGATCACTATAGTAGTTGCTATTTAGACTTAAAAAACGTTTAAATTATTAAAAGGTTCTATTTCCTCTATAATAATTTTTCTCAAGTTATATATATTTTTTAGTTGAACACCCTTTTAAAGCTTTACAGTGTCCTTCACAAAGTAATCCAACAAGGAACAAATAAAATACAAATTGCTGCCTAAACATTTTCAGTTCCATTTCAAAATGATCCGCACTGCTTATAATCTATACAATACGACATTAGTACTGTACATAAAGTGTTATTCAGACCAGACCTTATTTATAACTCTAGCATACAGTATATTCCTATAAATACAGTTCACTGCAACCACTAGGGGGAGAACTAATCCAACTAACACAGATACTGTATTCTAATCCAACAAAAGGTTGAACCTGGAAAACTATTTTGATGCATTTGCATCCTGATAATAAATGTTGTTTTTGTCTCTTACAGTGTAATGGATAATTGTTGTAATCATTGCTTCTAGACTAAATATATGTGTGCAATAATAGCCAAAATTGCTTTGTGAGAAGGACTTCAATTGAATAAGATTACATTTTACAATTAAATGTAGTCCTTTGCTTTATTGCGAGTGCTTCTCTATTATTTTCCATAATTTTCATTATATCTAAACTGTTATTTTTATGATGCTCACAATTTACACTGAATTTATTAAATTGTAAACCAGGGTTCTCAGTCTGTGGTTTAAAGCTCCTTTTTTGCTGGTTTCAGTAACTACTGGTTTTTGGTCACTAATTATTATTCCTTTATGTGGCTACACTGCTGCACATTTTGTTAATATTTTGTTATATACAAAGAGCTGCCTTCTAAGGTTCTTTTTATGCTTTAAAATATTGACAGATTTTATACTTTATGAAAACAGCGTAAATGATCATGCTTAATTCAAAAGCTGTCTTCTATGATGCAGAGCACAAGACAAACAGTATGCAAAGTATTTTCTGTCTGCTTATTGACAGCTTTGTATTATGAACCTTGGGCTTTACTGTGACATGTTAACTCTGAATTCATAACCAGTGACTTAATGAAGATCAGAAGAGTGGAATAGCTATAATGGTTCAGATTTTGATGTGAGTGTGAAATTTTAAAAAAATTGGGGGAGTGGAAACAAAATGTGCCTTAAACATGGTCTATATAATCACACTTAATTGGATAACTGCTTCCAGAGGGATTAATCTTCTGACTGAAAATGCAAATGAGAGAGGACATGAACCATCATAGACTGTTCCCGACAAAACATCTCTGCATTTGTGGCACAAAAACACCTGAGATATGACATTGACATCACCACTTTGACTGAACCCGATGAGTTTGAGAAGAGCAAGTCAAGGGAGGCAGAGGTGGATATACCTTCTTCTGAAAGGGAAAATCGGATATAGAACATCAAATTCATGGAAGCTGATTTGCCAATAGGAATGAATTCATCAACCATCTTAATGGGAGCCCCAGAAAAGGCTACTTGAGAAAGATTTCAATGTCTATGTACAGTAGGCACATTGTTTTCATTTTCACACACTGTAAGGAAGCAATGCAAAAGGGAAACAGAATGTTGGGATTTATACTTAAAAGTGTAGACCTTAAATTGAGGAATGTTAAGTTAAAACAATACAGTGCACTAACTAGACTTTATTTAGAATATTGTGTGCAATTTTGTTCACTATAACACAAAAAAGATATTGATATTCTGGAATCGGTCCAGAGAATAGGAACCAGATGCTGACAGGCTGACAGAATTGAATCTTCTTAGTCTTCAACAGTCAAAAACATTCTCAAAGACACTGTCAAAGTTAACCCAATGGACTGCTTCAGAATCACCAGTGAAACAGGAACCAGAGGACTTACATGGAAACTACAGGAAAATGTGTGTAAAAGTGAGTTCACGTGGTACAGTACCTTTTCTTTACACAAACGTTTCTGGGAGCCTGAAACAGGCTATCCAGGCATGTTGTTGAAGCTGATACTTGTGCTTCTTTCA
Organism: Lepisosteus platostomus; assembly: GCF_059453375.1. NCBI lineage: Eukaryota > Metazoa > Chordata > Actinopteri > Semionotiformes > Lepisosteidae > Lepisosteus > Lepisosteus platostomus. Next base: position 31,876,777 of record NC_142624.1, on the reverse strand, counting down.
GGAAATGGCTGGATAAAATCTTCAGGTGAATAAGTTACTAAAAACGTAACAGGTTAGATGGGCTGAATGGCCTCCTCTCGCTTGATAACACTCATGTTCTTATGTCCTGCTAACCGTGACAGATCACATCCATCACATGGCTTGAAAAATAAAGCAGAAAGGCAATCAAACAAAAAGCTCTTTATACATTACAGACTGAGCTGCCAAAGGCATGGTAATCCTGACAGAACTTAAGTTTTTTTTGTGTGCTAATGTTTTGCATGTAGACAAAGTTAAATTCAAACTAACTAGAAAATAATAAAATTTACTTTACCCTGTTGGAGCAGATGGGAAATGTTATTATTTACAGGGTATTCCTTACCATGACTTAAAGATGTACGTGCTTTTCCTTAAACCGCTTGCTAATACATGTTTAGGGCTTTTTTCTGAAAATAAATGTTTTCAATAATCTATAGTGATACTGCTCTTCTAAGGTTTTGCCTACTGTACGAAAGAAAACAAATACTGATTGATCTCTACCATCGGTTCTGGAGAGTTTCAATTCTTTTAATTTGAGAAATGTTTTAAAAAATATAATTTCCCAGTACTGCAATGGACAGCAGTCAAGGGTGTGTCCTATCTTGTGCTTGTTGCTTGCTCCACTAGACTCCAGCTCCCCCGCGGCCCTGTGTTGGTTGAAGCAGTTATAAAATGGATGGATGGATTATTTTCCAGTTATTAAGACAATTGGTTCAGTTAAGTAGCTGAGAGCTTGGTTTGAAAGAAAAACAAACAACACTAAGGTTCTCCAAGACTTGGATCTGAGATCTCCCTTAAAAGGGTTTATCATAGTACTGTATATACAGTATATGCATAGTAGTTTTACTGCTTTTACATGGTTTACCTGCTAATACTAAACATTTACTATGCTTTACTATGACTCCCAGTATTTATCATGCCTTACCATACTCTGTCATGGATTTAAAACAGTGCTGATCTTGGAGCCTGAGTAGCAAGAAAATCATACCTCTTATTTACCTTATTTAGAATTCAGGATCCAAACAGGGAAAGCTAAAGCCAGATAATGTATCCTTCATATGCACAACACACAACAGAGTTGGTACCACTAACAGATTAGTTCTACTTTTCCTATCCTGTACATACTGTGTACTAGTACTACATGCTTAATAAATACTAGTGCAGAGATCGAAAATGTCATTTTCATTTGGAAGATTAGCTTTTTCACAGCAGAAAAAAACTGGAATCACTTCTTGCAGAGAGCACATGACAGGCACATTGACTCAGATTTTCCTCATAACACGAACAGTCGAAGCAAAGTGTTTCATTCACGTCTTTAAAGAATATTCTGTGTCTGAATTTTCACAGCATTGAAAGTTAAACTAATTATAAAATAGAGGACAGTAGATAAGATGTTGTTGACACATGGAAAAGAAGCTGTTTGTTCGAAGTGCTTCTGGCTCAAACTGCCCAAGCACAAATAGCTTGTTTTGCTGGAATCCGATGAACAATTAATTGGGCTCTTTACATAATGCTGAAAGGCATTTTAAAATCCTTATGTCTGTCGTCAGAACAAAAGGAAGTTGAGAAGTAGTCAGTTTCTAGGTCAGTGTTTTCCACATGTATGGCCCATGGACATCGTCCAGAAGAACTCTTAAAGATGAAAGTGTCCTAATTCAGCAATGAATCCTCCTTGCTTTACACCAGGGCTGAAACAATTACATTCCTCATGGCTTCCTCTTAAAGTCTGTTATGACTTCAGTGTGCTAATTCTGTCTGTTCAACAGTTTGGACAAACCATGATTAAGATGGTGCAGAGCAGGCATGATTTGAATTAGTTTGCTTTGCTGGTTTTACGCGCCTGCATGTATTGACAACCTCGCTGTGAGGATGAGGCTGTCAGAGCCCTAACTTTTTATGAGGGATGATCCCAGGAGCTCCTGCAAGATTTAATCATGATATTTACAGTATGTATACTGTAAATGGAAGTAGTCAAGACAAAGTTTGGACCTCCTCCTGAACTTTTATTGAAAACGCCCATTAATCAGAGCAAAATATATAATTAACCATAAAGAAAAAACACAATATAGTCTTTCCACATACATTATTTATTTAGAAATATTTTATTGTGAATTACCTTTTATAAACATCTACCTGAGCGGTTAACACTAGCACTACAGTGAAACATACAGCAGGTTCACTCTAAGTGTTAGTATAGCTTAGATTTATGGCCTACACTAATGTGAGAACACATGTTCATCCAAATATATTGTTTCCTTAAATAAGATTAACACGTACTGTACTAGTGCTGGTACAAGTCACTATTAAATCTCCCACATAGCTCTGGGACTCCAGAAAAATATTTTTATTCTTCAAAACTCCTTATGGATCGTAACAAATACAGTAGTCTTCAGAACACTTTTGGGATTCCCAAAGGGAAAAACCTGAAGGAAATTTTTCTTAGAAATAATAAAGAATTCAGAAAAGGAGTCTTGCTGGCATCGTGTAAAGGTTTTAGGTCACCAAATAATGAACTATGTGGGCGTCCTGTATTATTTTGATATACCTGTACAACAAATGATTTTTGATGAGCTAAAAAGTCTTTAGTTTTCTAAAAATATGTTCCGTAAACAGCCATGTTAACTAACCTTGTGATATGAAATGACCCGTTGTGAAAGTGCAAAGGGGGCGGAGATTGGATACCCCCCTTAGTTAACTTAGCATGTGATTAATTTACTTAAACCCTTTTACAGTTTTGCTGTCAAACTCTCCAGGGATTAAAGCTCGTAACAGCACAGTCAGGGTACAGGTGAAGGTAAATATTAACTCAATTTTGTTTCTTACTCTTCCATTTTAAAAACTGGTTCATTTTCGGCTCTTCTCTTTACATTTGCGTCGATAATGCAGAAAATGTATTTTAAAAATCAATAACTGTTTTATTTTCCCTCATCTGGTATCTTGACGTTTGAATTTAAACAGAATAAAACTGAGGTTGAGGTTTTCTTTACAATGCAGTATATCTTAAAACAGTACACAACAAATGCATACAAATGAATGATAAAAGTCAGCAACTAGAATAAAAAGTAAATTGTTGTTGTTGCCAGAAATACCAGTAAATAAAACAAGTAAGGCGCATTTTATATTGAAATTCTGAACGTAATGGCAAGATATTAGTTACTGTAGCTACTGGCATACCACTACACAATTCTTTTTCACGTAGATGGTGATACATCCTAAACCACCCTTTTTGTGCAAATAGGACTTTTGCATAACAGGTCTGATGTAAAGATGGTGTGTCACCCGGATTCAGAAAGGGCGTGCTTCTTTTAATATGATGCTGTTGCCTTTGCATAAAGTTTTTTTTTTAACTGTAGCGTTAATTATTGTTTCCTTGCTGAAATAACAATATATCAACAATTGTACACTGCGTGGTTTGTATGAGGATGTTAGATAATATTTTAGTGCTATAGTGCTAGTATACTGTATATGCATATATAATGATAACACTTAAACGTGTGAATATTTTTTGGCAAAAAACATTTTGTCATTATAAAACAAATGAGCATTATGAAGCATTGTACAAAAGCAAATTACCCTGCTGAATTGGATTCTTAAAGTTATCTTTAAAAGATAAATAGCAAAAGAGTTTTAGACAAAATTTAAATATTTAACATCTTTACATTTTTATACGTAGTTAATAGCATTCCATATCCACTTATTCAACCTTAATGCACAGGCTCTTCTGTCTTTAATGACGAGAGAAAGAGAATATGTCGTACAGTATATATTCTCTTTTTCTCGACAAACTGTTGTTAATTCTTCTGACGTCCTTGCTGGATATGTGCTGCTTAGTGTACCTAGTCTTATTCCGTCTAATATTTTAAAATATATTTAAAATACTGTTTTGAATATCTGCGAATTATTCCCTTTACCTTCGCACTAGATTTTAACTGTATCGTATCCTGATGCTACCCATTTCGTTTGTCCGTTTTTACTATGATTTCACTTAAATGTTGTGCATTTTAAGTATATTGCATTTAACTTGACTACGATTTGTTAGCCTTAGAGTTAGATTTAGGCAACTGTCATTGATTTGCAAGGGCGCACTTTAAAAAGAATATGGTCTATAAAGGAATTTACCGATACTAGTACAGTAGGCGTCGATGTACTGTACTGTAAGTAGCCAACTCGTTTTAATCTCAAGAGATCCAAGGTGCTTAAATATCTCACACCCTCAAGATTGTACACACACAAAGTGCCAATCCTTGTTTTACCTTTACTCGTAATCAAAATATTAGTCATAAGGGCGTGCTGTTTCCTTTTTCGAATAGCATTATAGGAATATTGATCATGGGTTTTGTATTACAGGGAGAAAGTTTCGGTAAACGTGAAGTTAGCGCTTTGCATTGACTACACGACGTAATAGTGAACCATATGTAGGAATAATATGTCATGCAGTTTTGTCACAATTTCAAAGTAAATTTACTAACAAATCCCTTTGTTTATGATGTTTTTGTGACGAGTATAATTATCCTTTTGATTTGGCATTTTCTCAAAATTGTGTTGTTAAAATAGTATACTGTTCATACAAAATATTTTTATGTTATTTTTATTTTGTATCATTTGTAACGGGAACACGTAATGGCCTTTCAACATAAGGCCCCATTCAGAAAACAAATACTAGTTTATATAAATACACAAACAAAGATGGATAATTTATAAGCAGTAGGGATAATATTTTCACTCTATAGTTGGTGTCTTTACAAGATGGAAGTTTGACTGCTTATTGTGGGTGGAGTAAACATGTCCCTCCAGTAAATCCTGACCTGCAGGTCATGAATTCGTTTAGTCCACAGTGCATAGCAAACACCATCTGAGCAGGTTATTAAAACATTCTATAAATTCTGTGTAAAACACTACTAAATGAGAAATCAAATAATAATATTTAAAGTAATAATGCAAAAACCGTTTTTCAGCAGCATTAATTTACTCACGTTTTAACACTGCTAACATAGCTTTTAAGTTTTTTACCAGTATTAAATGAATAGCCACAAAATTATATTAGTTATACAATTATGAAATGTACATATCTGACTAATAACTGTGCCATTAATCATTACTAGGGATAACTCACCAGATTATTGACACTGTATTAATGTATTACGTTATGATGGATTTACACAAGAGTTTTCACTCCCTTTAATGAAGTGTTATCTATTTTTTGGTAACTGAAAGGTAACATCTGCACATCAAACATGAGTGATATCCATTCAAGAGTGACCAGAGAGGAGTTAATTTACTGAAGTTTACTACTTTATTTGCTTACTATCGCTATGTGATCTTACAGTGGTCAAAAGGTTTGTGGAAACATGTTAAATAAAGTATTGTATATATATATAATATTTTCATTTATTTATGCAACAAATGGACTGTTTTAACAAATGTGTCAGAAAGTCGGTTCTAATCTCGCCCACTTCTACTCTCCTACATACACAGTGTATACTGCAGCTTGCCTCCTGAATGTCCCTTTGTGCTTCTCTTTTGCACCCTTCTCGACACCTCTTCTTCACCCTTCCAGCAGCTCCCTTGCTCATTCCTCATGAAAGTGATGGGGGAGGGGCCTCTGTCAGCCTCATTCTTATGGTTAGTCTGCCCTTCCCCCAGGTGAGTTACACTGCTGACCAAACTCTGGAACACTGAATGGCCATTTGCATTATTTTCTAAAACCAACTTGAAGTTACATTGTGACAAGCATCTGAATAAATTTGACAACATTGTGTTTAGGACTAGTTTTGAAAATGTTAAAATTCAAAAACCTCTTTACAGGAGCATACAAAAAAATACTACTATTTTTTTGTATCGTAATAGCCAGATTATTATTTTTGAATGACTTGCATTTATACAACAAGTTTTGAAAAGCGTGGTTTATATACTGTATAAGAGGAGACCTGCCTCATACACCACTGAAGTGTGGCACTTACCTAGTTGACAGACAACAGCAGCTGCAGCCCACTGCAAATAAAATGTAACCTATGATTCTGCAACAACAGAAACCAGGGGATTAAAGATTTAACAAACTGTGCATCTGATTTGCTGCCTCCGATGCAGACAAGTTTTTATTGGGCTTTTTCTTTGCACATGGTCTCCCTTAGTTATTGCACAGGGCAATACAAAGTGTGACTAATTTGGCTGTTGAGATATTAAAATTTGCAATGATTAATTTGCAAAGATTAATGATTAATTAAGTTGCTGTATTGTTACACATTCTGTTAAATCACCCCTCTATTAGAAAATGGATGACCTGGATTTTTTAGCAGTGCCACTTTGAGATATTCTGCGATTACAAGCAGATTACAAGTACCCGAATCGGGCTAACAAGCATTCCTTCAGACAGTTTATCAGCATTTCTTATTTGCAACAGTAATTATATTATATGTAGAGCAGAAGACCTATTTTATTTGAAAATTGTACCAAGTCATTCCAAATGAGCTACTGTCTGTAATTTGAACTGATCTCTAAAAGAAAATCACATTTGTGCTGTTTGGTTTTCTTAGTTGGTGCTTGTTGTAAAAATAAAATTTATCCGTGATGTTGAGTAAATTGCACTTGGTCTTTAAATACATGTTTGGGTGTGTAAACATCTTGTTGTATCTTCTGATGGTACTACACAGAATGGTGAATAAGCAACAGTCTCAGGAGTAATTAGAATGATCTAACACATGTCTTTTATGGCCTTTTACAGAACAAATTAACAGTTATAAAACAGGAATACTGGAGTTACCTGAATGCCTGGGACCATGGGAAAGAAGCTGGATTTGTCTAAGCTGACAGATGAAGAAGCCAAGCATGTGTGGGAGGTTATTCAACGGGACTTTGATCTACGAAAGAAAGAGGAGGAAAGATTGGGGTCAGTGTTTTATTGTTTAATACTAAAGCAAAAGGAATGTGCAGAAAAAAAGCAAAAAGTAAAATATCCCAAATGCCGTTTTGAACTTGGACAGTTTTAAGTATGAAATGGTATAACTAATAGCAATGCCATTGTAAATGATACTCAAATAAATGAATCGTGTGATATAGTGGCAAACCACTGCAATATAAGTTCCTCCCTGTTGCAAAAATTGTGTTTTAAACCAGGGACATCATATTACAGTATTTTATGCTGTGTCTATTACTGATTGGCCTGCTGAATTAAATGGTATTTGCAAAATAACAACCATATGCTGAATATTGAAACAAATTTATTACATTTGGATATAGAAATAGGCTTTTAAACTTTTATGGAGTACTGTGTGTTAAATAATTATGGCTTTTGATAGTCATCTCTTCAGACCAACACATTACCACAACATAGGTTAATTCTAGTTTTGGAAGACAGCCCAAGTGTGTGGAATTGTCAGATTAACTATGTACAGCAGTTAGTTCAAATGAGTAGTGTGTTCAGATGTGTTTCAGTTTCGCAGGCACAGAAAAGATTGAGGGTATCAAGCAGTAGGTTCTAAATATCTTTTCATGCAATACAGAGCTGATCCAAATGTACAAAGCAGAAGTCTGCTTGGAGATGGTGACAGTGTTGGCAGTTATGTACTTTAAAATAATGACTGCTGATTCTTGACTTACTTTTAGAAAATGGGAAAGGGACACATGATTTTATTGAAGATGGTAAATAATCAGTCTTTTGTAGATTTTTTTCCCACATTTTTATCTCTGTAGATTTATTTCCTAAAGGCACAGACTGAGTTATTTGCTTGTTTTCCATATGCATGGTTTTGTGGTATTTGTGTGCTCACGTTGCTTTAAAATGAAACTACGCCAAAGGCTCTCCAGCCCTCTGAACCTCTAAATGATTTTAGCTCAGTAGGTATTGAATTAGGTAGCAAGAAGTAAGACAAAACCTAAGTTAAGAAAAGAAATGCATATACTGTAAGTGTAATGTAACCATAATCAGTTTGTGATTAAGATATAAGAACTTTGAAAATATGTACAGTACATTTACTGTATATTCCACACTGTGCAAATGTGTTTGTTGCCAAGGTTCACAACTGTCTGCCAAAAGAAACAGAAGGACTAGTAAACAAGAAAACCAAGGTCAAATGTAAAAGAGTATCTTTTGCAACAGCTGAGCTGTAAACACAGTGTGAAGTGTGAATCTATCTCCCTGTCTACAATGTATAGCCAGAAAGATGGGCTCCCTTCACCTGAAAGTTTTACTTATTTGTCAGTTTTATCTTTTTTTCAAGAGATTCCTAATAGTAACAGTAAAGAAAACAATCCTGTATGGAGCTGAAAGAGTTAAGAGGTGTGTGAGGTAAATCAGCAAGATAATGTGAAAAACTGTTTGCAGCCGTCATTCACACTGATAAAAATGCAAAAAGACTGTTGTGGTTAAGGCATTTGTTTTAAGAAAGTAAAAACAAAAAATGTTTTTAAAGTTTCTGGACTGGCATTTAGTACAATTATTATATGCTGTCATCTACTCTATCAGGCCATAAGTCCAAACTTCCATTTAACTTGAAAGGACAAAGAATTTATTAACTTGCGTTTTGGATAAGATGTTGTGTGGGCTGGCAACAAATGCACTGGAAAAAATATTGTCTGCAACACCTTTAAAAGCGTGAGTATTTGATATAAGCAGAAGGAAAGTCAGTCTGCCCTCTCAGCTCTATCTGTAAACATTCTAATACAAGCACAGCACTACTATTATTTTTGCTAAGATAAGGTCAGGAACTAAATATAATAAGCAACAAAAGTAGCTTACAGTATATCTTTAAAATGTATGCTTTATGGGAAAAAAAAGTTTTGGATATTGCTTAAATATTTTTGCTGTTGTTTTAATTAATAGAGCATTTATGACTGACCGTTGTACACATAAGTGACTTTGACTTTTGCTTATGCACTAAGTTACCTTGTTAGTGAGAGATGTTTTGGCACAGGAGATGACGTGATTTTACCAGTTGAATGTCATGCTTGGAAAATATCAAAAAAGGAAAAAAGGAAATCAACATGTACTGCTTATCAAGAAAACAGTACCTTTGTGCCAGTTATATTTTTTGGAGGCTGGACTGATCTAATCACCATCGAATGCCCTTTGGAGTGTTCAAAGCCATCAATTTCTTGGAAGGACACTATAGTCAATCTTAGTCTGTCAAAGATTGGGTACGAACTGGGAGACCATGAGATAGCACACTCCCTTAAGACCAAATCATTTTCAACTGTGTGATGGTTTGTATAGGAGTGTCTAGTCACTACAGAACTACACTTATAGCGTGATGGCAAACTGAGTCCAGGACACTGTTTTAAGTAATTCCTGGGAATTCTAAGGGTTGCTCCCTGTCCTGTTGGATTATCCTGATGTGCATTCCATCAGCCTTATGCATGGAGCTTAAGGCTCCACATCAGCTCCAAGAGAACACCACAATGCTTGCCCTCATGCTGCTCTCGTACGGCAACGACACATCTTGTGAGATCTGCAGCCCATCTGTGAGATGTACTGGGGAAACAAGGACTCAGAAACACATGTGCCACGCCCTCTGCAGCCAGAGGGCGCTCCTTCTCTGTCCGGTCCCTAGTTTCCTGCCTGCTGTCCTTCCTGTCCCTCTCTTTCCCTTGGGCTATATATTTCCAGGTCTTGCACTGGGCCCTCGCTCAGCATTGACGTTCGGATGTCCTGAGACCCGCCTAGCACCAGGTCGCCCCACGTCCGCTACCTGAGGGCACAGGTTTCTATACGGCACTCCTGAACTCTTTGCACTAACGAGCCCGGGCCTTTTTCCCGTCTCGCCGCTACGCATATGGGTCTTTTTCCGCTCTCCTGCCTCTCCACAGTTAGTCCCTTTGGACATCTGTGACAACATGCTAATCTAGGTTATATGAGAGAAGTGTGACAGTTTTCCACCAGACAGCTTCTTCTGGGGATTTCAAGTGGTTCAACCAGCAAATCTATGATCCATGCATCATGGGCTTAAGCCCACAACCTGCTGTGACCAAAATTCCCAAAGTGGCAGCACACAGCTGGCTGAAAGTTAGTGATGGTATGGAGGAATTGGTGGAGGCCTCTCTTGGATCTTGGGGACAACCCAACTTTTCAAATGTATAAAGGCATGAGGTGCTGACTGAAGGACGCACCACTCCTCCGGCAGTACGTGATGTGTAAAAAGACGAATAGCTTTGAAGGTGGATGGTTCAGAGGAGTCTGCTTACACTTCCCTGTTTTCCCCGTGTCCGGTTATAAGGTTAGCAACTGTGAGCTGAGACGGGAAAATTGTTCAATGGGCAATTCCGAATTTGGTGGGTACATATAAAAAATAATTGGAGAGCTGGAATTTGACAAATGAATACTGCGTCTGCAACTTGGTGCAAAGCATGTGTCACAGATGTAGATGTAGAGTTTGTATTGCTCCCTCCAGTAGCCAAACGTGCTATTCTCACAGCTGACACCCTGTTGATGACAAATGTTAATCAGGATAATGAATTTACCTGAGTCATGTCTGTTCAATAAAATGTCTGTATACTGGCAACAAGTAAGAATTGTTCATTTTTTACTATAATTACTTTGTTAAATGGTTGCAGATATAAGTTATAAGTTTCATTGAGGCTAAGCACTGTATACAGTATTTAGGTGGAAAGTTGCTTAGGAGCTACACGTGACAATATACCAAACGGACTCCTTGCATTGGTACAGTAACTTTTTTTAATGTTCTATTGCATGACTATTGCTATTGCATGACTGATAATACTTTTGTTTAGGGTTCAAATAACCAATATTTATGTGCCAAGAAGCTGGATAAATGCTTGCTAGAAAAAAATGAGATGGATAGTTCCATGCCTTTTTTTATACCCTTTCTTTTATTCTTGTTCATCCAATAACAGAATGATATGGAAACATTATGTGATCTGATATCACAACAGCCCCATTGTTGGTGTAGTCTTCCTTTAGAAATATAATTTAAAATTCCCATCCGGGGGTGTCCTGTCTTGTGCCTGTTGCTTGCTGGGATGAGTTCTGGCTCCCCCATAATCCTGCAAACACAGTGTGAAGTGTGAAACATAAGGTGAATCTGTTAGGGCTATTACTATTGTTTTTTTCATTGTTACTATTAGGATTCGCTTGAAAAAAAGATAAAAAGCTAAAGTGGTTAGAAAGTGGAAAGATGTTATGCAATTTTGTTTTCTGTGATTTATCCTAACCTATCTAGAAAATGCACTGTGAATTCCATTAGATGATGTTATATGTATCTTTGTTGTTCAGCCTTGCAAAATCTCAAAGCCTACCATTGTGAGGGAGCTCATGATGATCATGGTAAAGTCACAAGGGGATTTTCAACAGCTCACATTCTCTTTGGCAGACCTAGAGGCTGTGAGGGAGTATCTTTTAGGGATACTGTATATAAAGAATTTTCTGTTTCATTTTGCTCTTTTATGAAAAGGCACGGTGAATGTGATTCAGTTAAAGGGGACATGCTTTTGTTGGGTTTTCAATCTAATCATTGTCTTGACCTCTACTTTCATTTTCCAAAACTCCTTAGTCTACTCAAAATTCTTATTTAATAACAAGTAAGAGAACCACCAATATGGTATTGTGTATCTTTTGTGGTCTTCACTGTTATGTGAACAATAATGAGCCATTGAATATGTGTAGTTTGATGGGACAGTCCTTTAATATTTTATGGTTTAACATATTTGAAATTCACCTAGTCCTCACTAAGCCCTATTAATAGGTAAAACTAACCGCATTTGATAAATATAATACACAAATATTCTACTTTGTCTTTATTTTTGAGAAACTACAGCCTCAAATGTTTAATTTTACTATTAAAATTTGGTGAGGACTACTGCAGTTGAAGGTCAAATATGTCTACGTATGTTAAACTTTTAAATCTTTAAGGGTTGTACTTACTTTTTCACCACACTATACTGTATATCCCATTTACTGTATCTGTCATGATGTGCATCCAGAATTTCAATGAACTGATTTCAAGTGAATCAAATGAATAAAGTCATGGCGATTTTCCACTGCCTAAGGGTATGAGTTAATCTTTACAGAAGTGCTGCTTCTTCAGTTGCTTTCCTCCCCATTAACTTAGTTTTCCTTATTTCAAATCAACATTTTCTTTGTACTGTTTTCCTGAGTACTAGGAAAATGGATTTCCTTCTGTACATTATAATAGATCCATATCATTAAAGAACTTCAAGGCATTTTCAAGCTGTGTTTGCTCTTGTATTCCGTGTGTGTGAAAAATCATTATGGCACCAAACTGTATAGCAGTGCACACATTTTTAAAACCCCTGAATCTTTTTGAAGTGTGCATAAACATTTGTTTACTGTACAATTGTTACTTTAAACTGTATCAGATATATCTTACATGCAACTACTTCCCAAAACAAATCTTATCAGATTCTTGCTGGAGGAACTAGCATCTTGGATTTAAATACTGTAATATTTACACTGGTCCATGGTTCCATCTATTTTGTGTATACAGTACTGTAACTAACTTTAGACTTCAATGAGATCCCTTATAATTATACCTTAACATCTGTTTCTGCATGTTCCCTTTCTCTTACAATTTTAAACATATTATGTGTCTGGCAATATGCTTGGCAGTTTAAAAATGTGCCAGTAATGTGTTTATTATGATAAACTGCCAGGATTTTCTGTTACTATGGTTTGATTTCATTGGCATCACAAATCAAAACTAAGGAAGCGAGTGGGTATCCTAATAAATGAGCAGATGTCCATACAGTACCTACCGTAGACATACAGTATGGTCTTGGATGAAAAGTGCTCTGTTGCCGTCACAAGCTTGGCTATCTTTTTCTTTCTTGATGCAGCAGAAATGTAGTGCATAGTCTATTAGAGGGAGAGTCTTGGAAAAGCTTACCAGCACAGTTAGCATTCCCAAAGGACACCTAAAATAAGACAGCTGAGAAGGAAGTACGCAAGCTAAGACAGTTAGGGAAACTATACTTTAAAAGCAAAGCAAAAAAGAACCCATATACTGTATTTTACAGGTGCGTGCAGTCCTTCTTCTGTTCTTCTTGCAATGCTTCTGGGGTTCTCCAAACCATCTTAACATATGCTGTGTGATTCGAGTTAACACATCTCTCTACCTCTGTCAACTTTTAAAACATTTGTAATTGTCTCTCGTAACATCACTCCCTGTGGTTCAATACAGTTGTTAATGTGGGTTCTGAGGTGACCTGTTTTTCTAAAATACTGAGACTTCAGGAAGGATGTAGTAATCTCCAGAATAGACACAAAGAATTCTTATTTAACTGTGAATATGAAAAAAGCCCCAGGAAGTTGCTGTTTTATAATACTTTCCAGATGCTGTTGCCAGCTTTTTTTTCTCCGGGACAGAAATGAAGTCCTAAAGGACTAGAACAGGAACAGAAATATTCACCATTTGCTGTTGGCGGTTGAAATCTGCATTTAAACAATTGGCAAGTGTGTTATGATTTAGACTCCGTATCTTAAATAGATATTGATTGATATTGTAATTGTTGGAAAATAGTTTCATTTCAGTGTAGTGTTGGTAACAGCAATAAAAAAGAAGAGTAGGTGAAATGGACTGAAAAATATGTGAGTCTTTTTGATGTCCTGCTGTGATTAGAAGAGAAAGACATTCAACACGCTCAGTCTTAGCACTTCATTTAACGCCTAGTGTGATGTTTTTTTTTAAAGCTCAAGATAAAAAGACATAATGACAATTTATGTATGGCTAGCTGATTTTCTTTCTAATTTTGAAACTGCTCATGCTTGCAGACCAATCAGACTAGAACCTTCGTCCTTGTCAGTTTTTGGGACTGATTAGCTGATGAATTTGTGGAAAAAAATCCAGTCCTGTGTCAACCAAGATGGCTGACAGACCCTTGTATCTGAAAAAGCATTTAAAAATCTTATGATGCTCTACACCAAATGAATCTAAACTGATTGATTAGATTTCCTCACCAATCAATTCTCTTTTTAAAATATTTGTTTGATAAAAAAAAACGAATTTAGCAGTTTTCAAGGTTTGTGAATTACACATACAATGGGTGTTTAATTCATGAATACCTGGGTTTATCACTTATATTTATAAATATTTATTATCTTTATTTTCAGGTGAGATAATTTTTTCACCATTTCACTCATTTTATGAGTTAACCAGTATCATGGCATTTACACTGTGTAGAAATTCATGTTCATATTCTGAAGTGCCCAAATATTTGAAGACAGTACAGTAGCTGATTCTCTTTGCAGAGGTCATTGCACCAATTCAAGAATGGATTAATGTTAAGTTAATAACAAAAACATTTTGCATCACAGAGACAGAAATCAAAAGACATATACTGTACAATGTCCTGTCATGATAAAATTCTGCATCCCGGTAGTTAGAAACATCAGACCTGTTCTATATTAAATGTGATGCACAAGGAACATTACCAGCCATTTCTTTTAGTTTTGTCTGCTCTGTTTTGTGCAGCATGTTTTATTGCCTACATATTATCTCCAGCTGCTTGGTTTTGAAATGGCTCTCTACTTGCAAAATCTAATCTTCTTCTTCTGATTGGAACCAGACGCTTATTACTGTGAAACCCAGCCCAGGCAAAGAGATGGTGGCTTGGAAAGACGAATTTCTAAGCTCAAAATTTTGTGCTCCAGGCAGTTGTTTGAACTGAGTTGGAGTTTTATTTTTTAGATACAGAAAAAAATGGAATTGTGGTTGTATTTTCATTTCAATCCAGTTCTGGAAATTATTCACTGATGGATATCCAATAAAAATATTTTTTTTTGCGGAACATAAAAAAAATGCAAAGCGCTTACTGATTGAAACTTCACAGAACTTTGGATTTAAGTCTTCCTGGAATGGAAAGACAGTCATTTAAAACAAACTCTGTCATCTAAAATAGGCCACTGCTATGGAAAGTTATGTAGAAAAAAATTGATTTAAAAGTTCCAAATTACAATGAATGTATTATCTTTAACATGTCTTGTGGTAAGAATATACCAAGGCATTTAGGAGACACTATATGAATTTCTGTTGGGAAATTGTAACAGTGTTAATCTAATTCACAGGTAATCTTTATTTTAATATTTAAATTAGTGTTTAAATGAGAACGCGGGAACATTTACAACGCCGCTCATCATAATGCTCAAGATTACCAAAATACTTAAGATATTATTTTCAAACTTCCTGTGAGCAACTAAATTAAGTGCATACACTTTAAACACCCACCGATTAATATACTGCTTGCACACTCACAGATGTTGACAAATTCATATTTATAGCAATGTAAAAAGTCAGCAGCAAATAAATTGAAGGATAGATGGACATTCACTTACTTTTGTCCCATTTAACACTGTGGTTCGTCCAGCTACGTAATTATCTGTTTGAATGTCAATGAAAGCAACACCAGTGTTTTCCAAGTACATTTATATTCCAGCCACTTGTGTTTTTATTTTTCCCACTCACTGTGTTGTTTTGGGTGATCTTGTTGTCTTCACATCTGCTGTGTAGTGGCAGGGAGAGTAAATTCTCTCCAGGATGCAAGGAGGCTTTGGTAAAGTTTCATTTCGGGTCATCTGAAAAGGTATTGTGTGATTCAGCTTAGTTACAAAGGAAAAAATTCCAAACTCTCGACAGAAGCGGATGTATTCAGTTTTTCAGTTATGGAAAGGAGGGTTTGGGAGGAAAGTTTTTATAAAAAATGATTTTTAGATCCTTTGTAATATTTCAAGGCTTTAGCACTGCATTTTAGAGATTAGAAGAGATTTAGAGATGTGGGGCAACATATTCTGAAATAGTATTATGGCGTTTTCTTTTTGCACATTCAGCAAAAGTGAATTGGAAAAAGATGGTGGAAGCTGTTTCTGTTAAATTCTGGTTAAATTCAATTGGATTTATCTAGTTTCCTTTTACTGTTGTGGGTTGTGGCTTTTTATGGCATTAACTGTAAAAATATTGATAAACCTCTTGAGTACACGTGATTATCCTTTGCATGATGTATCCTGACATTGTGGCATTGTTGTGCTTTCACTTCCAATTTTTCATTCTGCAAGCAAAAAAACACATTCTATGATTCTCCTCTACTTAAAAGGTTAGTATCCGTTTTTAAGATTCATTGAACTTGGATAGATCTGCATATTATAGTACAAACAGTAGCCTTTTAGCTCTGTTGCCTTGTAGAGGGAAACACAGAAGTTAATGCTGAGAAACACTTGAGTTGATTAGACCTCATTCAATAGTTACTATAAAACTTAATATCTAACGGTCATACAGTATACAGATTGTTGTTGTATAAAGGGCATACAGTATATATCTTGAGTTGTTGTGATCAGGTTTTGTAAAACTCTGATCAAATCAATTGAAGATTGATTAATTAGCTTTTCTGTTGTCACACGATGTGAAGTATGCAGTATTATGAACAAAGTCAAGTTAAGTTGTTATAATATTAGCAAACATTAATTTTGTCTTTGACTAAAATGTTGATCCTCATAACTTACCTGATTAACAACTACTGACTGTATCTAAGACTTTTGAATACCTTCATTTATATTCATATTCTTATCCCTAAATGCAAACCTTTCAATTTCAAATAAAATTTTGCCCCCAGATTCAGTTTACGAAAGTAACTATAACAGCATTGTTAAACAATATATTGTCAACAATTTAAATAATCCTGATCACTACACCATGAATATTTTCTAAATATACAAATAAAAAAGCTCATATAAAATTGCTGATAGGATTAAGGTTTGCCAGTATTGTTTTCCAGAAAAGGATAAGGCAAAATAAGTTTTTATTCGAAGTATTGCAGTTGTTGAGATGCTGTGTTTTCTACTTTAGAGAGACCAGCAGTGCAGGACAGACAGCAGGAAACTGCTACAATGCAATAAATTTAAAAAGGAAATGTTCTGTAAAATAACAATAATAAGGAGATACAATGACAGCATGGGTTGGAAATTGATGAGTGAAATAAAACTTAAACAACATAAAATAAAATGCAAAATCAAAATTAATGTCATTGAATGATTCATATGTTGACTATATTGAGTAAATTACTGTAAGGCAAAAACTGTTTTCCTTTCCTGTTTCAAGTAAACCAACTTTAAAATCTACATACATAATGAACCTTGAACAGGTAACTTTTATAATCAAGAGGTACAATTTGGTTCCTTAAATTGTAGTATAATAAGGGAGCTGGATCATGTTCACAGCATTGGTTCAGTTTTGGTTTGAGTGCTTGATCAGAAGTTCCCGATACTGTATACATTTATTCCATTCACTGTTTATAAAACACAAGAAATTTTGATTTCTCTAAAAAAATAACATTGAAAAACTTTGCACCACAGAAAGAGCTGTGGCATATTCTATAGCATTGCTGATTTATTATACATAATTTTGGGGGGTTTCATTTATTACAGAGCAATATCAGTTGGAATTATTTTTGCCACAGTTATTACATTTTCTTATTACTTGAAAAGGATGTGTATAATTTTGTCATTGAATATGTGGCTTAGCAAATGTTAGCTTGTTCCAAAGTTAGAGATTGTTGCTGACTTATGTAGTTTTCTTTCTGAACTCAATTCACCTTTGAAGCAATTTAAAATTATAACTGTGATAGGAACATTAGAAAGGATCTCATCCAACCATTTCTTTAAAGAAGCCAGGGTATAGGCCTCAATAGTATGACTGGGTAACTTGTTCCAGGTTCCCACAAGACTGAGTATTGTGTAATGTGTTATATAGAAATGGGATTCAAAGAAGAACATTTCATCACCTCCAAGTCTGAGGTCATGTTTTTCTCACCGGAAAAGAGTGGCTATTTCTCTCCAGGTGAGGGAGGAACAGCTGTCCCAAGTGGAGGAGTTTAAGTACCTTGGGGTTTTGTTCACATGTGAGGGTACAGAAGATAACAAGATTGACCAGCAGATTGGTTCAGTGGCGGCAGTTATGTGGATGCTGTACCAGACTTTGGTGGTGAAGTGGGAGCCGAGTTGTCAGACTAAACTTTGTGTTTTCCGGTTGATCTACATCCTGATTCACACCCAACAGTATGGTCATAAGCTTTGGGTCGTGACCGGAAGAATGTCATCTGCCGAGAATGGGGTACAAGCGGTGGAAATGAGCCTTTTCCCCAGGGCTGCTGGGCTTACTCTCTGTGACATTGAGCAACTCGGAGTAGAGTCGAGGGGGGACCTTGCAATACAGTCGCTGCTTCTCTGGACTGAGAGGAGCACGTTGAAGTGGTTTGGGCATCTGGTGGGGATGCACCCAGGGGGCACACTGGAGGTGCACCAAGCACAGCCCACTTGGAAGTGACCACAGAGCACACCCAGGACTTTCTGTAGGGATTATAGCCGTCAGCTGCTCTGGGAGCAATTGGGAATCCCCCAAAAGGAGCTGGAGACTGTTGCTGGGTAAAGGAAAGTCATGTTTGCCCTGCTCAGTGTTTTACCACCGTGACCCTCACCAGGACTAAGCAGTTGGAAAATGAGATAACAGAACATATCCTTAATATACTTGACAAATACTAATCATCTCTTTTTACTGTTAATTACATTGATGTTTTTTTTGCAATATTATTGTCAATGGATTTTGTTGGCATTGTGTCTACTCTGAGTTGTGTTCCTCTTTTAATGGTGTTATACTGTAACCAGATGGGAACTGTTTGGATTGAGCAGTTCAAGTGCTAGTTGATATTTAAAAAGCACAGAGAGCAGACATGGATCTCCTTGTATAGCCTAAAGAATAGATTGTTCTCAGCTTCTGGCTGTGTTTTAGCAGTTACAGAGCTAAGCAAAATAACATCTGCTGTTTTCCTGTTTTCACACCTTGCATGTCTCCAATCAAAGAGTAAAGTTTATTTCCGTGTGACAAAATGTTAAAATTAAATTAGCGAGATGTATGACTGTTTCATTAGATAGATGACAACAGTTTGATTAGTTTGTGCACTAACTATGAGTGTTTTTCATGAACAATGTAACCATCCAGGTGTCGAGATTTTGCTGAAGTGGGAAAATTCATTATTTGGCATTCAATCATTTATACATTGGCAAACAATTTTAATCCCATGGTAATCGTTAACCACCTCGTTTCCTCATTGGTCCCATTTCAACCAAAACAGGAAGATGAAAGCGAACTGTTCATGATCTGAGAGAGCAGAAAGCACGGTTGTGAATTGTATGCACTGAAAAGTGAAGTAAAGGCTTCTGCTCACATAGTCCATTCTTTTCAAATGTCTGTTTATTTTTTATTTTTAAAGATTTGCAACCCACACTTTGATCATAAGATATTTCTCAAGCTTTTTTAATTCACTCTGACCCACACTGTTCCGTAATTCCTTCAATATCTTCTAAACAAATAGAGAAGTAAAGTTGAAGAGAAAAGGCTAGTGGATCTGGGATCATTTAGATTAAGAATTCAATATATGCATATGTACTGTATGTACTGTAGCAACCTGTTACACGCAAAAGTTGATTCCACACTGAAAAATAGTAAGAAGAAATCCAAAGTTTCAACTGTTCAGACTTCTTTCGGTGTTGAAAGGATTCATGCATCACTCTTGTAACCTCTGACTCCTTTACTTGTTCCATTGCAGCCAACACACACACTTCAACCATTTGTTGTTTATTCAGTAGAAAGTGTTGAAGTGAATTATTTTTTACTTATACTTTGACATACTGGATTATACTTCATATTTTTGTTGGTGGTTGGCATCATGCAAGCTGAGCCAGTGAAAGAAACCATTTCCTGTCAAGTAGGAGTTTTTGGCTATAGTCAATAGCATAAACTGTGCCAAAAAACTATTGACCTGTCCTAGGTACTGCAATCGCAACAAACTGTTCCACCTAAGCATTTTTACCTTACTTTTAAAAAATATATACAGTATGTTTTCTGTGAGTACAAAATGTCACAGATCCAAATGATTTTCTTGATATAGTTGTTTCATTACACCAACAAGCTTTGCAAGCACTCTGAAGGTCATGCAGTTTCAGCACCTTGCATGTGGTCTGTAACCTTTAACCTCTGCCCCCTGTTGTGCTCTGCAGGGAGCTGAAGACAAAGATCGAGAAGGAGGACACCAAGCGGGAGCTGCTGGGTTCCCAGCCCAGCCTTACAGAATCCCACTGCATCCGCTGCCTGCAGCCCTTCAAGTTCCTCGTCAACAGCAAGCGCCAGTGCCTGGACTGCAACCTCTACACCTGCAAGTCCTGCAGTCGCTACAACAAGAGGGAGCAGGGCTGGGTGTGCGACCCCTGCCGTATGGCCAGGTGAGCTAGCCACGTCATCCCAGCAGCAGCGCGTACTGACATGAAGAGCATAACTCTGCCCTAAGTGTGGGTGAACGTGCTCGATATCAAAGCCAGCCTAATCATGCTCATCTCGTTTCTTGACCCTTTTCTCTGCTAGATCCATCTGGGGGATTCTTCCCTTTCTTATGAAAAAAGCAAGTTCACGTTTCATATTTATTTTAAGATATACAGTTGCTATATATGAATTATATGAATAATGTAATTATTATATGAATATTTAATAATAAGCATATTATTCTTATAATTCATATATGCAGTATATTATATAAATAATCTTCCTGCTTGCGAGTGACTTTTAAAGAAGCAAGGCACTTTGAGTTGGATTTCCAGACTTAAAGTCTGTTTAGTTTAACAAATGGTTTTACATTGAAAATCGAGTGCATTCTGTAATCACCAGGTACAGTTTCCCCCTGTGGTCTTCTGCCTCCAGACACATCTGCACTCTGTGCTCGTGGTACTAATTGTTCAGACTCACAGCAGCAGGACCACAGTCACATGGGGCCTCTAATTCTTCTGCTTATAAGGTCTCGTCTTCTTCAGGTTTCAGTTAACCCTGCTTGTCACACTGCAAGCTGTCAGTACCAATATATATGTGAACTAACAATGGGATTGTTTTTATATTATCTGGGGACTCATATAAGCCAATTTATTAACGTTTCACAAGGGGTCAGAGATTCAGAACTAATCAGAACTAAAGAGCAATAATGGAAGGATTCCCTTGGCTAATGACAGGTACCTGTAAATAATAATAATAATATTCAAAGTAATGGAGTGATCCATCTTTGCATTGGATACGACGACTGGCAAGTGCCTTGATCGCTTGGATCCATATCCGATATGCTGTCAGGATGAGTAAAAGAGCCTTGCCTGTCTGAGTAATGGGAAAAATATGCCTATTTCACAGCTTCACTTTTTATTTTTACAATTTTTTGTGCTTGTTCTATTCCCAGGTTTGCTTTCACACAGCTGTGAAAAAGAACACGGTGACCTGGTGGCTCTAGGGTTTCATTTCCTAGTCATTTAAACATTTCAAATTCAATTCCAGGTTAAACAGATGTGGGAAATGTTTGTTAACTCAGCACCCAGTGGACAGAGGTTTCATTACAAAACTGTGGTGAGCCTGGACAAGGCTTTATGACATGTCTTTTGAAAATGTGGTACCAGATTTGTTTGTAACATTTTGGTCTGAAAGCCTGAAGTATGCAGCGCAGCTAATAAATACAGCTGCTGGACACAAGAATGTTTAAAATTTCTCAAACTGGAAGACTAATAAACCTCTGTTTCTAGACATTTTGTAAAGAAGCTGAGTTACTGCCATCTGGTGGAGAGGAGACGTCTTGAAAATAATTAGTTTAAGGCTGAGAGTGATTTTTCCATAAGGAATTTACTGCAGGTTTTTATAGTTTCATGCATTTTGTCTGTTTCTGTATTTAATACAGCCATTGTGTACACACAAACATGCTCAAACATGATTACAAAGAGAGAATTAAATCCAGATTGTTCAGCATTCTTTGTTGTTTCCTACTTTTTGCTAGAGTTGTGAAGATGGGTACACTGGACTGGTATCATGAACATGTGAGATCTCGGTTTAAGCGATTTGGCAGTGCCAAGGTAATGCGATCACTGTATAAGAGACTGCATGGTGATCAGACTGCCTCTTCTGATCAAATAGGTATGTATGATATTCAGCCTAACTGTAGAAGCTTCTTAAACTCACAGTACTTACAGTATATCTGAGTGGCACAGGCCAGCCCACAGCTGGTTGCAAAATGTCTTACAGTGAATTATCAAATCTCTGTTGTTCACTTTTCTGTCATACTGTGTGTGCCATAATAAAATAGGATTTTAACAAAAGTAAACTTATCAGAGATGAGCTAAGCTCAAAGACTAAAACAAAGAAATGTGTAACAGTAAATAGTGAGATTAAAGGACTGCTTTACATTGTTAATGTAAAATAATTCAAGTTGCTACATTATTTTCTATTAGTCTAATAAATCGACAGGGTTGTTGGTGACATGTTTAAGAGAAAGTCAGCTCTTACTCAGTGGTTGAAAATGCAAAAAAGGTGTTATTTGGTCATTTTCCCTTTTTCTGTGGTGTTTGGATGGATGGTTATGTCGTCAGATTCTAAACATGAGGCACCACAGTCCAGAGAAATAGCTGCTTTGGTCTTGCCTTTTGTTCAATATTCAGATATGTATATTATGTTTTCTCTAGGGAACTAAAGGTACAGATGTTTTAAGGAGGAATATTTTGAGTTATTTGTGTTTGTTGTTTCATTTTGTGTCACATATTTCCACACTTTGGGAATCCTGTTCGTAGGTTATACTGTATATATAATCACAAGGAGTTAAAAAAGAATTTTAAGATTATTATAGATGTTAAGCTAACATGCAAATAGTGTTATTTACCCCTTGGTTTCTCAGATGTATTAACCAGAATTCTTGTAGTCTTTAGTTTAATTCCTCTCACTGTAATTGTGCTGTTTATCTTGAAATATTTACTGCTATAGAAAGTAACATACTGTACAGCACTAAGTTTATTTTGTGATATCTCACAAAATCTCACAAAATAAAAGTTTTTTATAAAAGATACCTTTACAAACCTTTACCTTTACATTGTTTATAATACAATACATTTTAATGCCAACAGATGTCAGTGTTATGTAGTCAATCTAATTTTGAAGAAGTACAGTATGATAACTTTGGAATTATTTTTAAATAATTAAAATACCATTTGTCTTTAGTATAGTATGAATAATTCACCTACACTTGGCTTTAGTTGTTATGCAGTGATCACTTCATTTTTCAGGGGTACAATTATTGATTTTTTCTGCTTCTCATCATAGGCCCCCGTGATGATGACACATACAGCATGCCTGATATACGAAGTGAGTATGGAACAAGTCACTTGAGGCTGTCTTCTGTTGTTATGCCCAGTCTCTCCCTGAGCACTGCTCTGAGCTTATCAATTTTCAATTTATTGGACTGTACCATAGTGGACATATTTTGAATCTAATTTATATCAGATGTAGTATAGTGTTTCAGAATTCATGTAAACATTTATTGATTAGACATTGAACACAATTTAAAAAAATTGATAAAATTAAGCAGATAATCGTAAAAAGAAAATAAATGCTGGCATGATTTTGACACAAAGAAAAGAAAAGCACACTGACATTTTTTAGAGAGGTAAATGTTAATGTCTGGAAAGAATTCTAAATATTTCCTTGCCTGGTCTAGCTTCAAGCTGCTTTTTCAAGTGCAGTAAATCCAGACCTTTTAACAGATATTTAAATGTATGTATATACTGTAAACCTGACATTGTGAGGAAACTTTTTTGCTGAAAGTACTCCTGTTTTCTTAATGTTCTGAGGTGTGTATCAGTTCACCTGTAGCTGTGCAAAGCATTCGTCAGGCATGGTCTCCTGCAATTAGATCAGATGACTCTTAATCAGAATAATTATGAAAGCCCTTGTGTTTTGCCCCTAGCTAGGGTATTAGTACTTGCAATACAGGTACCATGCATCTTAAAGTACCACTTGCATGACTATCGTGTAGAGAGTATCATTAGAGGATTTCTTCCCTAATTCGCAGAACATTAAGAACGTGGGATAGTGTGAAATAAATAGGTTTACAAGACGAGTGTTGTGTATCTATGTCTGTGACCTGAGTGAGCAGGAGTTCTACAGAGGGTACACTGCAGATCTCTAACCTGTGGGCAGAAGCTCTGACCCCTGCTCTCCATATTCACTTCACCTTTGAGAACACTCAGCAACAGTAACAAAGGCTGGTGACAAAATACAACTGAAAAGGGCTCTAAAACCCAGAACATACTGTATGTTTGCAGTTTGATTAATGTTGCTGCTGTCGAACTACCTGGTGAGCAGTAACAATGAGCAGTAACACAGCACTCATTCACAATCTGAATTTTAAAAGACTTTATAATTTTTCTTAATAAGTGTTCCAGTTGTTTAATACAGTAATACAGTAATACAGTTTAATATGAGTGGCAAAAAGAACTGTGGTACTTTTCCACACAGCAGGGCTTAATAAAACATTCTTCAGCACTTTATTAGAATTCTACTTAAAATGGGTTTTCTAGTTCCTGAAACACACAGTTCGTGCTTCCAAATGTCTGATGGATATTTTGTGATGCCCACTGGGGGAAGATAAGGACGGAATTGCATGGAATGATTAGTGAAAGACTGTGAGTGTTCAGACACAGGAAAGGAGTTCAACTGCAGCAGGAGCTCTGTCCCATTATCCTCCATGTGTAACTTATTTGCACGAAGAATTTGTTACTAAACAGACGACAAATGCACAGAATACATGAAGTAACCTTTCAGTATTTAATAGGTGCTGTTCCATTCTCACTCTGTTTCCTCAGATGTCTATGATGGACGGGAAGAAGATGAAGGAACCATTGATGCCTCAGAGGCACAGCGCTACAAACTGGTAAAAACAAACTCTTATTCACAGACATCTGAGCCTTGGGTGTATGTGAAGGAGCTGTCAACAGTAACCACACAGTCACCCATTATTTTGTTTTGAATAGATTTGGAGGGTTACTTAGGCAAGCCAGAAAAAGTACAAGGTGGACCAATATGAAAAATACTATCCATTCAGCTAAACTGGCACTATAGAATCCATTAGTCATCTTAATAGTCTGATTAAGGAAATTCATCCCTGGAGTGATGGAAAGCAGAAGATGTAAAATGAAAATTCCACAGCCATGCCAATATTTTCTCATCACAGTTCTCACCAAGACAACAATAAAAGTAATAATTCTTAGAAATAGTTACAATTTTTAAATGTATTCATTTTAATTTAACACAAAGATTTATGTGTACTTTAACATCCGAAATAATATACCAAATAAGCAATAGAAACCTTTTCACTGTGTTATTCTTGATCTTACCCAATGCAATGCAGTTCTAAGGCATACACAATTTCTACAGCATTATTGTCTGAAAACATTGGCGAGTACATATGTGTAAGCATTGGTTTTCTGTGCACATGTATGATTTCTCTGTTGTTTTATATTGTTTGTCTTAATGCTTTTGCCATAATAGCTGTTTTTTGTTTGCATGTTTCATGGTTGGATGTTCCCTCATAGTTCTCAGAGATGTCACTTTCGTTGTCCAGGATGAAGTCTTATTCCTTTAGTTTGTGTTATTTAGCTCGTGCGAGATTGTGAGACTAAAAATGTGAGACTAACATTTTTTTTTTATTAAAATATCATCAATAACATCTTTTGTGAAAACAAACATTGCATTCCATCTGCAGTAGTATAATACAGATCCACTCCAGAAACATCATAGACGATGTTTTAAACATGTGAAAGGTTTGTTGAAGAATTCTTAAGTAGCGACATTTCTAATTATCTTTTAAGTTGTGTAGATAGAAGTGTCCAGAAGCATGAAAAGTGGACAGCATCATTGGAAAGAACCAACTTTTATTAGTTTAGTTTATTTAATAATTTAATTGACTTTCTGTATTTTTGAATCTGCAAAGTCCCATGCAGATCGACTCACTATGTGAGGGATATCTTGAATGTTAAATTAATCTTAAATGTTAAGATTGACGCAAAATCCTTTCCTTAAATTTCTGGTTTCTTTACCTGCCAAATTTGAGGCTTAACTCTAACGAATTCTCTTCCAATTTTAGAGCTGTTCAAACCTGATTCTCAAGAGCATCACTTCATTCACTCTGGGTTCCACACAAGTGAAATGTTCTAGAAAAAGCAGAATGTATTTCCTTAAATTAAAACAAAATACCCCAAAGACACCAGGTTTACAAAAAAACTCAGGCTTGGCACATTTAGATGTCCTTTTCTAGATATAGTTTTCCAAGTATTATAGCTACTTTAAATTGAACATTTGGACTGTTGAAAATTTAAATCAATTATAATTTAAAATTAATGTGGTAGAGTTACTTTGACTCTTGAGCAACAGTGTTTGATCACTCAGCAATCATTTACTTTTCATGAGGCAGGCTTTCTCTTTTGATTCCAAATGATTGTCTTTGTGTTTCGATGCCTTTAAGATTCGAAAGACCAAACGTCTCCTCTCGGTTCACCCTCTTGATTTTGATCTGGACTCTGAGTACTCCACTCAGTCTCGACGCCAATCTCTGCAGGTACTGGGGTGTTTGGCTCCATCTTTCTCTCTCATTAGAGCCTCCGAACAGTGTTCACACAGCTCTTGAACAGTGAGTTCTTCAAACTGATTCACTCTGGAGAGGATGTGGCACATACTGTATCTTCTCCATCCTGTGGGCTTAGAAAGAAATAAGAGAAGTCCATATAAAATTACGCATTTCGTGCATTGATAAATTAAAGACAGACTTCTGCTTAAGGTGGAAAGAATCTTTGAAATTTTAAGTAGTCGGGAAAAGGCAGGTGCTCTGCATATGTGTATTGGGACTTAAATGTTCACAATTCAAAAGCTTGCCTAGTTCAACAAGATTTTGGTTTTGTTATACAAAGGTTCACAAATATGATAGAGAATAATCATGTTTGTGAAAACATACATTTGTCACTTTGTGTTCTTTAACTTCAAAGGCTACAACAAAGTAGATTTCAGGATTTTTTACTCTGGGGTTATTTCTGTTGAAATCTGAATTTGAATCTGAACTGTAGTTTTGAGTTTGGGGCCTGGAGAGCTTCTGAGTGATTCTTGCTGATCAGTGCAGAATCTTTGCAAATCTAAGATTTGCAATTCTTGTGTCAATTGTTTAACATTAGGATTTGACCAACAAATACTTGTCACATTGTGAGAAAATCAAGCTATTATACAGTACAAGAATGAGCACTTTTAATGCTGCTGTTTTCTTAACTTGAAAAGGAACAGTCACTATCTCGTAAGACCATTTTGGATTTAGTTCATCAATACATGCTCAGCTTTCTATGTATATAGCAACTTAACGTATTATACACTTAATAAAATATGTTATAGATAAATTAACTCCCTTATCCTTTGATAATACATTGTATCATCTTGAAAAATTCATATTATTCAGGACAATAATAAGGGATATTCGTTTTTAGGGAGAACCGTACAGTATTCATGCCGTTCCTTTACAAAGTTAACCTTTTGAATTGCAGTGTATAATTGAATCACAATGCCTTTCCCATGTTTTTCTATTTTGAATATATTGTTTTAAATTAGTATTCATCAAGACTGTGCTCAATCCTGCTTGCCTCTGCTTTACTGATTTTTCTTTAGTACAGTGTGCTTTGTTTGTTTGTCTTTGTATACCAGTGTAGTTCATTTCTGTACAGTTAATGTTTTTTTACACATATAAAATACATAAGATGTAAGTGACACATTAGAGGATGGAATGTCTTGTTAATTTGTTGATTTTTAACATTTTAATGTTGAATGTCAAACATGATAAGGATTTGTGTTTGTCTTTGTTTGTTAGATCATCACTTCATTATTGAAACGCAGAGGGTCTTTATGGATATTGCCATGGTGATAAATGTAGTTTCAGAAAGCTGTAGCATGACTCAATCTGTCCATTTTATCTGTTTGCTATCATAGACGATATAAGGTTTTACATTCTTGAAAATGTCACGTGAATTTCTGTTTTCTTCATGTTTTCCAGAGTTGTTATTCATGTCATGGCAGATTGCTAATTTGTCATGCAGCCCTCTTCCCCTCAGGTGTCACGTACACTTTTTGTATGTCCTAAGACATTGATTTTTTTTCACTCATAATCACCAATTACTTAAACAAACATGGTATTTTAAAGTCATAAAGGAGAGTGTAATTGATTGGTGCATGTACCAGTTTATTATCTGGCTTAAGATGGAGGAGCAGAAGACAGATGTCAGTGGCATGTATAGGGACAATTTTAATTGGTTAATTAGTTCCAACAGATGTCCATTCCCTACGGCATTTTGAGAGGGTTCAAAAGAAGGTACTGCATTTTAAAATATTTGTATTAAGTAGAACCCACTCAGTCTATGGCATTGAGTGCTGTGCCATTTGTTACCAATTACCAAGATGCATGGTGTTAATCTTTAGTCTACACTACAAAAGATACAAAAGAATAAATATTCCCTAATTATACAAGTGAAAGTGCACACCTATAACAACTGCAATTTATTGCAGAGATTGCGCATAGGTGATAGTGTAATCACATTGAATGAAAACAGTTTAGGCTGGATACTTTTTAGCTCTGGACACGCCTAACACAAGGCTGTTCAGGTTACACCCTGTGCTCCTTGGGTAGTATTGGAATGATTTGAAAGGTATGGATAGCCTTTTTCTTTAGCAGTGTGACCCAGTTAAGTTTACATTTGCAATCTGTACGCTCACAAACACCACACACTCTTCATAATTTGACCAACATTGTTAACATCAGAACAAGAGAGGGTAATTACACATTTACACATTTATTGCAAATATCTGGTTGCAGAGATACACAAAATTATATTACTCTCAGAATAGCCCTTTTGAGGCATATTGTTTATCAGTTCTATTCTATGATGTGACAAATGTGCTGCCACAGATAAACACATCTGCTAGGAGGAAAATATGGCAGTAAATGGACCAGCACAATAGCTGGTTATCCATCCACCTTTACAGCAGTGGCTGGTGAATTGTAGTACTAGGTAGTGTGCTTTGGTTGTCTGTGGGTGACCGTGGCCTTGTTGGCCCCTGTCATTTTCGTAGCACTCCGGCGGGGTGGAGGGGGTGACACGGCGGGAGTCAATGATTGCTGAGGCCGATATCGCCTCAGTCTTCCAGCAGATTCTAGAGGAACAGGGTCAGCGAGGGGATGATCCTGAGCAGGAGTTCAGCACAGAGCTGCACCTTCGCATCAACTCTCGCAAGAAGAGTCTGGAGAAGTCCTCACGCTCAGGTGAGATACCACCAAACAACAGGTGCAACCCAGTAATTGACTTTTCTCTGGTTGTATTTGTGCCAACCAGTTTATAATTCCAGAGCTCAGACAAAGTTTAATAATGCAAGAATGATGCAGCAAATATTGTACTTAATACTTGGGCGTTAACTTGCCTGGGTGAGAAAATCATAGCACTGTCACAGCCATTCTCATTTTTCAGGAATGAACCAGGGAGGCAGCTGCAAAGGTGAAGTTGGGTGGAGGGAGGGGTTCTAGGATAGAAGTGCACTTCCAGAGTTTTTATGCAAAGGAGAGCAAAAGTGTGAGATAAGAGTTTGACCTCCTCCCAAACATCTGTTCAATAACAACATTAATAATAATAATAATTCAAACAATAATAATAATAATAATAATAATAAAAATAATACCCTTCATTTATACAGTGCTTCTTATCCCATAGGGATGCAAATACTGCCTTAATTGCTAATGTTATTGCAAAATCCATTGTAAATTAAAATATTCTTAATTTCACAATGTTTTGGTTCTCAGAAATGTAATACACCCTTTTGTCGGCATCATCTCTAGTTGCACAGTGTTACATAATGTGGCAGGTACATGACTGAGGTGAAATTCCTAAAGAGTTAAAAGATTGTTTCCATACCTTACACTTCCATTAACCGGTCAGCCTATGTCTTTGAACATGTAGCTAGAGCACAAATTTTAGAGTCTGTTCTTGAAAATTGATGACATTACGGTTAATATTTTATTTTTGGGTGAAAAAAGGCATCCTGTTCATGTACAAGGTTTGCAATTTCTTTACATTGTGCAGGGATAAAGCAATTTGGTGAGGTTTTTGTCTGCCTTAACAGAAGTATAAAATATATGGGTTTTTTTCTTCAGATTGATGGGATCATATTTTTTTGGTGAGCAGAATAAAGCATAAAAACAGATCAATTTTAAAATACATTTCAAGAATGAGATCATTGCATTGATAATATGTTATCTTTTCAAACAATGAGGATAATACTTTTCTTTTCAAATCAAACCTTATCCTCTTCTAGCTTGGATGAAATTGTATAGACTGTCCTAAGAAAACTGAATGTCATAGGAAAGTGGTCTTTAATGGCCTTGGTCACTTAATAGTGTTTCACTGTAGATGGACAGCTCCTCTGGGGATGAATTGGGTAGCTGGTATTTTATCTCTTGGCCGGAGCGACCATATCCATTCTGAGGTGCTTTAAGAGGTCCAACATACCTGAGCTGTATTAAGATTTGCACAGTAACTTGTGTAAAACACATATACTTTTTTTCAAAACTAGGTTCTCACTCAGGTCTTTGTTTGAAAACATTAGTGCTTGTCTGGAGAACCATAGAGAGCATTTCATTTTTGCTTTTTTAATTTATATTTTCATTTTTAGCTTACATTTTTCTTTATCATTTTTTGCCAGGACATCCACACTCACAGCTCAGCACTTCCTGCAGTCTCTGCGAAGTGGCGATGCCTTAATATGTTTTTTATCTGCTCTTGATCCGTAGTACATCGCACAATCTCTGTCTTCTTCCTCTCCTGCTTTTCATTTTCTCTCTCCTTACCTGTCCTACTCCCTCCCTGTTGACCTCACTTTTGCTCTCGGTTTCCTCACTGTCTCTCTGCTTCTCAGATGAGGGCCACTACACTGAGCAGCGAATGATCCGCACGCGCTCCTCTCCCAAGGGCAGTCCGTCGGGCACCTTCAATGGGGCCCAGCGCTCACGCTACTATGCTGACATGGACACATCAGAGGATGAGCCCGAAGCTGTACCCCGCTTCCCCCTGTACCAGAGCCACCTGCCACCCCGTCGTCGAAGCCGCGCCTCCTCCCAGGAGAACGTGCATCACGGTGCCCCGCAGGTACTGTATAGCAACGTCAGCCACCATGTTCTCTTGAGTCCAGCTGGAAACAGCACGCAGAAAGCAAGAGTATCACAGGAAAAACACCCATTTCTCTTTGAGCAGACACTGAAAAAGCGAGGCACGGGAGGGAGATAGACCCTCCAATTTCTTTTGTAATCTAGGATCAACAGTTCAGTCTTTTGGAAGCAAAAGAAACATGGGCCATCCCATTCAAGCTGACAGCATTTTTCTCCTCATTGCAGTTTGAGCAATGCTTTGCCTAATTATTCGCTACTGGAGCTATTCTCCAAAGAGAACTGTCATATATAGGATGGCCATTGACTTTGATTGGCTTTTACACTACACAAGTGGCATGTCTCTCCAAGGTAGTATTAATGTACATCGGCCAGGCGGTCACTACCAGTACGGCTAGTTAACTCTGTCACACCCAAGGTTTACTTGACACTAAAAAGATCATTAAGGTGGATGCTGCACATTGGTGGTGGTGGAGGGGAGACCCCATTACCTGTAAAGCGCTTTGAGTGGAGTGTCCAGAAAAGCGCTATATAAGTGTAAGCAATTATTATTATTATTATTATTATTATTATTATTATTATTATTATTATTATTATTAAGTCCTTTTGGCTCAAAGGGATAAAGATGGAAAATTCAAAAAGGTTTAGGACAGAATTCAAGACTGAGAAAACACCTGGGAGATAACCTTTAATGCAGACAAATGCAGAGTGTTACTTGCACGTAGCAAATACATATACTATAAATATAAGACAGGAAATGCTGGTCTTGAAGAAGATATTTATGAAAAAGGAGTTTATATGATGGCATCATTTATATCTTCTATACAATGTCTTATGCAATAAAAAGTCTCACGTATTTTAAGGATATACATTAAAAACTGAACTTTAATAAAGGGAAGTTATGTTAGAACTACAATAAGCAATAATAAAAACACATTTAGGACAATGTGTAAAAAATTGATCACCACATTACAAATAATGCTGTGGCTCTAGAATCAGTACAGAGCAGGGAGATAAGATCATATGGTGAAAGGAGTGCGCTAAGTGAGAGACTAAATACTAACCAAATAATAAACTAAAACAGTACACAAGTGGAAAATGTGAACAGAGGCACCTTTTTACACAGAGGGTCATGAAATAAGCTAACCAGCCATGTTGTTGAATGAGATCGTTGGATCATTTAGCTATTAACAAACAAACAGACTACAAGGGCTTGAAGAGCTCCTCTGCGCAAAAGAAAAATAAACCATTAAAACTGAAATTTCAGTGTATTTTAAAGTTATATTGTATAATACATTTGTGGGTAGTCTGGGAGGTACAGTAACAGCTCTATAATGATGATATTTTTATATCACTGTACCTAATGAGAAATAATTGATTTTTGGAAATCATGGCCACACGTCTTATTAATTCTACATGTAAGAGTGGTGAGTGAGGAAAGGAGCACACATTACAGCTGGAATACATGTAGGCCTATTTCATATTTCTAGGAAATCAAAATTGAACATAGAACTTTACAGTTTGACAACGTGTTAATGAAAGAAGAAGACTGCATTTCCCTCCGGTCTTATTTGTTGGATTCAGGATTGTGACTGTATATGTGTTAGTTTGCCCAGATTTTTCTCAATCAATTTTTATTTGTATAGCAACCAATAATTCTGCTCCTGGTATTATAGATGATTTTCAACAGGTTGGAGCTATCTGAATTAGAAATAGTGGGCAATGCTGAATAAAAGATGGATTTTAAGACAGGAAGGTGGCATTTTTCATTACCAGGCATTAAAGGAGAACCGAAAGCCCCTTTAGTTTTGAAAACAACAGCAGCAGGGGCAGCGCCTTGGTTTGGAGGTTCATGCTTTTGTCTCGCAGTTCTTGGGGTCTGGGTTTGTTTGTGGTTTGGGGTGCCTTCTGTGGGTAGCTTGTGCTTTCCTCTTATGGGTTTTCTCCAGCTGCTCTGGTTTCTTCCCACAGTCCAACAAAATGCTGCCCAGGGTAATTACTGTAGGCTTCCCCGTATCTACATGTACAGTACTGTATGTGTGTCTGTATCATGCAATAGACAGGCCCTGTCCATGGAAAAACAGCAAAAACTAGATTATTTAATCTCCTTTCAAAGGTGTGCAGGGAATGGCTGATTCATTCTGTGGAATGAATACTGAACAACTGAAGGAACTATGCTATGAACTTTTCTTTCTTTCCATTTTAGTTACATACAGTACATCAAAACTTTATTTCAGTGATATTAAACCACACTGAACATGGCAATTTATTTACAGTACTTCCACTTTTCTTTTTGTAATGCAGGACTATTGTTTTCAGAATTTCCGTAACTACTACATTCAAAAGGGGGAAAAAAATCTCTTGATATCTAATCTCCAGTGTCTATGCTGGCAGAGTAAGGTCTCCTATACTGTATTTGTTGAGGCTTCAGCTCACACACTGCAGCTGTGTGTCTGTTTGCTTTTCAACAGATATGACCTAGAGGTATTTCCCAATTGAGTATTTAAACTGCAGCTGTCTTTATTAGTCCCCTACTTATATCTGTGTAAGACCCTCAGGGACACTTTCTCTCCTTCACAACATGTGACCAAACCCAAATAAAATCAATACAGACTGATGCAGAAAACAAATGACAATTGATTAGCTAAACATCAAGACACCATATGTTGTCATCCTCTGGAGTTATATTAGTATGGTAAAAAATGAGAAACACTACAGCAGTGACTAGGGAGCAGTTGTATTGCACAGTCCTTAAATTCTACTTTAGCAGCACTTGCACACAGATCAGGTCCATTTGAACAGGGATCATTTTCCTGGATTCTTCTCTATATTAACAAATTATGCACCTGCTGAAATAGAAGTACACATATGATAATATGATTAATGATCTGATTTATATAAGCTTAATTTGTTGGTATAGTTACGGTATATATTCTAACAAAGATATATATATAACACAAATATCCCACCATCTAATAATAACAGCATTCTGGAAGGCCTAATAAGACTAAATAATAGCATGCAGTATAAACATAAAATTTTAATAATACCTGGATTTTGTTATAACTATATTTTCTATATATTTAATTTTGAGTATTTTAAATTAACAGATAAGGTGCAATGCAAGCATATCATTCTCTCCCGCGGCTTGTTTCTATATTTCAGTCTGGGGTCTTTTGTCTGCTGTTCTCTATTTCTCTCTTTCTTGTTTATTCTTGGTGGCCTGGGGTCTAGATCACTGAGCTGAACAAGCGTATGTCTGCTATTGAAAGTCTGCTCAGCCGACTGGAACAGAAAATCACACTGCCAGTTGACCAGGTAAATACAGAGATCATCTCCAGATATTTGTATAAAGAAAAATGTTTAATTTGCCTTTATATTTCAGAAGTACAAAGCTATCTTAAAGCACTGATAAAAGGAAGGGTGCACAGTTAATATTTCAATATTCACCTGAAGGTTTCATATTTGACTGGGATTTTTTATTGTTTCCTGTAATTGATAAAGGAATTTTAGAGCTATGAAAAATATTACTTTGAGTGTCTATTACTGTGAGCACCATTGTGTCAGGCTGTAGTGTCATCTGTTTACTGAGATGTTGACATTTGACATTGTCTTACCTTTAACAGCAAATACTGACAGTAAGAGAGCCTCCTTCCATTAAACACACATTTAACGTACAATGAACAGTATTATAACTATTGTATTTTGATGCCTCCTGAATGTTTCAGTTCAAGTACCATAAAAGAGGAGAAACACGGATGAGGATGATTGTCTTTAAGTAGTACTTTATGAAAAATCTATATTGAAACGAATGTAAATTTAAAGACAGGTAAGTTCTGATGAATTCATAGCTTGACTGCCTGCTCGACCGTTTAAAACAAAACCCTTGAGTTTTTCTTCGGGGTTATTAAATATGCACATTGGAAGAGGCAATTCAGGCCACATTGTTTGTATTTTAATTACTGTGAAAATGGAAAACAATGTAGCGTGAATGTAAAAGCGTGTCCCACTCATTTTGTGCCGTGCCACCCATGGGCTGTTGCATTGTGCTTCAGAGCACATGTATTAACTCTGCCTTGGTGTTCATCTCTCTGAATCATATGACTATGGAAATGTAGATCTGACTAGCAAGTGGTAAATGATTATCTGAGTGACAACTATCCATATAAAGACCTGAAACCAGCTTGGGTACAAGCATTTTATAAAAGGAGTCCCTTTTAAAGATAAAGAGCAACTTATCAATACAGGACCCCTAATAATATTATCCTCCTCATTGGAAAAGCATTCCCCTCAATAAATATGGTCACCTACAGTACATTGTGAAGTAACAAAGGGGATATGTCACATGAGGTGGAAAAAAAATGCAACACATTTCTAACATATTTCTAAGTCCTAACAATAGTTCTTGTTTGAAAACTAGAACATCTTTTGGCCATCAGTACTGATGGAACTAAGTACAGTATCTTCCTTTTTAATTCTCTTAAATGCAGATTTAACAGTTGTGTGTAACTGCAAAGCAATTACAGCAATTTGCCTGTGCTCATTGATATTGGCTTACTTTATCACTAAAGGTCTTTGTTGCTTTCTCTAACAAAGCCACAAGAGTGGACCGTAATCACTCATATGGTAGTTACACCATCAGTCTATTTATGGTGCATAAGGGCATCTAATGTTCATTACAAAAACTGATAAACCCCACATGTGCTGTTTCACATTTATTTGGTGGCTGACAATCACCATCAAAAGACAAAAGACAGGATATAGAATGTTAGATAAAGCAGGATTTGGAGCAGCATTGATTTAGCATTATACACAGAAAAGTGGTAGACACAGATATACTGGAAATTGGGCTTCTTCCTGTGCGGATAGGCTTTCCTTAAGCATACGTTAGATGTGAGAACAAATTAAGGCTTGCTGTCATAATAGAGATGGATATATCCTCCCAAAAATAATTTATTATTGACAAAGAAAGAATGCAAGAGAGAGTATCATGCTTTGTGCCTGTTGCTTCCACAACTGTCTGTCAAGGTCCCTGTGAATGTGAATTGTATGCAGCACTTAGAAATTAGATGAATGGATGAAAGTTGACCTCACTCAACAGTAAAGACGTTCTTGTGTTAAATGGGATTCCTTCCCCAATTATCACACTTATACCCCCTTATCAGTTTTCCTGTGCTGGTTTGGGTACTTTTTGCCTTCTATGACATGTTCTGTCCCTCATAGATTTGGTTTCATGGTCTCTCTGGACTAGTCTGCTGATTGTTGAAGCAGAACATCTCATTCTGTAGACAAATCCTTGATCTTCTTCAATTACTAATGGCAGCCAAGTCATCTACATTTCTCAAGGGGAGAGTGGCTGCGTCTTTGGCTAGTCACTATTTAAAATTGCATTTTGTTTCCAATGAGCTCTTGATTTGAGACTTGGACTATTGTAAATTCATTGTCAGTACAGTCACTTTAGGAAATGCTTATAATGTATCAGTGTTATAAGTGTTTTGTTGTTTGAGTATAAAGCTAATTTTCATCTAAAGGACTGAGGTCTGGACCTTTCAGAAAATGAGCTGTTTAGAAGTGGTGGTAGTGGTAGGGATTTGGGAGAGTATGACCTAGTTCAATTAAGATGGAAATGAATATCAAACATTTGGACTGTGCAGTCTCTTGATAATTGTCTTTTTTATTTAGCTTTGGTATTATATGCAAGACTTAATCAGGTTTCATCCAGCAGAACCCACTCGAATCTGTGACATGATTTCAATATTAAACAAATTCATTTTTTTTTTTGAATTCCCCTGATGGTCTCACAATTACGCAAAGATTCACTGGAGTGCCTACTGTGGTTATTTAGAAACATATTTTATTAAATGAGTCACAATTTATCCATAAGTCATCAGAGAGCACCAACATTTAATGATAAGAAAAAGAACAATTTAAATGGCACAGTTTTAAAAGTGACGTTATCAGAGTTTCTTCTCTTTTTATATTATAGCTGTCTATTTAAAGCTCTGTAGAATTCTTTATGGGCATTCCAAGATTGTTGTTTAATGTTCAGATTAGCAAAAATGTAATTCATAGTTATTAATATATATTAAAGTGTATACAATTAATTATATATTTAAGACAGTGGTAAAGTCAGATTTTTCAGAAAACATTTTCTTTTAACATTTTGAAGTCTGGTTGCTACATGAAAGGTAGAAAAGATACTACCAGAAAGTAAAAGACAAAAAAAGTACTGAACAGTACTGTCTTTTTATGTTTATTATTGTGACAGGTCTTCACATATTCACATAAAACTCACATACTGTATTAACCACTTTATTGCGTTTTACTTTTTTTAGCAAGCAGGGTGTCAAGAAATATCAGAAAAGATCTTTTAAAGTATTAATACAATGTGATAGACTGGTCCACGTCAAGCATGATTGAAGATGATTAGATAAAGTGTATTACACTATGGGAGTTCACAGAACTTCTTCCAAATTCATTTCTGTCTTGCAGTGTGATAGTGAGCAGTACTTACTGTATACTCACTGTCGCAACTCAACCAAGAATCAGTTTTTATTGACTGATAATGGCAAGTGAGACTGGGTCTCTCAAGCGTTGCTTGTATGACAGTGCAATCAATTCGGCACGCACAAGAACAAC
Organism: Lepisosteus platostomus; assembly: GCF_059453375.1. Classification (NCBI taxonomy): domain Eukaryota; kingdom Metazoa; phylum Chordata; class Actinopteri; order Semionotiformes; family Lepisosteidae; genus Lepisosteus; species Lepisosteus platostomus. Next base: position 31,839,085 of record NC_142624.1, on the reverse strand, counting down.
ACCTCACCCAGGGCACTGCTATGTTCCCACAGCTGGTGGCTGTGCCTGGAGGCCAGTCAGTAGTGGATTTGGAGGAGGAGAAGCTGAGGAAGAAGTTGGGGGAGCTGACAGGGAACATCAGCGACAAGGGGCTCTCCTCTGATGAAGATGAGGTCAAGAAGAGCAGCTTTGCCCAGGAATCACTGCTGGGAAGGGCCCGGCACCAAGATGCACTGGAGAAGAACGCACCACCTGCAGAGGCAGTGATGAGCTCCTCCAGTGATGATCTCCCCACCGAAGCCCAGAAGGTGAGCTTCTGTTCACTGTATTTTCCTTAAGATGGCCCTTTTAGAAATTCTACAAAACCAGGTTTTTTGGAAGGTACTGTATATATCTTTATTTAATATATTTTCTTTGTATATATTGTTTGTTTTTTTTTCTAAGTTGAAGGAAAAAATATTAGGGAATTATGTCAGCTCTCATTCTCGCCTCTCAGTATCATCCATCCCTCCATCCGTTTGCCACATTTATCCAGCCTAGGCCCTGGGAGAGCCGGAGCCTATCCCGGCAAGCAATGGATGCAAGGTGGGATACACACACACTAGGGCCAGTTTTCCCAGAACCCAGTTAACTAACCAGTATATCTTTGGACTGTCGGAGGAAACTGGATCACCCGGCTAAAATCCATGAGAACATGGGGAGAACATACAAATTCCACAGAGATGGCACCCCAGGTCCGGAATTGAAGCCAGGGTCCCAGCGCTACCAGGCAGCGATATGCCACCATGCTGCCTTTTTCAGTAGCATTGAATTGAAAACAAAATATTGTGTGCAAAAGAGGATTTCGTATCTGTCTACATTTTCAAGGAAATATAATTAATTCAAAAAGAGGTTGCTGTCAAAGAATGAAAACTACTGATAGGCCATTTTTAACACAGTACTATATGTGTAACTGAGAGCTTATGGTTCCTTATGAAATCTTATTATTGTGATAAAAATAGTGTGTACTGTAGGCACAGAGGGTTAAATTTCTGTGCTATATTTTTCACATGACCCTATTTTTTCATTTGTAAAAAATTGTATTTATTTGTTAAAGTCTGGGAAGAGCTGTTATTATGGGACAAAAATGAAATTCTAGGATATTTGGCTTTAGACACAGATTGTGCAAATCACACAAAGAGATAGAGCTCTTGGCTTGTCTATGAAACAACGGACAGGAATATTGGAGCCAGTCCATTAGTACTCTTGTAAAAGGTTAGCTTCACTAATGGGTACTTTGTTGTCATTGAGTGCATGGTCTCTTCTTCATGTGTAAAAACTAAAAGGTACCAGTCATGTAAATGCTATCCTTTTCTGTGCCATGAAGGTTAAGGTTTCCTGCATTTAGTTTTACATATCTTTTCCCTTAATTTAGAAGTAGAAGCTGTGTGATTGTGTCTGAGTGGACACATCTGTCACATTCTGTGTTTTGATAAAAAAGTTAGAGTTGGAAATCTGGTGACTGGCTCAACATACTGTACTTCTAATTCTCTGCGCACCGTACCAAAACTGACTTTTCTTTATCATCACTATTCTTATTATCCTAAATATGCACTTGGTCATAGTGAGCAAAAAGTAAACTAATGTTCCTGTGTAACACCGATCCTTTCACCTGTGTGAAAAGCAATGCAGTGTGATGGTTAGCAAGATTTTAAAATTGGACATGATAAGTATTTAAAAAACTGGGATGAAACCATGGACTCCTGGAGATAGTCAGGTTTAGGAGGATTCTCCTCCACTCTTCTCTCAGCCTTTGCCAATGAGCTCAGACTTCAGACGAAGAAGATGTGATCAGTTGGCCATACTGGACGAACGGTTCACTGGACTCCTTCTTCACAAAGGAAATAGCTCTTGGGGAGGATCAGGGTTACAAATTCATCAAAATAAAGTTTGGAACTTCATCAGCATCAACTGCCATCAACATTTTTATCTGTAGTCTCCTGCAAACCTAAACCAAAAGTCTCTGGTAGGGAATCTGGCTGATGCCAGTCATCTGCGAGATAAGTCTGTGTCCATTTTAAGACTTTCTACCTTCTATTTTCTGAATGCTAAATTTGCCTTCTACTTGGCAGATTAGTTTTAAAATGAGACCCCATTTCCTCAAAAGCCATATTCCTTTTTCAGTTCTTTGAAAATTAACAATTTTAATTTCTTGGCACAGATGTAACTGCACATTTATACATGTACCATAGTTTTATGCACTGTATGATATTCATAAGACTTCCTACAGTATATGCAAACTGTCATCTTTTCTGATGTTTAAAATAATCTTACAGTGTCAGAAGGTTACAGGGCTGGCAATGGACTGGCGCCCTCTCCAGGCTTTACCCTGCCTTGCACTCATTGCTTGCCGGGTAGGCTCCGGCTTCCAGCAGCACCGTACAGTATAAAGCGGTTTGCTAAATAACATGACATGACAGAAGGTTACATAAAAGTTTTTACACGTATATAATATTGTCACGGATGTCGGAAAGGGCATGCCATGGAATGGCAGGAAAGCAAAAAAGACCCTATGCATATCGGGAAGAAACCTATGCCCTCAGGCCATGGAGGAGACGACCTGGTGCTAGGCGGGTCTCAAGACATCTGGACCCTCAATGCTGAGCGAGGAGGTAAGGATGACCCAGAAATATATAGCCCCAAACAAAGACACACCGGAAGGACAAGCAAAGCACAAGGAAACTAGAAACAGGACAGAGTAGGAGCACCCTCTAGCTGTAGAGATCGTGACAGTACCCCCCCCCCCCCCCCTTCATGGGCAGCTCCTGATGCCCAAAAAACAAATGAGCTGCACAGCACTGGGGAAAGGAAAAACCTAATTTAACTGAAAGGAAACCTCTGGGAGTCCACGGCTGAGAGCTACCCCCTCCTCCAGTGTAAAAACCTTTATTGGGTAGAGGAAGGGAGGGCCGGGCGGTGCTCCGGTGAGCGAGACAAAAAAATACGAACAAAAGCACACACAACAAAAATAAACCTGGGAGACCAGGGCAACATACCACACACAACAGATAGGAACCAAGAGTCCAGGGAAACAGGGGTCAGGGAGACCAAGGAACACAGAGACCAGGAAGTGAGAAACCAAAACACCAAGAAAAAAAATCAAAGTAACAACAAAAAACCCGGGAACCAAAAAAAAAAAACTCTGCACACAGGGCAAAAAACATGCTCAACATTCTGTCCCGGATGCTGGGAGTGACAACACGAGGAAAGCCAGGTATTCGTACAGTACGCAGATGTCGGAAAGGCACACTGCTGAGTGACCTGCTCACAGGCACGGATGTCGAGAGGTGGCATCCCGAGATTAGAATAGGAGAACTGAAAAAAAAGCCCAAAACGATGTGGAAAAACAAAAAGAGATGCCCGCGGGGTCAAAGTATGGGTCAGCATTCTGTCACGGATGTCGGAAAGGGCATGCCGTGGAATGGCAGGAGAGCAAAAAAGACCCTATGCGTAGTGGCAAAACAGGGGTTAGCCTGAGCTCAGCAGGTCAGACGATGTCGGGAAGAAACCTATGCTCTCAGGCTGCTGAGGAGACTTTTGCAAAGGGGATTCATTATTTTAAAATATCTTACTTTCATATTGCCTCACACATGTCTGAGATTCAACGGAAATGGATCCAAATCAATTTTTTAGGCTGAGATTAAAAGGCAGGGGTTGAACAAGTAAAGAATGTAAATATATCATTTATGATGAGACGCAATAATATCCCATTTATTTCAGTTCCTTCACGAGTGACGTAGGTGATGAAACACACTGAATCCAGTCACTTACCAAGGATAAAATAAGCCTTTGTATATCTAGGACAGACACAGTAGAACACTGTGAAGTGTTTTAAATCTCTGGGCACGGACAGACTGCAGCTGTTGCATCTTAATGGAATGCTGTAAAGACTGAATCACACTCTATGAAAGAACAACTTTTCATCTTGTTTGTAACTTCGTGACCGTTGTACTCCAGCTTCGGTCAGACTGGCTCCCATTCACACCTTTCCTATAGCAGATGGAATGATAATAGCCCTCTTTTGCAAATTATTTATTATCTTTGCTGAGAACAGGAGATCAAAGAGCTGACAGTCGTGATGCAGTTGCTTTTTCCACCTAAGAGCCCGTCTTTAACAATATCCCCCCTTAATTAAAGGTTATTCATAACTTTTCCCTTTAAAGAAAATAAAAGATTTCAAAACTCAGTGCTCATCAAAGGGTTCTTATTGACAGACACAGAGACCACCTGAAATAAACCAGGCATAGTCGCAATACGAGATGCCCCTCTACACTGTGTCAGACCCTTACATAACTGGCTCACTGGAGCAGCTAGTCTTTTTCTGTGCAATTTTTCCTTCCTGCTTCTCGAATAAATCATGAACAGTCTTCTTTAATAAATCTGAATTTAGATTTAAATTAAATACGTCAGGTGTTCTGAAATTTGGAATTGTAATATGGGTAATCGGTATACATCAAAGGCGGATTTCACTCTGAACAGTATTACAGAAAAGGTTCAGTTCATAAGAATAACCAGAAGTACAAGACTTTCCAATACATTTACCAGTCACTATGTGAGAGAACATACTACTCTAGGGCATATAACTACATCTGTAAAATCTCAATTTGAATTCTGTGTGCAGGGTTAGTGTACCACTATAGTTGTGTGCATTACACGGTAGAATGTGTGAATGCTCTAAAAGGTGACATTAAAAACCTTCCAAAGCTCTTGCTTTTGTAACATTGCTCAAAGCACTGTATAACATGAAAGAGCTCCACAGTTTAATCTCTTGGTACGTCCCACACAGTGCATTTTGAACAGCAAGCTAATTCCTGTTCCCTTCTGCATGGCTTTCAGAGATCATCTGCTGCGGCTCTTTGTGACATCACAACAGAGGCTCTAAGAACCATAAATGCCACTGAAAGAGCGTTGACCAAGTTGGTTCCGCCAATGCCCAAAGACAGATACCAGTTAATGGGGACAGATGTAAAGCAAGCAGATGAGGCATACAGAGAACTTGAGGAACATGTAAGCATAATATGCACATTTGTAAGGAGCCTGTTCTTCATATTTCTCCATCTGATTTGTCTCTTTTAGTGAAAATATAATAAGTCACTTTAAAAACTTGAACAATCATAAAATTGTGCAAGATCGCTTACTATGCAAGTACAGTATAAAAATAACCTTTTTTCATGACATTGAACGTGTTATTTAGAATGCAAAGTTTCTTAATTCTTGAAGTGTGTTAAGAAAGTTATGGATCAGAGAGTAAATAAAATAGTCTGGATCTCAGAAAGAGGAAAGTCTTTAACACACTATTGTATTAAAGGCCATTTAATAATATAGTTTCTATTAAAATACACTACACTGAGAATAGGTTTTCATGTTAACGTGCTCACTCTTATGAAATATCTATGAAGAAAAAAGCATACAAAAACCATAAAATAAAGAATGAATAAACAGTATTTTGCTCATTTTTATTTATGGGAATAAACATCCTGCTAATGTAAAGATTATCCAGACTTTGTAAAAGCACTTTATTATACTCCAAATGCCTTAGGCGGTCTATCTGGGACAGTAACTGCCTGTTTCATGTGTGTAAATATTAAAATAACTACATGTTTAGAATCCTGTTCTGTACAGAAATGAAAGTAAAATAGTTCTTCGAGTTCCCCACGGTAGTAGGCCACTGTAAAGAGTGACATGAATTGAATTGGTGGCTGGAGGTGTTTGTCTTCTTTTTGGTGTTCCTTACTCAGGCGAATGTTTGCTTTCACTTCCCCACACCTTGTTTCAGCTTCTCCAAATTCAGGCAAGGGGGGTGAGTCTGCTTATTTATATTTTAATCATTTTTATAATGTTTAGCCTGCACTGAAGCTAGAAAAAAGTTTTAAGACATCTTGGAAGCATCGCTTCAAACGGTATGAGAAGCTAAAGGGCACTTAGTTACAGTCCAGCTATGTTTTACATTGAATGCATAATGATGCCACATTAGTTGGCCCTGGCCTATCTCAAATGTGTGCGTGCCTTGCGCTCTGACTCTCCGTGGTGTTTTCTCAGGTGTACATGACAGCTGGGAAGGCCTATAACCTGGAGAAGAAGCTGAAAGAATTGGAGGAGTGTGCCAAGAACCGCTACAGCGGGACCACAGACTCTGAGTTGTCTGAGCTGGAGGACAAGGTGGCGTCTGCGGTAGCCAAGGTCCAGCATGCTGAGAGCGAGGTATAATACACCTGCATTCTGGAGAACCTTGCTGCTGCTCCCCTGTACAAATATGTTTCCACAGAGAAGTGAAGATATACTACTTGGTTTTCTGCTTTTGAAGGCCATTAATTTCATATGTTCCGACTTCCTACTGTATGCCATTTTGTGGAGGAGGTGCCCCATAGCTGACAGGAAGCCTAACAAGTGATTCCTTCTAAATCGGGGCTGTGGGAAATACGTGGATAGTGTTTTGTGAAAGTCTCAATAATCACATGGGAAATGTTTAGGTCTCTTTTACTCACCACTGTGTGCTTTCCTGCAGGTATCAGATATTGAGTCTAGGATTGCTGCCCTGAGTGCAGCTGGCCTGACTGTTGCCCCAGAGAAGAGCAAGAAGAAATCCTATGCACAGGTCAGGGGTGTTTAGTGACTGTCAGAACTCATCTTTGTAAGCATGATGAGCATGATCAGTGCTGCTTGTTTTTGCTTGATTGTTGCTTTTTCATGGTGGTATGTTAAATGACACAGCCCTTGGGCAGGCACCTATATCACCCTACAACTCACAACTGGCAATTCACTGAAGCTCAGCAGATCTGAGCTTGGTCATTACCTAGATAGGAGACCTCCTGGGAAAAACTAAGGTTGCTACTGGAAGAGGTGTTAGTAGGGCCAGTAGGGTGCGCCTACCCTGCGGTCTGTGTGGGTCCTAATGTCCCAGTATAGTGACAGAGACACTATACGGAAAAAAGGTGTCCTCTGGATAGGCTCCGGGTTAACAGGAATAAGAAATTTGATAATGGATGGTTGGCTTCTTTTCATGTAAAATAACTTACTTTGGTTAGGGATTAAAGTTTTTCTATTTCATAAGTCATATTGCACAGGGCAATACAGTAATCAAATTGATTTCTTTCAATCTGTTTGATCCTCAGGGATCAGCCTTGCCGCAGCCAATACGGAGAAAACTGTCCCATGATATCCCAAGTAAGATCCTGTTTTTTATTAAAACAGAAGTAGATAAGTGCATAAAGTGTAGATGTGGGTATTTGTTAGTGCAACAGGCTAGATTTCCTTCATGTAATAGGAAACACAATGACAAATTCACCTATTAATGAGATTGCTACATCATGTCCTTGAACAGGATTTGAGTTTTCGGTAATCACTCTAAAATAAAGTGCATTCTTATTGCGATTATTTTTGTTATCAAACATTATTGTTATTATTGCACATGTGGCAGTGCACTAATTGCTTAAGGTTAACCATGGTGAGGGTAAAAGATTAGTTAGCCAGGGCTAGGGCTATCTTGGCTTCAAGCAAAACAGCAGTCGATATGCCTAACCAGGCACCCGTAGGCTTGTGGTGACATAAGTGAGAGATGGGCTTTCCTGCAGTCAGGACTGAACCTCCTGTATGTGGCTTAATACAGTATGTGCAGGTGGGTCACAGGAACCCAGCTGCATTTCTTCACTCTCCCTGTTTGGGCTGTCAGTTGAGCCACAAAAGACACAGACAGTCTAAAAAATAGGATCATATTAGCTTTATAGTGTGATGGATATATATTGATTAGCAAAGAGGTAACCTTTCCCCTTCCTTATTGATCATTTATCCTTATACAGGTGACATGATAAGCCTTATAGAGAGTAATGTGATTGCAATTGAGATTATCTGATCTTTACCTTCGTTTATTCTAATTTTTAAATCAAACGTATTTAACTTATATGGTTTATATATGGCCATATGGTTTCTGATACAGTATCCTTAGTAAAGAAACTAAAAAATGTTTGAAGAATTTACATTTATAACCAAACAAGGAAAACCAGTCTGTGTTTTTAAACAATGTTTGACAGTACAAACAGACAGTATGTAAGAATTTAACCTTTTGTTAAAGGATTTAATTCAGTATTATAAGTGTTAAAGGTCACCTTTTTGCTAGTTAGTAATGCAAACTACGAAACATACAGTAGTTCTTAAAAATCTTGAAAGTATAACTTTTTTAATACTGTTTTAAAGTACCATTGAGAATTGAACATTTTCAGGGACTGACTTTTGAGTGCAAAATCTTGTGTCTCAAAAGATCCTTGATTTCGATTATCACTTCCTCTTTGGAGTAGCTTCGATCTGAAGAGTGAATATCAAGGGTTATGCACACAAATAGTTGTTTCTTTAAGCGGGACGTTATTAAAGGTTTAATGACATCATAATCCCTATGAGAATTAAATCTTTATTTAGAAGTAAGACAAATTATTGGCATTTTACTACAAAATAAAGTAGACAGTGCATTAATCATGTTCCATTATGTCCTAATAATAATGGTTTACTTGTACAAGGGATGCACACGTTTGTATTCTTGCACAGATCTATGCAGCACCTTTAGAAGAACAGTGATATAAAAAATAATGGAACTAAATAAAAATAGTCCTATATTATTGTCAAAGGAAAAGATGTGATAATTGCTCTGTCTTGTATTTCTTATTATTTTATTTAAATTCTTGTAAAAATATATGTTTACAGGTATCACATCTAAGCTAATCCTTTCAAAAACAGGGTCCACACTGGTAAAGAAAATGTACAGTATTATAATTGAGAACTCACTCTTCCATTAAACATATTGCTAATTTTTTGCATTTTATTTTTTTCTTTTAAAGGTGCTTTTTCATTATTATAACCTTTATTGTTATTTACAGGCCTGAAAGAAAGAGTAACCACATCTGAAGTTGTCTAAAATGTGTTTTTAGGTCATGCTGATGAGTTTTTACGCAATTCAATCTACAGAGGGTCTCTCACTCAAAGGAACCCAGTATTTAAGCCTAAGCGTAACCCAATGTCTGCGGTATGAACCCAGCCTTTATCTCACCGTGCTCCTCTGGAGGTCATAGCTTGGTGTTTCTTCCTCTGGTGCCTGGTGGTGGAGGGTCTTACTGTACATGTGTTTGCTTTCACCTTGGCCAAGTCATTGGAATGTGGATTTGTTTGCATCAATCAGATCTATCCATAACATGTCCTGTATGTGTCCTCCTGGTATTTAACATATTTAAAACTCAGCATTTAAGTCTTTTAAAATTGAGCTCCGCCTGAAACTGAGAGTTCTGCTGATGTGAATTTACTGCATGAGGGTGCTGAACTGTGGCCATGCTCAAAATATCACAAGCACTTTTCCACATTTGGGCAAGTTCTTGAAGGAACAAACAGAGTTTTTTCTGGAGCACTGCAGCTTTACACATCTGGTTTCATTAAGTTTAATGATGAAAATGAGAACAAATGGAGGTAGGATCAGCCATATTTCTGCCAGTAATTGCTACTCACTGATTTAAAGGCTGATTAACGAAATTTACTGCATTTCTAATTAGTGGATATGAATTTTACTGAGTGTTGGATGTATTAAACATACCTAAAGGGTCTTTTGTTGTTGTGGTCCAGGCCCTTTGATAATGTTTCCACTACGTAAGAGATCTAAGTTAATTTTTTTTCTTTTCAGAAACCAGTAATGGCTCAGCATCCATAAGGAAAAACAGCCTCCTGTAATAGTCCTGTCTTCACTGCCACCCAGGAGGTGTGCTGTTCTTCTGGGGTGTAAAAATGCAATTCCTCATCTACAGAGTATTGGCCGACCACAATTTGTCTTCTATCACTGCAGAAAGGCCAGGGCAGCATAAAGTCCTGCTGAGCACATCAAGTTGACTAAGCTGCCAATGCAAAACACCACAAGTGTTTGCATTTATTGACAACTGGATTACTAGCCTAAACTGGCCATGCTTGAGTTTTGAGTGTTTGCTTGTTTGTATTAAATACTGTAATAAAAGTAAAGTGTTTTGCCACATGTACTGTCACATAAATGACGTAGGTACCATTCCACAGAACAAACACTATCTAAATGGTCTTGTTAACACCTTGTTTGAAAACTTAAACAGCTACAGCATTCAAGTGAATAAATCTGTGAGAAGCTTCTTTGTTATCCCACAAATAAAAATAAATAAATTAGTGTTTATTGTACACTGGTGATACATGCATCACCACTTAACAACAACATTAACTAATATTAAATTGATCAAACGTAATCTACTGTATGAAAGGTTTTTTAACTTAAAGAAACATACTGCTGCGAAACATGGACATAAAGCAACAAAACAGACAGCAATAGTGGACATCCAAATTTAAATTAGTGCAGAAGAAGTTAGGTTGAATGTTGCAAAAAATTGATAACACTCATGCTGCTAATCTGCTCTGGAATAAAACATTCATGAACAAATAGGAAGAAAAGTCAGTGTGCAGCAATAGGCTTTTCATTATTTCGTCTAAGCAAAGTATAAGCAAGTAATCATTTTAAGCTGTACACTCTTATTTCTTTATTGCCTGAAGAGAGCAATTCTTTTATTTCAAACATTCTTTCTCCGTGAGAGCTCAGAATGTATTTTTCTTTGTATTTTGCTTTGTGATGCTATGGAAATAATTAAATCAAATTGTGAGGAATACTACTGTATATCACATTACAATACATTTTTCTGCTTTTTGCATTGTTCTTTTGCTTGTCTGCTATGATATTTTACTATATAAAATAAAAATATGAGGTGATGAAGATTTAGTTAGTTCTAATTAATGTCTTCTGGTCACAGTCTGTTCTACACTGCAGTGTTCATTTTATTTGCCTGACAGTAATGTCATTGCTTGTTCTATACCTAAACAGTGTGTACTTTCAAAAATATATTAATTAAAATATTAACATGGTAGTGTGTTTAAGATGTTTGTTGATGTTGGTGTTAGTTTGTAATGTCAACTTTCAATTTGAATATTAATATTAATATTACCATATATTATGCAGGTCTTGTGATAATTGTTTGCTTAAACAGTGAATCCTGCCAGTTTGTTCCTGCTTAAAATTTGCAATATTTTTTGGGGGGGCTGGATAGCATCAGGTTGACAATTTTGATATCCTCTTTTATTTTATGTTGTATTTATTTAAAGGATAAATTGACATCCTGTTAATCACATTTCACAGAGAATTTTTAATTAAGGAAACAAAAGTCTACTCAGTTATACACAAACGTACTGGGTTCCTTTTGATCTATAAATTTATAGAGAATTGGAATATGTCCATTGAAACCCTTTTGGTTATTTTCAACTGGGGCACTCTGTTCATTATTTTGTTAAGTGGTATATTAAAAGGGATGCATGTACTTAGAATATGGCTTTTTTGTACTGTGTATTTCCCTTACAAAGAGAAAGAGGTCTCCATCTTTAACATTTCACCTCTGATGTGTTGTATTGCAAACAGTTGTTGTGGACAAAGGTTTAAGGTGCTAAGAAAAAGGTACTATCACTTCAGAAAACCATCTTCATTACATCTTCACTGAGGAGAACAACGCTATGCACCAGCAGAATATCATTGGGCACTATCCATAAACACATTTCTAACCATTAGACATCACCTTTACACCTCTCCCTGCAGCACTCTTTTGAAATAAAATAGTTTTCTTTTCACCTGAAGAATGTTTAATGATTTAAAAAAACAGAAACCTAACTGAAATCCAGCTCATCCAGGAATCCAGAACAGACCCCCTGTTGGTTACTATGAAAGACAGGGCTTGGAGGCTAAATATTCTTTCTGTAGCATACACATACTGTAAGCATAGGCAAATGCTTTTATAATATATTCTAGCTTCTGTCTACAGCCGTTCCACCCACACACACAGTTTTAGTATAGTTAACATGCAGCATGGTGCCTGAATTCCTGAATTTTATTTAAAAAATGTAAATGTAAATGTTTTTTTAATCTGTAGTAATGAAGTCCAGTAATTAAGTCATGACTATTTGTACCATGATCTGCAAAGCAGCATAAGCTACAGTAGGGAAAAAGCAGGCTATGAAAGACAGGAGCATCCTAAGCACATTAAAGCCATCAGGCCCAAAGGACCGTCAGCATGCCCTTAGTAAATGCCTAGGTTTATTTCACATCTTTACATACAAAATCCCAAAAGAAGCAAGGATGCATATACTGTACTGTACCATAAAACCATGAGTATTTAATATTGTGCATAAAAATAGTCAAAGATACATGCTGAAGTACTGTATGAAAAGACGTTGTTTTTGCAGCATATCTATTTTACACAAAAAGTTAATGTGTGAAAATAAATGAAATGGAAGAAAAATATGATTGAGCCCATGGGAGAAATAGAGCTTCCCTGTAGAAATTTGTGATAGTATCCTTATTGTTCATTTGTCTCTGCATTCAGTGAATTTTACTTAAATCAAAAAAATATATATTGAACCAATTTGTCTTTTTATTTAAAGGACAGAACATCATTTTCTGATTTGAGAGTCTAAATGTTTATATTTTTAATTTTAAGGTTTGTAAGTTGCTTTTAATAATTTCATCCGTGCAAATACAGCCTAAAATAAAATACAGCCTGAAATAATAGAATTACATGTACCTTCTCTTTATAACTTCAAGTTGAACAGTAATTGGATTTTAAAAAATTTTGCTATTCATTTGCAATCTAATAAACAATATCAAACACGCTTCCATAATTGCTGGTAAGATCTAAACATGGTGTGGTCTAAAATGATAAATAGGAACACCTTCTGTGTGGAGTGTGATCTGGGTGTGACATCAGCACTCTTACAGGGGATATAAGCAGGCAGCCCTGACAGCATCTTCATCTGTTTCTGTAAAGGACTCATCAGAGCCACAACTCAAAGACATCTCAGAAATACAGCAGTGACAACACACAGTAAGTGCTCTGCTCTCTTCATCTCTCAACTCAGGGGAAAATGGCAAAAGAGTTACAATACTGAGGTCCAATAATGGCAATGGGCAAAGCTTCTTCCAAAAAGATTGAATGTCATTGGAAAAATTGTTCTTTTGGTGCTTTGATAAACTAACATAGTAATATAGTAACCAGAGTAATATTTATATATATTAATCTGATAAGAAAAGATGAAGATAGATCTGATAGAAATTCAAATTCTGACACAGTATGTGCTGTGATTGCATCTTTTTAATATATTGCAAAAATATCTTACAGACTATTTGACATCCATGCACAAGTCTCGTTAACTGCTCTCACAGTTTTATTGCTTACTGTGAAATGAAGGTTAATGATTTTTTCTAGCCTAAATGAGGGTTTGTATTTTGATTTGATTTTTTAAAATGATTAAATATTGCTATAAACCATGTTTACAAAATGTAGTATTTTTTTATAAATTTCAAAAAAACAAAAAAACCTTACGTACAATTTTTTTAATTGAATGCCATGTACCAAATCTTTTAATTAATTTGAATCTTAAAAGCATCAGTGAATTGCTCTGTTTTGTGTATGTTGTTTTTGTTGTGTATTTTCTTAAGGCAAATACCTGTTTTTTCATCCTAGAGTTTAATCTGTATTTTGCATAATTTTTCCAACAATTTACCACTCTTTAAAATTAATTGTTGGTGTTATTATTATTAGTATTAGTAATAATGACATATACTGTATGCCAACTTGCCTAGTGGGCACCCTTATCCTTATTTCTCAGAAATATAAGAAATTTACATTGAGCATAATTTCAAGGAATTTTCCATAAGATAAAATAAATTAATAAAACAACGACACAAACTGGACGGACAATGTACCATACAAATACATGAGATAGAATTAAAACAATTTAATATTATATTTTTATTTTAAACTATAACAGTTTTTATATTTTCTTTCTGAAAATACAATTGCATTCTGAAAATGTTGTGACTTATTACTGTGTTACAAATGTATGTCACTGCTCCAAGTCTACAGTACTGTTTGATGTGGTCTTCCTTGATTCTTGTGTAGCACATTCCATACTTTCTTAATGGACTTTGGACTGTTTGTTGTCTGGTTAGAGGTGATAACAGATCACCTGAATAATTTAATATGTTTTATAAAATGTGCCTATATGGAAGGTTTCACCAGGAAATTGTTACGTTAAAATGTTACGCCTATACAGTATACAGTACATAAGTTACCTTCAAACAAAACATAGTGTGTAATGATATTTTGATTTTATGATACCAGCATGTAATGAGATAACTATTTTAGTTTTATTGAAATAGCACTTATCTAAATGTCTGTTGCAGGTGTTGCTTCCAGCTGCTGTTGCTTTTCCTGACCCTGAGCCTACCCTGTGAGTGCTGGCCGTCAGAGCGCACAGGAATGAAACTGTTTGCCACTTGCTGCTCTCTCCTGCTGCTGCTCTGTCTGGCTTTTCCCAAGACTGAGTGCAGATACCTGGAGCGATCCATGGAGATCAGAAGTAAGTTTTACTTTCCATGTTGTGCAAATGTGCCACTCAGCTGTGTTTGTGTGTGTGCATTAACCTGCTAATCTAAGTTTTTAAAAACAACACAAAAGAAGTTTCTGCTTCTGGGCTAGGAACCGATTTGTAGGTTATGTGCATTATAACTGTAGCATTTCTAACACACCCTCTAACAGCAACTTAAACAGTAGTTCTACAGTCACTAGCCTCTTCAACTAGAGGTGATCAGTCCTTGGTTGAGAAGTGCAGGTTTGATGGTTTGGGTAGCAAAATAGTTCTTATGTCTACCTTTCAACCAACATTTTTTTGGAGGCAGTATGTGTCTTCTCAAGAGTCATGCCAATTAAAATGCACTTACAGCGCAAACTTATTTGCTAATTACCGATAGATGAAATGTTCATGATTAAACCTGTCAAGTGTCTGTATCCTGGTTGTTTGACACTATGGTTTCTGTCCAGAGCTCTGGTTTTCCTGGCTTTTCTTAACATGCAGAATAGGCTACCACACAGAAAATAGTCTGGGAATACTGTAGTTGTGTCCTGGGTAAGATCCAGTTTGAGAAACATTTCTAGAAATCGCCTGTTCACCCTTGTGGTCCGTGGCATTGTTTACATCTCACATTGCCTTCTGGAAAATGACTTCCTTTCAGACACTGATGTCCTGTCCCGCTGCTCTCCCTCAGATCCTGACATTGACGCCTCCTGGTACACAGGACGAGGGATCAGGCCGGTCGGGAGATTTGGCCGGAGAGTGTCGGACAGTCGCCGGGGGTCTGGATACGGCTCTCGCCGGCTGTGCATCCCAATTGAGGAAAACGACGACTCTGCTGCAGACGAATAGAGCTTCTCCAGCTCTGCAGTTTTTAAGATTTTCTCCCTGCTTTATTTCTTTTGTTGTTATGTTTCTATTGCCAGTGGTGTCATATCCGTGATTAAAATGTGTACATACAAAAACCAAAGATGGGCGCTTATTGTAAATCTTTAAAAAAAAGGCCAACCCTAGACCCCGTTTAATGATACTTTTTAAACCTGTAAATACTGCACTGGGAAAGCAAACAAAATGTTCAAGTAAAACACTAGGATTCTGAATGACTGTGAAATTCGATTTCCTAAATTGCTTGTTTGCTTTTGTATTTTTTCACCCAATACAGACTAAAGTTTCAAATGAAATCCAAAGCATCGATAAACAGAAGTCAGTGTAATTTTCTGCCTTTTTTCTCTGCATTATTGTTTTATTCAACACTAATGACACCTATCAAACCATTTAAGAAACAGTTTCGGCTTGCACAAATAGAAATGCAGTTTATTAGCCAAAACATGTAAATCTGTCATGGCATTTGAGACTTTGCAGATTGTAAAATATTGACAGTTTAAATGTTGACGTAAATTAAAAACCCATTATGCTAAGGAGTTATTCCTTAGTGATAAAACAGATTCTCTTGTTAACAGTTTGGTATAAGGAGATGTATTCTCAAGGGCTCTTAAAGTGACTCTTCATCACATAGTCGATCCATTGGAAATACATTAACAATATTTTTTGACGAGGGTATTCTGTTTTAGTATAGTCTATTCTGTTTTAGTTTAGTATAAAATTATGTTGTAATACATAAAATGTACTTGCAGTGTATTGTATGATTTTATTGTTTCTTCAAGTGTTGTGCAGATCTGACTTTGTTCCTAACAATGGTGATTCAATTCCAGGGTATGCTATATTGACAATGATCCACAAGGAACCCAGTAATGTTTAAGACCAAGAGGTAATGATGTTATTGGTCAGACTAGACTATTTATGATGACAGATGGCATGAGATTGTTGAGTGTAGATTTCTAGAGTGCCATGTTGCTGCTTCTGGTGTTAGCACTGAATTACTGTATATCTTGGTCCTCAAAATATGAGCAATCCAAATTTCTGTTTTCTTGATAGATTCAAAGGAAAAAAGATTAAATA
Source organism: Lepisosteus platostomus (assembly GCF_059453375.1). Taxonomy (NCBI): domain Eukaryota; kingdom Metazoa; phylum Chordata; class Actinopteri; order Semionotiformes; family Lepisosteidae; genus Lepisosteus; species Lepisosteus platostomus. Next base: position 31,822,675 of record NC_142624.1, on the reverse strand, counting down.
ATTCCTAGAATAAGAGATTTTTTTCTGACATGGTTAAATAAAAAAGTATTTAAGTGCTTCTAGTGATTTTCTTTAAATATACACTGTTCTAGGCTGAATTAAAATCCTTCAAACCTCATAGGATTTCACCTTATCCCAGTTTCAATGGCATGTGTAAGTCACACTAGCTTTTTTATACCAGACACAAACACTAATTACAGGTAGTTTCCATATTTAATGCTGCACTGTAGAGTCACATTCAGGACCTAGAGGAAGTGTGTGTGTGATAGTGGTGGTGAGAGGGTAGTCTTGAGTCTAGAGCTAAAGTAGATTGCATCAAAAAGCAGTTTGTCAACAGCTGGGATGCTGTAATACTGATCACCATTTTTGTTTCACAATATCCAGAAATTATATTTAAAATTATTTGAAGAGCTTTGTCAGACCTTTGCACTTTTTAAAGTTCATAATTTTTAAAACTTGAAAGTGGTGATCAATGTGATCAGACGTTAAAATCAAGGCATTTATTTTCCTGAGTGATGGAACTTTTCAAACAGGACAACAAAACCAATTCTGTGCATAATTGAACCTGGTGCCTTGTGATTTTCAAAAATAAAGCCATTAGCACTGTATGTTTCAACTGAATTGGCTACCTGCTGGGTTGTAATCATTAACATAAAGTGCACATACTGGTAAGATACATTTTCTACTAAACTGTGGTGTCTAGAATGGCTGTAGGAATTATGAACACATTTTTATTCTTTGATTCAAGTGATTTGAATGGAATGGAATTGACTTTTTGTGCTTGTTTAGAAATGGATTAATTAGAACATTAAGTGCAGCTTTGGAAACTTATCTAGCATGATCAGAGTGTAAAATTACAAGACTCCACCTATTGTCAATTGAGCTGTCCACTAGGGTTTTTAAACCCTCACATACCATCATGCTGCCATCTACTGGTCTGAATTATTGTGGTTTAAAATTTTCACTTTAACAAGGAAGGATGGAGGAGATGGCATTGAAAAGAAAATTGCACTATTTTATGTTTATGATTAAGTGGTACAGTGGGCATCTTTTAAAAGCAAAAAAAAACAGTTAAAAAAAGATCCAGCGCAGGTCTGTCATCCTTACAAAAATGTCATTAAAGAAGAAAGCCCTATGATTTACAACACATTTACAAATCTCAGTCACAACAGAGGATTACTGAAGATCAGAAAGTGGTTGTGCTCAGCTCTGAACTTCACAGAACATAGGAAGACCACAATCTGGACGTTTCAAGTGCACTGGAGAAGTCAGAAAGTGTTCTGATATACTGGAAAAAACCCACATGAACAAGGGCGAAAAAACTGTACAAACTCCATGCAGATAGCACCCCAGGAATTGGGCCCAAGGCCCCAGAGCTCACGACTGTGGCACCATGCTGCCCAACGATTGAATAGTTTCTTTTTTCTTCAGTTCTTTAAGTCAAATAAAGCTGAGCTCTGTGGCAGTGATTTTTCAGTCTTCCGGTAGATGCCTGTAGCTTGATTCTTTTGATTCTTGACTCCTATACAGCTCAGCTATCCTGTCTCAGAGCAGCTCAGCCATGCAGCAGGTTCCCTGTTTGCGCTGTGTCTCCGGACTGTGCAAATCCACACAGGAGTCTTTCCACTCCTCTAGGGTGCTTTCAGGTGTTGTGCTCTGTCGTATCCTATGGGCTGCACAGTTCAGAGACAAAATAGTGCTTATGTCATAAGGCTACCAGTGCAAGACACAGAAAAATAATTTGCTTCTTTTCTACAGTATATTAATTTAGCTTTGACTCCTACTGTATACAGTTAGCGCTTTACCAACATTCTTCAGAACATTAGTTTGAGATTATTCATTTAAACACCATTTTTTAACAAGGAGTGAAACTGAAGCAGGGCATTTTGAAGACATTTGGAATCTGAGATTTATTTTGCTTTCAAGCTATGTACTAGTAAGGCCCCTTATTTCGCTTTTAAACAGGACAATGTAAGATCATTAGAAGTATTGTCGTTACAAAGACAAATGCACCTGTTAATATCTACCTGCTCAATAATAGAATAATAATAATGTTCTCAATCATGGAGCATAATTATAAAAACAATGCACTAATATCTAAAATATATAAACATATTATCTGATTATATAGTTTTATTCACGTAAAGATGCTTTACACAAGGATAGATTTTTTCTCCTGTGATTTCTGTCTATATGTATTTTGATGTGCATGAATGCAGACACTGCAGTCCATATTTACAAAAAAGAAATAATACAGAGTGCCTGCTATTTTTTCACAATACTGTCCTCTGTAGGTCACACATCTCTCTAGCATCTACTTCCCTCTTGTGGCTACTTACAGTATACTAACTACTGTGTTAATGAATGTTTCACAATCTCCGTTTTATTATGCCTCACATTCGACGTTTGCAGGCTAGGGTGATGTGCTATTAATAAAAAATACTATTAAAGATACAGTATATGTGATATTTATTTATTTTCTAAATCCAAATACAGTACTGAAATAACGTGGCTTTTCTTCTAGAGAGATCCAGTTTGAAGGCCATTGTGGCATGATTGGAGGGTTTGTAAAATAACATAGTCTCATGATGGAGATTAAGCTGTTTTTCCAAAGCCTTAGAATAGAGGCCACACCCTGTAGAAGATATTTACCTATGGTCATGAGAAGCTCGCTCACTTTGCTTCCCGACTTTGCAGACGTTTCCGTAAATAGCAGGCCTTTGTTTTCCGCAAGGGTCTGGCCTTCCTGAGAAGGGAAAAGATGCCTGTATGTTATACATTCAATATTGACTTTTGCATAAACCTCTCATCCAAAGGTCTTTATCTTGTAAAGGGTACTGCTCTACGTCCCTCCTGAAGCAAGGATTATTTTGAACCTACAGGATACATCCCTTGAAAAATACAGTTTAAGAACAGCTACAAACAGAACTTTTCTTCAAAAAATGAGTACGGCTTGGTTTAGATCCGGGTGGTCAGTACGTTTTCACTCCACCTCAGTGGCTCAGCTAATAATGACCTAAATCATTTGGCTGTTGACGTACTTGGACAATTTTAACAACTTTTACCCGCTCTCTGGGTATCCAGAAAGAGATTTCTGAAACACCAGCCCTTTGAGCTGGACCACCCTGGTTTAGGTAAATAAAACACTGTGGTCCAATATTGTGAGCTGCTCACAGATGCTTCTATTAGGATGGGCAACAGCAACTAGCATCTTATCCCAGCCAACAATCTAGAGCTGTTTTCCACAGCCTTTCCACAGGCTCCAGGCAATATTTGTCTTCATTTAATACACAAGGTGCAAGATTCCTAATGAAGTACCTGCAGCATCACCTGACGTAGGTCCGAAAGGTCCCCTTTATTTCCCACCAGAGCCACCACTGTTTCTCCAGGGACGTACTGTCTCTCAAGCTCCCTCAGCCACAGCTGAGCACGCATAAAGCTCTCCTGCAAAACAGAAAAGCTGTACACTGAGCTTTACTAACAGATCATTTATCACTCACTGTACTTCATACACTCGGTCAAAACAGCATGCAAAAAAAAGACAGCTGCCCGTTATTTTGCCTTCTGCCTAATTCTACCAATGCCAGATAAAATCATAATGCCCATTGTCACTTCCTGTATGTGTTGACACACACCAAAAGGATTTTTGTAAACCAATATATTTTTTAATAATAATATAAGTTTCCATGCCTTCAAAATACGTCTATCTACTTTTTAGATTTACTGTAAATGTAAAAAGTATGATATCAGAGGTAAAGGGCATGTGTCTACATTAAAAGTGTATGTACTGTGTATGAAATTGTCTCCTTCAACTAGCCTTAAGATTTATCTTTGATCTGGACTCTACCAGTACAACTTCAAAGTACACTTCAAAGCATATGGTATTATGATCACAATTCCGTAATGGTTCTTTCAATACTGTTTTCCATCCTCTTGATTGATTGAAAAAACTAGATCGATGACATTGCCTCTTATAAATACTTGACAAACTGAGTAGGAAAACCATTTTTAACCATGTCTACCATTTCAGTGTCTCCTGCTGACATTCTTATTGGTGTTTCCAGTCTGTGTGAGGAAAGTCTCCTATTCAAATCTTATCTTTCATTAAATTATATATTCATATTCTTCATTTAATTATGCTGTGTTGAATTAACATGTGTATTTCATACCTTTTGAATGTTTTTCATAGGAGATCCTTTATTCAAATTCATCCATATGAGATCCTTTATTCCACTATTAAGATCCTGTACCTGAATATACTTTTTAGCATACTTGTATACTTCTTCACTTCATCCTATTCCAGCTTCCCCATTTCTCCCACACATTGTGTATCAACTAATGATGTATCCAGAAGTATCATTCTTCATTAGATAGGTTTCTATGATTCCAAGCATACTGTATTACCATCAACACCTGCTAATTGAGGTAACGTCCTACAGTACATGATGATACTCTTATTAATGATGTACGATGCAGTGCCCACTAATAAAAACCTACACTGTTTCTATTACTTCTCTTTGCAAAGGAAACTCAAAAAATTCTATAGCATTTCATGAGTCAAAATACAATATGAAATGATGCCAGAAAAGGGGGACTGGAAAAAACCTGCCAGAAATAATATAACACTATATTGTATCTATGTAAGAAGCTGAAAACATTTTAATGGGGAAATCAAATATGTACTTAACCTGGAATTTCCCTTATGTCATTTTTTATTATTGCCTAACAAGACAGCTCTGTCTTTCAAAAGACATATTATTATTTTTTATTAGTAGTAGTAGTAGTAGTAGTAGTAGTAGTAGTAGTAGTAGTAGTAGTAGTAGTAATATGCACTATTTGCATCTTTCAGCAAGAAACTACAACTCTTTGAAGAATGTCAAGATAAATGTTTATGGAAGTTATGCCATACCGTACAGTAGGTAGATTTTTAAAAATAAACCTGCACATTAAGACTTTTCTATGCCTAGCAGCCTTGCTGTTCTGAGTGCTGATGGTGTCCTGGGTCTTACCCGTTTGGTGATGTCATACACAACCAGGGCAGCCTGTGCTCCTCGGTAATACAAAGGGGTCACACTGTGGTATTTCTCCTGTCCTGCTGTGTCCCATATCTCAAATCTAAGGGTAGCATCATGCAAACACACAAGATGGGTCATATATGCACCTGAGAAGGAAAGGACTTCTGATTAGATTACAGAAATACAGAAGGACCGTGACTAAATAAATTCATTGTTTTGCTTCCCCAAAGCCTTTCCCTTGTGATTCTCAAGAAGAGTACAAAATTGCTGCACATATTTTTTTGGGGTTCATTTTGCTTTTCCTTGTGGTTAATTTAGAAATGTATTTATGGTCAGTAGAGTGTATTGGTAGTAGTTCAGGTGGGTAGCTGCGTCAGCATGCGTAGGCTGCAAAGGAACAAGTAATAGGTTTATTCCATGCTGAAAAAAAGAAGAAAGAGAACACAACGTTTCAGCCGTGGAGCCTTCTTCAGGTGTGGAGTGTATTGGTATATACAGTACCTATGCATAGTGACAGAATGTTGGACTGTTTTATAGAGGGAAATTATTTTGGGTTGAGAAGTAATTCTCAACCTCTGCCAACTCTAACCCTACCTGCTAAAGTTTGTAGCTTTCTCTTCCTTTTTTTCCAATGGGGAAATTACATTTTCAGGACGCCTGTGGAAGCTCAGCTGTTCATTAGTAGTTTCTCTCTTAGAGAATAAAAGGACATGACAAAAACAACCCTTTGTTTTGCTGGGAAAACCTGAACCACTGACGTCTGTGGTTTTGCTGCTGAAGAGCACAAAGAACAGTGAGCTAGTTTTTATTTTGCTGACCTTGTGTGAGCTGGAAGCTTACTCCTGTGCTGGAGGTGCACACAGTAACAAATAAGTTAAAAAAAACTAATTAGGAAGAAACATTTGTGAAGTGTTTCCTACCTTACACTAGAAGAGACAATTAAAAGACCATGGAAAGTGGTGACTGGTGACCCCAGACTGTTATAACGTGCATATACTGTATAGAGTAATACTATTTCGAGGCTACTTTAATTTACCAAGGCAATGCTAAAGTTATAGTAGAATCCTGATATTGGACTTACATCCCACTGTAGGTACTGTGGAACTGAATTCCTCTTTGGAGAAACGGAAGGCCAGACTGGATTTTCCCACTCCACTGCTCCCTAACAGGACCATCTTCACTCTCAGCGTCCGCCTCTCGGCTGGAGTGTGAGCGCTCGACTCCTTTCTTCTTTTACTCTCTTTCCTTTCTGTCATGGCTCGGGATCAACGAAGACTACCTCAGCAGAGCGAAGCAAGTCAGTAAGGCAAATTAGTTTTGTTGCTCTGGTCTTTTGTTTCCCTCCCAGCTGGCAGAATTTAATCACTTTCCCTCTTTGTTGACACCCAGGGAACAGTACACCACCTTATCTGTCCCTTATCGGTCCTGTAATCCACGAAGAACACTCAAGATTCATACACAAAAAAATTGAAAGTTATAAGGAGTGCAAAAGTCAAAGTTCAGCCTTTATCAGCCTAACTGCATGCAGTCACACTGCAGAAAGATCAGATGTACACCTGCTCAATCTGTATTCCCAGCTGTAACCTCCTTCCAGGCTTTCATTCAGTATCTACAAACAAGAAAAACCAACAAACACTGTATCTTACCATTTTATTTTGTTTCATTATCACATGAAATATTCATTAGCTGCTAATTAACAGAAGTCAAATTTGTTAAAAGGAGGAGTTAGTGACATGGTTCCATGAAATGTACATGAATGAACATGGCTATTTCGGTAAATTAACAAACAGGGTTTGAAGATAAGATAAATGGGAAGCAATCTCATTATCCATTAAAATCTCAAAGGCAATTTCTTACATTTAAGTGAACTCTTTAAAGTTAACTTGGCAGAAAATGTCTTTGAAAATGACATTTTTATGAAATGATGTTCATTTGGTAAGTATTCAAAACGTAGCGTACTTACCTAAGCAGAGAGAAATCCACAGTGGGCAGAAAAGAACTGAGACTGAAATGCAGTTGTGTCTGCTTGGTGTTCCCCTTTAATAGAAAATGAAAATAAAAGTGGAAGCCTACTTAAGAGTCATTGTCTGAGCAAGAGGAAAACTTTTTTGTTTCTAAAAAAGCAGCATTTTTTGAAAACAGATTGCATAATATTTCTGTAATCCCTTACAAAAATATACATAGGGATTATTTCAGGTTTTAAGAAAAACCCTGTGTTCAATAATGTTTAAGACATAAAAAGAACACATTTTCAAATGGGAGGAGATAATTTGGCTTATTTAACTCAGTTCCTTTTTAGAACGTGTTTTACCTGAGTATTTCATCTGTGTGTTTCCAGAAAGAAGTAAAAGTATTTACCTGGACAACATAATTGAGTACCTTATTACAGATTGCTACAACCCTCTGTGTAAAGAAGTGCCTTTTTTTGGTTTTAAATGCACTTCTCTTTTGATTTAATTTGTGTCCACTGGTATGTGTTTCAGTGCTGATTCTGAAGAAGTCCAATCAACTGGGTTGATTTTGTTAACTCTTTTAATGATTTTGAATGTTTAAATCAGGTTCCCTTGGAGTGTCTCAGAGAAGAGCTTTCCCTTTGGGTCAAGGAATCTACCTGGATGTCCTTCTCTGAACCTATTTCCAGAGAACCAATATTGTTTTTGCTTCAATTTGATAAAAAGAATATAATATTATAAAAAATACAAGTAATAGGTTTATTCCATGCTGAAAAGAGAAGAAAGAAAACACAATGTTACGGCCGTGGAGCCTTCTTCAGGTGTAGGTGTAAGACAGGGCAGTAGGCAAGGGTAATGTAGTGGGAGAACAAAAGGTGGGAGAGAGGAGGAGCGAGAGGCGGGAGTAGGGGACAGAAAGAGAGGCCAATCATTTAGTGTGAAGTCAGGACAGGTGAAATGAAACCTACAATGAACAGAGAATTTATAAGACAACGGGTCTGTCGTTGAGAGAAGGGGAAAGGTGTGATCCTAGCTGCAGGATTATTTTAGTTTCTGTAGTCTTTCTGATGTGGGAGTTAGGAAACCCATCTTTGAGAACACAGAGGGAGAGATTAGTGTGATCATGGCCATCAGAGGTGAAATGAGAAACAATAGGCTTGGGGAAATCTTTAATCCTGGCCAAATTTCCCATTAACCCTTACCAATCATGGCCTCCTAATAATCCCCATCTATGAACTGGCTTCATTACTCTGCTCTCCTCCCCACTGATAGCTAAAGTGTGGTGTGCGTTCTGGTGCACTATGGCTGCCGTCGCATCATCCAGGTGGGGGCTGCACATTGGTGGTGGAGGAGGGGAGTCCCCATTACCTGTAAAGCGCTTTGAGTGGAGTGTTCAGAAAAGCGCTATATAAGTGTAAGCAATTATTATTATTATTATTATTATTATTATTATTATTATTATAATATGTACTTGCAGGTGATACAGCAAGCTCCGTTGCAAGGGAAAGTGCCTGGTGTGGATGGTTGCTGAGGGCGGTCAAGGGAGCTGTGAACAAGAAGATTACGCAGATTAGGTCAGTGATATGAGATGGTGGGGTGGTCAGAATAGAGGGCCCCAATGGAGGGATCATCCTGTAGGATAGGAAAGTTGGTGTTAATAGTCCTGGGGATAGAGAGTGTGTTGGGGTGGTAGGGAAGCATATTAAATTAAGTTTTGGGTCCAAACCCTTTCTTGACACACCCTGTCGAGATACAGCACAGTAAGTCACTTCAGCATTTGGATTTTAACTAGGTCTTATTCTGTGAAGACTGCACCTTTGAAATCCCCTGCAGTACATTCCTTACTTTTGACTTCTGATTTTTAAACACAGCACTCCAGAAATAGTAAAAATTAATAATTCCTTAGACTTACAATATATACTGTACTGTAGCTCTTTTCTGGACACTCCACTCAAAGCACTTTACAGGTAATGAAGACTCCTCTCCACCACCACCAATGTGTAGCCCTAACCGGGATGAAGGAGCTTTCAGAAGTGTGACCCAAACTCAAGTAACGGATCCAGTACTTTATATCAAATGTAGTGTAGTGATATTTTGACTTTTGGATCTGTTTTATGAAGTGGCACGGTGTTGCAGTGGTTAATATTGCTGTCTCCTAGAGCTGGGGGACTGGGTTCAGTTCTGGAACTGGGCTCCTACCTGCATGGGTTTTCTCCAGGTATTCCAGTGACCTGCCACAGTCCAAATACATATTGGTAGGTTAATTAGCTTCAGGGAAAATTGCCCCGTGTGTGTGTGTGTGTCTGAGTGTGTGCCCATTGATGGACTGGTACCCCAATTGCTGTCGATCATTACTTGTTGGGATAGTCTCTGGCTCCCCTGCAACCCTGTATTGGATAGAATGGTGAGAAAATGCGTGGATGGATTTTGCTTTTGGTTTCCTAGGCTGTGGAAAACTCTTCCCAAAGAGATCAGGAGTTGGTAAATCCAAGGCATAGAAATCTTCGTCTGCCTGCCTTAATAATAAGACTGCATTTCTACAGCTTTAATAATGTATATTGTCAATTTCTGTATCTAACCAGGAGGGGGAGACGCAGTCAACTAAATATACTTGAAGCGTTCTTCAATATTTTGTGAAGATGAACCGCATTATCGCGTAGTAGAGGGACAAGTTTTTATGCATTTTAATGTGTGCCTCAATGTACCAATAAATTCTTACTGGTAAAACTGACAACTACAGTTTGGCAACAGATGCGACTGGCAGCACGGACGTTAATTTTATGCTTCAGATTACAATAATATATTTTAGATCCAACCTGTGTATTACTGCAGATAAGTATTTTTGATCGTCAATAAAATAACATTTTAATTTTACGAATACAGATTTTCTGTGCTGTTCTTTTGCTCATTTAACATTCAAGTCAGTCTATTATTCTTCATAGTACTGGTATAGCCTTTTAATTTAAAAGGAATTATTATAAAAATACATTTCTGCCAATTTACCTTCCCTGAATTGTTTTAGAGTTTAGAGGTTTGCTTTGTCTTGAAAACAATGGATTGGACGATACACTAACAAACACACGCTGTAGCAAGTTAAACGTGACTGTGCATGCTCAAGGGTTACCAGCTGAGCAGCTGTTCGCTTGTATCAGGACTGGGATACATCGGATGCAAGCTCAGCTAACGCGAATGAACCTCGTGTTTCATTGATCGATCATATGCAGTGTAAGGATACATTATATACGTTTCTGTGAGTCTAAGACAACATCTGTGCGCCTCCACACAACACCTTGTGTCACTTAGAGCGGAGGTCGGCTGTGTAAACCGCCAGCTGTAGCTTTAAGAAGAAGTAAGAGATTTCTGTTTTAAGCGTTCATCAATAAAAATAGCGGCGAGGGTGAGAGCATTGCTTGTATGCAGCGCTGCCTTGAGCCCATAGGCTGGAACCCCGGAACGCGTATTTATCATGGTCTAGTCTTCATCCGGGATTGCTTTCCACACTGCATGCAACTTTTTTGTGACAGAAAGAAACCGTATCACGTCGTTTTCTTCAAAACGGGCCGTCAATGTTTTAGACAGAAAAGGAATAAACATAGGACCCGAGACAAAAAAGGAAGAGCGGGCGTTAATTCTGTACAATTTAAAATATACGTGAAGGTAATGGCGGACTGATGATCAAACAACTCGTGCTGAGCGTGTAAAACATTTGGAGACGATACTTATGTAGAGCAAGCAGACATGTGTTATACAGATATGTATGTTGTGGTTATTAGAAACAGACTTCGTGGAGATGTTTTGTAAGGTGGTGGCGCACGGCTTTTAAACAGCGCACTCCAGGAAGGGAGCTTACGGATGTGACCCTATGCCAAGTAACGGATACAGTACTTCATATCAAATTTAATGTAGCGATATATTACGCTTTCTTCTTCCTCTGCCCTCCCTTCATCAGTACATTACAAAGTCAACAGCGCAGGAATTGGGAAACAATAGTTATAAACCAGAGTCGGTCTTGGTCTGCCGTGAACGTTTCTTTTATAGTAGGATTTTTCTACCCCCCAGAATCTATAAACGTTTTAGAAATGGGAACTCAGGGAACTGGGAGGAAAAGAATTCCCAACAGAGAAAGACTGACGGCAGAAGACGATGCCCTGAATCAAATTGCAAGAGAGGTGAGTGTTTTAAAGAAACAACTACTCTACCAGTCGTACAGTCATACTGCGCAAAAAAGACCTGCATCCAAATGTCGGATGTTATGATTCTTTTATTTTGGCTTGTAATTTTTATTTTAACCGACAAATCCCACCTTCTTTTAATAATATTTCAATTCTTGTCCGTTGATTACCTCCCACAAAGGAGGTATTGTGCAATGCATCACATTTCAGATCTGTTGCCTGCTCTTGTTACGGCAGAATGAAAAGGCATTGCTGTCACTGTTTCCCCAGGGGTATGAGGATGTTGACAAATACAGGAGCGATGTGTGAACTTCAAAGTGACAAAGATGCGCTATTTCGATGGTGGTGAAAGTCACTGTATTTGTGTAGACTTGGCCTGCTGAATTGTCGGTTTGGTTCTGTACAGTACGACTATTCTGGTTTGGTTGTTCTAGCTGTGGGAATGTTGGTCTGCACAATTTTGCCATGTCGGAGCCCCACTTACTGCCCAACTAAGGTTGCGGGGTTCGTGAATGGCCGACGTGCCGCTGTTGAATTTCACAGATAGGGCCTGAACCCTCAGCTGCTGTCTGACACATCGTTCAGCTTCTCTTTTACCGGCTCATTTGCCCTTGAGAAACGCTTAAATGGTCAATTATTATAAGCACAGACTGAGTTGGTGTAACGAAACGAACGACCTACAGGCATTAGGTTTCTTTGCATCAAAAATTCAAGAAGGTGTCTGGCAAGTCAGTATATTTCACACTTGCAGTGCTTTTAGATGAAGTGCTTCCTGTGACAGTTAAGACGGTTACTGTGAACGGCTCCATTATCTTAGTCTCTGAAGCGAGGACACAGTTTATTACAAGACCGTAAAGGACAAATTACAGAGGAAGGGAGGACTGTTTTGGTGATTTGCTAGTGTAATTATAGACTCCACGCCGTTATCAAAAGTGTAATTTGCAGTTCATTTACCATGTGATAACGTGGTATATTTCATCATAAGTGCCGAAACACTGTGACAACTGCCTTATTTTCAGTCTGCTTTAATGACTGGTGCCAGAGTCACATTCAGATAACCCTGAATTGCTGTCAGATCACTCTTTTGTGTTTCCAATGTCTTCGTTTTTGTAAAATTTTAGATAGTAGTCGTTTTCGGCCTTGAAAATACTTTGAAGTAACGTTGATATCTCCATGGTACAGTAGATCTTCCTCCTCTTAGCACCATGTACAGTAACTGTTGCTTTTAGATAAGAAAACAATGCTAAGTCTGTTCGCTAATCCTGTGCTACTGTTGGATGATAGTTACAGAGGTGCACTAAATTCTGGCGTGCACGTAATGACAGAGCAGTGAAACTTTGTCTACTGAGGGGAGAGAGATTTACATATCTTTCATGAGCTTTTAAAACCTTGACTCCACGGGACTCACGTGACAGCGTACTGTCTCCTGTAATAATAGCTCCCCAGAAAACATAGGTTAATGATAAAAAAACAAGATGATTTAAAAACATTCCTACTACACCAGTTTAAGGAGTTGGACGATTTAGTGTGGGCATTAGCTAATACGAAGAAAGATTTCAAGAGCTTGTTGCTTTCAACAATACAACATTAAAGCATGCTGAGCGTAAACTAGCCTCATACTCTAGTTCCTTCAGACTTTTTTTTGTCAACTTGCTTAAGTGTGTGAAGCGTAATCTGTAAAAATGAGTTTAGAAACTCCAGAGGAATCCAGAGCTTGATTGAAAGCAACCACAGAAGTCATTATTGCTTTTTCACCATCAAATGATTTTGAAATGATCTAGTCATAATCTGGAATTTTCTACACTCCTGAATTACTTTATTTTGGAAATTCACAATCTACTTTATGAAACTATGAACAGTACACTGCTATAAATATTGAAGTTTCCTCAGTTGTAGTTTTAGTTGTGCCTGGCATTTCTATGCAAATGTCATCAATAGACCCTACAGTGATACAGAAGGAAGTTACAAAAAGTTAATCTTAAAAATTCCTTAGCAAAGTTGTAGATTAGTTTTTTGTAAATCCTTTAATTAAGGCTATTTCATAGGTGATTTACTAAAAAAATGTGGCTTTATTCCCTAGCATGGACTTTGTAGATTCAGTGTACAAGACAAGCCAAACTCCATACAGTTCATAGTTTTCAACAGGGCTGTGGACATAAATGCAGGTGAATTACTGTATTGCCAAAAAAATGAAAGAAACGACAATGACTGCACAGTATGTGCTAGTAATAATGCAGACAGTCTGAAGAGTAATCTGAAAATGCTGGCAACTTTCCTTGTAGCCTATTCCTGAGCAAATGTGGGCATTTAAATGAAAGTGTATGATCCAGCACAAAACTGATCTGAGATGCCTACTGCGATGTGATCTTCTTGCTTCAGTGCTTATTGTCAGGAAGCACCTTAGCTTGCGTGTGACATGAATGTGGTTCAGTGAGTTCTGCATCTGAATGTAATTGGCAAAGGTTTTGCTGAATTTAAGGGCCAAGTGCACAGCCCAAGAAGGAAATTTGTGCTCGTAAGACAGAGGAAGTGTAGATTGTAGCACAAGAAGCAGAACCATCTTTTCAGTAAACACCTGCCTGTGAAGTCGGATGTTGCAAAAGATGTATGCAGATCACTTGTTTAAGGCTGTGGCTTTCTTTTAACTTTAGATATAAAACACATACTGTGTTGCTCTGTGCTCTAGGAGTACAAACTCCTTGTGCAGTAGGGTGGGTAAGGGGGGCACTGTGACTTTAAAAGCAGGGTTGTGAACATCCCACAGGGCAAGCAGACTGCCGGACCTGGTATGTCAATCTTGATGAGCTGGGAAATTCTGCAACAAGAGGTTTAAAAATAGAACTCCCTTAAAGATCAGCTGTTATTTCACCCTGCCCTGCAACCTGTGCAGGGTGTAACATTTTCACCTGAGACAAACAAATGTTTAGGTTGACATGTATTTGCAAAATTACTGGGAGGCAGTAACCAGAATGGTAGAATACGTTCTTTTCAAGAACTGAAGTGTGAAAAGTATGGAGAGCAAATCAACATTGGTCATTTCTTGTCTTGTTTAGCATATCCTGTGTGAGCTTATGTTGGTCAGATCCATTTCTCTTCATTACTATAGTAAGACTTGCTGTGGAAGTTAAGATTTACTTGTAATTTGCTTTGTTGTCTGGGGAAAGTGTTGGGCAATCAGCTAATTGGTTACAGTACAACAGCAATACATCACAATTAAATTTGGCTGCATGTAAGTATTTGACAAAATCAGTATCATTCTCTTGTCAATGCATGGAACTTGCAGCCCAGGAATCTGGTAATGTTTTGAGTCATGGGGGATCTATATTATATATAAAGTGGCATTAGAGTGAAAGTTTTAAACAGTAGGTCAACTGTAATGTGATTGTCTTAAGGTATTATAATGTGCTAACCTTTTGTCCTGGTTAGTTTGTAATCCACCCCAAAAAACTTAATACTGATGCACAAATTGTGAGGGACAGTTTAATTAGTTTCAGCAGGTGTATTTGTGTGAGTATCAGACCAACAGCTCTTAAAAGTAATTAAAAATATGGCTTGCTATCAATAACATAATGATTATTGTATCAAAAGTTTCTTTTGATACTGAAAAGTGAATTTTTTTACATTGTATGTACTCTAGTTTGCTCCATCTTGGATTAACAGTTCTATAGAATGGCTAAATAGGGTGTGTGCCCCCCTTCTAAAACTCCTCTTCTCAAACAGCATATCTGTAATCTGCCCATTCCTACGGTGTTATAAATAGAAGGGGGAAGGGAGAACAGGTTGGGCTGATGTCAAAGGCAACTTATCTGACACAAACAGATCCCTTATTTGAAAGAGCTATAAAGACAGCAAAAGTGTGAATTAGCGTACTTGTGGTGCACAGTACAGTATCTGGGCTGAGAATGACTTGAGTTATACAGTAAGAATCTCCTAAGAATTAATGCTTTTAAGAAATTTGTGTCATTCACTGACTTTAACCAAGTATGTATTAGCACTAAAATGAAGGTAATTTAGTTTTCCAACTCCTCAAATAATGCATTTATACACAATTGCAGTTCATTTTTATACTGCTTGAATACATTACAAATGATAAAATAATCAGTATTCAAATAACTTCTGACTGAAATACAAGACCTTTTGACTCTCAAGCATGTCTATTTGTCTGTGTCCTGAATCTATACAGTGAAGTTTCCCCGGAATTTTAGATTTGAACCCTTCAAGCTTCAAAATTCCATGTTTTTCTTTTAATCTGGAAATGATGGTGCAGTTTATCATTTAGTAGAATGTCTCCTCTTGACAAACTCTGTCCGAAAGATTCCAGTAACTGTGATCATGTGCCTAATAATCTTTTTAAAAGATTTATGAGGTGAAATGAAAGACTAATTTGCACAGTGTTATCATTTTCTGCAGTGAAATTATATATAACTGCTGAGATATAAAATGAATCCAGAGCTGCCTGACATTTGAATGTTTGTTTTTATAAATGTTAAGATATATTTTTTCTTTATTGAGTTAGGTCAATGGGGCAGTAGCACAGTGGTTAGCACTGCTGCCTTACACTTCTGGAACCAGTTTGAAACTCGGGTGCTATCTGCATAGAGTTGGTATGTTCTCCCCATATTCATGTGGGGTTTCTCTAGGTGTCCCTGTTTTCTCCTACAATCCAAAGACATACTGGTAGGTTAAGTGGCTTCTGGGACATTGGCCCGGGTGTCAGTGTGTCTGTGTCTGTGCGTCTGCCCTGTGAAGGACTGGAGTCCACCCTGCCTTGTGCCCTTTGCTTGCAGAGTTCTGGTTCCCCTGTGACTTTGAGTTGGATGAAGTGTTTAGAAAATGTCTGGAAATTAGGTTAATTCTTCCCTTGATTATTAAGGATGGCTTCGACTTCATATGAAGTAAGGAATATGCTGGAAATGCCATCTCTTAATTAAGTGCTGGCAGAGTTTCTTACACCTGTATTTGCATTCATCACAAAGTGCAGACTGAGAGTCCACAACATTTGTCCTGCTTAACGTTGGTTGAAAAGTTGCTCCCATATAGCAGTTTTCAAGGTGATTGCTTAAGAAAATGTATGCTCTTTTAGCTTTGAAAGAAGATTCATTTAAATTTGCAAGTATAGGTTTGGAGATTTTTCATCAGCTAGTTCCGAATGCATTAAAAATATATTTTTTTTTACAGTAGCTCTTTCATTTTGGTGAATCTGAAAGCTCGTTTGCTGTTTCCGTTTACTACAACATTCAAATAACTATTGGTTGGTAACTTCTTAGTGCATAATCTGAGGTGTGCAGTTACACATAATCATAATTAGTTTATGAATACATGCTAAAAGTACTGTAATTATAAAGCACAAAAAGAGTAAGAAAATGCTTTGTGATGGTCGAAATAACATTCACGTTAGAGACTTTATCTCTAAAATTGATTTTCAGGCTGCTTGCTGTGGTCTGATTAAATATAATTAATTTAGTAGTTTAATTATCAGTGGGCTAGTCTGATCCTTTGAAACATGGTTGGGTAAGAAAGTGTCACATCAGAGCATTAAACTTCTGGAATTGGAGATCTGGAGAAAAATGTAGGACACAGAGCAGCAAGTAGGTACTGTCAGCGTATTTTTTTATTTTTGGTACCAAAAATACAGAACAGTGGCTTGACCTTCTAAAATCTAATTTTATTGTTCCTTTCTGATGGTTTTAGTAGTTCATCCAAGTCATTGTCAGAGCAAGGAGGATTTAGACGGCAACTGATTATAAAAATGAAGTTTGTTTGTGTTGTGTATTTGTACTTATGATAATGCAAAATTACTGCCATCCGTGCCTCACAATGAGTGTGAATGTGGTGTGATAAGACTTTGCTGTGTTGTACATATAATAAAACAAAGTCTTCTGAGTGGCTCAACTGGTAAAGATGCTTGTCCAAGTGCAGGTTGAACTCTGCAAGCATGGGTTCAAGACATGTTATTAAGTGTTGCCAGCATATCACCCTGCAACTCACAACTGGCAGCCCACTGAGGCACTGAAGCAGGTGTGAGCCTGGTCAGTACTTGGATGTGAGACCTCCTGGGAAAAGCTAAGGTTGCTGCTGGAAGAGGTGTTAGAGGGGCCATTAGGGGGCGCTCACCCTGCAGGCTGTGAGGGTCCTAGTGCTCAGTATAGTGATGGGGACATTATACAGAAAAATGGGGCCATCCTTCAGATGGGACATAAAACCGAGGTCCTGACTCTTTGAGGTCATTAAAAATCTTAGGGTGTTTCTTGAAAAGAGTAGGGGTGTTACCCTGGCATCCTGGCCAAATTTCCCCTTGGCCTTTACCGATCATGATTTCCTAATAATCCCCATCTCTGAACTGGCTTCTTCACTCTGTTCTCCTCCTCACTGATAGCTGGTGTGTGGTGAGCATACTAGTGCACTACGGCTGCCATTGCATCATCCAGGTGGGGCTACACATCAGTGGTGGTGGAGGGGATCCCCATTACCTGTAAAGTGCTTTGAGTGGAGTGTCCAGAAAAGCACTATGTACTGTAAGTGTTGGGAATTATTAATTATTATTAAGTGTTACCGAGTTGGCGTGGGATTCGTTGATCAGGGACCTCTTGGCTCTTAGTGACAGGGAGACCCAGTTACATGTATAGATATGTTTGTTGTCGTTTTGCTTATTCAGAGTGCTTATTCTTTAGGCACAGTTGTAGGCTGATTAGATTGGTTGCGTCTTAGTCAAAGGTCACAAGTTGACATTCTATTGATGCTATTTCGTCCTTTTGTGACAGCAGGTGTTTCACCTCTGAAATAACAGGTGTACATGTACATTTACAAGTCATTTAATATTGCCTCCCAGAAGGGTAAATTCTTGGAGAAGTATTGAATCATGTTCAATAACTCAGGATAGTGACAAGAAGGAAAAGTAGTTAATATCATATTGTAAGGTGTATATTAACCCTTTACATAAACCAGACGGAATCACATCAGCACATCAGACATTGTTTCGCTCTACTTCCAAAAATCTGTTCTGTTGAATGGCAGATGTCTTTTTTTAAATGCTGACAGGACCTAAAGTGTGTTGAGTCAAGCAAGTGAATGGCACACCAGGACAGGTGTGGTGCTCAAGAGAGATGCAACACTTTATTGTCACAGAGGATATCTCGATGTACTGATATTTGCAAAAATCTGAATGTACTTATAACTCCTGAATTTTAGCAAAGCTCTTGCAAAGTTGTGTTTTGGCTTGACGAGTAAGGAAAGGTACTTAATATGATATTGACAGATATTTATTAACCCTTTATATAAGCCAGAGGGGATCTTGTTGGCACATCGGACTTTCTTTTCCTCTACTTGCAAACATCTTATCTTGTATTCACTTCACCCAATACAAGGTTGTAGGGGAACTGAAGCCTATTCTAGCAAACTACAAGCGCAAGGCAGGATACACCCTGGACAGACGCCAGTCCATCGCAGAGTACACACATAGACACAAACATGCACATACTGTACTTACACAAGGGCCAATGTTTCCAGAAGCCACTTAACCTAACAGTGTGTCTTTGGATTGTGGGAGGAAACCAGAGCACTCTGATAATCCCATGCAACCTTGGGGGGAATATCCAGTACGAACGCCATGCAGGCAATACCCCATGTCCATAATTGAACCCAGTAGTCCAGAGCAGCAAGGCAGCAATGGTGACCACTACTCCACTGTGCCTCTCTTTAATATATCTAAAAATATCTTCATATATTTATGTGTAGGCCTATGTGAGCTTATCTTTTAATACATTTCTTTTAATAGTAATACTGTACTATCTTTTTAGGACAGTATGTCCAAGCTGCTGCTTTTAAGACCACTTACCATTATGAAAAACTGAAAAACATGTCTCTGCCTCATTTTTGTTGCCTTGGGCAGTTAGTAGGTATTCCAAAATTTTGTATCAAATGATCAGATATTGGCAAGCAGGGTAACAAAAAATACCTTAAAGTCTTGTGAAGAAAGGAAAGATAAACTTCAGCGTGAGAACTGGGTTAGATAGGAAGAGTGACTTGCTGCTGTTTGTAACCTGTAAGGATACACAATGTTGAACATATGAGATTGTCATGTGGTAAGGACGCACAGTTTGCACTGTAGTCAGAAGTTGGAATTGTGAGGGGATAGTGCTGTGAAAGTTTAAACAGTATGGTTGTGGATTAGCCATTGTCTACCTTATATTTTGGGGAGTGATTTTATTTTAGAAATGCAGCTTGGCCTCCTGGGCGGAGCCTGCCTCTTAGCATAGAGTTGCTCATCTCTGGACTAATAAGGCAGGAACAACTCTTTTCGCAAAGCAGCCCAGTGTAGCGAGAGAGAGAGAGACAGAAGGGTGGGGTGTGAGAGTAACCGACTGGGCATGCTGACAGCTGCTTCCTTCAATCCCTGCAGCCCCCACATCCACACTCCACGCGCAAATGCAAACAAACAGGCAAAACCAAATCCCAAATAGGGGATTCAGGTTTCACGGAAAGACGGAATATGTACGCTTAACTCCTTCACTTGAAATCATCTGCAGTCTCCAGTGTGCTGCCTTGCATGAGAATTTCTGCCTTCCTTTGTTGCACAATGCTGCTGGGTTAAAAAAAATGCAGATTTATTTTCTCTTACTGTTATTCCTTGTGTCCTTTTGTAGTAATAGACATCCAGAACTTTAAGGTTGCATTATAATACTGATTTTTAAAATCTTTGTTCTTATTGTATTTATTAACTCTGAAACAGGTTTAAGAGTCCTCATTAATATTAAGTTCAATATACCATCTGCAGTCTCCAGTGTGCTGCCTTGCATGAGAATTTCTGCCTTCCTTTGTTGCACAATGCAACAATATCACCCTGCCAGCAGCCATATCACCCTGCAACTCACAACTGGCAACCCACTGAAGCTAAGCAGGTGTGAGCCTGGTCAGTACCTGGATGGGAGACCTCCTGGGAAAAAGGTTGCTGCTGGAAGAGGTGTTAGTGGGGCCAGCAGGGGGTGCTCACCCTGTGGTCCATGTGGGTCCTAATGCCCCAGTATAGTGATGGGGACACTATACTGTAAACAGGCGCCGTCCTTCGGATGAGACGTAAAACCGAGGTCCTGACTCTCTGTGGTCATTAAAAATCCCAGGGCGCTTCTCGAAAAGAGTAGGGGTGTAACCCCGGTGTCCTGGCCAAATTTCCAATTGGCCCTTACCAATCATGGCCTCCTAATAATCCCCTTCTATGAATTGGCTACATTACTCTGCTCTCCTCCCCACTGATAGCTGGTGTGTGGTGAGCGTTCTGGCGCACTATGGCTGCCGTCGCATCATCCAGGTGGATGCTGCACATTGGTGGTGGTGGAGGGGAGTCCCCATTACCTGTAAAGCGCTTTGAGTGGAGTGTCCAGAAAAGCGCTATATAAGTGTAAGCAATTATTATTATTATTATCTATGGGAGTAAAAATTTTAAGTCCAAGTGAACTCTGAAGCTCCTTTTGAGTTTTAATGTCTGATGTTAAAACCTCTTTCCAGAATCTCAGAAATACTGTATATTGAAGCCATAGTGTAAAACATGGCTGCCTAAAAATGGCCAGTTCAGTTCCTTCTGGGTACATTATCTTTTTTGACTTTCCGCAGTCATTATTCCTACAGTCATATAATTCTGAATATGTTTTTAACCAATTTGTTCAGTGGTTGTTTTAAACCGCCATATGAAATAGTAGACCCAGTCACCAGCAACTGAGGCAAGGAATTATCCTTTCAAGGAATGGTGGCTGTTAATTTATGGTAGCGCAGATAACAAATAACAAATATGTATTGAAGATGAATAAGAGTATTTTAGGAACAACTAAAAGTTTATTCCATGCTGAAAAGAGAGGAAAGGAAACACAACGTTTCGGCTGTGGAACCTTCTTCGGGTGTGAGAAAGATAGGGCAGTTCGCGAAGATAGCTTGGGAAAACAAGCGGAACAGGGGAGAGGCAGAGTGGCCAATCAAGTGGTGCGAGGTTGAGAGAGGTTAGGAGCGATGTGAAATGAAACCTACAAATGAATAGAGAGAATTAGAAGAAAACAAGTCTGTCGTTGAGAGGAGGGGGAAGGTGTGAACCAAGTTTCAGGATAATTTTAGTTGCTGATGTCTTTCTGCTATAGGAGTTAAGAAACCCTACTTTGAGAACGATCATGGCCGTCAGAGGTGAAATGAGAAACTATGGACTTGGAGAAATCTTTCATCTTCACAGCCCTAACATGTTCTCTGAAGTGGTCTCCGAGTCTCCTTCCTGTTTCCCCAGTGTAGATGGCTGGGCAGTTACAGCAAGAGATACAGTGAATAGGGTTGATGGAGGTACAAGATGTCATCGGAGCATTTTAGTGTTTTCCTGGGTAATAATTGCTTATTAATAATATTAGTTTGCTTACAAAAATACCGGAATTCAGCTTGGATGTTGAAAATTGATAAAGTGGAAATTTATTTTCTCCAATTTGTATTACTAGTAATGAACTTTAAAATTGGATCACATTAGTTATACTATGCTTGTCTTTCTTTAGATAATGTATGATGGACAAGTGTTGTTTACCAGATGATGTATTTACTACAGCACATTCATTGCAGGGTGTAAAAATAGACGTGATATTTTCTGGCACCTGGTCCAAGTGGTCTCACTGCTTTTCTTATCAAAACATAGCTCTCTTTATCAACTTTCAATACAGTACTCTTTTTTCAAAGTTTACTTGAATTCATTGTTGACTTATCTGCTTTGAGACAAAAAGTCTTAGTCTACAATGCTGCAGATTTTGAAAGTTTTGCTTTCAGAATTTGAATGTATCATTCAAGCACTACAAAATGGCCTGTTGCAGAATGGATGAATCGGTCAGTCTGTTCCAGCTGGTGAGCAGGATAAGTTCTTTTTTCTGACGTCTGTGCCTTATCAGTTGTTCAGTTGGTCTGCAATACTACATTGCATCACAGAAAATCAACAACTGTTTGGCTTCCGTCTGTAAGTGAATTCCAGTCCATCAGCTTATGGTGAACTTGAATCATAAGCTAGTTAGACTAAGAAGATTTAAAGTAGGATCATGTTTTTTTCTTTCCCCTAATGGGTGAGGATAATCAAATAGGAATGGATTTCTTGGGGCTGTCCATTCTCCAAGATAAACCAACATATAACATACTGAGCAATCATGTTGTTTTTGATGTGCCAAATAAGATTTTTCCATCTAGATATAAATACAACAGGATTGTTTTATGGAAGGACCTGTTTCCAATGCCCTATTGTTCCAAATATATTGTTAATGCCAACTTTGGTGTCCTTGAGGTTTTAAACAGTATTGTAAATCAAATTCTAGTATTGTGGAGAAAGAAATCTCATGTGCCATCTAAGTGTCTAGATTTTTTTGTTGGTGCTGTGTATTACATACAGTAGATTGAATACAAAATAGTGTTTTGTATTTGTTTATTTTTAACATTTAATAGATGATGGAAAACCCTTTCTTGCCACCCTCATTTAATTCCTGTCTCTTCATGGCAGGGGTTGGAATGTGACATTTTGTCCTCAATAAGGAAAAAAACAATATAAGCCAATATAGCAAACAACAGGACCTCACAGACATTTTATATCTCTGTAGTTCTTTTGATATACAGTATCAGCATGTTAAAAATCCCAATTTTTCTTCACACTGCTACATTTATACATTCTTGGACTTGTTGACCTTGAAGAAAGGCTTGGGAAATATTTGGCAGAGGTATATAATTTTTTTTTAAAAACAAACTTGGTTTTGTCTCATTGTCTCCTCACCCCATCACTTGCTGTGATTTTAGCTATTTTGTCTTACTCCCTGCTGTCACCACAGGGTGAATTCAGCACCCTGATGAGGTTTCAGAGAGTTATGCCTGATGCAGATGGGCCAGAAAGAAGTAAATACTTGGAGGCAACAGAAACTTTGCTGCCGAATAGTAATGGGTAAAGAGGATTAGTCTGTGCTTCCCTGTGCGCTGTGCAGGAGCAGAGCTGCTCAGATGTGTGCCCTCTTAATCGGACACTAATGGCCTCAGGCTGAGCTGTGCTATCTCCTGGCACAGCAACACATGGTGATTTATGCTCTCAAGGTCACCAAAGCAGCCTGCATTTGCTACATTTTTAAACCATAATTTGATAACTTTGTTGTTTCTGAACTGGGTTCTCTTGGCCCGCAAAGACCTCCGATGCTCCTTAAAAGACCATAAAATGACACCTTGGAAGTTTATGCGACTTCTCTATGAACATTTGCTACACGAGTTTATCTCTGACCCCCATATGTAGAATATATTTCAAGAACATGCTGGTAGCTTGGCGTTTTTACATCTTAGTGTTTCCATAAGACAGTAGTTGGTGCTACTAAGTTCTGTTTGCAAATCATTTCCTACTGTGCTAAATGCAGGGCCTACAGAAACCAGTCACTTTGTTCTTCAGATTCAAACGTTTACACTTCATTAATCAAGTTCTTCTGAATTCAGATTTCTGGACTGCTGTTATGCCATAGATAGTATTTCTGCCAACCTGTAATAAAGCTTAAACTACACTGTAATTCTTTAGTATGTTCTGTGGCTTTAGCAAACTCAAAACAAATGCTCAAAAAAGTGGGCAGTGCCGAAGATGAACATTTGTTAGTAAACATTTATAACGCCATTAATAACGTTAATGCTGTAGATAGCTTAATGGATATAATATAATGGATAGTAATGTGTACCGTAAAGCAAATGCTAAAATAAAGTAATACCATTGTAACCATCATATGATTTTTTTAAACATGCAATTGACCTGTGAGATATTTATCAGTAACTATATAATTAACTAAGTAAAAATCCCATGTTTGTCTACTCAGTTTTTATCATATACATCTCTGTTCTCTCAATGTATTTTAATATGTTTTTGTATCTTGGGATAGAATTTCACTTTAAGGTTACAGTTTCCAGATATTAATGTAGCACGTACAATATGCCACTCCTCACTTCGGCCTGTTATTTAATTTGACGTTTTAATAACAAGCTCTGGTAGACATTCCACCATTGAGTCCTGGTTTACTGCTTTTAAACGCCAGCCTTAGTAATGCCTGTGATACGCAAATTCCTCTGCAGGGCTGGCTTATCAGTGAGTTTGTACAGTTTCATTCACCGATTCACACAAGCTTTGACACGCAGACAGATGAAGTTTGAATTGCCAGTTCTCCGTGTACTGAGAGAAACATTAAATGGACCAAGACTGCTGCTGAAATTAGCAAACTGAAATATCCCTTAAAAGGCTGTAAAGAACTTGGGTGGTGTGACGTTGTACGGCTTCTCGAGATTGTTATCACAACTGCTTTTCCTGTTTATACAGCCTTTATCCTCGGCGCAGGGTGAGTGACTCCCTCCGATTGGCTGGAGGGAGACTCTGCTTATAAATGAAGCCCAGTCACGCTCAGCTGGACTCGGGAGAAAGGCCCAGGGGCCTGGAAGGATGTGGAGCAGGGAGAACGAGACCAGGGATCAAGCTAATGAAAAGTGTTTCATTGTAGGAGTAAAATAACAGGAAGGTGTGGTTTGCTCCGATAATAGCATACTATTCATGGCTACACATAAAAGCTTCCGTTAATCATGAGTAAAAGTTGTGTCAGAACCATAGAATGTTTCTGTTTTTTAGAAATGTAATTTTTTATTGTAACTAAAGTTAGAGCAATGGGGGCCCTGTCCACCACTAGTTTATGATTAACATTTAATACTTGGCTTTGCCAAATCCTTTTTTTCTTCAAAAATGTCTTGTCCAACTTCAAAAAATTGATCTTAAACTATTGTTAAGTTGGTTAATAGTTTTCAACCTCTTGCGTTGCTGTCAGGAAAGTTGTTAACATCACAGATTTCTTATTCCACTGAAAAATACGCTGGGTTTCCTTCTTTGTCATAATGGATTAATGTTGATCTCAAAAGACACATTTTTTAAATGGTAAAAGATAATGTCAACATATCAAATTTGGCCCTAAAAAGGAAATAAAGGAAAGAAAGTAAATGGCAAGCATTATCAAAAGCCTGGGATGTAGGGAGTGATTTTTAATTTTTTTTAAATTCCTCATTTCCACATTGTTGATTGATGGAAGTGCTTTTAGAACAAGCTCTGTCTTCTGCGTTTCCTTAGAAGGGCAAGTCTAAGCAAAACGGAACATCAGGTCATTTTTTGCGAGGTTATAGTCAGTGATTCATAAGTAGTGTCATTTGTTCTTTACTAGTACTTGAAACCCTGTGTTGGATTAATCACTGCATGAGGTCATTACTATGCACATGCAGAGCTACAGTACAGTACTATACTGTAAGTGCTGGAATTACACCAACAGGGCCACAGAGGGGATCTGAGAGTCATAAGCAAGTGTCTCGTGGTTGGAACTGTAGAAACCCTGAAAATACAGTGATTGAGGGGGCATTTCTAAATTCAAAATTCAAAAATTCAAAATCTAAATTCAGACTAAAGGCAAAACAGAGGATGTGTTTATTACTGTTGATTCTGGAGATGCTGCTTGTCAAGAGGTTTGAATAGAGAAAAAAATAGAGATTAAAATAAAATAGAGATCCATTTGTATGATGCCACATGGAAGTAGAAGTTTTTGGGTGCATGAGATCCCTTCTTTGGCTATGAGTTTGATAATGTGCTATATGAGCAAGAGCCACCTAATGGAATTGAAATGAGGATAGCTTACCTCCTGGTGACAAATTTATATAGAACTTTTCATCTTATAGGATGTTTATTCAACTCAATTCACCAGTTCTGTTTGCTATTGCCTTTTCCTGTTGTTGTGTACAGGATACTTAGGTCTAAGGATCGCCTTTCAGCTTTTTTCTTTTTCGGAACAGTGTACCATATAAAAATGTACACCTATAACAAAGTGTAACGTATAAAAATTGACACTTGAAGACGGCTCCACGGCCGAAACGTTGTGTTTTTTCTCTCTTCTTTTTTTCAGCATGGAATAAACCTATTACTTGTTCCTTTGCAGCCTACGCATGCTGACGCAGCTACCCACCTGAACATATAAAAATGTACATTTATGATACACATTTTTACATAATGTAAAATTAATTCATACATAATATAATTTTTTTCTTCTCCATATGCATATACTGCATTTGTTTTTGACAACAGATTTGAGGAATTAAAAAAACATGCATCACTCCTTTCTCTGCATGAGAAACATCCTCTGCATGTCCACTTTGTGGCTGTACCATGCTTTTCCCCTGCTGCAAAGAATAAAATAAATCACCACATGCTCTGTTTGCAGGTGTGAAATCTCTGAGACAGTCACCCTTGCAGGTTTGTAGAGTATTACCGACCTCTGACCTGATTTGATGTGATTTTCAATAACGACCCCTGCCTCTGAATATGGTGTGCTTTTACTGAGCTTGACAGCTTTTCTCCCCTTGGCTGTGATTGAGCAATCGACATATTAATGCAAGTGGTGGACAAACGTTGATGCAGTGGGCAGCCTGCCCAGTCAAAAGCAGCCACCATCTCTGCACATTTTAAGCTGTGCTGTCCTGTATTTCGTGAATCTATAGTACTCTACCTATGGCGGTCATATAGTTAAAATATAGTTACTTCAGAGATGGGGTCAGGATAGGCAGATGGAGATGTAATGAGCGGGAGAGCTGTTTGGCCTACATATGCGTTTCTTTATGTAGATACTTGTACTATACTGTATGTGCAAAAACACAACATTATCTTTGTATTTGTTTTCTCCTAGTCTTATTTCCTGTCTGTCTGCCTCAGCTGATCCCAGTGACTTCCAGGGTACTGTTTTTACTCAAAGACCTGAAAGAGTGAGAGTCCGGCCTGACCTCCCCTGCATTGCCTTTCTGGTTCTTTCACTCCTTCAGCTCAGACCGTGAAGATTAATGTCTCTGCATATATCACAGGCTGTCTCTTCGGAGATGCCTGTTGTCCTACTGAACTTTTTATAAACAGGAAAAAAATGCAGTCCATGCTACTGCTACTCCAAATGAAAAAAAAAACAAAACAAAACATCTGTTCCAACTCAGCTTCAAGCTACCACTTTGGGATACTCAAAAATGGTAACAACATTTTAAATACTTTAAAGTAGATATGTTTTTGTTCTTCATTTTTCTATATGGTAAATCTTAAAGTAATGTAATGCTTTCTAAAAGCAAATGGTTAGTTCTTTTGTGTTTTAAGAGGATGACAGGGAGAGGTCATGACACCAGTATTAAAAATAGAAAACATCTGGATATTTTGTTTTTGACTTTAAGGCTCTAATACAGTTAGAGTCCCTTTGCCAGTCACTGCATTCTTTATTGCTTGCAGTGATTTGTGGGGAAAAGTAGCTGATGAACTACGGGGCAGTATTTAAAGAATAAAAAAAAACAGTTCCAGTAAAAATATATTTTATAAAGAGAAAGGCATTTTAAAAAGGTTTAAGTAGCAGATATGACTTCCCTTTTTAGAAAGACAACCTGGGTTTAGGTTATGTTTATGGTTTCATTGCATACTCTAGACCAAAACATTGCAATGTAAACTTTTGCACCATCCTCTGATTCATTCATATTTAGACTGGTCTCTGTGCAGTGTTCTTAACAAAACAGGGGCATGCCAGGGGCATGCCAAAAAACTTGAATATTTAACATAAAGCCTAGGTTCAATCTCTCTTGGTAGTATTCTAGTGTTATTTTCTGTGATTCTGGTAATTGTTGCTGACTTTGTGTGCAAAATATTTATTTGATAGAAACTCATTTATTGTCTGGTGGGACTGTGTAAAAACATGCTAACTGGTTCCTGCCCACATGGCTTGTTATTTAGTGAGCTATGTAAGCTTCCACTGTTCTTTAATGTTGTTCTGTAGAGTACAGAGGAGTAAGTGCCCACCTGTGGCAGTTTAGGAACAGAACATATGATTTTGCTGTGTCTTGCTGTTGGAAATGTTTACCGCAACTGAGGTGTCAGCTAAGAGCTTCTGAAACAGTTTCCTTCCCGTTTCCTCCATGTCACTGATGAGCCAATTGCAGCAGAGAGCTCTAAGAAGCAGACTTGTGAAAGAGACAGGCCCATTTCCCCAACTACTGCTGAGTTCCCCTGTGTGAGCAGGGTCTCTGGGTTTTCTAGGTGGAGCTGCATATTGTCACCATCTTAAGTGCCTGTCCATTTAGATCTCTTAAAAAACGTCTGGCATCAAACTTTCAAAGGGAAAAGTCAAGGCCCTCACTGTTTCATTCTGCCTGTTATCATGCCCAGGTGCTATATTTCTCCTCGTTTCACAGCAATGCACTGGGCATCTGGGGCATCTGCTGAAAACCATGAGAATCAGATAAACTGCATTGTCCCTGAGAGAACATGTGCTAACATTTCCATATTTTTATCCAGCTGTGCACACTTAGGGTGTCTCTCACAGTATGCAACCACCTTATACAGTACTTAATGTGTGCAAACCTGAGCTGTTCTTATAACATTCCTAAATATAGAGGATGCCTTTGTGTTTATTACATTTTGGTCCTTTTTGGATCTCAGAAAGTATTTTTTTTTTTTACTTCTGTAGCACAGCATGTTCTTTTATTGTATTGTAAAAGCAAACTGTATGAAGATTCAAAGAAAAATAAGAAACCCACAAGATTCCAAGAATCTACATTAATAAGCCTCATACTGTTTTTGGCTCAAATTGCAGGCAGTTTTCTCACAGGCATTTTGTCATAACCTTAAAATATGACATATTAGCAAACAGCTTGTAAACTCCCTGGTGGGCTCCGTTACCCTCCCCTGGAGTCGTGGAGAGATTAACCAGCACTGGGAAGGCTGGAATTCAGCAAGAGTCCCTGTTCATGGAGATAAGAATTCTGCTGCTCTCTTAACTGTCATCTGCTTTACCTTCCAAAGTAAAAGAAACAGACCCCGGTATAATCCTCTGTATAATCCTTTTTCAGGAATGCCTGATGATTGTTTCACACTGTACCAGGAGGCTCATTGTTGCTTTACCGCACACAGTATTGTTTAGAGTTAAATATTCTCATGAATCTGTCCACAGCAGCAGGTAGATGATCCTGACCCTTGTGTTAATGCCTGGACTTTGGGACATTGGGCTGAAGGTGTTGGTGCAGGGTACATCTGGATCAGACTGTATATTCATCCAATACAGAGTCCCGAGGGAGCTGGAGTCTATCCCAGCGAGCAAAAGGCGGAAGGCAGGATTGGCCCTGGAAGGGATGCCAGTCCGTTGCAGGGCACAGACGCAGACATGCACCCACTCACACTAGGGCCAGTTTTTCCAGAAGCAAATGAAGCTACCAGTTAAATCTAGAACCGTGGAGGAAACTGAAGCCCCAGGCAGAAAGCCACATGAACACGGGGGAAACAGAATTGAACCCGGGGCCCTAGCACTGCCTGGCAGCAGTGCCAACCACCATCCCAGCATGCCACCCTGGATCAGGATACAGCATCTTATTGTTGCTGACTCCCCAAGATTGTGAATCACATATCAAAAAGGCAACTAAACAGTACGTTTTATTGAACACGTGCAGCATGTTTAGGATCATTATTACCCTCTTCTTGCAATGCCTGTTGTCCAGAACCTCTTTAATTGCATATGGCAGCGTACTTTGATCCAGCGCCACTTTTTCAAGTTTCGGATGCATGCATTGAAGAACAACTCGCCATTCTCTTGAGGCCATGTTCTCAAAAGTGAAATGTGCAGTATTGTAACTTTTAAATATATTGATATAATTTAGCACATGTAGGTCATTAAAAATAGCAGCCAGCTCAGCAGCCAAGGGAGCCTCGTGCTTCGTGTCTTTCTGCTGTGGCCCACTTTAGATTCTTTTTGAAGCTGTTGGAGTGAGGCATTCGAAGCAAGACAATGTGTGGGTGTCCAGACGTATGACAAATATGTTGAGTGTGACTGACATACTAGCTTATTTCAACACCTGCAAAGAGGTAAGTCTGTGAGGTAGGGGGATCTGTTTTGTGGTCCTTGTGTGTATGAGCTTTCATTTAGAAAACTGAAGTGTGTAGATGAGTCAGCTCATTCAGTTGCTTCCTCTGCGATTTTCCAGTTCACTCTGATTGGCTAGTAGAATTTGTGCTGTATCTCCAATATATTCTGTATCCGAGGGTCAGTTGTCAGTAGAAAGAGCCTCATCCTACAAAAGGTTTTCAGGATACACAAGAGAATGGCGAAAGGTTGAGTGCTTGAGTACATTATTTTATTTAGCCAGTATATCAGAAGAAGCTTATTTCCATAACTGTGTTGACTGTATATGCTAGTGAGGGTGTTGCTGATTAATACCATCTACCTGCTTTATAAGAATAATAGGCATCAGCGTCCACAGAGTAGCCAGTCTCATTAGCACAACAGAACCTTTGCCCTGGTTACAGTGAGTGCAAGCTGTAAGGAAGCAGTGCCCTCTAATGGCAGTCTTGACACATTAATGTTTCTTGGAATGAAACAAGCATACAATATTGTGTTTGTGTGTAATTCAAAATGAACTGTATTGGAAATATGTAGAGAGATGTCATGCATTGTGCTCAAGGGCTGTGTGCTGTATATCATTTTGAATCTTTGTACAAATACAGAACACTGCTGATTTAGTGCCGAGCATGGAGTAGATGAACTTAATTGTTTTCCTTTTTCTAGAATCCTGCCCACTAATGGCTTGAGAGGGGTGAGATGGTATGGAGAGACTGTGAAGTTGGTATAGACTTCCTTTATCTGTATGATATGAAATAAGATTAAATGTCAGTTTTCTTGAAACATGAAGACATCCATATCACATGACTAGAGTTCATATCAGCTATGTATATATTAAAATTGGGTTACATTGCTTAGGTGTATTGATAAAATCAGAGTAGGTACAGTACCTTAAGCCTATTAACTTTTTAAGATAAGACATTATTGATTCGGAAGGTAAATTGAGGCATTAACCATATTAGACAAAACTTCTTTTAGACCCAAAAAGAGCCAGGAATAAACGGTTCAAGAAACTAAAATGCCTTTTGTATTTGCTTATTTGCTCAGATTAATGGCTTTTGATTTGCAGCTGTAACCATTTAAAAAACCTTTATATTTAATTATATGCTGTTTTAAGTTTTAATGTTTTAAGTCTGGATCCATGGTATCTAAACACATACAGAAACAAAAAGCAAATCCTGTCTCTTTAAAATTAAGATTGAAGTGTGATAATAATTAACTTCCTCTTTAATGAATACCTGTGGGAGGTGCAAAGCCAGGACTCCTGTTGGTTTTCTTTTTATCCACAAGGGTACAGCTTTGTGACAACAGGTAGTGTGTACCCTCCTGGTCTGCCCTTTGCCAGCACAAAACATTTACCTCGCCTGCTGGTGCTCTCTGTGCTG
Source organism: Lepisosteus platostomus (assembly GCF_059453375.1). Lineage (NCBI taxonomy): Eukaryota > Metazoa > Chordata > Actinopteri > Semionotiformes > Lepisosteidae > Lepisosteus > Lepisosteus platostomus. Next base: position 31,791,213 of record NC_142624.1, on the reverse strand, counting down.
TCATCGGAGAAGGAAGTTTAAGAGTGGCTTTGCTGTGTCTTCCTACGCTGTGAGTGTTTGTTTTAAGTGAGGTAAAAGGAAGTCTGGTTGTACAGCCAAGGTGATTTGTGTTTGTGCTTCAGAACCAGTCCTCTTTGTAAATAGCCGCTCGTACGCAGAGTTTGCTCGTACGCAGAGTTTGCAGCTGTGAGAGGCGTCATGTTTTGCCGTTTTTAAAGTAGGATATTTTTAAATGGTGTCCAGCGCTGCAGGAATGGCAGAAGACTTGCTATCGGTGAATGCCCAGCTGCAGGTGAGGAAGTGGTTTTCTGTTCAGAGCTATAATTTTACAAGTGGTTATCTAGGTAAAAGGGCTATGGGGGAGATCGATTTAGAAAAATGTACACATCTGTGTTTTTTCCAGAGGTTCTGTAATTACCGTTTGAGTGGGCAAATAAAATTGTAAACTAAGAACATACAGTTATATGCAAAAGTTTGGGAAAGTGAAAAGAAGTTAACACAACCTCTGCAGTGAACAAACTTAAACTTAACATATTTTTTCAAATGTTAATGCACAGTTACTATTTATTTGCTTAATTTAACAGATTGAAAAAAATAAAACAGTAAATGTGGCATTGCAAAAGTTGATGTGAGTCCAGTTGATCCACTAGTGTTATTTTTTTGTAAGGTTTCAGAACTTAATTGACTGGTTAGGCCTTAATCTAAGTCAGGTGATAACAATTCCAGAGCTTAAAAAATTCTCTGACTCTTAGAACCTCCCAGGGTGTTGTGCTTACACTTAACAACCATGGGCTCCTCTGAGCAGCTGACTGAGGATCAGAAAATAAAGATAATTGACTCTTACAAAGCAGGGAAAGGCAATAAAAATATATCTAAACGATTCAAACTTTCAGTTTCCACTGTCCAAAATGTCATATAGAAATGGAAGTTAAGGGGAACTGTTAAAGTCAAGACAAGATCTGGAAGACGGAGGAAAATCTCTGATAGAACTGCTTGTAGACTGGTCAGGAATGCACAGCAAAACCCCCATATCACTGCAAAGGACCTGCAGGAAGGTTTAGCTGGAATGGGAGTACTAGTGCACTGGTCCACTGTGCAGCGTTGCTTGCACAAACATGATCTGCATGGAAGAGTCATCAGAAGGAAACCTTACCTGCGATCTCATCACAAACGTCAATGTCTGAACTATGCAACACAACACTTGGAGGCGTTTTGGAACCAAGTGCTGTGGTCTGATAAAGTAAAAATTTAACTCTTTGGCTACAATCACCAAAAGTACGTTTGGATAAAGAAAGGAGAAGCATCTGAAGAAAAGAACACCTTGCCAATTGTTAAGCATGGGGGTGAATCTATTATGCTTTGGGGTTGTGTGGCAGCCAGCGACACAGGAAATATTGTGCGGGTAGAGGGAAGAGTGGATTCTACTAAGTATCAACAAATCCTGGAAGCTAATGTCCCACATTCAGTGATGACACTGAAGCTGAAAAGAGGTTGGATATTACAAGGAGACAATGATCCAAAGCATACCTCAAAATCAGCCATGAACTACTTCAAGAAACAAAAGATTAAGGTTTTGGAATGGCCTTCACAGTCCCCAGACTTGAATATTATTGAAAAGCTGTGGGTAGATCTCAAACATGCAGTGCATGCAAGATGACCTAAGAATATTTCTGAACTAGAAGCATTCTGCAAAGAAGAGTGGGGGAAAAATTCCTAAAGCAAGAATAGAAAGACAGTTAGCTGGCTACAAGAAACGTTTGGAGGCTGTGATTGCTGCCAAAGTGGGTGTTCCTAAGTACGGACTGATAGGGTGCCCAAACGTTTGCACATGCCACCTTTACTGTGTTATTTTTTTCAACCTGTTCAGCAAATAAATAGTAACTGTGCATTAAAATTAGAAGACATACATCAAGTTTTAGTTTGTTCGCTGCAGAGGTTGTGTTCATGTCTTATCACATAGAAAATCAACAAAACATGTAATTTGGCCAGGGATGCCCAAACTTTTGCATATAACTATAGGTGTTAAAACGTTTCCATACTTATGGTTAGGATCGTGATGATTGTATCAGCTGCAGCAAATTGCCTGTAGCATACTGTGTTAAGATTTCCTTACAGTAAGCAATATGAGTAGTGTATTGCTTATCAGTAAATCAGATTTCCACATTTTTATTTATGTAGCTTGTATTTTGCAGTTTTATCATGAATTGCTTTTATATGCGTGTTAAACACAGTGTTTCTGCAAATTTGTCCCTTCCTATTATAATAAATATAGATAAATAAAGCAACCTGTATTTGCTTTTCTACCTACTGATGTGACAAATATTTTTCTTGAATGATTGACATGTCTACCTGCAGGACAGAACCTGTTAAGGGCTTCTACACTGTTGACATTTTCAGTCTTTATTGGTGCACCCATTCTAAGTAACCAGGAAAGATCATCCTGATATTATATTTTTACGTTTCTTGGAAATAGATAATAAAATTAACTTAGTTTTGCATTAGTCCTAGACCCTAATTTACACCATAAGACAATTATACCACTATGGTGAAAATCAAATCATCTACCCTCTACAGCATGTGATCATCCGTGTCAGTCACTGCTTAATACACAAGGCCAGGCTGCCAGTTACTTTTTTGTTGGTAATTTTTCTGCAACATTTTGTGCTGCTAATTGCCTGTATTTGATTTGGAGGGTTTGGGAAGGTTTTACTGCTTGCAAACTTGGTGAGTCTTCTTAGATCTTGGTGTAATCACATAAGTGCTCCCTCTACTTTGAATCTGTTACTTTATTGTGATGGAGCACTGCATTTGTGTGTTAAGTGTGTGTGTGCAGTGGTGTCATTACAGAAAGAGTGACCCTTCTTCCTGAACGGCATACTGTAATTCTTGCCATTTTGCAACAGGTCATTGTTTTTGTTTCCTTAAGTGTAAATTTAAGCCTTGAGAACTGAAGTTCTTTTTAAGGAAAATGCCATTGAAATGCTGAAGCTGTGAGTAAGTTGTTCCTTCCTGGTTGTGATGCCTCCTGTGTAAACTGTGCTGCTGCATGTTGTTATGGAGGGAGTCCAGGGTGGAGCAGCAGACAGAGGCTAGGGGCATGGTATTTTTATATCCCTGGAGGCGCACCTGATCCTAGCTGGGCTTTGGGCCTAAAGTAGCTTGCTGAGCTCTGCTTGCTCTGCAGCACTCCCATATCCTGTGAGACAAACACGCAATTAGCAGCACAAATTGTTGCAGGCCTCATCAGAAAAGACTTGGTATTTTTAGTCAAATCTCCTGTGTGTGATGTAATAGATTAAAGCTGCTATGCATAGAGATAGGGCAGGGTAGGGTTAAACGTGGCACTGGAATATCTTGTTACCATATGAAGTCAAGTTTGAAGTAATACAATATTAGAAATATATGCTACCTAAAGCTTTAGGGCAAGTCACACCTTAACTTCAGTGCTGTTAAATCTATGCTAGTCAGCTTGTCTTATAACATTTTATTAATTAATTATTACCTGTTGATAAAGATTTTACATTAAATAGCTGGAAATAATCCTGGAAATACACCTCGTGCCTCAGTTGCTACTGTACTGAAGAAAAGCATTATTAAGGATTAAAGAAAAACTGCTGAGTCTGCAAAACTTGGTGCTGGCTTTGAGAACAGCTGAGTTAGCATGGTGCATAAACGCACATCTCTGAGGTGTTTGAGGGCCGATGTGAACATCTTTCAAAACTCTCAAATCTATCGTAGTGCAAAAGGATGTGCTTGCAGATTTCATTATCGGGCCTGAGGGGTTTTGTGCCTGATTTTGTGAGTGCTGGAAGTGGAATCAAGAAAACTGAACTGCTTCCTGGGAGAGACTTCTGTTTTTATTTGCTTGCTTTATTTATACACCTTATATACTGTATGCAGTAAGTGGACTGGAGAAGATTCTTGCTTCTGATGCTAGACTATTACTGGGTCCTCTGTTAAGTATGTGATGGAATACAGATTGAGTCCAGAGTCAGCCCATTGCAGATTCAACCTCTTGGATTGGTAAACTAATGTTTAGCTGTTATACATCTTGTATTTCAACCATGCTGTGCTAGAAGAATAATATGAAGCATAAGTCAGGGGTGATAAGAACTTTACTCACCGGGTGCATACTAGGTGGGGAGTCTCTATTATTAAGTGAAGGGAACTCCTGCAGCTGTACTTTTTCAGGAAGTTGAAAATGCCTCTTCCCCTGATGCATGATTGAATTACAATACATTTGTTCAGATAATTTACCAAACAGTGCTTATTTGTCATTTGACTGAGGCTCTGGTAAATTCATAGATACAATGCTCGGCAGGGCCTCATGCTGATGTGCTATACTGACACTTTTCAGAACTCCAAATGTCTTCTTACAATACAGTAAGGTGTATGTAAGCATTACAAAATGTAACAGAATAGAAGGTGTTAAAAATGAAGATCCAAAATTCCAAAATCCCAAACTCCACTGAGTTCTGAATCTCCAGTGCTGACTTGCGCCTTTATTTGATCTACTTGTTCTGCATTTAGTCACAGGTTTAAACAGATCCTTACTCCAAGTGTATTCATATAATTTCAACAAACTGAACTTTAAACAGGCTTTCTTCAACTGCTGTAAATAGGTTATCGGTTCATGAAGAAGAGAGATGGGAAGAAACGCCAGTTTATCAGACACTTCCACAGTGAGATTTGTTTTCTTCGGCATTTAATTGATAAATTCAGGTAACACACTTGAATGAGGCATGCATGGAAACTCAGATATCGGTCAAGGGATTTATACCAGTTACACATCTCAATCCGTGTTTTAAGAGCTGAAAACAAATTTAAACACAATTTTATATACAATTTAAATCAGGTAACCCGTGATTGAGAACATGGCTGTAACGATAACAAGAAGAAGGTCCCCAAGGGTCTGGGTTGGCAACTACTGTTCTACAAAACACCATCCTGTGGCACATATATTTTTCAACAACTTTGTTGTGGCCTTGAGACTGAGTAAATTGGGTCTGGTCAGAAATGCTGATAAATTCCAGTATGTATTGAAAGCTTCTTTAAAGAGCTGCTGTGTGTCTTCATATTTATGAAATTTAGCAGTTGGGTCAAGCAGGACTAAATAGTGCAGGAAACGTTAGGTTATGCCTTAACATGGATAGGATGTCTGCCTCTGTAGATTATCTTGTGGAGGTCGGCAATGGCCAGGAGTTTTCAATTAAAAATGCATTGACCAGGGTGACCTTTGGCAGCCTCTTTCCATGGAAGTCCGAGGAAATCAGCTGTGTTCTGGGACTTGTAAATTTGTATACATGCCAGTATGGTATTAAATGTTTTAATCCCATTGTTCATTTGTCGGGTTTTCTTTCCTCAAACAGTGGAAACAGTGGAACACCTTTTGTTCTTCCATTTAGCCTCACAAGGAAAGCGGGGAGCCAATTAAAGGTCCATACTTGAAATGCAGAATTATTCAGTATAGTGGAGCTGTAGTACTCTGAGTTATTGCTTAATAACAGAAAGTGATGTATCATCATATTTTTTTAAAAAGAAGCTGTATTGGCAAAATATGTAATACCAAAGACTAAAACAATGGATCTAGCATTATTTAAAAAAAATAAACTTGAAATGTTGCAAAATCTGGATTTAATCAGAAAATATATAGTACCATGCTAGGTTTGCAGTGTTGGCGAAACAAAAGCGAATCTGGTAAGTAAGAAGAACTGGAAATAAATGTTTGCAATGCTTGCAGTTGTAAAGAGTATGCTAAATGTTGATATGCAATGGGATTCCCTGTGGATCTACGGTGTATTGATTTCCAATTGTTCTCTGCCCTAGGCCGAGGCCAGGCTAGCTGCGAAGCGAGCAGCAAGAGCAGAGGCCCGGGAGATCAGAATGAAGGAGCTGGAGAGACAACAGAAAGAGGTACTGGAGACTGGTATTGACTTTATCCCCGTGCTTCTTCCAGGCTCACAAGTGTTCCTGTAAAGCATTTCCAGCTACAGATGACACGTTTCATGATTCCTTTGACCCGAGTAAATCTCTTATTGTAGTGAAGGCGGAAGATAATTATACAAAACAAGTTAATTACAAAGTAAAAAACAGCAATATTGTCCAATATTCAGTAATGATCCAGTAATGTTTGCATGCCCAGTTTCAATTTGAATATGTCACTTGGTATAGAAAACAAGAACAAATCAGAGACTGGGTGTATCGGTACTCTGTGAAGACTGAAATTTTTAAACACTTTGAGTGTGCTAAACAAGTCTGATTGCATTCCCAGATCATTAGTATTCTCTTTTATACATAAACCAAGGTTATAAATTGGACTGTTTTAAATAATGTTTCTGCAGTATCTCAAACAATGAATGCCTTTATGCCATGCTGGAGATATCAAAGGACAAAATGCCTGAAATATCTGCAATGTTTTTTTTAATCTATTATAATTACACCTGATAAGATGTTTTCATTTTTCATGACTAAATAAGGGTACATGACAAGTACACAGTCTGTTTAAGGTATTTAAGAGCTAGAGCTGCAACAGAACTTAGACCTCTGTTGAGGAAGTTGTTTTTTATCAGCAGATTTGACATGTTTCTTGAACCAAAACTTCAAAAAGCAATAGATCACGTTAGAGGCGCTATGGAATGGTAAACATGCTCCTTTTGTGTGATAGTTTTCTTTCTTAAAGACTGCCAAAAAGATAGAGGGGCTCTTATAATTTTGGAGTTAACACTCTCCTTGCAAAGATGCAACAGAATTAACTGCAGTAGTTTTACTATTTTGTGCTGCACTAGAAAAAGATGCAGGAGAGAGGAAGTCATAGATCGATACAGTTGTGAACGACAGAAGAGTGCTAAACGTCAATAATACATGGGCTGTTGCTGTAGAAGCCAGAACAGCAGAATCTTTCAGGTCTTATTGAGGAACTGTTTTCTTTATATGTAGACATTTCTGCCAGTCCTAGTGCACCAGAGAAGATTCAGAAATGCAAAATGTACCAATTTTCATTCTTCGTCACTTCTACTTACTCAGACCTTTTCTAACTTTCCCTGCATTGAAAACTGTTAGTGAGAAACTGACGTGTTGAAGGAATAATAAGTATAGCTTATATTCCTTTTCGATTATAGTCAATTGTAACTGACCCATAAACATGTTGTTGTTTAAACCCACTTTAGAAATCTGTGAGACATATTTTATGTCCTTTTTTTATAGAAATTAATTAGGAATTGGTTAAAAGGGAGCCGGTATACAAGTTATTAAAACTGAATACATTAAATTAATATATAAATTAATATATAATTATTATAATATTATTATACTATAAAATGCTTCTCCCCCGCCTATCTTTAGGAAAGCAGACTAAACAAAGACTAAATTGCTTCCAGTAGACTACAGAGAATCCAAATTGTAATCCTTTAAGAATAGAAAAATATTCATGAGGATATAGAAAGCAAAGGAAGACAGGTCAGTGAGCCAGTTGGTTCAATGACAGTAGAAGACAGAAGCCAATGTAAACATCCGTCATTGCGTTTGGTAAGCTTCTGCCAAAGCAACATCATACCTAGTATCTGATGAAAGACTGATGTAATCCCCTAATCCATGATAAATCCCCTCCCCCCCCCCCAAAGGAGCTGTTGGCTTTTTTCCTCAAGGATGCAGCAGGATTTATTTAATGGAAAAAGGCTGTTGGGCCGTCTTAATGTTGTCCTCTCAGTGGCGGCCTGAGAAACAGTCAGCACTGTCAGGGCTGAATTCTCTAATCTTACTATGTGGATAAAAGCCAAGATCAGACCTACGGGCAAGTAAATAAGCATTATAAAGAGCCGTAAAACAGGTCTTCAGATTCTGCAGAAAACAGGATACTAATTTTACACAGAAAAGTGTTACTTTATTTGATACTTATATAGTGAGCTGGTCTCTACTTTCTTATCTGACCTCAAGATACGCTAGCATCTCATCAGTATCTTCAAAATCCCTCCTCGCCAGGCATCAGAAAATCCAATCTGGTAAAATAAGGGAATAATCTTGTGTGCTCCATGTTTTTGTTTTTTCTTATAAAAAGATGGTAGTGATCTCCGCACCAAAGGCATGGATTTGGTCGTTTTTTTTCTGCTGCATTAAAACAGTGCAGAACGGGAGAGGAGGTCATGGATTCAGACGCCTGTAATAAGCAAAGGAGAGATAAATAGTTGCTGCAGTGAAAAAATGTATTTTCCATCCCTCGTTTTTTCTGCAGTTGCTTTTTTAGCACGCTGCAGTTTTGAACCTTTTTTGAAACTTTTGTAGTTGCCCTCGGAATGCTGAGACCAAAAGGCTGTGAATTTAGCTTTGTCACGCCTCGCTAAGAGCCAAGTAAGTGTCAACAAGAAATGCATGCGAGGTGTAAACCAGCTGGAAATGATACTGGGTATGCACAGTATTTATCTAACATTATGAGCAGATCAAAGTAAGGAATTTAGGTTTGCTCACTTTTCTCCTCATGTCTTTTCCATTAATATGAAAGACCTGCATACAGGTTACTATAAGTTAAGGACAGGAAATTGAATTAATAAAATGAAACAATTCATGTTAAGAAAAGATCAGATGTCTTGACATCTTCATATCGGAGTGCGGGGTATTGCATGTTTTCCAAAGGCTAATCTCTAGCAATGCAATACTGCAACACTTTTAAGGAACTCAACAGTGAACATCTTGGTAAGGGGCCTATACTAAGAGAGATTTGTTTAGCTTGTGTTTTAACCCACAAGAAGGATTGTTATAATTTATTTTTTACTATGCAAGAGCCAACTTGAGGAAGGAGAGTCCGTGGACTCAGCAGATTGCTCAGCGGTAGAAAAAACAGATTAATTGTGTTAAGAACTACTGAAGCCCTGTGCTAAATGTGCACTACAGATTACAGTGCATGTTATCAATTTTAGCTGAAGGTTCTGTGGTTTTAAACCTTCATCCAATTTCTAAACCAGATTATTGAGTGCCACTTCCTGTTGAACCTGCTTTATTCCTAGTCCTATGCTTTTCCAGCAAATTGAAAGCAGACTTAAACCAGTTACCTGCAGTATCTGTAAAGGAGTGACACTCCACAAAGCTGGTAACCCTAAATCTGGAAAGCAACCACAGAGCCATGAGTGCTGTGAAAGACAGGGGGAGACGAGGGGTAAACAGGCCATGATGAATGTCTCAGCATTTCACAGCTCTCTCTTCGCAGGCAGCGAGAATCTGTCTGGGCTTTATCCTCAAGCAGACATCAGTCACATGTGCCGCTAACCTCAATATGACAGAGCTAGTTAGTGTGAGCTGATGTGACGGCCTGAGAATGTCTGGCAGGTGGCTGCAGGAGACCTCGGAGGCTCTGGCCTCTCGGGGACCCCCTCACAGCAGGAGGGGGGGCTAGCCATCGCGAGTACCAACACAAGAGGGGGGGAATGACGTGACGGCAGTGTCCACTGACACTTTAATAGAAGGATCACTCCTTGTTCATGCCTGATGTTTCACACTGCCCTCTGTCAGGATATTGACTTATTCTCCTTCCAGCTGGATAAAACAGTGTCTGAGGAATCAAGTCTGAATTCCACCCAAAGACGCAGCTTTTCTGGTTCTGTTGGTTTAGGTTTTTAGATTTAATGTTGAAACCTCCATCTGAAGGTGTACTGCTGCAAATGTTTCTTGGAGAGGAGATACTAAGACTGGAGATTTTACTTGTTTACCTCATGCGAGACTGCATTGAGGTGAAATGTTTCAAGTTCTAGAGTACAAAAACATGATCATTAGTCATTTATTACGCACTGGTATTTTTAGTTCAGTGCTCACCATAGTATTATGTCTTAAACATAAATGCTTTCTGAGTGTAGGGAGTGCATTTGTGGTTAAAAAGTTCTTTTAATTTAATTTTAAAAATGTGTATGCCAGATGTTTTTTTATATAAAAATACTTAACCACTGAAGGGAACTGCTGTTATGAGTTTACTGTACAACCAGTGAGTGAAAGGGTTGTGTTGTGTGTTGTGTTGAGCTGTATTGTAAGGGCTTGTTTTTTTTAGATCGCAGCAGTTGCTAGGCCCACAGCTCCCCTAGTGGTCCAGCAGTTTACAACTGATACCTGCCAATCCATATTGATTTGTCTTCTGCTTCTTACAAAACCCAAGAAAAAGTTGTATCCCTTCATACAGCAGGGTATTTTACTGAAACAGTCCAGGTAAAGATATGTGTTCAAATGTGCCCCAGCCCCAGTGGATTCAGGTTTGAACCCACAACCTTGTTGAAACAGGGCTCATGTCTGTTTCTTCTGACTTCATGACTCTTCTGGGTTCTCAAATGTACAAACCTTCACATCAAGTGGTAGTACTTTAATATAACGTGTTTGTTACTTTTTGACCTATGTGGGACAAGTACTCAGAAATGTTCCTGAAACAGCACTTTGAGTCTGATTCACAACCACATACATCTCTCCATCAATACGTATGACACAAAGGGCCATACAACAGCCACAAACAGTGAGGTCATAGTCATTTTCTCTTAAGTGCTTTCACAAACCTTTAAAGGAGGGAGATCATATAATCTGATGTGATCAATTATTGAGCAGTAGTAAACTTTTCTAAATGTAGCCAGACTACCTGTTTATGGTCAGATACAATTCACTTAATGACCTTCTAGTTGGAGATTCTGAGGCTCCATTGTTTGTTCCCTGGTACCAAGGACAGAAGCAGTATTAATACTTAAAAAGAGCTAAAATTGTGTTACATCAAATTTTTTTTCATCAGTAACATAGTTACTGCCTGTAACCCTTAAATTATTATTAAATGCATATTATTAATAATAATTCCTTGCATTTGTGTTTCTTATTTTCATGACAATTTATCAAAATCCTAATGCCCTTTATGTAAAAGATGGATCCCTCTTTAGCCACCACAGTCTGCACCAGCAGTCCCACCGCACAGTTGATCAAGTGGCAGTGAGCAGGGCAGTTACATATTACAGTATAAACATTTTGTGGTACATATAGTGTGTGTTCTTTTCAGATTTGTTCAAAAATGAGAAGCACACAAATTTGGCCTGTGTTAATCAAGTTTGTAAGATTGAAGTAGTTTATACTACTGCTGTGTGTAAAAGCAATGGAGTAATGTTCTTTAAATCCTGAAAAAAACAAGTTCCAATTCCCTTTTAGTCTCCAAAGTTTCTGACACTGCTTTGTGCAAGGGAAGTCAGCTACATCACTCTTTCACACTGCTAAATGTCAGCATCATTTGTAATAAGGTGAGAGTGCATTCTGCTCTGAGAGCTGGCAGTGTCTGAGGCAGCTGAATGCAGTGGGGTGCTTTCACAAAGAGACTGTCAGAGAAAGAGGGGCGGCCTCCAAGTATTTAATAAAGAAATGAATATACTGTAAAGGAGGTAAGACTTTTATCCCAGTTACCATGTCAGACAGCAAAGAGTAGATGTGTAGATTCTGGGTCAGTTTGAAGCTCAGCAGATGAAGCGATAAATCAGGGATTAGCAGTTCTGGGGAAGCAGTCTGAGGCCGTGTTGAGAAATGAGGACACATAACATACTGACTCTCTAACTGAAAGTCAGGTACTAAAAAAAGTGTTCTTTTTGTTTGAACAAGAATGCTTGGTGAGTACTCTACAGGCCTAGTGCTATTTTAACTTGAAAGGAATACTTTATTTTTTTCCATTTTGTTTTCTATTTTTCCATTGTGTCCTATCATGTGTCTGCTGTATGGTACTCATCTGTGTTTGCTTTCCTTCCCTGCCATGCAAACAACACATCTTATCAGATAGGTTCTAAAACACATCAAGCTGGTTTCTAGAAAGTAAACAGAGAAAAGGAGGGAGTGTTGCATATGGCTCCTTTCCGTTCCATTTTTTAACGTTAAAGTACTGTGTATTTTCACATTACATTTCCATCTGATGGCAATGTAATGTATGCAGATGTCTTTTTTATAAAGTACGTTTTTATACTAATGTGGTGTTGTTAGATAGCAGCCTTAGCAAGTACAGAAACAGAGATTGAAGCACCTTGACAATAATACACAAGGAAGCAGGTTAGAACCTGCACAAGGAGAGTTCAGAGCCTGCTTTTGGAAGGATGGTGCGTCTACTACTGTAGACGTTAATAACACTGCCTTTGTGACATTGCTGTATGTGGCAAGGAGAAGACTCATCAAGAAAGATGCGGAGACAGTTTGACTATATTTTAGTGGACCCCTTTTTGGAATGGAGTGTGTGTCTGTTTGCTGAAGGATCAGGGGATGGCTAGCTCGTGTACAAATGGATTTTGCCTGAACATCACTGTCACAGTCCAGAGGAACGCCGACTGATTGATATGATTTGTTTCCTTTTTATTTTTGTAGCACCTTTGTGAATGCCATTACCAAGCAGGAATAAATACACCATATGTATTTTCTATCTAGAAAATGTCTACTGGATTCAGCTGACGCCAGAGTAGTGAGAAATGAACTCTGTTCTGCTTTTTGTGACCTCAAATTCAATTTGATGCTCTGTCTCAGTCTGGAGGTCCTTAGCAAAGTCTGCTCTGACTGCGATGGTCTAATTTATTGATTGGCTTAGCAGGCTGCTCCAGGTGACAATATATAGAGACCATTTTACTTTAAGCATCTGTAGAGAGTGGATTGAGTTACCAGCTCCAGGTTAATGTGGGAAACATTTAACAAGAAAGATTTTTTGGAATGAAGTACTGGGCAGCAGGCATGGGAACTGGCAAACCCTGATGACATTCACAATACTGCGTTTGGACACCAGCACAAGTAACCCTGAGGAATAATGAAAAGAATTCTAGTTACCCTAGTAACATGGTCACATGGTATATTTAAGATTTCTTTGGGACTGGCATTTTTTGTAATTCTGGTTCCAAAAAAAGATTGTCCACAAAAAAAAAGACAAGTTTGTTTTTTTATGCTCTGTTTTGTATACAGTCAAAGCTATTTCTCCATCTGCTCTAATTAGTAATTTTCGTGTCTTTTTCATCTCTTTTTCTGTTCCACTTCTCCTGTTCCCTCTCCTGTTCTCCCTGCCGACATGTGTAGATCTATCAGGTTCAAAAGGTAGGCTTCTCTCCCTTCTCTCCCTGCTTGTAACTTCCTCACATCTTTCCTCACTGTTGTTAAAATTGTTGCTTGAAGGTGCACTGCTGTGCAGAAATCTTAAGTTCAGTCAGGACTTACAACATACAGTGCAACAAATGGACAAAAAAATGGAAACACCTGGGGTAAATGAGGGTCACCATTTATATTGAAAACAAGAGCTTCAACACAGCTGTGACTCATTCGATAGCTAAACATATAACAGCCCACCATGCTCAGAGTGAGGTATAAAAATGCCGGACAGACCTGGTCAACTAAAATTATGGCTAGCATTACAGCAAGGCAAGACAGCTGTAATATTGAAACAAAACTGTTGGGACACATTTCGCAGGAGCTTCGGTGATCAAGACAGCTCAACTTGCTAATTTTTTATGAGCAATAATGTTTATGGTAATATCAACATCACAATCTGTGGGAAAGACATCAGCACAGGGCAACAGTGGATGAAAGTGAACTGTAATTCCCATGTATGAATTTAGAATGCCTGAACAACTGCAGATCAGTTGACTCTAAATTTCAAACATGGGCATGTGTAGAGGGCAGAGATCAAAAATGGTCCACAAAGGAAGATACTTTAGTTGGGCTGTATTGCAGAAAGCACTCATCAGACTGGCAATGCACTTTTGTGAGTCCAGTGGTGCAAAGAGTATTGGCAATGGACCACTGGGCGGTGAAGAAATATGCTATGGTGAGCTCATCCTCACCACATATTAATGTAGTTGTGTTGCCAACCGAATGAACTCTACAGCCCTGAGATCTTAGTTCCATAATACTGTTGCCGTTATTTGTATGCTCACTGGCGTCACCTCCAGGGTATATCCTGCCTTGCACCTGTTGCTTGCCGGGATAGATTCTGGCTCCCCCATGACTGAGTATTGGATAAAGAGGTTTGAAAACGAATGAATGGATGGATAGTTTGTATGCTCTTGTTCCCTTAGAAGGTAAGATCAGTGCTACTGCTACTGAGTGCATCATCCCATGTAGCTGAATTTCTTTACTGCCTGGAGGGATGTCTTTGATGATGACTGCCTCCCTCCACAGAGCATGGTTAAGGTTGATCAGTGGTTTGATGAGCATAGCACCAGAACTGAACCTGAATTCTGGAATGACACCTGAGACGTGTCCAAGCGTGAGTTGATTGACTTTCTCGTGGAAGACTGGTGTTTCAGAATTCCAGATGTTGGTTGACTCTATTCTGAGGCAAATACAGGCCAACACCATATTTAGTGGCTTTACATTGGTGTTTCTATTTTTTTGTCCACTATATGTACTGTATGTACGATTGAGCATCCAGAATTAGGAAACCTTGTAGTATAATATTGGAAACTAATCACCTTCATTAGGGAGTAGTATGTATGAGAAGGAACCAGTCTTGCTATTAACTAGTCTTTAATATACATTAATCAGAATCTTCCAAAACGGCTTCACAAGAGCTCGAGGAATATTGACACATTGTCTGGAGTTGCTTGTTATGAAGTTCAGTTGTTCTGTTTATCATACTGTATCCATAAAAGTAAAATTATGTACTAAAATGACAGATTTACAGTATCTATCAGGACTAAAAGTTAGAAAAAAATCAAAATGGATAACATGTTGGTATAGATTCACCATGGAGTTGTGTTTCAGCCTGAAGAAGGAAAGCATCAAATGAAAATATTAGAATAATTGAAGATGTCTATGGTTTGTGCACAGCAGTGTGTATCTTATTTTGGCATAGACAGCAACTAGCCATATTTTCAGACATCTGCTGACAGGCTATTCTTCAATCAAATGTCTCCACTACATGCTTGTGCTTACTTTTTGAATCGGAGAGTTTATGGGTCTGGTCTTGGTGAAAGAAACAACCTCAACAAATTCAATGAAACTGCAACAGCAAAAGTCTTATCACTGACTTGGTAAAAAAGCATTTGTTTTCATTCTCTAAATTTGTTCTTCTCATCTTCTGTTTCTCTCCTCACCTTCATTCCGCCCTCAGAAATACTACGGTCTGGATAACAAATGGGGCGATATCGAGCAGTGGATGGTATGACCATGATGCTGTATGATTTAGGACTGTACCAATAAATGGTTGTCGGTTTAGTCATTTCTTCGTTTAGGCCTTTTGGTTGATCTGCTGCACCTTCATACTTGGAATTAGCTGGTAAATGGAAGGTGGACGCAACAGCCTCTCACTGTTGTGTTACTAGTCCTTGCATGTATGCTGCTTATATATTTTTTATTTAAATGTATGTGTGAAGTACTAACAGGCTCACGAAGTGCAGCATGGTGTGGATGACATACTGTAGGCAGACTGGTAGTCTGTAGTGCGATGGTTGTTGAAATGGGCTTGATCGGTGGCACCCTCTAACCGTGGTGTGTGTTTGCTGTGGGTTATTAAGTGCATGCTTTTCGCATGTGCTTGCTGCTTTAGTGGCACCAACCACATATAGAAAAGAACATGACGTTTTATTGTGGTGAAAAGGAAAAATAAAGAGCATATTTATACAGTGCTTTTGATTTTTTGCTGATTTTCAATACCGCTTGCGATTTACAGTAGCTGCTCTCTTCCTGTCCGGGGCTGCCAGCAGTGAATTTCTGACTTCTGTCTCTTTCTCTCTCATATTTCCCACCCCTCTTGTCCTCCACACACTGCCTGGCCAGGAGGACAATGAGAGGTACTCCCGCCGCACACGGAGAAACACCTCGGTCTGTATCTGCTGCCTCTGCTAGTCCTACTTGCTCTGCCTCGTCTCTCTTTACTTCTTGAGTTACTAGTAGGGGGTGGATCGCCTTGGACGTGCTGAGATGGCCAAGCAGGTTCAATAGTGTAGACTAAGAGACAGCAATGAATGGCGATGCATTTTGGCAGAATTCCTTTTCATCTATATTTCTGAGATCGTTTGCATCAGAATTACTATGACATTCATTTATCCCCAATTTCAGATGTAGTATCTTTTTATATTGTTCTTGTGATTTTCTTTTCTAAAAACAGTTCAGCTACTGTATAGCTATGGGCTTTATTGTTGGAGGAGTCTGCAGCTTCAGCTGTACTGTGGCTCAAATGTACTGGTTTTTTTTGTGCTCATGTTACTGGGATTTTCTGTTTTGCCATTGTGAAAGTCAAAAATAACTTTTGAGCCTTAAGTCTTTATGACTTCAGTGTTCGCAGGGGGTGATGGTGACGGGAGGGGGGAATATAATGCACAGAATTCTACTGAGTGTCAGTGCCACATTGCACTGTATCCTTCATTTAGATTCCAGCCACTCTCTTAATTAAAACACACAGCAATCAGTCAAACTTCAGTCGTACCAGCACGCTCACCTTTTGTCTCCACAGAACTCGACGAAGACTGAATAATTTAAACGAATTAATATGACTACTGAAATGGAAATTGTGCATTTTCTGTGTCTCTAATTACATAAAGAAGGTTTCATATTTTCTTTGTACATCATTTTTCTTGCAGGCTTTTTTAAAGTGAATGTTTATGTCCATTATAAAAAGTTACATGCTGTTCTGTTCCATGATGTACTTCTAACTTTAAAAAAAAAATCACAACAGAGGTTAGGAGCTATGGTATTTTTTTTCTGCCAAGTATTGTTCTAATTATTTTTTAAATTATTATATTTTATAGCCTAATATTATTATTTATTTTCTGAGACAACATAGAAACACTATTGTTAAAGTAACCACAAGCACAATACCCGCATGATAGGAATCTTGCTGTTAATAATGCTATTTAATGGGTCTTGCAGATATCCTCTGCTATCACTTGCCCTTGTTTTGTTTTCCTAGTTGAGTAAAGGTCAGACCTGGTAGATAATGGTTATTAGAATGAAATGCCTTTTGCATGATCTCATTTTTTAGCTCTATAGGGCAAGATCTAAAATGTCCTTCACACCACCAGTGAAATGTGAAAGTTCAGGGAGAATTCGTGTGTGAGCTGAAGCCCATGGATTCGGTTTCAGTCTGAGAACACTGTAAATCTAACAGTCATCCTCTGTCTTCTTCTCTCCCAGATCTCAGACGATGATGAGCGGATGTCTGTTGGGAGCCGCGGGAGTCTGAGGGTCAGTATTTCTGCGTTTGTTGTATTCCTGGTAGCTTCATCTGATCAGGAGAATCTTTTTCACTTAGATGTTTGCATTTATTTTCTGTTTTCAAAGTTTCACTTGGCTTTTTGGGTATCATTTCTTTGTTTCGTGAAGCAACTGTGAATCCAGATCATTTCTGATTAAATGTGTGTGTACACAGTCACCTATTGAAACAGTCCATTAAGAATTATGGATATCCAGAGCGACCAGTCCGTGCAAAGCTAGGAAGTTGCAAAAGGCAGTAATAAGTCTTGGATTTATTTACAATATATGAATGGGTTTTTCAATGTGAGAGGTTTACAGTTTTTTTCCAGGCAGTGTTGATTTAAGTCACTGTGGGGTGGAGCAGAGGCTACTGACTATAACGGCTCTGTGTTTTCTCTGAACAGTCAGACCTAGACTCTGTCACTGCCGATGGAGGGGTAAGAACGGCAGATGGGGGTGTATGAGAGTGTTGTTTAACCTTGCACATTGAGATGCAAAACTAGACAAACAGCTTAGTGGGTGTAAGACCAAAGAAGCACCTGATAACGCCTTTAACGGTCAGCAGTACATATTTTTGGTTAAGCCAATGTCAGCAGAAAGCCTGTAACTCCTTAAATAGTATTAAAGTTTGTCATTTTAAAATTAATTAACTGTTATGCATGAGTTTGCTGAGGAATGTCCTGAAACATTGCATTTTCACTTAATTTTACGTTTTACAGTAAATGGGCATTTTTTTATCAGTGACTGTACAAGGTAGATTCATAGTTGATAAGACACATAATGTCAGTAAAGGTGGTCATGAATTTTCTCTATGAACTCAATATTGTAACTATGTCTAGTGTTTTTTCAGGTATGAAAATATAATTACAGACACCTAGAAACTGTTACTAGCATTGCTTTGTTAGTAAACCAACCAACTCATAGCAAGAAGGTCCAAAACAGTTTAGCCTATCATTCTCTAGCATGAATAACTGTTTGTAGCCTTAGCCACAAATCTAGGCAAATCTAAGATGATAGCTTACCAGATTTTTTGTGTTGTTTTGGTGTAATAAAATGAATACTTGATTAGTAAACTGTGTGTTGAAGTAACTTGGAAAGGTGTGCCTACGGATATCTGGTCCTTGGTGGGTATTTAGTAAGAATGTGCCAGCCAGTACTTTTTATAATTGCCTTTTCAACACAAATACATCAGTGAGCCTTTTTAGCTCAGTTGTTTTAGATTTTATGGCCTGTTACCTTGTGGGCTGTGAATATAAAATACAAATGTGCAGCAGTCATAGAAAGTCAGAAAAGGGCTAGTTGAGCATCCACTGAAGAAAAGAAGGTGTGTGTTGTACTTCTGTTTTTCTCTTATACTGTCTGACATCTCAAAGGTCAGTAATCCAGGAGCCTGGCTTTGAAATAGAATATAAAAATGGGATTTTTATGGATTTAAGTACATTTATACTATAAGTATATATTCCTTTACCTTCCAAATATTTTTAACCCAACTAATTTCCTCAGGCATTCTTCCTGAGCTCTCATGCTTGTGTGAGGTTTGGTATGTATTGCTATAAATGTGAGGACAAAATCTGAAAAACAAACGTCCCCACAAAGTTAGTAACTTCTGACAGACAGACAATCTGGGGATTTTCTCTTAATGCAAGTTACTTTATTGTAAAATAAAGTGTCAGAATATTTCTTCTGGATCTGGTTTCACCTTACAGGATGTAGATGTTTACTTGTGACGGGGTATGGAATGGTAAAAAAAAAAATGAATAAAAATGGATGGACGTCCCCACAGTGATAAGGATACAAATGTGTGTATGGGCATTCTGAGCTGTGCAATGTGAGTGAGTGTCCAAGCCCTCAGCTCACTGCTGTCCCTTCCTACAGGCTGGGTCTCGCAAGAAGTCCAAGAAGAAGAAACACTCGAAAGCAGTATGTAGTGTATGTTGGATTGAAGTGTGAAACAGTGCAAAGTAGCATCTGTAAAGAATGCTGGAACCTTTAGTTTAGTCTGAGTGTGTTTATCACATTGAAAGGAATGCAGTTTCCTGCTTGTGGTGATTTTATTTGACTGGCATTTTCCGGTTTTCTCCTGTGATGCCCGTCCACAAGGATTCCTAGAGATAAAGATCTATGTGTACATTTTTTCAATATTCTAAATCCCTGAGCCTTTTAAAGGTTTTATAGTCTTTGCGGGCACCATTAAACCTGCATTTTCAGCACAGCTGAGCTTTAGAATGTAGTTGGAGATGTATAAAGACATACTGTACTGCGGAAAATAACGGTTGCCTTGCTGAGAGAGGCCACTTTCTGAGGGTTAAAGTTAACATTTAATTTTTCTGTCTGGGTGGTTGAGGCAGGGTAGTTGTCAGAAGTAATGTGTGCCTCTCTCTGTTTATATACATGATATGATTCTTAACTTTCTGTTATTCAATTGTCTGTTCTAACAGATCAATGGTTTTGATGAAGGGTACCATGGATCAACTCAGAGTAGAAAGTCCAGTAGGGTTAGTAGTGCTGCTTACATCACTTACTGTACTACTCAATACCACAAACTCTGCATTTAACTAAAAAAAGAGGAGAAAATAAGTCACCATTGCCCACATCGTGGTGGACAGGGACCCTTCTGTATATTTTAAAACTGTGTAAACCGTATAGATATTGTTTTCAACAGTTTATATATTGAAACAAAAGTTCAGAAAGCAACCTACATATATATCAGAATTTGAAAATGATGTAAAGGTTTTCTGCTCAGAAATTATTGCTGCATGGGAGTCTGCTATAGTACACTTCGATACGTGGAGACTGCTTATTTTTACTTGAATCATTTTTTTTTCTTTTAAATGCCCAGAGCTCAAGGCACAGTGATGAGAGTAGAATTTCAAAGTCTTCAAGACATGATCTACAGCTGGTTGGTTTTCCCTTTTTCTGCCCCCAGACATTTGTTACAGAGCTGTCTTGCCTAGTGTCCACTAACACCTTTATTTGAGTTTGTGTGTTTGGTTTAATTTTCCTGGTCCTCTCACCAGTGTGGAATTCTCTCTTCAGTCTTCACTCACTTCAAATATCAAGTGAAGTTCATGGGGCCGATGATCAGTGAAGCCTTTGATCTCTTTGCTTTGCAACAATATCCCTGTTTCCCTGAAATGAACATTTAAGAGATTTTTTTTTCTCTCCCTGCCCGATTTCATGGGGAGCCTTTTAAATAAGGCACTGCTGAGTTCAGGAGAGATAAATGAACCCCAGATGATGTTCCTTTTCCTTGTTCATGGGGGTTGAGTCTACAGATGTTGCTGCTGTGCAGCATGGGACCTCAATCCGCAACAGCAGACACACTTTTTTCATTTATAATTATTGAACATTGCATGCTTAAAATAACAACATTATTTTAGGCAACCTGTTGTATAAAATAGTAAAAAGAAGTACTGTATAGTACATTGTTGTTTGCATTGGTGGAACTCACTAATGAACTGCTTGCTTCCATTGCTTAGGTTTTGCATGTAGTTTGGTTTGGCTGAGGGTTCACTTAGGAGCTTGGGTAGCCACAAGTAACAATGTTTAAACACATTTTTGGGATGAGTATTCTGCTATGCCTTTAATGTAGTTCTAATGTGCTTATTTCTAAAAGTCTTTCTAATGTCTGAGAACCACCTGTGAGCAGAAGTTTTTGTTCTTTAATGTTAAAAATCTTTAGGGATTATTTCATTACAGATCAAAGCCACCTTAGTTCAAGAAACCATAGTTCAAGACCCTTTTCCCACCATGAGCATATGATTAAATTGACTTGTTTTTTTTTTCTTTTGAGTGAGGAAAAACGTGAAAGAATTAAGAGTTTCAGTCTTGTGATTCCAATTGACACCCTCTGGTGCTGCTATGCTGGTGGTGCAGGGAGTGAGAACTCTGGTTTAGAGGACAGGGTAGAGGTTTCAATTTAATATGTAGCCAGTATGTACTCTGTTCTTTTCTCCGTTGACTGTACTCAGATCACTTTTTGAGTCACTTTGCCTTATTTTCTTTCCTTCCAAGACGATGTGTGATCAGCACCTCTATCTGACCATGTTATCTTTCTCTCTCTCCACCTCTCTCCATCCTTTCTCACTGGGCTTGGCTCTCTCTAGGGGAATTACTGCTCCTCTGACCTGTACAGCAACAGCAGCCTCTCCTCCTCCAAACTGCAGTCCACTCAAAATGGAGCCCGGGTCTGTCTCTCTCACTCATTTACCATCTGTTTGACATTCTCTTTTCCACTGTTACATTCTTGAACGCTTTTCCCATTCTGTTTTCCTCCCTAATTTTAATCCCCTTTCCCCACACATTAATTTTCCCTAATTCCTTCTTGTGTTCTCAAGCTCTTAGTTTCTTTATTTTCGTATTTCTCTTGCTCTCCTTTCCTTGACTGTAGGTGGTGTGTTAATAATGTTGAGCTGGGTGAAGTAGATAAAAAGATTTTAGATGTGATGTTTCAGATAGTTAAGTTCACTTCAGTTTGTTTTTCAAGAATCATTCTCTCTCTTTAGGACAGGGACTTACTGTATATCGTGCCATTTTTCACTAAACAATTCAGAAAAACACAAATTTATTTCACACTGGCACTCTATTATAAGGGTCAGTAAGGCCTTGTTAAGAAAAGCCATCAAGTCAGCAACTGCTGCAGCACAGTGACCCCACTTGTCTCCTCTGCATTCCCAGCATACTGTGTCAATTCATTGCAGCAGTAATTTACTAATTAGTGTCAGTGGATCATACCACTTCTTTTTGATGCGTCTGCTTCTGGACAGGGTTCTTTGGGGACCCTGCCTTCATTAGCAACAGTAGTGGGACACAATTTAAAAAAAATACTGTGTGCAAGATTGCAATTTACAGTTAAAGACCTAGCCAGTAAACCCTGCCAGCTAAGGCTAGCGACAACTTTAATGAAAAGTGTGAGGCAGTGGCAAATGCCTCACACTATTAACAATTTCTATATTGTCAATATATTTTAAAGTATTTGTATATATGCATTCCTTCTTTTTCCCTCCATAGCCTTCCATGCTATATAGTGATGCTCCCCAATATCGGAGTTACAGGGTTTGTGTTTTACATTCATATTCACTGTACTGATCACCTGAGCACTCACAATAACTTCAGCTCACTGACCCCTACAACACAAGCTGGAAACGGAACAATACTCAACTTTGACCTTCATCAGAAAGTTATTTTAGGAGAAAATTCTATGTAGTAACTTACAGTATATTAACAGTATTTTACAATTGCTGATGAGAGTCATGTCAGATTACAAATTTCAGGCTGTATTCCTTTAATTTCAGAGAATTTTAACTGGATTATTGTTGATCTAATTCAGGTTTCCATTAAAGCATTTAAATAATATGTATTGTAAAACACCCCAGTTTTTAAGCCCCCGTTGGTCAAATTTTATTAGCTCAACAAGAGAGAATGGTAACTAATACCGTAAATGCTGAAACTCTTTTTTTTTTTTGGTATCTGTTATGTTTCTGTAATGGAAAAGTAAGAGCGTTCCAAGTTTTTTCAAAGGTTTTGAAGTATTTTTCCTTGTTAAGGATAAGTGAAACTAGCATGCTGATTTAACAGTTGTGTAACAGTCTGTCTCCACAGGGGCGATGTGTAGTCTGTGTTTCTGCATGGCTGTGCTATGCTGACACCCATGTTCTTACTTTCATTATGTCACCTCTCTGTCTCACATGTGCATTAAGAATGACCCCAGTGTCTGAAAGGATGAAGAGGTTTGATGTAAAACTCAATACAGTTTAGAGCACTGAATTACCCTACTAACCCTGTACCAGCTCCCTTGAGGTGGGGCTTTTTCTGAGCTTTTGCCCGCTGGTCTGTGTGTGTGCAGTGGGCCCTGTGGCTTTAGAATGTTGGTCTGTGTCAGTGACCATGTGTGGCTCTTTCCTGTCTGTAGGGCTCTGTTTACGAGGACAGTGTATGCAGCGCAGCCCGGCGGTTTAATGGCTCTAACTCTCGAGCTGTAAGATCATCTTCTCTTTCTCAGCAGCTTGCCTTGTGTGTGTCCTCTGTGCTGGTGGTGAATGATCTTGATCTGCAGAGTTTAACAACTGCTTTTTCTGAGCATGTTCTGAAGACAAAGAGGGTGGTCAAATGTAATATTTACCTATCTCTGATTTGCTTTGTCCTTCTTAAATGTTAACATCTTTGGAACCTGAGACTCTCACACACTGCTGGGTCTTATTCCTGCTGAGCTCTGAGTTACATAACTGATCCCTCAGTTGACCTAACATTGTATTAATCTGATCTTTATTTTTCATTCCTACACATGATGGGGGATGGTTTTAATGTTTCATACATAATTCACAAAAAGTTGCAGTAAAATCCCCAACTTTTTGTGAAAGAAGAAAACTTGCAAATGTTCCAGTCAAGCAGGTTAGTAATTTAGATAAGATAGTGAAGTAAAGAGCTCAGCTTGAACAACAGTCAGCAGATATGGGCATCCCTAAGACCAGTATTAGGGGCCCCAGTATACAGGTTTGTGTTAACCAACAACAGTCTGTAATGACTAGAAAACTATATTTGTATGTCTTTTTTGTTTGTTCTTGCTTTGATTGATACTTTGGCATGTACTGTAATTGCATTTTGTGTTTACAGTTTCATTAGGATTCAACTCCAGAACTCTTAGAATAGTACTGTAATTCCTATTGTTGCATGTTGAAGGAATTTGAGAAAACAGCCATACAGTATGTACAGTTTAGAGGATGTTATACTGTATTTTTCCTTCATCTCTTTTCTTGAATAATTGAAACCATGAGTAAGTTTGCTGCCATATTTTTGTCTAAACCACCAACATAATTTGTAATACTAATTTTAATTCACTGGTTATACAGTGCTTACTTTAAATAGCCCTGTGTTCTAACAGACTTTGATGACTTTGTTTAAATTTAGAAATCTTTGGGTCACATATTTAATGGGTGAATTCACTGCTTGGTTTTTGCTTGTTTGCTTTCTATACTGTTATTTTTCTTCCGCCTAATCTGAACTTCTTTTTCTCTTCTTCCCTGTCTTTCTTCCTGCCTGCCATTCTGATGATATTTAGCCATCGGAGTACAGTGGCTTTCTGGGGTCCAACTCGCGTGCTTCTTCCAGGGCCAGTTCTGCTCGCGCCAGCCCTGTGGTGAGCTCCTTTGTCAGGCCCTGACAGTAACTTGTAGCCCAGGCTCTAGGCCTATTATTTCAAATGAGGCTTGCTAATACATTGCGGAGAAGAAGTGAAAAACTGATTTTAATTCTCAGGGAATGTTTCTGTGCATTTGAGTTTAGAAGTGAAAGTTGCTGTGTATCACAGGATGTTGAAAACAACATAAAATAGAAAAGGCTTTCTTTAGTTGATGGCCTCAACTTTTTCGCCATACCTGGTTGGCTACTGGCTTTATAACCATTCATTTATTTTATTTCACTTTTTTATTTTATTAAACCAACACAAAGAAACACTGATACAATTACAGAACAAAACAGAACACATGCACATCAGAGATACTATACACATTGCACCTTACAGTTTTTTAGTTAAACAACAAAATCAAAAAGGAAAAAGAGGAAGAACATACATACTACAGACAACGAACACGTCATCTGAGCTTTTCTTATCAGTAGCCGTGTACTGTGGCTACTGATGTACTGATAAAAGCTAAGTGCAGTCGAGCTGTGGACCTTTCTATAAGGAAGATATAATGCAAATTTCCTAACCAGACACAAGAATAAGAAAAAGCTGGGTCTGACCAACTGTACAGTATATTCAAAATAGTCTTCTTCACTGCAGTGATGCCTGTTACTGTAAGAAAAACCTGCTTGTTGGCTACTATACATTATTTTTTATCAATATTCATATAATCAATTATTAGTATTCATTGTTAAGTACATAATCTTGCCTATCCAAAAAAATGTTGTTTTAATTGTGTATTGCATTAAATGTAGAATTCACTGTTACTGTTACTATTTCAACAACCTCCATCTTTCAAAGTTGGAATTGGACACCTCTTACCCTAATTAAAAACCTTCACGCCTTCAGTGCTTTACTTAGTGTCCACATTGATAGTTAAGAACTCAGTAGGTATTTTAATACTGTTATTATTTAATCATTTTGGTGTTTTCTTTTTAGATCATATGTGCCAGTTTGTAGTGTTAACCAAGAAAGAGCTGCTTTATGAAACAATCAAGAGCAGTGGCCACAAACACAGAGGTGACCATGGTGGTCTACTGAAAACAACATAGGAAGTATAGCCATAATGTATCCATGTATGTTCTAATCTGGGTCACTAAAATAGAAAATGATTAATGCTTATCAGTGCAGTCAACTAGTACAAAAACAACCCAACAGAGCCAAGCATTATCTGTTTTAATCTCTAAAATGCCTTGAAAATCACATGCTTTTCTCCCCCTAAGTTCTCAATGAAATTGCTTATTGAGAAACAAAGCACCCAAGTAACATTAAGCAGCAGTTATTTTCCCACAGCTTCTTAATTTCATCAGCATGAAATACGAGAGCGTATTTGAAAATAACTTGTACACCATAAGCCCATTAGTTCAACAACAATTTTTTATAAAATACAATAAAATACTGTAGCTTCTGGAGCCCTGATGCCACCTGTTTGTACCCCTGACTTCAGCCCCTGGGCTGATGGGCTAATGTAGAAGGGTTGCCGAATTCCGTTTTCATTTATTTTGCTAATAGGATGGTACATGCAGTTAGAGGACCTGTAAAGAAAAGAGCACCATGTTTTTGTGGAATGGTTTTTGTGTTCAATGACAGATAAAGAAGATGGATACATGGCAGGCAATAGCTTGGGGCTGTCTACACCTTTTTGTCTAAAAAAGGGTGTAGAGTAAAGACAACACCTGCAGCTGTTTATTCAGTGAGAAACAAAACACAGGGGTCTTGTGTCACCAGTTTGTATTGTGGTTGGCTTTGCAGCACTTCCTGCATTCACTTCCTGAATTTTGATATACTGTAGTTCATCTTGAGTTGTAGCTATGGCTTGTTTATTAGTCAAATTCTTCTCTGGTGGGCAAATGTATTCAATGGATTCCATCTTGAAGGTAAAAGCACAATAAGTCTGCTTCACAGAACCTCAGGTAGAGTGTTCATCAATGTCAGAACACTGGATTGATTAGGGATGAGATGTATCTTGTGCTGGTGGCAAGTAGAGAGTTTAAGAGCTGCACCGTACTGAGGGTGGCAGGTTGTGTGGTGCATGTGGTTAAGAGCAGGGATGAGGGCTGTGTTTTGCAAGCTGCGTGTCTGTGGCTGCTGGCCCTGGTGTGTTTCTCGGTGCGCTCAAAATGTGTTGCTGTCTTGCGCCCCTTGCCCAGTCTCAGGAGGACTGCAGCTCAGTGGCAGGGTTCCTGCGCAGTGCAGCTAGCAGCAGCAGTGTCCTGAGAGACCTGGATGATGTCACTATCCCTGATCTGCCCGACGTGAGTGGCATGCGTGTGGTCCTGTGGTCCAGGATGGGCTTGCTGTGAATGCATGCATGTACAGTATGTACAGTTCACACCTGTCTCCAGGAATAGGGGATGAGTTCACTATCTTCATTCTGTAGGGTCTCACCTTGTTATACTGAGAAAGAGGGAAAGTAAATTCAGAGTCATGAATAATATCATTATATTGTGACCAGGGCACAGGGTACCTGGGATGGGATCTTTAAATAGGCGGGTCCCAGGTAAAAAGATGCAACAATGCAATCATAAAGATAAAATAATGCTTTTTATTTTGCAGCGCAGGGAAATAATCGAAATCACAAAAACAAAACCCTAAACGATTCTTTGAGAAACTAGTATTCTTCTTCTATGTGCTTCTAAAGATATCCAAACATCTAAGATGCTTGTTTGGTTCCAGACTCTCTCCCCGAGACTCTTCTTAAAACTCAGACTTTTCCAAAAATGACAAAACTTTTATCCATACTGTAGGTCTGTCTTTCAGTTATATTCTCAGTTACTTCTCCCACTGGAGCCACACATTACATTGTGTCTTCCCCCTTTCTCCAGACGACAGATGCAGTCTTCACTTCTTTGGTCATTAAATCATCACCCAACTGTCTTATTTGGTCAGGTGGTCATGACTAACTTTGCCAAGCTTCACATTTGAAGTGGTGTTCTTTGGAGCATCTGCAGTACCTTTCTTTCTTAATACTTTCATCTTTCTCTGACTTTGGTTTGTTTTG
Organism: Lepisosteus platostomus; assembly: GCF_059453375.1. NCBI lineage: Eukaryota > Metazoa > Chordata > Actinopteri > Semionotiformes > Lepisosteidae > Lepisosteus > Lepisosteus platostomus. The sequence goes on along the minus strand of NC_142624.1, from coordinate 31,763,887 downwards.
GTCTCATCTGTCCATAAAACTAATAAAAGCTTTGTACTTTCCAAAGACCAAATGCTGAAACATTGTGAAGATAGTGAATAGCAGAATGAATTATGAGGTTACAGAAACATTTTGTCAGCTTATGTGGAAAAAATACTTTCATATGTGTTGGGTGGCCTGCAGTTTATCATGCAGCATGACAGTGATTCAGAACATACAATATACTGTAGCTAATGCAACAAAAGTAAACAAATTCATTTGGAAAATCTTAGACTGCCTTTAGCTACATCCAGTCGAATAGGCATTTTACTTACAGAAACAAAGGAAACAGAAGTGAGAACACCTCAATAAGCAAGAACTCAAATGGCTGCTGCAAGGCTTAAAAATGCATCTCAAATGATTACACAAGCGTTTGGTGTGCTCAGTGGGTTGGGGAATTCATGCAGATTTTGCCTCTAAGAGATTGTAGCCGAATACTGATTTTTACACTCTGAAATCTATGTCAGCTGCTTGTGTCCATGTTCTTATGGTCATTTGAAATCACTGGGCTGAGCAAAAGTATGTTTTAATGTTCTAATATTTTTGAAAGGCACTACAGTAGCAATTACAATAAAAATCAATGTATTTTTCTTATATTTTCATCAGTGTGAGACTGGTTATCCTGACAAACTTTGCTTCTTTATTCTTCATTTTCCTCACTTGGTCATTTCTATTTACTGTACAACTGTTGTTGTAGTTGAGTTTTATATTCCTCCGCTGAATGGTAATATTTGTCAAATTAACAGTAAGTATGGTTTTTCATCAGTTCTCCACATGGTAATACACACATTTAATGGGGTAATGAACACATTTATTTGAAAATGTTTTGAAATTGTCTTGTGACGATCATTACAACAGATGTTCTGTATTATGTATGATTTTATATTCCTATTATCTTTGGGTATATAATTTTACCAGCCGTTCATAAATAATAATTTTAAACCCTTTTGAATATCAGGGACTCACAACTTCAGAAAAATGTCTGTTGATTTTGTCTGTGCTGGTACACAGATGGATCTATTTAACTGAAGTGAAAGGTTGCATTTTTTCGGACCTTTTGTTCACATATCTAGATGGTAAAGTGTTGAGTGCAAACATGAAAATGAGGTGATAGGAAATGCAAAACGGCAGAGCTGCTCCATGTGATTGTCTTCTATCTTAAAGTGCGCTCAAAATTTTAACAAAGTTCCTTTTTGTAGGTGGAAGAGAGGTCGGACAGGGATTTCCTGGAAAAGGTTGGTGTCCTTGTTTTATGATCTGCTTTGCTCTTTTCAAATGGTAAGGGAACATGCATTACAAAAACCTTTGGTGCACATTTGGAGTTGAAAGCCTGTGATAGAGATCTTCTTCCTTGAAACTGTGAGCTGCACTCTGGCATTCACTTAGAGGTGCCAGTTAATAGACCTGCTGGCTGACCTGCTTATGAGTCACAAGACCCTCCAGCTCTCAAATTATTCTTCATAATCCCCCCTCCTTTAAGAACTTTAGGCTGTTCATAGTACAGACGTCTGGGCGAGCTAAAAACGAATCCCTCTGTTCTGAAAACAATTTGCGTATTTTACTACCAAAATAACAACTAAGAGAGGAAAGAGAAAATGACCGAACAAAAAAACAAACAAAAAAGACTGCACCACACAGATGCTGTAAGATTATATGCCCATCCATTTTCTTAACCATTTTATCCAATACAGGGTCACAGGGAATGCCTGACACTAATCTGGCAAGTAACGGACACAAGCCAGGAAAAACCAGTCCATCACAGGACAAACACAGATGCAAACACACACACTCACACTAGGGACAATTTACAGAAGCCAATTAACCTACCAGTAAGTCTTTTGAACTTTGGGAGGATACAGAAGCATCCAGAGGAAACCCACACAAATGCAGGAAGAACATACAAACTCCAAGCAGGTTGCACCCTAGGAGTTGAACTCAGGGTCCAGCACACCGTGCTGTCCAAGATTGTGTCTATACTATGTATTAATGTGTAGGTGTGTGCAAATGTTTTTCAGGACATCATATTGCTTACATTTAGGGATATATTTTTTAGAGTTGATTTTCAAAATACCTTATCATTTCATTTTTCAAGTTAATGTATTTTTGTATATTCGATAACCTTTGGAAGTAAATCTTTGTAATAGTCACATGCCTTTCATATCAAATTCTGTTTTATTGCCAGTCCATACCAGTTAATCGATCAGTGACTCATTGATGCGCTCAAAGGGCAGTAGTTTTAACCATCCTTAGTGTGTCCGGGAAAGTTTTTAGAGAAGATGATGGATGTGCAGTCCGTGACGGATCTCTTCGTTTCGACAGGGATCTCGGACAGCTTCCACGTTGTCAGCTGCTACCCTTGCCTCCCTGGGAGGGTCATCTTCTCGTAGAGGGAGTGGGGATACCTCCATCTCTGCTGACACAGAAGCCTCTATTCGAGAGATTAAGGTAAAGCCATCTGGATAGAATGCCCCCACCAGATGTTCTTCTGCCAACATAACAAACCCCTTCAAGTTTCTCAGCACCCACTTTCTTAGCATTTGTCTGTCCCGGTAGTGATATTTTTTTTTTACAGGATCAATGGCTTTAGTTAGAGGCTAAAAAGACTTTGCAGCTGAGTTTCAGTCGTCTTTACCAATAAATCCTGATTGGAGAATTTCTCGTGGTTTCATTATTCTCAAACCAGTATGAAATGGGTTCAGGATGCGTTGGAGCCCCCAAGAACCTGTGGTGATGCAGTATATAATCTTTCCACATTTGCTAGTGTTATGTGATAATGGGGACATTTATGTAATTAGTATGCAACTTTTACTTTTGAATGGGCTGTGTGTAAAGAATTAAAATTTCAGTGGCTTTGCAGATACGTTTTTTTAATTTTCTAGACGGGCACTTCTAAGGCAAAAATAAATGCGTGCTTCAGTGTGTGCTTAGTTTGTCATATACTTTGTGTCGCATCCTACAGTATATCATGCCAGGCTTTTGAGCTCTGACATAGTCATGCTCAAATACAGTCTAATCTAGCTTCAGGCTGTTCACTCTGCGCCGGGGTTCCCCCTAGTGGCCACCCTCAACTTTCCATTTCCAATGTGCTTTCCGTCTCAGGATATTCATGAGCTGAAGGATCAGGTTCAGGATGTGGAACTCAGATATATACAGGGGCTCAAAGAAGTCAAGGTATTTTGTGAATGAAGAGTGGAAGCCTAACAAATTAACCCTCCAAAAAAACAAACAAACACTTGCATGCAGATGCAGAAGTATTTTCCTAACAAGTGGTTTAGGTAACAGTGCATGCAGTACTGAATGAAGAATGGAAAACCCTTTATTAAAATCACATATTTTTGTCCTCACTGTAAATTCGGGAAAACAGGTTGAGAATTTTCGGTATCCAAGAAGATTGTTTGCAGTGAACTGAAGACTGGTTGCAAACACTGACGTTATAACAGCACATTTATCTGTCGATGCATTCAGTTCCGAATGATAACACGTTCTCATTGCCCTGAGAGAACTCAGGACCCATCATTTTTAAAATTCCTATAACTACAGTTAAAGCTGGATAACTGCATATTCAAACTATGGTGTAACTAGGATAAGCAGAAAATTGTGTCTGGCTATGCCTTGAACATATATGGCTTGTTCCATCTGGCTTATTGATTAAAAACCATTATCGTTTCAGAATTCATTTTTTTATGGTCTTTTTTCATTTTCCAAGCATTTTGCTTCAAAATAAATGTTTGTACAGGTATACTGTACATTGCTGAAACTGCATAGTTTCCATCCAGATGGACACAAAATCATAGTAGTTCAGGTGGGCAGCTGCGTCAGCATGCGTAGGTTGCAAAGGAACAAGTAATAGGTTTATTTCTTGCTGAAAAAGCGACCTGAAGAAGGCTCCACGGCCGAAACGTTGTGTTCTCTTTCTTCTTTTTTTCAGCATGTAATAAACCTATTACTTGTTTCTTTACAAAATCATATATATGTATACATTTTCATTTTTTTGTGACAGGTAGAAAATTAAAAAAAAAGGTTTCATTTTTAACCTTTAATTATAAGAATATATTTCAAAAGACGGGATTTTATTTAACCTGCTTCTTTCATTATTGCAGACTTTAAATCTGGGGTTCTGTTCCCTACAGGACTCTCTGGCTGAAGTGGAGGAGAAGTATAGGAAAGCCATGGTATCCAATGCCCAGATGGACAATGAGAAGTCTAATCTGATGTACCAGGTGGACACGCTGAAGGACTCCCTGATGGAGCTGGAGGAGCAGCTCTCAGAGACCAGGAGAGCATATGAAGAAAAAACTAAAGTGAGTGAAAAGGCCAAGAGCCAGTGGACTGTAAAAGTGTGGCTACAGAATGGATGTCAGTAATTGGTGCAAATGAATTAAGAGAGCAGAGGAGTGAACAGAATAGGAAATAGGACAGGGTGACATTAAGAAAGTAGTATAAGAGGTGATGTTGAAGCTTCTGATAATCTAGGCAGTTTTAGATTCAGAGGTTCCTGGGATACAAGGGGATGCATAGCAAAAGTGGATAGGTGCTTTAAGGATAGAAAGATATTCTCTGGAAAGCCCAGGACACCAGTGTGAGCATGGGATTGGAGGGATTGTGGGCGATGTGCAGTAGGGGGATTGGTCATAGGACGGATTTCAATGTCTTTTTTTCCTGACAGGAATATGAAAGAGAGAGGCATGCCCACAGCGTGTTACAGTTCCAGTTTAACGAGATGAAAGAGACTCTCCGACAAAGTGAAGAATTATTAACTGTGAGTACCAAGATACAAATCGACGACATGTTGTCAACAGTCCAGTAGTTATGTATGTGTAATAATTAAAAAGATTTTTGAATGGGGTCGAGTTTTACAGGCTTCAGGATTTATGGGTTGCTGCAGTTCCTTGTTATGAAATATGTGAATTTCTTTAGAACTAAATCTTTTACATTTCATACACTGTTCACCAAAAACTGGAGAACCTTTGGTGTAGCACTTTCATTTGCAATTCAGAGACTTGGGAACTGCTAGTCACAGAGTACCGTTTGGATTGAGCCATTGAGACCATTGGGATGATCTTGTAACAAAAGCAAGGTTACTGTCTTAGCCAGTGGGGAACAGTACAAGAGCATCAACCCCATTAGTTCTAATCCACTAAATGATCCTTTAGAAAGAAAGATTCTTCAGGGAGGTCGGGTTGGAAAAGCTCTACATTTTCCTGGCTTCTTGTACCTATGCCTCATTCTCTTCTTGCTCTTCCTTCTTGCCTCTCTTCTCCCTCTGATTCTCGGTGGCCAGGAGGTCCGCCAGCTGCGACTGAAGCAGGATGGCTATGTTAGGGAGGTTTCTGACCTGCAGGAAACCCTGGAGTGGAAGGATAAAAAGATTGGGGTATGGTGTGCAGGGCCCTGTGCACACAGTCCTATCTAAGAGATCTTTGTTATTCATGTCAATAGCAAAACAGGAATTCCTTCTGTTGTGTAGTCACTAGACAGTAGATCTGTTATTATTATATGCTACTTTTAATGGGAATTGAAATTTTTTAAGTCTGTGCAATAAAAGTTTATTTTTAATTTCCTATTACAAGAGTGTGAGTGTAGTTGTACTAACATACAAGTGGGTCTTCCACCTAGTGTTTTTCTCATGCAGTATAAAACTGTGATGATAAGCTTGTTAGCACTGCATCTGCTCTGTTTTCCTTTCTGGTCTGGGCTATGTTCTGTCCTTTACCTGGTCTCTTCACACCCTGTTTCTCCACCTCTTCTCCTGGGCTCATTACCTTAGGCCTTAGAGAGGCAGAAGGAATATTCTGACGCCATCCGGAATGAGCGGGATGAGCTCAGGGATGAAGTGGTCCTACTGAAGGACGTTCTGAAGGTACTGAAGTATTGGAGCACTCCTGGTTGCAGCATGGACATCCCCCCATGTGCCTGATGGGATATCACCTGCTTGTACTGTAGAATGCATCAGTGCCTTTTCTCTCACCTCAGTGTGGCAAGCTAAATGATTCTAGTCTCCTTACCTTAGGATTTGTGTCTCCATGCTCAAGAATGTGGCATTTATGAAGCCAAATGCTGTTACATTTCAGATTGTTTAGTCTATTTATAGTATTAAGTATATATCAAATTTGAAAAACTTAGGAGAACCCCGTCACAAGTTTTCAAGCTTGTATGGGTTTTGTAAAATGCATGTTTTTTTTTGTAGTTATGAGATATATTAAATATAATGTTTCAAACATATATATGAGCCATTGGAGTTTATCTTCTCTCCATTTTATCATGTTTAGAGACACGGGATTGTTCTGGGCCAGAGCGCAGCCACTAATGGGGAGGCCGGCGAGGGTGGTCCTGACAGACCGGCCAATGTGGACTCCTCCCCAGTGTCAGCTCAGGACCCCTCTCAGACTCTGCACTCTAGTGGGGATGGACTGCTAGGTAGGAGAGCGCTTGTAATAAATCATTCCACATTGGTGCCCGCTGTTTTCTCAGCCACAGGTATGCTGCTAAACCAACCCTTACTAATCTCCAGGCTTGCATGCTTCATTTTCTGTCGGGCTCCCATTATTTTCTGGGTTCCTTTTGGCTTATTTTTTTATTACTTTTCTGTAATCACAGCTTCACAGAGAGAGATTAAGAATATTTCTATCTTCCTTGGCCTACCTAATGAAATAATGTGAATTATGAGTCCATTTTCTGTCACTCTGTAGGCAATTCAGTCTATATTTTGTCTATAAAGTTTTTACAATAGTCATTTGTTTTATTATGGACCTCATAGGGCAATTTTTCTGGGGCTAAAGAATGCTCTTCACTGATTATACTTCTGTGCAGTTGATAATGGTACTATTTAAGTTATTTGTGTATCTTGATAGCAGTACAGTTGACTCTCTTCAGAGTGTCCTATTTTCAGTGGGAGGATAATAATAATTGAAATCCAAATACAGATTACCTATATAAAATAATCTATACAGTAGTATTCCAGTAGTTTTCAAATCACTCTTTCCCAGCCTAACCATTCTAAATATTTATTGTGTAACTACATTGTTACTTGTTAATATATAATTAAATGAAGGGAAATAATCGTGATGAAATTAATATTAAATATGAAGAACTGACTATTAACCACAGTAAACCTTCGTAAGGGTGATGTCTTTTCTCTAGCGTGCTCCTTCCCTTCAGCTAAGAAACTGCTTGGTTTTTGCTGTCCTCCACCTGTTGATTCAACTAGAAAAAAGCTGCTTTAGTGCTGGCTACTTCCTCCTCCTTGCTGGTCTTGCTTATGTGATTTCCAATTTCGCTTTCTGCGCTAATTGACACACCTAAAAAATAATCAAATTAAACATGAAAAATAAACTGTATTTGGTTGCCGCCTCCTGTTTTGGGCCCTACATTTCTCTTCCAATGGTCTTCTAGGCAAAGCCAAGGAGGTGCAGATGGAAAGTAAAGATGTGAAGGATGTTGGGAATAAGCAGATCTTGGAGAAGGATGAGAACAATACTGTGGGACAGCACAGGCAACAGGAGGGGGCAGAATCACAGGAAGGGCTTGGTGGAGAAAAGACGCAAGAAATCCAGGGTGGAAGTGAACTGTCTTCACCAGCACCCTGTGAGGACTCACTAAATAACATAGAAGAACAGAGGCTTTTGGCCAGCATACCCTCTCAAGAGAACCCAGAAAAGGCATGGTCCGACTCGTCTATGGCCTCTGATAGTGTCACACAGGTCACTGATACAGACAAGGGTGACACACATCAAGATGGCATTCAGAAGCCCATTCAAGAGTCCAAGCTTGGGGGTGATGTAGTCTGTGGCAGTACAGAGAACACAAGTATGGTAGATGAAGGAGAACAAAAGAGAGAAATTGTTGTTGAAACAGAGAAAGCAGGGATACAAGTGGTTATAACAGGTCCTGAAGAAGAAATGGTTAGAGAGGGAGACGAAGGTCCTGAAAATGGTGGGAATAACAGTGAAAAACGTGAGCAAACTTCAGGTGGTTTTGGTGTAACCGTTGATGAAAAGAAATCTCAGAGTTCAGACACAGGTAGTGAAGCCATTGATTCAGCATCATCAGGTGTGGAAATTCAAGACACAAACACAATCGAAGGAAGGATTGAAAACAAAACTTTTGTAGAAAGGGAAACAGAGCTCAAAGCTGCTAGTGAGATAAGTGTGGAAAGTGCAGAGGTAGATTTGGTAGAAAAGCACACAGAGAGCAAATGCATGGATAGTAAAAGAGATAATATTTTGGATAGTGGAATAGAAGGAACAACAGATAAAGATGTAATGGATGGTTCAGGTCAAATCGAGAAAGTCATCAGTGTGGATGAATGTGCAACCCCAGAAAGTACTGGGGCTGTATCAGAAGAAATAAATTGGAGCATATCAAAGTGCCAAGAAGAAATTCAAGGTCAAGAAGCACGTTTTCTGAAATCAGAAGCTGGAAATACAGAGTCTGCTAGGGACAGTACTTTGCTTTCTTTAGAGAGTGAGGTTAACTCTGTAAAAGGTGAAATTAATGAAGAATTATCTGAAAGTCTGGTAGCTAGGTTACCAGAGGGTGAAAGTTGTGACAACACATTGAGTGACAAAGAACATGATGTAGCTATAACTTTAAGTGAACAGTTACATAGGGAACAATATTCTGAGGTAGTTTTAAGGGAAACGGAGTCAGAGAGAGAAGAGAGGGTTGTTTCAGGAGACAGTGTGACCCCAGTCCTGCCAAACACTCAGTCTGATCCTGAAAGCAAAGGGACAAGAGAAGAAGCTTCATTGGATGGACCTACTGAACCACCGGTATTGGAATGCGCTGATGATCCAGGAAGGGACACCACAGACGAATCGGCCATTGAGAGTGAAGGAAAAGAAAATGAAGTAGCTCAAGGAGCAGAGCCTGAAATGGATTCAAAACCAGATGAGAATGATTTGGACAATAGAATCCAGGAGGAAGGTGCAGAAGTAGTCAAAGAACATGACTTGAAGACTGAGGATTCTGGATTAGGGACAGAAGATGTAAGAGAAAAGCCGGAAACACAAGAAATTGACAAGAAAACTGAAAGTCAATCTCCAACAGAAGCACAAGACTCAGGGTGCCGAGATCTGGAGGAAAATGAACATCCCCAGCCGACTGGACCTGAATTTGAGGAGGGTGAATGTCCCCAGCTGACTGGACCTGAACTCAAGGAAGATGAACGTCCCCAGCTGGCTGAACCTGAACTCAAGGAAGATGAACGTCCCCAGCTGGCTGAACCTGAACTCAAGGAAGATGAACGTCCCCAGCTGGCTGAACCTGAACTCGAGGAAGATAAATGTCCCCAGCCCGCTGAACCTGAACACGAGGAAGTTGGAGGTCCCCAGCCAACTGGACCTGAACACGAGGACGATGGGCATCCCCAGCCAACTGAACCTGAACTTGAGGAGGATGAATGTCCCCAGGTGACTGGACCTGAACTCAAGGAAGATGAACGTCCCCAATCAATTGGACCTGAACTCAAGGAAGATGAACGTCTCCAATCAACTGGACCTGAACTTGAGGAAGACGGATGTCCCCAGCCCACTGGACCTGAACTCGAGGAAGATGGACGTCCCCAGCCCACTGGACCTGAACTTCAGGAGGATGGATCTCCCCAGGTGGCTGGACCTGAACTCAAGGAAGATGAATGTCCTCAACCAACTGGACCTGAAATCAAGGAAGACGGACGTCCCCAGCCGACTGGGTCTGAACTCGAGGAAGATGGATGTCCCCAGCCCACTGGACCTGAACTCAAGGAAGACAGACCTCCCCATTCCACTGGACCTAAACTCGAGGAAGACAGACATCCCCAGCAGACTGGACCTGAAATCCAGGAAGACAGAGGTGCCCATCTCCCTGGAACTGAACTTGAGAAAGATGGCTGTCCCCAGCCCACTGGACCTGAAGTTGAGGATGATGGCCGTCCCCAGCCCACTGGACCTGACGTTGAGGATGATGGCCGTCCCCAGCCCACTGGACCTGACGTTGAGGATGATGGCCGTCCCCAGCCCACTGGACCTGACGTTGAGGATGATGGCCGTCCCCAGCCCACTGGACCTGACGTTGAGGATGATGGCCGTCTCCAGCCCGCTGGACCTATACTCGAGGAAGATGGAGGTCCCCAACCCACTGCACTTGAACTCGAGGAAGATGGAGGTCCCCAACCCACTGCACTTGAACTCGAGGAAGATGGAGGTCCCCAGCCCACTGCACTTGAACTTGAGGACGATGTCCGTCCCCAGCCCGCTGGACCTGAAGTCGAGGACGATGTCCGTCCCCAGCCCACTGGACCTGAAGTCGAGGACGATGTCCGTCCCCAGCCCGCTGGACCTGAACTCGAGGAAGATGGAGGTGTCCAGCCCACTGCACCTGAACACGGAAAGGAAAACAAATCAGTAGATAATGAAGAGGAGAAGAAAATGGAGCTTACTGGAGGAAATGAGAGAAAAAACGATGGTGAGGAAAAAGAAAATGAAACAGAAAAAGATATTGCAGAAATCTTAGATGTTGGTGTTGAATTTGGAGATAATGTCAATACTGTGGATTTAAGTGAAGAAGGGAAAAGCACTGTCTCAAGCTGCAACCCACTGGTAGGATCCCCAATAACTAAAGGTTTGGAAGAACCAACAGGTGAAAGCACTGTTCTATATCCTGAAAATTGTGAGTTGAAAGATAAATCTGAACTCCAGATGCAAGGTAATTCAGACACAAATGTGCTTGCTGACACTTCAAACTTGACTTCTGAAGAGGTAAGTGATGTCAGTGAAACCCCAGAAAAGGTGGACATCGACACCGTTGTTACAGACAATAGCTTTGATGCAAAGATGGATGCAGCTAAGGAAGAAAGCCAGGAGTGTTTGACTGCTCAGGGTGTTTCTTCAGTAGGAGCATTAGCAGAATGTGTGGAAAAAGTAATCGCACAAGTTGAAAGAACAGAGGTGGAAGAAGATGAAATTCAGGAAAAGTCACAAGTCAAAGATGATCCAGTAGATTCCTTGAATCTCAAAGGAGAAGGGGAGTCAGCTGAGAGAACAGAAGTACAAGAAACAGACCCTAAGGAAGAAACTAAGACTCAGGTAAAGGAGGAGTCGCCAGTGATGTTAGAAAATGATCTAAAAAAAGGCAAAGATATGCTTGAAACAAACGAGGCACAGGAAATTGGTAAAAGAGAAAATATTGAGTTGCAGGTTAAACATGATGGTAGTGTTCAGGATACAGTAAATGCTGACTCAGAAGATGTCTCTTCTGGGAGGACGATGGATTCTTGTGTTTCTATTAGTGAAGCTGGTGCATCGCATCCAGAAGGAAGTAATGGGAACAAAGAACACCAAAAGCAGACAGAGGTCCAGGATAAATGTGCCACAAGTCCAGTGAAGGAAAAGTCTGAAACTAAGAATGCGGGGCAGGCTGAGCTCAGTACGGTCCTCTGTGTATCTGAAAAAGAGCAAGAACTGACCAGTGAGAAAGAAGAAGAGGAGGAAGAGGATGAGAAAGGAGATTCGTTTGAGTTTGAAGACTCTGCACTTGCAGAGGAGCAACCTCGGGAAGAAAAAATAGAGGCAGCATCGGGGGCGCTGGAGCCGCGTACCGAGAAGAAAGATGGCAATCAAGATGTGAAGAGTGTCAGCTCGGATAAAGTAGAAGACCTTGAACAGTCCAAGCAATCTGAAGCTGGTGAGACAGAGGCTCCACAGCAGGAATCTGAGTCAAAACCAGGGGCACATGAGGAGAGTTCTGCTGTGAAATCTGCAGACAGGGTGAGAGAATCAGCAGAAGATGAACAGGACCAGAATGGATCACAAGAGGAGGGCAATACGATGGAGGGGGCAGTCAAAGATAAGGGGCAAACAGAAAGTCAGGCTCAAAAGAGTGGGGGTGCAAGAAATCAAGAAGAGACAGAGGGTGACGATCTTGGCAAGGCAGATTCAGCTAAAGGGAGTAAGAAGGGAAAGGGGAAAGGGAGGGATGATTGTAGGATGTCATAAGGATCCTTTCTCAAAGTCAACTTGTCAGGAATATTACTTTTAATCCATCAAAGTCAGAAACAAATGACCAACAAATTGATATAGCCACCAATCGTAAACCACACACCCTGTACTACAAATTGGATTCCCAATGGTAAAAAGAAAAACAACACTGCCTCTTTGCCCTGCTTTTCTAGTTTGTGATGGCAGTCGAGTTGGTGTGTTGATATAATTAGGGTCAAAGATGCAATATTATTTTGAGAAATGCATAGCACATCTTTATCAGCACTGTGTTCACACATTTCAGTTTGGAGTCTGTCAGAATATGTTTTCATATACCTGAATTTTAACAAGACTTAAATCACAAAAGTGTTGGAGTATGCTTTGAAACTAAAACAGGGTCTGCATATGTCCAGCTTTCTTAAATATAAATGATATTGAGGGCGGAATCTTGATTTGTTTATTATAAACATTAAACATAACCAACCTTTTACAGTGTAATATTAATTTACAAAAAATGTTATCATTTTCTATAGATTAATATCGAGCACAATCAATAATTCAATAATTAAAAAACAGAGGTGCCAACCTCTTTAATGTTTATATGCTGCATGCTCTCGCGCATTATTTCATACCAGGTACTGAACGTTACATTAATAATTATATTTAGATTTTGTAATCACCAAGACTTATGCTGTACCCCTCATAGGTGTATGGGAGGATGGGATCTCACTGTCCTACAAGGTGTGCATCCACTGTCACACCACCGTGCATATACAGTAGCAGAGTAAGCAGTGACTGCAGGCACAGGCAGCACTGCAAGTTCACTGACAGTTATCACAAAGGTCAATGTCATTACCATAAGCCAAATGAAGACTTGTACTGGTGAACCCATTTTGCAGCCACCATACCCATTAAATGAAATTTGACAATATTTTAAAAGACAGATATAGACTTTATAATATAAAATATTCTTAAGTAAATGTAATTCAAAATGATGGACAAATATCAGATGCAGGGCTTTTTTGCTTCATTGGTACAGTACATGTTCTACAATCTGGAAAGGATCAAAACTGCTATGATAGTTTTATTTCCATTCTTGGAACATCTGAGCATTCATTATGTGTCTGAACCAATCAGCACATGTTATAGATTATTATGTTAGCCTTTTTAATGTCGCATATGTGCTGTAGTTTATCACAAAAAGAGGCAAATGTATGAAAGCTTAAAAAGAAAAAGAATCTGCTAAGGAGTGAAATCTTGTGAAGCCCCGTATAAAATATGGTTTAAATAGAATGGATTTATAGTGTTTTTTGTTTTAAAATTCTTGCATTTGTCAAATACTGCTTTGTAAATATTTATTCAAGCTCAAAAGACTATTAAAAACTTTATCCTTTAAGCAGGTCATTCAGTGGATGCAAAGATGCAAACAGAAGTGTATGCTAAATATATAGCTTAAAATAAGTCTTGTTGTGAGTCTTTCCAAAGACAAGGATGTGAAATACTGTAGTTTATGAATCAGAGAATAATATATGAGATACATATAAACATCATTTATACTGTATTCAAAAATTAATTCTGTGTGCATATGTACTGAAAATCAAAGTAGTGTATTAATACATAAAGAGGTGTACATTTTCTTTAAACAAAACATTATGCCCTAATGCATTTTAATAGCACTTTAAAAAGCAGAGCAGATATGTATTTCTGAAAAGACATTATTTTGCATTGATTGCAAATCACTTCGTGTTTATCACATGTTAAAGTACTGAATGGTTTTGAATGTTACTTTGGTATTTTTTGCTGTGTACAGTAAGTGTTTGTAATTGATTTGACGAATTTGAGATAAAAAAGAAAATTAAATTTTTTTGCTTCCAATAATTTCATTACGTTTCCAATATTCAAATTGCAGAAGATTATTTTTGTAATAGCCTTTGGTATAGCATTGTATTAGTTTTTGAAAGTGTTTAGATGATAAATCGGCCTAATTTATAATGATGTCTTACATAAAGTCTATACTCTTCTATCAATTTGTATTAAAATATTGCTAAGATTCTGAATTTATTTCCTACTTGTTTTATTTCCAATTTACTTTCCTTGTTCAAGAGTCATGGAAATTATTTTGACAAATGTTTAAGAAATGTTGATCTTGGGGGCAAATCAATCTTTTTCACAGAGTTTTCAGTTAGACTTGTCTACCCTTAGTACAGTACAGTAGTACTATTGTAAATTTGTATGTACCAACAAAAATATGAAGCAGACCCAATAAATAGGTTAAAATACTGTATTGCTAGTAGCATGCCATTTTAGTTTTCAGTTTAAATGTAATGCAAATACAGTAAATGTATAATAAACACACTGTCTAAATGCCATGAAATGATGTAATATCATAAAAACAAAGCTATTTAGGCCATTTCTAAAACATATCACATGACAGTTCTTCCCCTTTAGCATCTTTTGTGGTATTTAGATAGCAGATGCTGTAAAACTTTAAATTATTTTGAAACCTGATAAATGGAAAGTATAGTCTTTCAACGTGGTTTAATGCAAAGCTGTTCTAGAAAAGTAGTTTGACATTATGGATATACTGTAAGTGCAGTGAATTGTATGGTAAAATGGCATCATCTTTATGAACCAAAGATAAATTCTGGGATGTATTTTGTATGCAATTAAATTAATGAATAAAATCAATTTTATTATTTTCTGTGACCATGCCTGACTTGCCAATGTCAAAAAGGTGTCAGACGGTTGATGTGTGTGTATACAGTGGACTGTTATTTATGTCCTTTGGGATTTTTATCAAAGTGACCTTAAAGTTCTGCAGGCTACACAATTAACAGTAGTTTCTATTCACAAACCACTCATATTCCATGTCATATTCCTGGCTGTATCATGTTGAGCCAGTGGCGTACACAGTATAGAGTCCAGGAACAGACAGAATTTAAGAGCAGTTTCACTAGAGCAGCTTCTCCTAGTTTCATATAAATTAAACCTGTTGTCTAGAAATGCTGTTATCAATGGTACTAACCTTTGCAAATACTGCTGTTGGCAACAAGGCTGTTAGCAACCCAAGTTTATTTCACTTCTTTGGCCACTGTTTTGTCTTCATAAAAAAGCTGCTTTTATGTATTGTATCTCAGAAAGCTTTTGACTTGAACCTTTATTGCCACTGTACTCTGTAGCGTGGCTACTGCTAATATGGTTGTCTGTGGTATATGTGCATCCTTTATTTATTTATTTTATTTTTATTTTATCGTACTTCTCAGAAGCAATAGAATTGCTATTCATTCGAACTAGTTCATGTGTGCGTATTGTGGAAGATTCTTGATCAGGTTACCAAACGATGCAGTATTTCAACCCATTAAGAACACTGAACTCTGAAAAACAACACATGACATAAAAGAGTATTGATTTGTACTGTGTGCATATGCATGTCAGCCAGGTAGGTGCTGATATTGCTTCTTTCCAGTCAGGAATCTCATTTTTACTCAAGGTAGTAACTTGCACACCATCATCTGGACACTGAGTTTATAACAAGTGATGTTCTATTATGGCTGTCTATTAAAAATAACAACTTCAGATGCTGCCTGTATGGCTTAATTTCACAACACTTGAGGAAAGTGTTATGAAATACATTGTTATTTACTAAATAGTGTTATAAATGAATGTTGTCCTACCAGATGTTACGGTTGCTTATTTAAATTGATATTGCTTTACTGATTTTAGTAATGCTCCATTTAATGTGTCTAGATTGTGATGTTTGCCATGTTAAAAAAAGTTATGTCTTATGTCAAATACCCACTGTGCATTACATGTTAACATCTGTAGATATTTGTACCACATCTTCCTTCTTAGTGACTCTTTTCCTAACTTTAGTCCTCTGCACATCTCATCTTTCCACCCTGATTCTGTAGATGAGTTTCTGTCTCACTTAAATACATAGACACCTCTTTTTTAAAAAAAAAACATTTCCTGAGCAGTTAAAGCATTTTTATTCATAATGTCCTGCATACATGGCAGCATTTATAATACATGAATTTATTATATAAATGTAGATAAAGGGCAGAAGATGTTTATTTTATTCTTAAATTTGGTGAGCTAGAAGCTTTTAATTGCAAAACGGCATGAGGTTTTGTGTTCCAGCTGTGTCTACACCCTGCAGTTATTGCATGCTAACCCTGTAGAAGATAAGACTACATTTGCATGCAACTTGTGAACTATGCACCTACCCTGACTGAACTCCTCCCCTTCCATACCTTTGACATCGCCACCTTTCCCTGGTATGTGAACAGTGTCTTGTGTGTGTTCCGCTGGATGTTCAGCAAACAGGTTCATCCTCAGCACAGAGGATAATAAAGTTCATAATCAATAAACCTAGAAGTCTTGATTTGACTACTGTTTTTTATTTCAGGTGAAAATGTTTGTTAATTGTACTTTTAAATACTGTTGATTGTTCATGTGAACAATTTAGAAAGGAAATACTAAACCTACGATAATACATAAAATGTATATTATAGTCAACTGGAAGTGGTTTCTTATAAATTAAGGACCTGATGATTAATGTAGGTTTTTCCAGGTAAGATTAGTCATTTCAGCTCTGAAAATGGTGGTTGGAGAAGTGTTTTCTTCCTGTAGTTATATACAGAATTTACTGCAATTACAGTATAAGATGGGTAGAGGCACAATGGAAGTTTAAAATGGAAGTTTTTGGTACTTAACGTCTTTTCCACTTCCGTTTGTTGTTTTTTACTCTTCAGAGATTCGACTGAGAAAGCTGGTCGACGAACGGGAGAGTTTAGTAGAGCAGGTGAGTCTAATGTGCTCCCTCATCAGCTGTTTTTCTTCTCAACAGAGAAGGTGAGACATGGCTTGGCATGAAAACGTGGATGAGTGAGGGAATCAGTCATGCAAAGTGGTGTGTGCAGTATTGGGCAAGATGGTTTATTCATTTAACTGATAAATGACTTGTATACAGACTACTGAGTATCAGCAAAATAAATATGTACAATAAAGGTATGTGATGTGACTGTTCTCACGTCAGCTTTTTAATCGGCAGTTCCGGTCATACTTAAGGAGATATTCATGTCTAAGACACAAGCACAGCTACATTTGAAAGTTATACTGCAGTATAGAATGCACATGACATCCTTATAAAATGTTCCAACTATTAATATTGATGAGTATACACTAATATGTACTCTACTGGTTTTGTGAAAATATGTCCAACATACAGTATGAGTAATTATGCTGTTATTAATTTACCATTATTAGATTCTGTATTATAAAATTAAGACCAATTTGCAGTGGTGTTTGGTACAGTCTGTATTGAATACCTAGAGAGAGATGGTACAGGACAGTTTTTAAACCATCTCCAACTTTGTAATGCCTTCAGTTGGCGGTTTTTGTCCACTAAGTACAATCTCATCTGTCCCGTGTGTTGCAGGTGAGGAAGCTTAAGGCGCAGATTGAGGACAAGCAGAAGAATGGGACAGGGGAAAGTGCAGGAACTGAGAACACCATTCTGGAAAATGGCACAGATGTGCACGTCCTAGATTTACAGAGTAAGATGTGCTCAGAATATGACTGACAAAAATCAGTCATTCTTTCTCTGGAGTGAAATGCCTTGTTAACTATTTGATTTGGCTTGATTAATAAACTTTGCATGGTAAAACCCACCCAGTTTAAAGGTCAAATGTGGTTGATGTGCAGTTACCGCATTTTAAACATTGGAGATCTAATGTGGGATTAATCTGAGATCTATTTTCTAAATATTGATTTTTCTCCAATTCACTAAAACCTGTTAAACTTGAAGCTTTCTAATTGAATTTTATGTGATTTTTGTGTTTGGTCTTTCTTAGGAGATGCTAACAGGCAAATTAGTGACCTGAAATTCAAGCTAGTAAAATCTGAACAGGAAGTAACGGCTTTGGAGCAAAATGTAAGTACTTGAGCATGTACTAGAATGTAATAATACATAAGAGTTGTACTGGCTTTTTGGTTCATTCATTGAAAAAGTAAGAGGATTCTATGTCTCTTGTAGAGACTATTCAGACTTTTGCTTAGACCTTTTAGTTCTGAAGTCTCCTCAATGACTTTTATTTTACTAAACTGAGTTTTCTTAGTAGGTCACTTAAGTAGGTTTCCTTGTTCACCAGATTGTCATGTTAACCATAGTTAAGGATACTTGTTTCTAAAGCCCATGATGAATTCAGTGCATTTAAAATATAGTTCCTTTATGTAGTTATTGCACATGAAACAATATACACTATGATTTAAAACTGACTAGATTTGTAAACTGTTATATTTTTTGTAATTACTCTATATCACAGTTGTATTTTGTTCAAATAATCACATTTAACATGAATTGTTTTGTCCTGTAATTGTAGGTTGCACGATTGGAAGGCCAGGTGTCCCGGTACAAATCTGCTGCTGAGAATGCTGAAAAGGTAGAAGACGACCTTAAAGCAGAGAAACGCAAACTACAGAGAGAGGTAACATGGGCTGTCTCTCTCCCTGTGCTTTTCTAATAGCAGCCAGTGACCGAGAGACTAGGGCACAGGGTTCCAATTGTCATTTGCAATTTATTTCTTTACATTTCCTGTTTCCTTTGTGCTTTCTAGCTCCGTTCAGCGCTGGATAAGATTGATGAGCTCGAAGTGAGCAACAGCCACCTTGTAAAGCGTCTGGAGAAGATGAAAGCCAACAGGAGTGCACTATTGTCCCAGCAGTAACGACAGCTTCTGAGCACTGCAGACCAACAACTGATGGAGCATCTGAAATGACGCGTTTGTAACTCAGTGCATTTCATCATATCAGGCACTATTTAAAAACCTAGAAAAAAGCGAAAAAGATTAATAATGTAATTGCACACACGCGCTTTGTGCCACTTTTCATCACAGTATTTTATTTAAAATAAATAAACCACTTACCAAGCAGCACCCCCAGCAATATCCTCATGGTGTTCTGGGTGGCAGGTAAACTTTGTGCCTCGCTTCTTGAAATCACATGCAGGTCATAGTGGGAGGATCTTGACCGATGTCACTAGTGCAGGGAGGTGCAAGTCTGGAACCACTCAAGTGCTCTGGGTTTGGGAACAGGGAATTCGCTGAACTGGAGTGTCAGTTCAGTACTCCAGTCAGCAGGAGGGTTTACTAGCCAGATGGCTTGTGGATGGTTCACATGAAAAGAACATGCCTACATATCATTGTTTTCCTCTTTACTGTACCTTCAGAACCAGTTCAGGTATCTGCAGTGGAGTGTCTTCCTGTGTCAGATGTCACCCCCTTTCCTTAAACTGCACACTGCCCCTTACCACCTGCTCATCCTTTTTGCAACATCTGGTGCTGTAGATGCAGGTTGCCCCTTTTCTAGTCACACATTATGATGCTGTTGCTTTGTACCATACAGACACCTGTTGTCAATACAGGACAGCGATGAAGGGTCTCTGTAGGTCAATCGCTACTGATTCGAATGAGGATTTTTTTTGTTTTTAAGGATGGCATTAAATTTTTGTTCTTGTTTTCAATGTTTGTTGTAAGAGCAATGATGAAACTTTGTACCTCTCTCTGCAGTCCATGTAAGCCAAACTGTGTGATTTTTTTTTTGTGTTGTGTTGTGAAGTTATTTTGTTACATTCGTATGTTAAAGTGGTTATAGCTTATGTAGTCAACAGGGCAATAAAACTAGACAAACAGTGGCATTTGCCCTGGGCCTTCCTCTGACCATGAGCTATATACCCTTTTATTTTTTTCACAAAAGAAAACGCATCATAGCCATCACTACAGAAGATATATCAGCACTTATTTCACCACCTTTCAATGTCTCAGAAAGTCTCTGAAAATTACGTTTGTCCTGCTATTTTGTAAAAAAAAAAACAATTAAAAATAATGTAAATTGCAATAATATTGACTCAGAGCTGAATGTATTGGTTGTTGGGTTTCTACTCAATTCAGCAGCCTGACTCAATCAAAATAAAACAAAAAAAAAACAGAAGTATAGAACAGCATCCCACCTCTCACCATAAAACAGTATGAATCATTTAATGCCTCAAGGAAACCAGGGAGATCTGATGGTAAGATCACTCACATATGGGTGATCAGAAGTGTGCGCTCGGTAAAGTCTGCCACTCCAGTGTTGTTGATGATTGTCTGGCTCTGGAGAGACTACAAATGTAAAAATGGTGTTTACAGAGCTTTAAAAATGTTGGAAATGTGTAATCATTGTGCAATATTTAAAATGTCTATTAAAGGTTAAATAGAAATTAAACTGGAAGAGTGTGTTCTGGAGATCTGCCGTATTGTATACATGGCATATGCTACTTTTGAAATGAAAGTGAATGAAAGGGTAAAGGTTTTTTTTTTACTTTTGGCATTTAAACAAGAATTTCTACCTTTTTTTTAGAAAAACTAAACAACCTTGTAGTCTGGACAATGTTTTATTTTCCTTCAGAATACAAAAAGGGCCATTTTCATGTAGAGGTAAACCTTTTTTTTTAATTAAGAATACTGTGACTACAGTATTTCTTGTTACCCTAACTAGATTATAATCCATTTATGCACCACTGTTTTAGAAAGAGCATGGGACGAAGTACTTGTTATCTCTATGAATATGAGTGACAATGACATATTTCACAGTGAGAAACTACCTCTAGTGTTTGAAAGTGAATATTTTAGTCTATGAATATTGTTCCTCCGTACACAGTGACTGCAAAAAGGTAAGGACCTGAAGAAGACCAAAGAAAAAATAGCTTCCAAAAATTATATTTAGAAATACAACTTTATGGAATTTAGGAGATTCGCTATTCTGGTGATGCAAAATTGCTCTTTGCTATGATAAACTCTTCTTATATATTTGTGGCCCGGTATTTCACTTTCTAATTGTAAGAAATACGTATGGTTGTTATCTTTTTCGATCGCTGTTGGTCCTCCAGTTGCAGTACAGTTATTAGTCTTTAGGGGGCAGCACAGTAGCGGGCCGCTGTGTTGAGTATTCTGTCCCGAGGAGCTTCCTTGACAACCAACCCTGGCAACATGTAGCCACTTTGCAGGAGGTACTGTAATCAAACACGTGAAACTATAGATACACAATTGGTGTAAGCAGGTTGAGCTAATTTATTAACATTGATCCTGCTTGTGAAACCTTAACAAGAGGAACACTCTGTATTTTGCTTATTTACATATTTATTTTTAGTTTTTAAATTGCAATTTCGATTAGAAAACTTGGTGAGGCGGAGTTGCCGGGCGACTGTGCCTGTAAACAGATGAGTTCCTGATCAGAAAAAAAATTGCTGTCCCTGAGTCGTGTAAAAGCGTCGCAATGAAAGATCAACTTTAAATTCTTTATTTGGACTGTACACACGAAACACAGCAATGGATACTCAGGTATGTAACCTTTAACGGTTGTAAACGTAAACGTTAACATTGGATTACTTGTAGATGGGTTAGTTAATGAATTCTTAAACGGGGATGTGTGCGGACTGTTTTACAGTAATGTAGATCTCTTTAAAGTAACAGCACCCGAACTTCAGAACTTGGGGAAGCGGATAAATTGGCCCAATTTAAGACGGTAATTAGTTAATTTATTTTCTTAAAAAACTGAGTTCAAATAAAAAAAACGTAGACACCATCTAATACTAGAATTGGACAGCTCTAGTTTAGATGTTAGAAAAATTGCATTTATTCTCCATTTTCTACCTGATACGTTGAAATTCAAAAGATAACCGCAAAAGGAATGCAGAATCAGTTATTAAAGTGTAAGGAATGACGACATAGAGTACGTTTGAGCAGTTTGTATTTCCTGCTAGACTACTATACCATTATTTAATTAAGAATGAAATTAATATATAATTAAATACATATGCAATATATATTCAATTGAAATATTATTTTAACTACCTATAATACATACTGTATTTATGTTCAATTAAGTTATTTGTTGAGCTCAGTGTTATTGTCGTTTTATACCAGGGAGCCATGTCAATAACTCAATAATGGTCATACAGGCTCTTAATCATCTGTTTCTGATGTCTCATTGAATTTTAATGTTAAATACAGTATTTTATTTCACTTTATAATACACATAACAGATCACAGTTTCATTTCTTCTGCATTTTCTTTGCAGACGTCTTCATACCTCAAGACAAAGGCATCCAGGAATCCTGTTCAGCTTTTACCTCAGCTGCCACAGGTGGGCAAATACAATTCACAAGACATCCTAAAACAGATGCAGAGATTAAGATTTATTTACATTCCTTTTGTTTTTTATTTCAATTTAAATATTTTACAAATAGAGACAAATATTATTGTGTGATGATCCCAAACAAAATACATAACAAATCTTATGTTCTGGTATCCTGGAAGAACATTGTTTTCTGCTATACTACCTGTATATACTGTACAATAAAACTTTTTCAAAGATAATGGGCAGTGGAGAGACAGTGCTGACCAAGGGTCCCCACTCAAGGGTGTCCAGATGTCATAGGTGTACCAGTCAGCCTGGGGCAAGGATTTACAGACATTTACACAGCCAGAATGGAAGGTGAAAGAATCCAAACAAAATCTGCAAAGGGTTTACACAGGGAGTAGAGTCAAAAAGAGAAAGGTAATTGGAGGAATAAGATACAAGAAGTAAAAGTCCTATAACTGGGATCACTGAAACATGGCTGATAGAGAGTGATGGTGACAAATGCTGTACAGTATTAGGGGATTCTATTACTATAAAAAAAGATACTGTACAGTATTAGGCGGATTCCTCTGACACATGAAAGAGAGAAAAGGTAAAGGTGTAGTGCTACATTAAAAAGCATTCCGACACAGGAAGGTAACTTAGATCAATCAAGGATCTCGGAATCTACACTATATGGGCCAGACATAAAAATAATTCAAAAGGAGTTAGAGTTATGTGAATCAGATATTTGAATTTATGCAATACATACAACATTCAGATATTAATTATAATATATAATAAATAAGATATATATTACATACAGTATGTGTAAAGAAAGAAGTGGTTATGTTCAGAGATTTGAATGTTTCTTCACAAAGATTGAAAAAAAAACATTAAGGATGACAGTAGCTGAAACTGAAAAGGTAGACATAGCTCATGTTTCTTTGTTCAGTTTGACAAATTCAATTCCAGTGTGGAATCATTAGAGAATGAAGGCAATACTTTATTATATACAGCTTAAAGCACATAACAAATTAATCTCATGAGTAATCAATGCCTGGAAAAGAGTGACTCAAATGGTTCAATAAATCAGAAAGACAAAGAAAAAATTTTAACCACAAAATCAATTTATAAAATAAATAAAAAGAACAGGATCCGGTAAAAATAAAAATAATGAATATATTAGAAAGGCCAAGAGTTAGATGGAAAAGAAAATGTAACAGAATAGGTCTGCTCAACCAGTGGCCAGTCTACTCTGTTGCAGTACCTTGATACAACTGGTGCCATATTTGCTATATTAATCTACTGATTTATCAATTAAATAATTAATGGACTGTCTATATTAAAATCCCACTATATAATGGATTGAAAAGGCTGTGGGTTGAATAGTTCTGCAGTAGTAATAAACCAACAAACCTAACTTCTATTATATCTAAGGTTATGGAAACCAGAGTTAATGTAGGGAATTAAATTTTTGGCAATAGGATTCCAGGGGGAAGTTACCACAGATTTAGAAAAAAAATATAGGAGAGTTCTTTGAATAAGTAACAGCAAACATGGATACAGTTATGGTATATTTAGCTTTTCATAGGCCTTGATAAAGTCCCTCTTAAAAGGCTCATTCTCAAATTACTGGCAACAAGCATCCAAGGATATGTATTTCAATTAAGAATTGTTTAATGGATAGAAAACAGATAAGCGGTGAATGTTCAAATTGAGGAGATATGCAGTAATTAGTGGAGTACCACGTAATTAGTGGAGGAGATGTCTTGGAAAATGAACAGTGAAACCTGAACCAGAGGACACAAGGTAGAAATTATGTAGAAATGTGTGGGAGTATGGAACAAGCTACTTAGCCATGTGGTTGTAACTAGACCATGGGATCAATCAACTACTAACTACCAAATGGATCTGATGGGTTGAATGTTTTCTCTTTTTTGGAATCTTTCTTATGCTTCTATCTTGTTTTGAGTTAAGCATTCCAACGTTTGGTTGGAACATTTCACTTCCTTAAGGATTTAGTGTTTCCTGTATTTTGTCCTTTTAGATTCGCTCAAAGCCCCAGTGGCAGGCCACATCGCCAGGTTTCCTTCTGGAAACCCAGGTCAAAGACAAGGGACAAGATGGGCTGTCTCTCAAAGCTAGCCTTCCAATCAGTAAGTGAGAAGGTGAACATATGCCTAATACATCTGGCAACAGTGAATTTACTTTAATAATTATAAATTTACTATTGTTTTTAACACATAAATTGTAACACATTATGTTAATGGAATTAGATGAGCATTCAGCTGATGACAAGCTGAACACAGAAGGGACAGATTTTACATGAAAGTGGAAACTTGAATTATTGTTTTAGAAAAACTTAACATGTGCTTATAGCAGAGAGAAGCTTATTTATTGGCCTCTTTGCCAACAAAGTGATAAATCTAACAACTTTGTAAGTGATGGAAAAAGTGTTAAAAGCAAAATAATACTTACATAATACATTAGACCCAAGGATCATTAGCCAACCAAAGACATTGTTGTGAGCCTTATTCTTTGATAGTTCACTGGTTTGAATTAATTTAAAGATTTTGAATCGGTTTTAAATTAACAATTTAGAATGAAGGATGAAACTATCCACATTTTCCGTTGTATGAGTACATCTTTTCTGTCCCGTACTTGTACTTGTTAATACTGCCACGTCTTGTTAATTTATACTGATGGTTTTTGCTTCGTCTCCTGTGCAACAATGGTGTCACACTTCTTGGCAAGGTAATCTTTTTAAACAAATGTAATTCTTACATTGAGGATTACTGTTATATAAGGTAGCAGCAAAACCACTTTTAGCCTAATCTCATCAAATCTCATAAGGTAAGCAATGCTGGGTGAGGACAATACTGGGATGGGAGAAGGATGTTTTCTTTGATATTTTGGACTAAAATTTCTAGTCCAGTACCCCAGTGTGCTAACCACTGTGCTGTAGGAAAGCCAAGTTACAGATTACATGTCAAATTGCAGTCTTGACTACTCGGTCACTAAATATTACATGACAGTTTTTGTAAGAATAGGGGTATTAATCCTAGTGTGTTGGTTAAATTCATCATGATCTTAGAGATTCTGGCTGTCCTATAGTTACCCATTAATTCAGTTGTTTAAGGAGTTTCTCACCTTTCGGCTGTGTAGTTGGGCTGCTGGCACAGAGTGGTGACTGCACTTTAGTAGGTAGATGATGAACCTCTCCAATATGTAAAGATCCTTTGGGATGGAAAGCTTTATAAAAATAATTAATATTGAATACAAAAAGAGCGAATATATTGTATGCTTACATTTTTATAAGAACTTTTAATAAAGGTTTTCATAAAACATATTTGTTAAAATGCATGTACTGGGTATTCAAGGTAATATGTGCACTTTGAATGAAAATCTCTATTGGTTAGAAAATAGAATGTACAGATAAGGGGTGAACTCTCATATTGGGTTGATGTAATAGAGGAGAACCACAGGGATGGTTCTTAGAATCAATGATCTTAGAATCAATGCTTTTCCTAATTTATATAAAATATGTATTTATAGTAAACAGTCAACCTCACTGGGTAAACACCAGAGATATTATATTTTGGTAAAAATATAAAGAAAATAATCTGAATATGTACTATATAAAATGTAGTATAAAAATAAACGTGATGCTTTGTGAACATTTTACCGTGCATTAGTAATAAGTAATTTAGAATGTTGTGATTAATTTGGTTAACCACATTAGAAAAATATATTGCTACTTTGGAATCACTACAGTTTAGTAATACAGCCAAAGAATTATCTATGTTAAAGGAACATCCTACACTGACAGGCTAAAATAATTGAATATTTTTTTTCTTCAACAGAGGAGTCCACATATACAGTATTTTATGTAATATACTGATATTTTCCTATGACGCAACTGGAAGAGATCCTTGGATAACTAAGTTACTAGCAGCCAAGGGAAATACATGGGCCTCATGATTTTCTCTCATTTGCAATGTTTCTTATGTTTTTTGCTTTGTGCAGGAAATGTCCTTGGACATAAGCGCAGCCGGGCCTGGGAGGGGTCTGGAGGCCCAGGAAGCAGTCGGACTGCAGAATATGGAACTGTGGCCGAGCCATCATCTTCCAGACTGCGCAGCAGCACACACACCCACCCCAAGAAGGACCGTGAGCAGTTCCGCAGTGCACTTGTCAACATAATCATGTGAGGGCTTAAAATTAGGCGGTGGACTCACTTTACCCTCTATACGTCAAGGTTTTCTGATTTTAAATAAAGCTGAGTACTTCTGTCATTTGAGCAAACCCTAGTTTTTTATTAGAAAACATGTTCCCAATGGTCTAATTACACATATGCTGGTATGCTGCTGAAACATTTATTTTAATTGGATGGCACAGTGGCATGTTGGCTGGTACTGTTGCCTTATAGCTCCAGATTCCTGGGTTTGATTTGGGCTTTGGGTACATTACTGTGCAGAATTTGCATGTGTTAAGGACCCTACCTCATTACCCTGACTCCCAAAGGTTAGGCACAGGGAATTCTCTCTGCCCTGAGTATTGAATATCAGTTGAATTGATATGTAACCGAATTTAAATCTGACTTGTATGGATAATGCACCTGGTTTGATTTTATTTAGATTCATTCTGGTTAAGAAATGTTTGCTTTTGCTTCAGATGCATTACCATGGTCCAGACATGGTGGGGAACATGGGGTTACATCCCATTATGTGACCTTAAAGTGTGTTCATTAAATGTATAATGTCTTCCATCCCAGTCTGTCATACATTTTTGTTTATGAGATGTGATTTCATTTTGATTTTTATCTTGAGTTGGAATAATAAAATACTACCCAGCCTACTTTATGTCAGTACTGTATATGATTCATTCTATTGTGCAAATTGTGGAATAATGTTGAAAACTATGAGAAGAAAAGTCACACGTGGACAGGTATACATTCTGACCCAATATAAAATAATTGTTATCATTTTAGGCAGCAGGACTCTGCTACTGGACATCCTTGTGCTCTAGATGACACACAGGCCCCATCCTCTGGATCTCCAACTTCTATTGAAAAAGATATTTTGGTATGAAGATAATCGTATCACTACATTGTAGTCACTGTTTTTCATATCTACAAGACCACAACTTTTCGTCTTTGACTATTGCACTTAAACTACATTATGGTCTGTTATTATTTCTTTCATAATATTCTTGGCTTGTCAGAGGTACTACTATTACATCCACAATGGCATTGACACAGAGCATGTGGCAGCTATGGAGGACTCCTGGCTGGAGAATGTTTTGGCTCTGGTCCCAGCCCATCTGAAAAGCTTGAGTGATACCATTGAAGCACTCTCTGATGAAATGAGAGAGGATTACTTGCTTAGTGTAAAGAAAGCCATTGGTAAGCAAGTCTCCTTCTTATCTTTTTCAGTTATGCTTAAAGCTTCTATCATTATAACTTAATTGTCTTTGTTGTGTAACAGACCGTCTTTGGCAATATGAGGCACTGTTATGTAGGACCATTTCTATTAGAGTGTCAGTCTATATGTGTCTGTGTCTACATGTCAAATTAGGCAATACCATCTGACTTTACATTAATAGATTTTGTCTCTGTGTTTTCAGTGGATTTTGTTCTTAGGGATCCCAGGGAAAAGGATGAAGCTAGTGTGAAAGATCTCCCCCCACATCGAGCAGAGTAAGTAGAACACTAACAGATCAAATACACATTCATTTTATCTTCATGCAAAAGTTTCCTTTCAGTTTCACTTCCTTATAGCGATTGTGCTTCCAAAGTCTACCCGTAACATCCACAACCCTATAGGGGGTATACTGTTGTGTGTACTAGTAAATATGTCTATAAGAATATCTTACCATTTTCAGAATGATAAAAAACATAAATATATTAAAAAATAGCAAAGGACAATGGCACAAGAAGAACAGACCAATGAAACAAACCCAGTATGATTTAGTTCAGAATTACAGAAACATGTTATAGTAGTTCAGGTGGGTAGCTGCGTCAACATGCGTAGGCTGCAAAGGAACAAGTAATAGGTTTATTCAATGTTGAAAAGAGAAGAAAGAAAACATTTCGGCCGTGGAGCCTTCTTCAAGTGTATTAGTGAAGAACCTTCTTCACACCTGAAGAAGGCTCCATGGCTGAAACGTTGTGTGTTCTTTCTTCTCTTTTCAGCATGAAACATGTTATAGTTATTTCCACCTAAGAGTGATTAGAACTATTAGTCGGTTTTTTGCTTTTGTTTTCGAAAACTGGTTAAATGTAACATACTAATTATTTATGACAATCAAAATGTGAAGGTCTGTAGGCACCCACTCTGAATACAACTGTAGTTACAAGCCCACTACTTCCACCACTGTTACCACCAATCTTCATCATTATGATCATCATCATCATCATTATCATCAAATAATCTTACTTAAAAGTGACTGAATATGAAGTTGATTTTGCTTCAAGTAGTTCAGCATTTTTATCTTTCTAGATTGAACTAAAATATTATCCAGGTTGGAGTACTATCTATAATGACTGTACTACAGTACATTAACACCTTTATCTTTCAGAATGGAGGTGGTGCCAAAACCTTGGAAGAAGTCATTCCTTTTGGCTCAGAAAATCATGAAGGATAAGCTGAATGCTATAAATCCCACTATGCTATCAGTGCTGGATTTGTGGCATGTCTCTTTCAAGTACGTACAGTATGCTCAGTCTCATTTTTCTTTTTCCTGTAGAGTTAAGGAAGAGAAGAGTTTTGTTGTTACTTTAAACATTATCATTATCAAAATATTTTTTCTATCACAAAGTGAAAGACAATATGTTACCTAAGTTCTAAGACGTGTTTCTCTCTTACACCATTTTTTTTGCTTTTCTCACAGAAACCTGCGGTTGATTGATGTGGAGGAGTTCCACAACAGGCAGGAGTCCCTGGAACTATCTATTTTTCAGCAGCTGGTCATGAGGCACATAGAATCTGCCAAAGAGACTTTACTCAAAAAGTATGGCTTCAGACTTATCATCAAAGAATAGAGGTTACAGAGTAAGATTAAACCTGAGAAAGGGTGGATATTCATGTAAAAATTTCCCTTCAAATCTCAGTAGTGTGGTGGTGATCACTTTTAATATTCATAGAATAATATTTTATAGGACACATTTAACAGTTAATGTAAACTGAACTCTTTATGTCTTTAGGTGGTTTCCAGAAGTTCAACATATATATTATCAAGGTAACAAACGGAAACTTGTCCCTAGCAACAGCAACAGTGCCAAACTGCAGTCCTTTTTCAATTGTGCTGCAGCCCTGATGACGGAACAGTTGCAGAATTTAGCACTGGATTCCATCCAGGACTACACAAACCTCCTCGCTCAGTCTCCTGTAAGCACCGTGCACTAATCTGTACAAATTGAATCATGCAGTGTAGTTTTGTAGAGTCTACACGTAGACCACTTTGACTTAACATACACTTTATGTTTTTGAACATAAATACAAAATACAATTGTTGCAGCTGCACTCTTGTGTTAATGGTTAAAACAAAACACAAACCTTTTTGGGATTAAATAGTGCTACATTTAGAAACGAGGCAAACTTCTTTTGTTTTAGAATTCTCTGAAAATCTAAGTAAACACGTAAGTTAACTATGCAAAGCAAAGAATCCAAAGTACTTTTCTTGTAAGATAATAGTTTTATTTGCTTATTTTGTAGGATTCAGTTCGAGCTTTTGAGCATCCAGGATTCACCATGAGGCTAGTATTGGACAACACAAAAATCATCTTTGAACCAGATTTTAAAGACTTTGAGATTGTTCTGCTCAGCGTTTATGAAATCATGCTAAAAGCCATCAGCTTAGTACCACGGGTGGAGACTAAACTGTATTCCGAATGGGTAGGCAGAGACCTTTCCTTTGAGCCAATCTGCGTAGAGCAATGTTCATACATTTCTTTTTGGAACTTCATGATACTTTACTAGGAAGCACCTATTCAGAGTTATCCCTGCCAGAGGAAGAGTTACAAAATACTAACTACAGGGGTGTGAATAAATGTGACCTTTATATTTTCTGGATATTAATTCTGGCACATACTGTATCACTTTTTTAGCAAATTACATTATCCAATCTAAGTTTTTTTTATTATTTGATGTTTATCTTTCCTATTTCCTCAGGTATTACTGTATTTTGAGGAGATAGCATATAGTATATAAGAGAGAATAAATCTTATGACAGGTGTGAAAGAAGAACATATTCAAAGAGAAATTGAATGGATATTGCACATATATTAATAATCATAAATGCCAATTCTGTGTGTACAGTGTGTGTTTGAGCTTACGATCTTTATCAGATTAGTTATTAAAGTGAGGGGGAATCATTTTTTTTCAAGTTTTTCTTGGTTTACAAAGATTAGTTTTTAAAGCAACAGGGAATGTGTTTTTGGGAGATGTCCATTAGAAATATGTATACACAATGTCAAATAACTACAGAATAGTTTGGTAAGGTATCAAATATATTGCAACAGGGGCAGTTGATTTTTCAACAGTTTCTTATCAGAGTTTGTTCTTGTCCATTTCTTAGCCTGGGACTAGGACAGGGAGCACTCTGAAGCCCACAGTCCTGCCAGAGATCCTGGAGAACAAGAAAGAGGTGGTGAGAACTGTTATCGAGAAGGAGAGATCTGGTCCCGTGGAGCACATACGTCTCTATGACAAATACATCCTGCTGGTAAACAAGCAGGCTGAGCAGGATGTGGAGCAGTTCTTGCACGAGGAGCATTCCTTTGAAGACACCATGAGGGAGGTCACTAAGTACCAGCAATTAGCCAACGAGATCCAGTATAGTTCTATCAAGGTACCAGGCTCTGAGTGTTATCTGTGAATATAAGCCTTGCAAAGACCAGTGAATATATTTCAAGAATCTTTTTCTTTTCACATTGCACTTTGTTAACATTATTATTCTTTTCTATTCTGAGATTATTTATAAATAGCCATAGTACTGTAAATATTATAATAGCAGCAGTAAGGCAGAAGAAAAACAATAAGAGTACAGAGATGGTTTATTGCTTTGTTGCAGGTGATCCGTCTGGGGATGTTTGAATTACACTGTGAAGAACTCATCAGAGCTCTTGTCAAGAGAGCTGAGGGCCTGTGTAACAAAATAGTAGCCAAGATGATGAAAGATCACCAGGACATAAACCAAGCGTGAGTTAGAATATAGTACTAATACAGTGCCAAGAAAAAGTTGTGACTTTTATTTTAACGAATACATTTTATATGTCATGATTACCTTTTATAATTAGGGAAAATGAAACAGGACTGAAAAGCCTAGTACCAGTCATTTTAACGGATTCTTGCTCAGGAATGGAGTAGAAATGATTAAAAGTAATGTATTTTGTTTAATGTGTACAGTGTGTGCTTTGCTTGGGGTGATAATGATTATGATAAATACATGTAAAACTAGATTTGTCTCATTCTTTTCTTCATTTGTTATCACAGGCTGTGTAATGAATTTGAAAAGATAGCAGAGAAAGCATTGAGTACTCCTCCAAACACTCAGGAGCTAATGGAGCTCAAGGTAAATCACAGCAAAATAAGCATCTAAAGCAGGGGGTAGATGTGTGTGACTTTGTTCTTTAATAGTTTTATTTTTACAATTTACAAGTAATCTGTGCATGGCTTTGTTTATATACAATATGGGGTAGTTTTATGTGCTACTCACACTGCTGACTCGTCTCCTGCCTTGGCAGGCATATGTGAGCAAGGTGGAGTCCCAGTTTATGCCAGCACTAGAGAAGAGGCTGGTGGAGGCCAAGAACCGCCTCTCCTTTCTGGTGGATTATGCCACTTTCTCTCCTGTGGAAATGCGCCTCAACAGCAGCACTTTTCAGTGGCACTCTCGTATGCCTGAGGTGTTCGAAGAACACCAGCAGATTGTTAAAGAGAAGACTGAACAGTATCAGGACGGACTCAAGGTCAGACTCCCGGAAGGCCCCTGGACCTAATTTTCTCTCTCCTGTGCTGATTAAACCCAGTACTGTCTTCACCACCACCATCTCAATTACTGCACATCGACCTTTCACATTCTGTTTTTCTGCCTACGTTTCTGTATTGCCTGGTATAATCTGTCTATACATGTAGTGTGAAATATATGTAATTAACCGATCATATATAGATCCAATAGATTTCAAGTTTTGTATTTGTATTGTCTCTGAAGTGACACAAACCTACCTTTAAAACCTTAAAACCTTCAGACACTTTAAAAGACTTTAGTTGTTATGCCTTTTTCTGCACAACTACGTGCCTCATTATTTATTCACAGTATAATTATTAGAAGTTATATACTGTAACTGCATTTTTTCTCCAGTTGCGGTGTGAGCGGTTTGTGGAAGAACTGGAGAGTTATGGCAAACAGGTGGATGAGTTTGTAACCTTTGGAGATATTGCGGAGCTCAACAAGTACCTGCGAAAGGCTCAAACACTGAACTCCAAGCTAGATACTGCAATGGAAAAGGTGATCTCTTGTCTAAGTTTTAATGTGCTAAGTGTGTCTTGTAAATCTCTTCAGTGTTTCAGCACATTCAGTGCAATACAATGTCTTGGGGACGTCTTTTGAATTCTTGAATTGCGTCCCTCTCTGTCTTCTCGGCTCAATTTGCAGGTAGCAGTAACATCCATTTACTTGAATTCTGTAGTTTCCTTTTTATAACATCCTTACATTGTGTATAAGATTAAAAAATGTGTAAGTTTATGTGTAACTTTTGAGACTTACACATACAGAAGTATTTTCTTCACTCTTAATTTTTTTTTATTAAAAATTTTTTATAGTATTTATGTATACCATAAATGTGTTTATAGTATAGTTTTATATTTATAGGAATGTCTTTGCTACCAATATAAAGAATTTTCAGAAATCCATGGAAATCCAGTGTTTTTAGACTTCCTTTTCTGTTTCCACAGTTTATGTTATTCCTTTAGACTATATTTTTTCTTTTGATGGTTTTCTGTTCAGACACATATATATAGAAGGAATTGCTAGAAGAGTTTTGTAAGGAATTAAGACTAAAGGCAGACGTTAACTACAATTAATTGACAGCCTTAGTTTGAAATAAATACATTTCTTGTTAAAAATGTGATGTTTTTATATTTTAATAATATAACTAATCTCAAATAATTAGGTGTTTGTGCTGTTATCCTAAACAGTAGTTGGTAGCTGGTAGTTTTGAAATGCAAGACTGAAGTATTCTTCTGCTGAAATTTACATTACCTGTTTTTGTGTTATACTGTATAAACAGTATATATTTCAGTCCAGCAGAGGCCAGCAAAATCTTGATAATTTACGTGCACTGTTATAAACTGTTTACTGTATATGCATATCATGTACCAACTTTGTGTATTTGAGGGAATCATGTATGGTATACTGAGAGAATTCCAAAAATCATGTAATGTGGTTATTAATTTTACATCAAAGAGTAGTATTACATACATTTTAATTTAGAATCACTAAATGTTTGTCAAAACAAAGTTAGATTTTTTAATGATTATTTATATGGGCTGAATAAGTTCTAAATAAACTTTTTTTATTATTTGTGCTTTTTTATATAAATGCTCTCACTCTCAGATTGACCAGTTTAATGCAGAAGAGGAAGCATTTGGGTGGCCTGTATCACAATATCCCCAAAGAAAGAAAATCCAAGAAAAACTGACCCCTTACCTGCGGCTGTACGAGACCACAGCAGAGTTCAATGCCAAACACAAGGAATGGATAGAAGGTCCACTGTCTAGCGTCAACCCTGACAAAGTAGAATCAGATGTAGGCAACTACTGGCGGGCCCTCTATAAACTGGAGAAGGGCTTTCAGGACTCTCCCAGTGCCCTGCGCATTGCAACCAAGGTAAAGACCAGGGTGGAGAAGTTCAAGGAACACATCCCATTAATCCAAGTGCTGTGTAATCCAGGACTACGAGATCGTCACTGGGAAGCCATGTCTGAGATTGTGGGTCACCCCCTGAAGCCCAGTGAGGATACCAATAGTATTTCCAAATTTATCCCTATGCGTCTGGATCCCTACCTTAGTCGCTTTGAAGGCATCAGTGAAGCAGCAAGCAAAGAGTATTCCCTGGAGAAGGCCATGGAGAAGATGGTGGTGGAGTGGGATGAAATGGAATTCTCCCTTCTGCCCTATAGAGAGACTGGCACTTCCATCCTCTCGGCTGTTGATGATGTACAGATGCTGCTGGATGACCACATTGTGAAAACACAGACCATGCGTGGCTCCCCCTTCATCAAGCCCTTTGAAAATGAGATACGGTAAGGCCAATCTTGACACTTGGCATCTTGAGAGCTTCAACTATGAATTCTTCTGCAGCTCTGCACTTGTTCTTTTAAAGTCTTTTAAAAAATGTTATACAGTAGTCACCTGTGTTACTGTAAACTTTTTAAACTGATTAGTAACTATTTTTAATAACAACCATTTGTAATAATAAATCCCATATTCCTTGTCTCTAGTTTTACTTTTGAGGTAGGGAGATTTTGTTAATGTTATTAATCATATGTACTGTATATTCTTTGTCTTACAGGGACTGGGAAGGCAAACTGCTGTTGCTGCAGGAGATCTTGGATGAGTGGTTGAAGGTTCAGGCCACCTGGCTTTACTTGGAACCCATCTTTAGCTCTCCAGACATCATGGCCCAGATGCCAGAGGAGGGGCGCCGCTTTACCACAGTTGATAAGACCTGGAGGGAGACAATGAAGCAAGTGTCATTGGTAAGGACTCTGAGTGCACAATAAATTGGTCACATAAAACTAAGAGCAAAACTACATTCTAAATTGAAAGTTAAAATGAGAAGGTTTTTAAAATGTTGACAGTTGTAGAGTTTCTACTGGATTTATGACTTAATTACGTAATTTTGAGCTGATCGTTGTTAAAGAAGTCCTGAATCAGCATATCCAAGCTTAAATGTTGGAATATAGTCATGCAATAAGATTTTAAGATATCCTGGGGCTATCCTTAGACTATACCTTACAAGTGAGCTGGAGAAATTCACTTGAATTTAAAGTCCACTCTAAATTTCACAGGGAGCCAGTGCTAAGAACAAGATTTACAAGATTATGCAAAATAATTTTAATTAGTATACAAGCTGCAGGTCAACTCAGGATATACTGATCTCTATTTAATACCTCAGTGTACTCCCCAGTACATAGGGCATTACAGTATTTCTAATTTTGATTAAATAAAGGCACTTATGAATACTTCACCATCTGATAAAAGCAAAAGCAAGTGCCTTAAATGAGCAGTATTGTGCAATGAATAAAACATTGTAATGACAAAAACAACACTGATGTTAAACGTGTTGTGAAACTAATGCTCAGTGCCTATGAACATAACCTTAGTCTTGTCACAGTTTAACTGAATTTGGACCTGTTGCATAGGTACAGTACCTCAAGAGTGCAGAAACTGTATTGATCTACAGTACATTATATGTTAATCTAGGTACTAGCAGCATATCAGTGAAATCTAAGTCCATGATGCTGAATAATCTGACAAAAAGTAATATTCAGATGTTAAATAATAATACATTTTAAATAAGTTTCTAGCACAGAACCCTGTGGAACACCATGAGTGAATCAAGACCAGACCTAAAACAGAGCAGAGACAAAATTTATGAAGTGTCTTCTGGTAGCCAAATAGGAGCCATACCAATGAAGAGAAGTACAGGTCCCAAGAAAATATTCTATGTGCTCTAGTAGGATGCTGTATTGACAGTATAGAAAGCTGTGCTTGAGTCCAGAAGGAGGAAAATATTAAGGGATCCAGAGTCAGCAGACATCAGTTAATCATTAAGTACCTGAACAAGGGCTATTTTAGTTAAAGGTTCAAAAAGATAATTAGATGCAAGCTGAGAATTGTAATTGAGCTGCCACAGCCCATTCCAGAATTTTTGTGAGGAAAGGCAAATTGGAAATAGCATGGTAGTTGTTAAGTACCTGAGGGTCCTGGCCAGGTCATCACAGGTATTTAACATAGGTGTGATAGCAGCAGACTTTTAAGCCTGCGGTCATTTGTTCTCTTTATCAGAAACCCTGCTTGGGATATCAGTAATGAATGAGCGAAAAAGCAACATATTGTGAAGGTCACAGCACTGTGTCGCCGAGTTGCTATATTTTAATAAGCCAGGTTTCCACAGCATTGCTTTAAAAAAGAAGTTGCTTGTTTTCTCCTGAGATACTCTAAAGGGTAATTGGCATCCTCAGTGGGTCCAAAATGAAACACATCAATATAGTATATTGTTCTCTAAAAGTACTTGACAAGGCCATGAAATAGAAAATATGGATTTATTCTGTGAGAGACCAATGATGTGAAATGGCAAGAAAAATGAGATCATAAGCTCTCTGTTTCCTATCTCACTACTATCTCACTAATATAGTATATACTGTATATTGAGTGTAAGAGAGTGAGAGCTCTGTTGTCTGGTGGTTAGCTGTTACTAAGCTTATTGATTGATGGGTTATTTCCAGTTTGAATAGAACTTCACCAAGATTGTAAACCAGAGATTTGTAAAGGTTTTTTATGATAATTAACTGATTGCTCTTAATGGTCCTTTTCTCAATAGCACTTTAAAAGTCTAGAATTAGCTCAAGAAAAAGAAAAAAATATATACTTGAAGGATGCACATATATGGTTATTTCAGTAAACATGATCTTGGTCCTCTAAGATGATCCTTGATTCACAAGACAGTCTTGTCTTATGTGCCTTGTTTATTCCAAAAACGTATCAGAAAAAGAAACACATCACTAGTAATAAAAAAATAATTACAAAAACTAGTAATTAAAAATCTATAAATCAGCTAATAATTTAATGGTGATAAAGAACAATCATTTATTTATATACTGAATTTGTCTGAGGAATGATCGCCTGACCATGTGGATAAGGGAGTCTGATAATATGATAAACCAAAGGATTCAGCCGAAGGTGGTGGTGATGGAGATGGTGGAGGGGTGCAAACATGACAAACACTGGACAAAATGGACTCAAGGCTCATGTTCATACCCTGTAAAGGTGATTAGGGTTTGTGTGACCTTGCGGGTGGTACTGTGGTCTAGGTGCCCGACTTGTAAACCACAGGATGGGTGTTCAAATCCAGCCTGCACTGTGACTTTTATAAACCTATGCACATTTTGCACATATTTTATTGTTTTTACAGTGACTAGGATCATCACATTTTGCACACACCTATGTATTTATTTTTTATTTATTTATTTTTATATTTATTTTGTTGTCTTTTGTTTTATAACTATTCTGATGTCTGTTTTTGTTTGTCTTGGGCTGGACTGCTGTAACACATCAATTTCCCTATGGGATTAATAAAGTCTTAAGTATTTATCTCTTTTATTTCCCAGGTGTTTGTTACAAACTCTGGTCAGCAAGCAGAAGTACGGTCATACTGTAGCTCACCACAAGGTGGCACTGCCTACCAATATTCAAAACAAGTATTGTTCTTTCAACACATAATCTCAAGTCATTTTTTTCTACTGGTTTTATGTATCAGTTAATTTGTTTATAAAAGAGGACATTTAGAAGAAAAAAGTAGAACCATCTAAAAATTACATTAAAATGTTTTCCTTCGATTTATTTCATTATAATTATATTGCATTCTCTGAATTTAATATGAGTGTTCACTAATGAATATAAATGCTGAAATATTACCTTTCAGTTTAATAGCCTGTTTTAGTGGTGTCAAACTAAAAGAAATCATTATTAAGCTGTCAGATAGGTAGAGCAGAAAGCAGAAAGAAACTGCCAGCAGATGACAAGACAGTTCCTTTTCAAGGTAAAATGTTTTGACCCATGGTGCTGCATGCATTTAATTAGAGCCGCGGAACAGAATTGAAATATGTCAAGACAAGAGAGAAAGAAAAGAGAAAAAGAGAGACTGTCACTGAAAACAGAATATGACAGTTCCATACCCTGAAAACCCCCTGAACTCTGTGTCAGAGTAGACATGGTAGTGCCAAGCAGACATGCCACACACACTTTTAGACTATACATAAAAAAATGGAAAACTACTGTTCCTGCCTGTTTGTTTTTCTGGAAAGTAGTACTTTTCTAATCTATACCTCCATCCAGAATGTCTATTATGAGAAAAAGGTTGGGAGCAGAATTATTACATCCTCTATGCTAAAGTTTTTTTAATGTTAATATAAAAGTGAACCCTCTGTTTTACCTCTCAGAACAACTCCTTCTCAAATAAATGTTTAAACATTTGAATTTCATCCACATTCATATGCAGTTCTTGGATAAAGGAGGTGAATGACTTAATTTCTTAATTTATTCAAACCAATTTATTCACTGGAGTAATTTTGTTAATAAAAACACAGAAGGAGGGTGTCACTTTGTTACCAGTCTCACAGATATGAATGAAAATCAGGATTTCTGAATTTCTGTCCTCTATGCAAAATTATTAACATAAATAATTCCCTTTGTCAACTTTTATACCACATGGGAGCTATTTCTAGAATAAATCTTATGCTACCTCTTCACAGATATTTATTTAATAAACCAAAATAAATTTACAATTAAAAAAGAAAAAATCAAATCAGTCAATAATTAAATATGGCTTTCCTGAGAATGTTGCGTTACAAGTTACCACTAGTTGTATTTATCAGTGTAAAAGAACTGGAGAGTTATGCTAAACAGGTGGGTGTTTGGGATATTGCATAGTTCAACAAGTACAGTACCTGTGAAAAACTCAGACTCTGCAATGGAAAGGTTGTTTTTGCATTTTGCATCATGACTATACTTGCTTTAAAGGTCACAGTACTAATACAAGAAAGATTGCTAATGAGAGTTGACTATTTAGCCTATGTAACTAATTTGTTCTCAGATAGCTTAATGATCTGATGATCTTATCCAGTCTTATCGACAACTCAACTGGGTAACTTTTCTGCACTCCCACTAACCTAAGTTTAAAAAGAATCCTTTTTTCACAGGAAGGTTTTCTGTACTAGAAACCAGAGAGCATATGGAAATAAATAAAAATTTTGATGTTGTCCACTGGGTTCACTTTATCAGTACTTAAACCACGACCCATTGTAGTCTTCTCTGTTCAAGATTAAAATGTTTCTTTTTTTAGCCTGTAAATTCCTGTATCTGTAAGTAAGATATTCTTTCATATACTATAGGGAATGTGCCTGATTGCCTGATTCCAGAGTAGCAATATCTTTTTGCTATAGTGGAACCAAACATGAACACAATGTTCTAAATGAGGTCTTGCTAGTGTAATGTAATTTTAGAACCTAACTTTCTGTTTGAATTTTAATATTTTCCCCACATTGTCTAAAATAATGCTTCTCAAATTATTTGTAACAGAGACCAGCTTCTAAGGTCTGTCTGCTTCATGGACTGCTTACACTTACAAGTGGTACATAGCAACAATACAAAATAATTGGTTATAAGATCAAGGTAAAAGCAGGGACTCGTCAGCATTGCTTCAGAGACAGGTGCTGATCTATGGACAAGGGTTTGAGAAATCTAATGTAGGTCTAAAAGATATAAATGATGTGTTAACATAAACTTCTACAGTAGGTCTTTTTCTTAAGTAGCTTCTTGAAGTTCTTGTTTCCCACTCATATTTGAGTTCATATTTTTGCTACCTGCTTGTAATACTCTTTCTGTGTCTACATTAAATGTCATCTGCCAGGTGTTTACCCTATTTTCTATCTAGTAACCTTTTCTTGTTCCTTCGTTATTTTAAATGCTCACGGCATGCAGTCTTGAAATTAATCTTTTATAAAAAACATTATTACAATTTTTCTTAAAATTTAAATGTACTGTACCATATCATATACAGTATATTGCTTGTACCCATTTATGCTTTTGCTTGTTAAAAACAAGTATTAAGAACTTAATCAAAGTCTACATTTTTAAAATCTGTTAGC
This sequence comes from Lepisosteus platostomus, assembly GCF_059453375.1. Taxonomy (NCBI): domain Eukaryota; kingdom Metazoa; phylum Chordata; class Actinopteri; order Semionotiformes; family Lepisosteidae; genus Lepisosteus; species Lepisosteus platostomus. The sequence goes on along the minus strand of NC_142624.1, from coordinate 31,723,821 downwards.
TGTCCTCCTATAGTTTAATTCTTACTATTGTTTCTGTAACCTTGCATGTAATAAAAGCAAAACTGATTTTAATTTATTTATAGTCCTGTTTGCAAGTGTGTTCTACTAGATATTACGTTTTCTATTTAGTAGAAAATGCCCGACTTTAAGACAGGTTTTGCTAATGTTCTATGAATAAGTGAATAACATCTCTTGGTCCTTTCGGTCCAACTGGTAGAATACAATTGGGCTCACTTGATGCTCAGTTTATTTAAATGATTATTTCTTTGTCATAGCCAATGGATGAACAGCATGTCAAGCATTGCTAACTGATCTGTTATTGTTGGCATCTGCATTATTAGGACAAGCATGTGCTGGCAGTGGTGGCAATTGACAAGATGCTAGAAAAGCTGAAAAAATCCAATGAGTTTCTGGAGCTGATCCTAAAAGGCCTTAATGAATATCTGGAAAAGAAGCGTCTCTTTTTCCCTCGTTTCTTCTTTCTGTCAAATGATGAGCTGCTTGAGATTCTCTCAGAAACAAAAGATCCAACAAGGTAGGCAAAACTGCTTAGGTGTAATTCAAACATCTCTGTTTTCATGCTTTATTAAAAACCATATATTCTTCTTAATACCCATTTCAGTAATATGCAAGAATATAATACTAGCTACTTCAGCTGTGAAAATGTAAATCCTATATAGTGTATATAAATTGGGCAGCTCTAGAAGATCTTTGCTATTTGTGTAACTTGATAAGATCATGCCTTGTTGCCTGTACAGGAGCTCTGTGACTTGTTTTGCAGAGGGAGGGAAGGCAGTACAGCTTCGCTTTTCAAGAGGGATTTATCTGATATGATTTGGCCACATGGGCAGCTCAGCTTGCGCTTAGAAATTGCCTATATTATTAAGAGTAAAAAAGCAATTTAGCTGAAATCTGGGTTTAGAAAACTAATTTCAAGCCTTGAAAGTCATGTCCTTTCTGTGGGAATTTAATTATAGAGATCTTTTCTTCACGCCTGCAGTGTTGAGAGTGACGATACCATGCCCTACTTACAGACTACAGTTGCTAACCAGTTTTGCAGTGTTAAGCAACTGATGTTTTATTTAACCCAAGGTATTTTTTTTTATAATGCATGTCTAGACAATGCAGCTACAGCTTCTTATTTTTTTATTAGAATGTCTGTCAACAACAGCAGTTTCAAGTATCTGAATTTAAAAGAACAAAGTAAATTGTGTATTGTAATTAAAGCATCACATGATGAAAGTATCATATTAAATGGTATTGTACGGTCATGTAAGTGAGTCATGGTGTTGTCATTGGTTGTGTGAAGATGTTGTTAGGGTATTGAAGCACTGAGTCATGTGTCCAGCTGCTAAACAATAGGTTTAGATGTTTGGGAGTTGAATCTTTGTGCAAAATCTCTTTGGTGTTTAATCTGTCGAAAGCTTATGTGTTTATGTTGCATGATGTTTGATTTACTTTTTGACCGTATATAAATATGTACATCTGATGTGAGTTTATCACAAAGACTTGACTCCACCTTGCAGGGTGCAACCCCACTTGAAGAAGTGCTTTGAGGGCATTGCAAGCGTGGAGTTCACTGATGTGCTGGACATCACTCATATGAAGAGTAGTGAGGGTGAGGTAGTGCAGCTTATTGAAGTCATCTCCACCTCCAAAGCACGCGGACAGGTGGAGAAGTGGCTGCTGGAGCTAGAATCAGGCATGCTGAGCTCCCTGCACAAGGTACAGTACCGTCAGCTGACAGGAACAAAATAATAACACCTTGACATGATTCATGGAACTACACTGTATCGATTTGGAAAACAGGTGTCTTGCTAATAAAAAGTAATACACTTGTTTGGGACTTTCACAGTTGTTTTTCACTTTTTGTGTGATTAAAAGAGTCAACTTTTCACATCTTGAAACACAGCAGTATCTAATGTTTTTTTTTTCAAATTTAAATCTGTATTAGAATATTGTACATGCACATTGGAAATTTGTTTATAAAAAACAAGAAAGTCAACAAACAAATTCAAGAAAAAAGAATGGACTGATTGTAAGATGGGGGACAGTTAGGATTGGATCTCACGTTTAGAAGATAGTTTCAGAATGCAGTATCATTCTACTGTATGTTATCAGGTGATTGGTGAGGCGATAGAAGCTTATCCCAAGAACCCACGGATAAACTGGGTGCGGGAATGGCCTGGACAGACAGTGCTATGTGTCTCTCAGATCTACTGGACACAGGACATTCACCAAGCCATCAAAGGAGGACAGAAGGTGAGGACAAAGTTATCTCTACTTTGCATGTATTTCTCTATATACTGTAGACATCACATTGAAAAAATAACATATAGCATTACTGTAAGAGCTTTTAAAAATAGTTTATTTGTGTAATTTGTCTTTTAATTATGGAGGAAACACTAATACAATCTTTCAAAAAATCTTTTTAACAACAATTGATGTTGTTCAGAACTGAATGCACCTCTGCACTATGCAATGTTCACTTGGACTACCGTGTATTTTTTCACTACCATGTATTTATTGTTCTATTGTACAGACTATCACTATTTAATGTGTACTGTTTTGTCTTGTCTGCTGTACTGTGCCATCTGCTGTACTGTGCATGTCCTGAGAGAATGGCACGAATAAGAATTCCAATTCACACGTACATATGGCAATAAACTCCTCTACTCGAAAAATATCTTTGTTGGTAAGAAAGGAGAAAATTCTGAAAGTCAGAACATACTTATATTGTATGTGTACGGTAAAACTTCAGTATGTGTGTGAAGTCTATTTAAAGTCTACAAATGGCAAATTTGTTTTCAAATATGTTACTTGACTACAAGTAGTTACTTCAAAAAATAATTACTTCAGTAAAAGTAAAGTTCCCTTTAGGAAAACTAAAACTCAAGTAAAAGTACAAAAGGATAATCTCTTAGTGATATCAAAGTAATAGAAAGTGTCTTTTTTGCTGTTACAACTACTTTTTTGCTAGTTATTTTCACTAATTTTCCCAACTTACAATTAACAATACTGATGTTACCAAACCAACAGGTAAGACCGTATTTTAAGAGACTTTCAATAAATGACTTCTAGAAAAAATGTATCTACCTTGAAATAGCTATCTTATAAATGGTGTCACAAAACCTTAGGCTTTTGTCTATGATCCAGTCCCAAGTCCTTGTAGTCACTGATAATGTCTACAGTCTGAATGTTAATAACTATATGTTGGAGGGGTGTTGCATTTTTCCTAATATTAGTGAATAGTTCTTTTGTTTTTAAGACATATAAGTTCAAAGAGCCCTCATCACACCATTTAGTAAAATCGTGTTATTTTGTTTGTTTGCCTTTTGTTTTGTTTTTCTGTTGGATTTTTAATGTTATGTTTCTTTCAGGCCCTGGAGGCATACCTAGACCTGAATAACAAGCAGATTGATGACATTGTGACACTGGTGAGAGGGAAGCTTTCCAAGCAGAACCGGGTAACTCTGGGGGCTCTGGTGGTGCTCGATGTTCATGCACGTGATGTTCTAGCAGCACTGGTCCAGAAACGAGTCAGTAGTGAGAACGACTTTGAATGGCTGAGCCAGCTTCGATACTACTGGGAGGTGAGCCACAGATTTCCACATACACTTTAAGATAATCAATTCAAAAATATCCATAACAAGCTTTTGAAGATCATAAGTTTGTTTTATAAAGCTGAAATATTATTATATGAATGAATGTTCTTCCTCATAGGAAGGGGACCTTCAGACTAAGATGATCAACGCTGGTCTGGCTTATGGCTATGAGTATCTTGGCAACACGCCGCGTCTGGTCATCACCCCACTCACAGACCGCTGCTACAGGTGGGTCTATTGGAAAATTGTCTATGATGCAGCCTTCATAATCTGTGTCCATAAATGGAAGTAAAGATGGATGTTTGCTTATGTACATGCAGTATGTAGTTAGCTTTTCACTACATCAAAGTATTTCAAACCATTCCCTTTAAAAGGTCAGTATTTACCCTCATAGTGCGTTCTTCAGTTACCTTATATAAGATATGACAAGCCAGTCAGAATGCATTTTTTATTATTAAGCACACTTTTACTGCAAGACTAAATATATTCTTGAAAGTTTATTTACTGCTCTAGAGTTACTGAACTTATATTTACATTTCAAGTAGATGATAACCTTATGTATTTTCATTGTACATGGCTTTTCCTGCTTGCAACAGTTGTACTAAAAGGTCTGAAACAAAGGAATGAAATACTTAAAAGTATGATAATAACAAAATAAAGTACAGTATTACCAATAAGTAGAATTTAGCTATTAACAATAGCTGCAGGAATCTCAATGATTGTAAAGGTTTGGCTGATATAGTTGCTTTGTTTTGCATTTTTACATGCTTTTTTCTGACTAAAGACCTCTTTCACCTGTCATGTATGTTTTTGTATTGTATTACAGTATCTGGAGTATTTGACCAGAGGAGAATAAAAAACAGATGAATTATGAATCTGCATATGAATCTAAATCTAAACTCTATATAAATTTGACCAGAAATAAGACATTTGATCCTAAGAGTACTATCTCTAACACAAATGTTCTTTCCTCTGGACATAATTAATAGAAGAGAGTTTCTCTTTTTTGGCTCCTAGTTGCATAGAACAGGTTTTAATTAAGGAGATATCCGTGGGCTCTCCCCTTGCTATCCATACTCCAGAAAAAACAAGAGACTTTTTTCAGGTATACTAATGGAAACAGACAACAGCTAAACAGCTGGTGTTAGCAGCACAACTCTACCCTCCAGCACCGCATTTATCTGAGCATGCAAAGGGTGATAAGATTATGGAAAATAGGCATAGACATCACAAATCAGTTTAAGTAATGAGAAACATAATACAAGAAATACTGTAATTTTTTTTTTCATTTCCTCCCAAATATGGGAAGCTCTCAGTCAACCTAAATTTGAGAATGGTGGACTTGATCATTTTCTTTTGATTTATATTCAAAATATACACCTTTGTCATGAATTTAAAATTAAGTTAGAATTAATTTACAGCAGTTTTCGTGTCTAATACCTGATGTGTAAGTCCTTGGGAGGACGTGATGTTGGGCTCCCCTGTCTTCTAAAGCCAAGGGTATGAAATTCAGGATTTACATCCTCACAAAGCACAAATACAAACACCTCTGTTTCCTAGAAGGTCTCACCATTGGAACTACCATGGCTCTCTGACTTGACTGGTGTGCCTCAAAGACACACTGAACTCTGATATCTTTGCTGATGTTAAAGCTGTCTGTGCCACTCAGAGAAACATTAATTTTTTTGATTGATGCTTTTCATCCAAAGCAACTTACATTTTTTTGTTTATACAATTGGGCATTTTACTGAAGCTAATTTTAGTGTCGTATCTTGCTTAGAGATACTACAAATACTCAGAAATTGAACCCACAACCTTCCACTTGTAAGCCCAATAATTTCTAGTTAAGAGGCCAGAGCCCAAACCATTTCTCCATGCTGTTGCCTGTCATCAAGGAATGCAAGAGGATGGATATCCTTCAGATAGCCAGAAAGCATCAAGCAATGTGATGGTGACTTACAGTATGACCTGCTGTATGCAGTTCATTACAGCCATGACCAAATTCAGAAGCTGTCATGATCATGTGAAACGTCATGCTGTTTTTGTCTTCTTAGGACTCTGTTTGGGGCCTTGCATCTACATCTGGGAGGGGCTCCTGAAGGGCCAGCTGGCACTGGGAAAACTGAAACAACGAAGGACCTGGCCAAGGCAGTCGCTAAACAATGTGTTGTCTTCAACTGCTCCGATGGGCTTGACTATATTGCACTGGGAAAATTTTTTAAGGTAAACACTGACTCATGTCTTACTTCTCCCCCTTCCACCACCCAAAAACTGGATATAAGGCTTAATCTTGTATTTGCTAGGGCCTGCTGTCATGTGGAGCATGGGCTTGCTTTGATGAGTTCAACAGAATTGACTTGGAAGTTCTTTCTGTTGTGGCACAGCAGATTCTTACCATACAAAGAGGTATTGATCATATTTACTGTTTCACAAATATTTTTTTTAAGGAAACCATTTAGAATGTTATTCATCATAAAATGATCCGTTTCCTTTATTCTTTTCCTACTAACTTGTTATTAAAATATTCCTTATAGTAGTAAATAACCAGATAATGGCACACAAAACTACAGTCTTAAATTGACATTCCTACAAAGCCTGACTTTTAAAAACAGTATTTTTATATACATTGTTGTAAAAAACATTACACTGGGCATGGACAAAGTATTCAGAATTCTAGAATTTAAGTATTGAAAAAAATCGTTTTTTTTTAGTTCATGGTCATCCTACATGATACAGATAAGTTACATATCACATAGACACCATTCATTTTCACTTTCATAAGATCTAAAAATACAACAGAATATATGTTCTTTTTGTTCTCCACTAGGTATTTCTGCAGGCTCTGAAATGCTGATGTTTGAGGGTACAGAGCTGAAACTAGACCCCACTTGTGCTGTGTTCATCACTATGAACCCAGGCTATGCTGGCCGCTCTGAGCTTCCAGATAATTTGAAGGTAAAGATCTGACATAACAGTTTATTTTATTCCTAGGGCTGAGGCCAATCTGCATTACAGTGGAATAGTGTTTAGCACTGGTGCCTCATAGCACGTGGGTTCTGACTTTTCTATTCCACAATGGGACACCTTCTACAGTATGTGGAATTTGCATGTTCTACTGTTTTCACTTGGATTTTCTCTCGTGATTCCCACCTTTCAAGGACATGCTGTTTAGGTAAATAGGAATCACTAATTTTCTTGTGCTCCGTGCTTTTGAAAGGCGAGGTTCCCACAACCAGTATCATCAATATGTGATTTTCTGACGATATAAATCAAGCTCAGTTTGAGTTTCAGTTTTTCTGCCTTTTTATCACTCACAAATTATTTTATCACTCAAAATGGCAAAATGTTATACTGTTTAGTACTAGCACTTCTAATTGTAACATCAAAATATACAAATCAGTTTTTTTAGATTCTATTATTTTGACAAAATAAGATATTATTTACAGTACTGATCACTTGCAACATGGTCGCTTAGTTTTCTCCCTTTGTAACCCTTTTTCCCCCACAAATATGCTTAATACATGAACAAATTGTCACATAATAAAGACTTCACAGATGTGTGTTCACAATCCTCTAGGCTCTCTTCCGGACAGTTGCTATGATGGTGCCAGATTACGCCATGATTGCAGAAATTGTGCTGTACTCCTGTGGTTTTGTCACTGCTCGGCCCTTGTCTGTGAAGATCGTGGCCACTTACCGGCTGTGCTCTGAGCAGCTCTCCTCCCAGCACCATTATGACTATGGCATGAGGGCTGTCAAGTCAGTCCTTACTGCAGCAGGGAATCTTAAGGTAAAGAGATATATTGCTCTGTCTTCATTCATTCAGTTTGTTTCACTTTTTCTCTAATTCAGAATAAATTTTAGGTTAATTATCCAAATCTATATCTGTTATACAGTATCTATGAATACAATTATTTATTGATTGCCATTCCTTGTAGATTTGTATCCTAAAAGTATATTAATAACCTTTCACATCTTCGAAAACTCTCTTATAAGGTGGTGGAATATGAAAAGATCCCTTTAGTATTTCAAAAAGTTTTCATTATGTCATTTTTCTTTTTCTGCTGTAGTTAAAGTATCCTGAAGAAAATGAAGACATTTTGTTACTACGGTCTATTATAGATGTTAATCTTCCTAAGTTCTTGGCCCATGATTTGCCACTCTTTGAGGTAAGCATGTTTAGCGTTATAGTGCATTTATTCCAAAAAGCTGATGTATAGTATTTACTTTTTTTATTTCTGTCATGAAGGGGATCACATCAGACCTCTTTCCAGGGGTGAAGTTGCCTAAACCAGATTACCGACTGCTGATGGAAGCCATCATGGAGAACAGCAAAAAGATGAATCTTCAAGTGACAGACTTCTTTGCAGAAAAGATCCTTCAGATCTTTGAAATGATGATTGTGCGCCATGGTTTTATGATTGTTGGAGAGCCCTTTGGTGGCAAAACGTCTGCTTACCGTGTCCTGGCTGCTGCACTCAATGACATCTGTGAACAGGTATTGTGTTTAAAAGTTATCGACTTTCCTGTTGGTCAATTTTGTAATGTGAAAATAGCTTTAAATCTTTGGAACTCCAAAAATGAATAAAAAAGGAAAGGATCTCTAGGACATTTGGAGCACATTGCCTTAGGATCGTCCTGCAGAAAACCTTGGCCTTGTTTTTCAATGAACAGATCTTATTATTGTTAATATTTTTGTGTCTCTCAACCGTCACCATCCTCAAGAGGTGAGGGGAAGGCTAATATATATCATATAAAAAAAATATTTCAGCAATATTGTTATAGTGTTTATATTTGCATTTTAAAGCACCTTAACTCAGGCAGGTTTATAAACCAAAAATTGATTGAACAATACTTTCATATGTATTTCATATGTATTATCATTTGAATGTTTAAAAAAAATGTTGTAAATAACTGCTCTAAAGGAAAAAGTGAACTAAAAGTGTGCTGTTTGCAATTTGCTATTGTTATGACTAATTCTCTTCTGATGTCAAGGATAAATGGCTTAGAATACATGAACATTTAAGCATTTAGGTGGGCAAAGATTTAGAGTGCCAGACTTCTCAAAGAACTAGTGAGAAATCAGATTGTTCTACAATCTGACTATTAGAGTAATTTATTTATTATGGTTTACATACTGTAAACATCACGCATTGTGTTTTTGTGTATTTTTTGGCGCTCGTCTCTGAGACAACTTTTTCACATACTGTATAAAGAAACTGTCCTCCAGAGATCTTTATTAAATTGCTTTTGGGTTTTTTTCCTCTTCTGTTCTTTTGCATAGAACACTTAGTGATAAGGGAAAAGAAAAAAAATACTGAAGCATTTATAAAGCTAAAAGAAGAAACGATTTTCAATGATGCACTGACATTTATGAAAGTTTGTTTAAAGTTTTCAAAATATATTTTTTATTGTCTTCAAAACCTGATAAGATAAGATCACTTTATTAGCCACATACAATTTCTTGCATTAGGAAGTTGTCTTTTCGCATACCCCAGCGTGCTCTCCATGAGACACAGACACACAGGCAGGGAGAGAGGCTTGGGGTCAGAGCACAGGGTCAGCCATTGTACAGCACCCCTGGAGCAGTTGGGGTTAAGGGCCTTGCTCAGGGGCCCAATGGAGTAGGAATTCTCTGCCAGCCACAGGACTTGAAACGGCAACCTTCCAGCCACAGGCACAGATCCTTAGCCACAGTCATGTATAATATAATCAAAAATAGAAAAGCTACACAGATATTTTTGTGTTGTTCACACAGGGCCTGATGGACGAGAATAAGGTTCAGATCACAGTGATCAATCCGAAGTCCATCACCATGGGTCAGCTTTATGGCCAGTTTGACCCAGTCTCACATGAATGGTCAGATGGTATTCTAGCAGTCAGCTACAGAGCATTTGCTACTTCCCAGGTAAGCAGTAATATACAATACATGCAGGCTTCAAACTATATATTTAATTCACAGTGTGCTTCTACCGATAAATGTAGCCATTGAACAAGGCTAAAATGGTCCTAAAGGGGAGTCAAAATAAAATGGATTCTATGAAAATTCATATAAGACTGAATAAAAGCCCTAATGTTGGACAGTCTCAATGTAATGTGAAGTTTAAAATCTTTCAAGGTTATTTTCTTTTTGATAAATTAAATTCTTTTATCAGTTGTATATGTTTTGTGCCTCTTCATGTGTGTATGCTCTTTCACATCTACTGTCACCTCATATTACCTCATATGATATTGGGAAAACCATAATTTCACAATGAATCCACGATGGATATTGTTGCTTCTTGCTGCAGACCCCAGACAGAAAGTGGCTGATCTTTGATGGGCCAGTGGATGCAGTTTGGATTGAGAACATGAATACAGTGCTGGATGATAATAAGAAGCTGTGCCTGATGAGTGGAGAGATTATCCAGATGTCTCCCCAAATGAGCCTTATCTTTGAGCCCATGGATCTAGAGGTGGCTTCCCCTGCAACAGTAAGTTAATCATTGAGGAATTGTTACATTCAGTTGAATTATGTCTTTATATACAGTAAGTTAAAATCTCCATCCAAATGGCTTGTGATATTCAGAACATTGCCTTTGTAGCGTTTTTATTTTGTACATGGGAGTACCATTTTTATGTTTAAATAATGAAGCAGCTGGGCTGGTTTAGAAAGTGCAGAGATTTGTTCTGTAGTCTCAAGCGGATAACAGAAAGGTTTAAATTATTTAGTAAGATTGCCATGAACAATAACTCAGATTTATTCTGTACTTAAAGGTAAGCATTAAACTTCATTAGGATCATCACTGAGAAAGATTAATACATCACACAGTTAATTTAGCCCTTAAAAAATAAACCCATCAAAAGACATTATACAGTAACACTATAAAATGCCTTAATGTCTTATTATATATTACAATAGCAAGAGTACTATGACCTACTTCATAATTTTTGTTACACACTGCTTGGTAATCATATTTTTTGACACATGATCGTTATGACTAGAGATTTTTTTTTTTCAGAAATGATAACTTATAGCCTTTACAAAAAAGTCATTATATTTTCATTGTTAAGGATTTCCATCCCCTAGCAGAGATGGTCTTATTAAACAAGCTTAATGCACTACTATTGAACTAGGTTAAAACACAATTAAGGTTGATAATGGACAGAATTTTCTTTTTATGTATTTCTGAAGCCTGAATTTAAAGGAGATTAGCTTCTTTCTGATCACTGTAGTCACATGTTACAAAGAAAGCAATGTAATTACAACATTCATAGTCTCACAAAAGCCTTGTTTCATACATCTGATAGATTCTATTTCTGTCCAATCCCTGAGAATTCTCTGCTTTAATGGATGACAAGGAAGGCTTTTCTCATGAGCACATCAGCCCTTCTCAGAAGCAGGACTGTCTCGTGTGGGAGGTTCATTAAGACTATCTAAACCTTTTCACAAACTCTCCAAAGATTTGTAGAAAAAAAAGATCACATCTGAATCCCATCACTTGGTGTTCTTCATTCTATAATTTATTTTAATTCATTGTGTTTTTGCTTTGAAATTGAGGAATTGAAGTTACTGAAAACTACTAAATATATGTATAAATAGGGGTTTTAATAGAGAAGCACTGTACACCAGCTAACAATAAAAATAAATGCATTTTAATCTCTGAGGCTGCATCAGGAATTCTGCCACAAGGCTACAAGGAACAAATGGAGGTTAATTCCACACTGAAAAGCAAAAGTACAAAACACAAAAAGATTTAAAGGAGGCTCCAAGTCTGAAATAATGTGTGTTTTCTATACATTCTTGTTCAGACTGTAAGGACCTCCTCACCAATTCACATATCATTTTGCATGTTTATGCTATACATTCAGACTTATACGATAGTAGTCTACACAAAACCTTGATTCAACTCTGAAAAATGACTTGGCTCCACAGCATGCAACCACGTGCTTAGCCCAATGTTCTCATGGCATGAAGATGTTGTTCTCTTGATAAGCAGGGGATATTGGTTACATTGTGTGTGTTTTTTCATTATGGACCAGACTTGATATTCAACAGTTAAAACGCCTTTAACATGTGCCCAATCAACTCTCTCACTAATGAGGTGATTTAGTGTTCATGCAAAAGACTAACTCATTCAAGTGTATCATTCTCAGTCAAGAATGATCAAAATACAGCCAAAACATTGAATCAATATCCTAAATCAGTATACTGTACTTTATTTTTTCTGAAAGCACATATGCTTTGAGTTATACTTTACATTCATTTGATGATCATTATTTGTCAGCCATGTAAAATTATTGGATTAACAATTAATTCAGTTAATTAATTGAATTAATGATTCAGTTGTTATTCTAATTCATATCTTAGCTTAAGTTCAGTACTGTAATAACAATGACATTAACACGCATGGTTTTTAGGAAGTATTACAGAAATTTCAGAAAGACTTTTATGTGCTTATCCTATTCCTTGTATAAAGTAGATGTTAAAATAAATATTGAATGGTGAAGCTTCCACAGCTTCTATTAATGATCTGTGTCTATACTTGGTCGTCAGTGTCTGTAGAGTTGAGAAAGTTGATCAAAGTAGGCAGATACACAATTAGGAAAAAGTTATTATCAATTTGATTGAGAATTTCCAACATTTTAGGCTTATAACATTAAATGTAGCTTTTGTTATCTTTAAATGTCCATCTATCAAATATGATTTATTGAAAACCAAAATAAATATTTGTGGGTAAATGTTTAGTCCTTTAATTATTTTATATTGAAGCAGGTAGGTATTAAAAATGTTGTGCAAAGTGGTCCTATGTTCATCTTCTTAGCTATTGCTACATATTAGATTGCTTATCTCTTAGCTGTCTCACCAGCAATTTTCTTGATTTGTGTGACCTACAGGTGTCCCGATGTGGTATGATCTACATGGAGCCCCATATATTGGGCTGGAGGCCCCTCATGCTCTCCTGGATAAACACCATGCCCCCTTCCGTCAGCTCCATGCACAAGGACATCATCACAGGACTCTTTGATAGGATTGTCCCAGCCTGTCTGCAGTTTATACGTAAAGCTACCAAGGTACTTCAGATGAAGAGTATACTCTTTAATTTTTCATTCTCACCTATGCAATACCTTCAGGCAGACAACAGTTCTGCTTCTCTTTCCTCCTAAATACCACTCATCTATCTGCAGGAATTGTTTTTTTCTTTTGATGAGGCATTTAACTGAGAAGATTATTTTCTGCTGGCTAAGAAAATATATTTATTTTCTAAACTTATTTTGATTTTTGAGCTTAACTGACTGATGAAACCTTGCTACATGGAAAGTAAATAAATAGAATTATTTCTGTGTGGAACCTCCACAGCATACAGGCTATAAGGAACAAGTAGAGGTGAATTCCACACTGGAAAGTAGAAAGAAAGAATACAATGTTTCGGCTGTTGACCCTTCTTTAGGTGTGAGGAACAGAGAGAACAGGTACAGTACATGGCTGAAAAAAAAAAGGGTACACAACAAAGGATAACTGAGGGCAGAGAACATGAGAATTGGGAAATAGGCACTTTCATTGAATATTATTTTTTTGGTGTAATCCAGATAAACATTTTTATGACTATATGTGTAAATATAAACAATGACAGTAATAATGATAAAGTTCTAAATAAATATTGTCTAATTTCTATTGGTAAACCTTATGAAAGTACTTTATACTTTGATTAAACTGACTTATATTAGAAGAAACTTTAGCTCAGTAGTTTAGCTTCTCCAGTATAACTTAAAATATATGATTAGTTTCAGCATGAGCAAAGTGTATATGCACTGGTTACTGTGATTAATATGTCATTTTTTTAACTTGTTACTTTAGGAACTGTCCCCGACTTCAGACACCAACCTTGTTCGGTCTCTGATGAATCTCATTGACTGTATGATGGATGAGTTCAAAGATGAATCCCAGATAAAAAGTATGAATGAAAGGGACATCTGCTCATGGCTGGAGGTAGGTTGGTTAAAATAGGCTCTTTACATCTTTTCTTGTTTCAAGGGCATTGTCTCCGTGTGACTTTTATTTTGCTTGAAAAACTAAGCCAGATGTTAATGGCTCAAAAGTGTATGCAATTATCTAGAGCTGAAGAGGATCTTCTATTTGTTTTATCATGCCTTTCTAAATCCTTGACTGAGTACTTCAACTCTTGATGTATGTTTTCATTTTATCCAATGGTATTTTGTGTCTTTAAAAAAATGTAATACATCTAAGACATTTTTAACATTAGAAAGTACTGACCATGTTTATTCAATATCTTTTCAATTGATTTACCTATTTTAGTTTGATTAATGTCAGCAGTTCTCCAATATGCTTGGTGTCTATTGGTTTCCCAACCAGCTTGCTGAGGCACAAACTTGGGGTTTCTTTAAAACAAAAATGCTGGATTAAGCTTTAGATTCACTATTTTACTAATCTTCTAACAGAACATTGGGGCTGAATAGTTTTCTTATGCATTTTTTCTTAATGCAGGTATGATAAATAGAAAAATTTCAGTGTGGAACCTCCATAGCATACAGGCTGTAAGGAACAATTACAGAATTCCACACTGGAGAGTAGAAAAAAATGTCAGTTGAGATGTCTGTGCAAAGAAAGGTTGACCATATGTCCTACAGCATCCTTTGTTACCTGGAGGAGCCCATTTTTCGCATCAGTTCTTAATTCATCCATGTTTCTGTTCAGGGGATCTTTGTATTTTCCCTGGTATGGTCTGTGGGAGCCAGCTGTGTTGAGGAAGGACGACAGAAGTTTGACAAACTGGTCAGAGAAGTTCTAGAGGGGCCATTAAGTGAGGAAACCAGGACTCGCTTTGGCATCTTGGAACATGTGGAACCTCCAGCCAAGCCGCTCACTGTGTCACTGCCCACAGAAGGCACACTGTATGAATACAAATTCATTAAACAGGTCAGAGCCACTGCCACTCATTTACACACCTTGCCTTGAGTTTTTGCTGGAATCCCCTAATTTTGTTCCAGTTATTTTAATGTTTTATTAACTGATGTGCATTTGATTGTCCCATAAAAATTAAAATGGTGGGCCATGCTTGTCACGGATGTCGGAAGGGACGACCGTGTAATGGCAAGAGAGCGATAAAGACCCTATTTATAGCGGCAAGACGGGGGTTAGCCCGGGCTCAGCTGTTCAGGAAATACCGTATAGAAACTTATGCCCTCAGGCCATGGACAGGAGCGACCTGCTAGGCGGGTCTCAGGACATCCGAACCTCAATGCTGAGCGAGGAGCAGAGCAGACACAGGAAGTAAATAGGCTACACAACAAGACACACCAGAAAGACATGAATAATCTCAGGGAACTAGGAATAGGACAGAAGTAGAGCGCCCTCTAGGTGTACTGGGTGTGACAATGCTTTTCTGTATATTGTTGTTTCAGTTTTCAATTTGTATTATCTTAATATCTTTACTGTGAAAGAACACTGGTGTTAAGAAAGACAGACACTTTATTAATTGTGTGAGGGACATTACAGTGCAACAGTAGATGCCCAGCATACATAGCACAGCAGGTGTAAACAGGAACACCAGCTGTAAACAGAGAATTAGTGTTTACTCCAAAAACACGTCAGTGTTGTCCCTGCCCACACACACAGTGGATGAGTTGTAAAGTGTAATGGCAGAAGGCAAGAATGACCTTCTGTAGCACTCCCTATCACACCGTGGTTGGATCAGCCTATTGCTGAACGTGGTCTTTATTCTCACAAGCATGTCATAGAGGGGATAGGAGACATTGTCCATGATGGCCATTAATTTGGACACCATTCTCCTCTCAGCCACTACCTCCATGGGGTCCAGATCAGATGAGCTTGTTCAACCAGTTAGCATCCCCTGCTCTTATCCCTGAGCCCCAGCACACCACAGCGTAGAAAATGGCACTCACTACAACCGACTGATAGAACATACAGAATGAAGCATCTTACTACACACACCTCCTCAAGAAGTAAAGTTGGCTCTGGCCCTGCATGTAGATTGGCCTCAATATACCTTCAAGAAATAATGTTCTTGAAGGAATTTGCCTAGCAAAAGTGAAAAATTCGTTATTGACCAATGTAAATTTGAGATGATTAGCTTGACTTCAAACTGGCGTTTTGGCATTTTCTAGTTGATATATCATTCAAAAATTACTTATAGTATGTGAATGCAATTTCATTTCTATTTCTAAAATCATACAACAATTTTAAAATGCTGATAGAAAATAAGAGCTTTGCAATCAAAGTCAGACAGCTATAGATCAATTTCAGGACTGGAATGTAACTCCACTGAACTGTAAAGGACTTGAAGACCTGCACCCATCAGTGTGTTTTCCCAAATGTAAAGCCAACATTAAAACTGGAAAATTACGCTATGTTCCTGTAGTGTGTAAATAAGCTAGTGCATTAGGTGACTGAAGCTGGTTATAGTACGGTAGATGAAAGTGGTAGTTTAGGAACGTCAGGATTATTTGTACTGGGCTACCAGCTGTGATAAGAAGCTTAAATGAGAAGAGTTAAAAGAAAAGAGGATATTTCTGGGTTTAACTCAAGTTTCCACCTTGGGGAGGACCAGCAGAGATATGCCAGAAACTCAGTAGAATATCAACAGGAGACTGAGCCTTAGAGAGACAGCTTCCTCTGATCTTTCAGGTCATTTTCTCCATGTTTAATAAATATTGTACTCAGCCTTCTGTAATTGTTTAAATGAGGATATACACATATATATGCCCGCCTATGACTTAACTAGCTCCACTTAGTTAAACAAAATTATCCAAGGGTGCTACTTAGTGCCATTTTAGGATCCTATTAGATTTAGTAAACAAATAAGTTGCAGGGGTAATCTACCAACATAATCCTTTTCCTAGTTATGAATAATCATTTTTCCAACCAATCTTCAAAGCTGTAAGTTAGGAAAAGTACTATTTTTATGAGTTGAACAATATTAATACCATTAGCCCTAGAGTTAAACAGCTTTATTCCTCCCTGGGACAAAGAATGTATAATTTACTTCTTTTGGCAGGGTGTTGGGAGATGGGAGCTCTGGACTGAAGAGCTGAAATCTGCACCATCTATCCCACGGGATGTGCAATTTAATGAAATCATCGTGCCAACCCTAGACACAGTCCGCTACACTGCTCTGATGGAGCTCCTGATTACTCACCAGAAACCTACGGTGTTCATTGGGCCTACGGGCACAGGGAAGAGCGTTTACATCATTGTAAGTGTCAATGGACCCTTCAAAGGTCACCTTTGCCTGTTAATGAGCTTGTGGGTTTGGCTGCTTAAACCATTTTTACCTCTTTCCTTAGCTTCATTTCATTTTTCATGATCTTTCAGTAATGTACCTCTAGAGTCTTTGCTTTCAAAGGGCACCGAATTAGTTTGTATGCAGTGAATTTCTGAATGTCTGCATATGAAAGGTTGGTAGTGTTGGCAGAGAACATTGTACTGAACATAGTGTGGCACTGTTTTCAGTCCTGAGTTTGGGTTTATATTTCCCAGATAGTTTTTAATTCCATTTTGTTTTATGCAAGTGCTACTAAATATTAGGTTAACACTGAGACGCTGATCTTTTCTGATCCAGCTTCTAACTTTCTTTGAAACGATAATAGTTAATTAGTGTTTCTTGTGTAAATCTATGCATGGAAGTAAATTCTGCTGATTACATTATATCCTTCTATCAATCAGAAAGACATGTTTTAGTTTTTTCACACAACAATAGTTCTCTTCGTAGGTGGTACACCAGAATTAGTAGCCGCTAGGTAGAATCTGTGAGCTATTTACCTTAGTCCTGCAGTACTAATCTAAATTCATGATAAAGCCGAACCCTGCAGCTGCTGGTATTGTTAACAGTTAAGGAAATGAGGACTAGAGGTTTTGCCTGGATCGTCCCATTTTTCTGATACCTCTCCTGGTAATTTATGATGTCTCTTTCATAGCAGGAGGGACTCTCAGTGATAAATGAGCTCACAACTTAAAACTGATGACAGTGTACACTAGTAACTTGCCTTTGGCACTAATGAAATTGATGGGTGAATTAAATGCAAGCTGGGGATTGCATGTATTGTGCGTCTATTTTCAGCTCAATGGGGAGATTGCAAGGAAACATTATAACATTTCTGAGCAAAAAAAGCTTGTTGGAATCTATCAAATTTAGCTTTATTGATTAAACATCAAGTGTTTTTTTGTAAATACACTCCTTTCTTATTATTGGGCAGTTTTCCATTGCTTTATAATACACATTTGAGGAAATCAGCATATTGAAATTCATGTTTTAGCACAATTATTTCTGTAACCTATGAAAATAATATTATATATGATAACAGAAGAGAAGCAGAGTGTTATTAATGAATATCATTTGTATATCATTTGATGCTTTGATTTCTTTACTGTAATGCACTGGCATCTCCACATCTCAACTAGGGGAAGAGCAGTCATGCACTCTTAGTCCCACTTTACACCTTGTGCTCCTGAGCACCTCAATATTCACCAGGATACAAGCTTATAGATAATAATAATAATAATAATAATAATAATAATAATAATAACTTACACTTATGTAGCGCTTTTCTGGACACCCCACTCAAGGCGCTTTACAGGTAATGGGGACTCCCCTCCACCACCAACAATCTATGATGCATAGATGTTAAGAATATATAACTGTGTTCATACAGTACCTGTACCTCATGGGGAATTGAGAAAATGTAGCGTATCTGAATAAACCTTAGGTGGTATTTGAAAAATAAAGCACTACAACAAAGATTTCTTTATTTGCTTTTCTAGGATGAAATATCTGCTTGTATCAATGCATCCATTCATCTTAACACCTATCCTTTTCAACTTCTTTTCACTTTTTTAGTTTCATGACTACATGTGAAATCAAAAGTCAGCTGTTGAAATGTATGGGGTGCCTGCTGAGCGCATATTCTAAAACTGAATTCTTCTCTGCAGGATTTCTTGTTAAACCGCCTTAACAAGGACATCTACATGCCATTGCTCATTAACTTCTCAGCCCAGACCACAGCTGCACAAACCCAGAACATTATCATGTCCAAACTAGATAAACGAAGGAAGGGTGTCTTTGGGCCACCCTTGGGGAAGAAAACGGTAAGGCTCTGCATGCTTCATCACCTCATCATGCACCTAACAACAGGAGCAAGACATTAAGTAAATATAAAAAAATGTAAGATAAAATTCAGAGCACCTCTTAAAGCTTCATTATCCACATATACTAGTGAATTCATTGTCTTTAGATGTATGGTTATACTGTATGTACAATGCTGAGTCCACTACAAAGAAATACAGTAATAATATTCTTAAGGTAACATGCAGCAGTAATTAATAGCTTAATACAATGTGTACATTTTCATTTTTGTGAATGAAAACAAATAACTCAAATATTTTTTTTTTTTCTAGAGAAGATCAGATATGGTCCAGCTTGCAGTTCAAAACAAAACCCTTTAAAAAGTAGTTTGTTATCTCTGTAGCATTCAGTGCAATGTTTTTTGCATTCATAATAATGAAAGTGAAAGTGAATTTCAAGGGTGCAGTGTACTGTAGGAGTATAAGACTCTCATTCTGTGAAATATCTCATTGAAGCGATGCAATGAATTTCTTTAGTCTAATTGTGCTTATATCTGTATGTTGCAGGTGGTGTTTGTGGATGATGTTAACATGCCAGCACGTGAGGTATATGGTGCCCAGCCACCAGTAGAGTTACTGCGACAATGGTTGGACCATTGGAACTGGTATGATATGAAAGACTGCTCTATGCTCAAACTGGTAGACATCCAGATCATGTGTGCAATGGGACCCCCTGGTGAGTGATGCATTATGACATGTTCTGTGCTCTCCTACTAATGTTCTCAGTTCTAATACTTAAAGTTTACTGTACATACTATACTTTAAAGAGGTTGTAAAAGTAGTAGCAATAACTGTCCGTCTCAATTTTTGAACTGAGTATTTGTATTTCTGAGTATGTATTTCTCTCTCCTGTGAAGGTTATCCATCAGCCACCTGAAATGAAAACTTGTTTATTTATGTTATTCTTAATATTTTACTTCTGATTTACTTCTGATATTATTTTTAAACTATATTTTTCTGCAAAGTAAAATATATTCAATACAATAATTATTTATACTGTACCTCTGTTTCTTCTTAGGGGGTGGAAGAAATCCAGTCACACCACGTTTCTTGCGCCATTTCAACACGGTTACTATCAATGAATTTGATGAAAAATCCATGTATACCATCTTCTCCAGGATTCTAGACTGGCATCTCACCATACGGTATGGAAATGTTTATTTTGTGGAAATACCTTACCTTAAGAAAGTAGAAAGAAGAAACTTGAGTCTTCTTCAGTTGTGAAAACAGTGTAATTAACCTTTACCAGTTCTTTTGCAGCAGTCACTCACTGAGCAGCTCCCCGTTCTAACCTCCAATATACTGTATATTTTGTAACTCAAACCTCCAATATATGTTGGAACAATCAAACCTGGTAACTGCTGTATGGATTTGAATTACACTAGAATAAAGGAAACAGAAGGAAAGGAAAGTTTACACATATCTATTTTCCAGTATCTTTTCCACTCTTGTCAAAATAATTTTCCTTATTCCGATATATTCCCTCACAGCATCAGCGGAAGTGCGGAGCAGGCAAATATTTTATCCGAGCAAGCAGCAGATGCAGTAATTACATAAAACTGTGATTATCCACCAGCAGTTTAGTTTAGCTGCATTCTGAGCGTGTTCTAGAGAAAGTTATACCAGGCAAGGTGGACAAACTTTAAAACTATTTTTATAAAAGAAAACAACATTGTGCTGCTCTATGTCTGAAAACTAAATTTAAAGAAAAGAATCTTCCTAGTTTTAAGCAGAGTTAGGCCCTGCATAATATAAAGGCTTACTCATTACCAAACTGAAGGCTTTTCAGTTTTAAAATGGAGGGGAATAGAAAACCCTCCATTTTAAGGATTGACAGACTTACTGACTTCTTAAAAGGCTGGTAGCGGATTACAAATCTAGAGTAAACAGTGATTATATGACTATATAACTGTGATTTTCTAAAAAATGGTAAAATCCAGTGAACATTTCTAGCTTAATTTTTATAGGTTGCTTGGCCAGGGCTTCAGTTGTTCGACTGACTGCACACTTACTTTACTGTGAAAATATTTATGTTTCCTTAACGTGTATTATTATGAATTATTAGATTTGCTTAAAATCCAGAGATGAAAACTCACTTTTTTGCTGGACAAATGTATCTGCACACAAAAGCAGCACTTGAATCTGATTGTCTTCCGTCTTCTATCCTGGACACAGGTTTAGCTTTCCTAAAGAGTTTGCCGTGCTCACTCCTCTGGTGATCCATAGTACTATGGCTGTATACAAGGAGGCCTCCAAGAATCTGCTGCCCACACCAGCCAAGTCCCATTATCTCTTCAACTTGCGGGACTTCTCACGTGTCATCCAGGGCATCTGCTTGTCACGACCCGAGACTGCCGACATCCCTGCTGCTATCAAGCGCCTCTGGGTGCACGAGGTTGTTTTTTAAAAGTTTGTCATATATATATATAACAGTGTACAATTTTGTTGTATGATATATGATACATTACATAAGAACATAAACAAGGGTTACAAATGAGAGGAGACTGTTTGGCCCATCTGGCCCATTTAGTATTTAGAAGCATAATGATTCAAGTATCTCGTTGTGCCATTTCTTAAAGGAAAACCAAGTATGAGCTTCAGACATATTACTAACAAACTTACTAACTCCACTATATTACTAACAAATCGAGTCAAAGAAGTTAACGAGTGCCATGTTGAATTTTCTTTCAGGGCAAGAAAAACAATATTACATTCTTTCTGATCAATTAATTCTAAACAGAGCAATACATTTGTTGTTAATGACTCCAAACAAAAACACAATTTTAATAATCTAATAAAAATTAAATCATCCAAAATTCTGAACAATATATTCGAACCCTTCTAACCCTTGATATTCTGTTATTGCTGTAGTTGTACTTTTATACTTTTTTTAAATGATGGTGTTCTTTTAATGCTATCTAGTATCTAATTCCAAGAAAGTTCCCAAGTAAAAAACTCTGAAAATTGTTTATAACATCATGATGGTATGCAGCTTTTTTCAACAGCTGCTCTGGTAGTGCTGTTATTATAATAGGAGCAAAAGTAAGAAAAAGAAATACTCTGATTGTGGAAGTCCAAGGTCATTCTGAGACTTTAAACCAGAACTGCATATGAATAATTTATGAAATTATCAAGACTTAGTATGTTGTATTGTGAATACTGAATAGGTTGTATCTCATGTTTTATATATCAATAACAAAATCAGACATTTTATAGAGAATAAAGAGGCAAAGTGCCAGTTTACCCAGCAGGTGATCAAATATTATGCCAAGTGAAAACTGGAATAAATTTAATTAGGATAAAATAGAAAATACATCATATTAAATATGATATAAGAATATCAGCTATTTTTAATTTTCATTAAACTTCTATACTGTTCAATATAATATATATTGAATCTGTTTTATACATTAGTTTTACATGTTAGTTGAAAATTCATAGAAGTTCCCAAAAGTTTTTTTTTCACCTTCAGTTAATATAACTGAATGATTTTGTGTTGATTATATGAATAGAAAGACATTCCATAGTTTTATTAAAAGATTAGTAGATAGTAATAGTAAAACTATCTAGTAAAAGATAGAAATTAAAAGATTGTCACATTGTGCATTACATCTAACTTACATTGACCAGTTTGACTGGATTTGGCCGATCATATACAGTACATACAGTATGGCAAGAAATTTATGGGAAATACATTAACATGAACTAGGCATTTTGTTTGCCTCAGGGCTTACCTGGAAAAAAGTTTATCATTATTGTTTTTACATTCTTTTGTCTCTGTCTTTTTTTTCTGTGTTGTATAACTCTTTTGCAGAAACTTCATAGCACTGGAAGTAAATAAAATCAGTTTTTAAGTCATGTAGAACTGCAATATTGTAGACAATGATCTGCAGTTTCTGCTCTGCTCATTAATGTGGATGGGCTACCTGTTTTCATTCACTGCAGGTGCTGAGGGTATATTATGATAGGCTGGTGGACAACTCTGACCGCTCATGGGTGGTCGGTTACCTGCAAGAGGTGTGCCAGAGTCATATGCGTGAAGACTTCCACCAACTCTTTCGTCACCTTGCTCAGGCTGAGGATGGGAAGGTGACAGAGGATGATCTGCGCAGCCTCATGTTCTGTGACTTTCATGATCCCAAGGGTGAGGACCGAAATTACAGAGAGGTGGGCAACCTGGACCAGCTGAGGCAGGTGGTGGAGACTCACCTGGAGGAGTTCAACAATATCAGCAAGAAGCCCATGAACTTGGTTCTGTTCCGCTTTGCCATTGAGCATGTGTGTCGCATTTCCCGTGTGCTGAAGCAGCCTCGTGGTCATGCCCTGCTGGTGGGAGTGGGTGGGAGTGGGCGGCAGTCCCTCACCCGCCTGGCTGCCCACATGGCTGAAACTGAGCTTTTCCAGGTGGAGATTTCCAAGAGCTATGGCTCTTCTGAGTGGCGGGAGGACCTGAAACACATCCTGAGAAAGTCAACAGAAGGGGAGACACATGGTGTGTTCCTCTTCACTGACACACAGATTAAGAAGGAGTCCTTTCTGGAAGACATCAGCAACCTGCTGAACACAGGCGAGGTCCCCAATCTATTCGCTGTAGATGAGAAGCAGGAGATCTGTGAGCGTATGCGTGTGCTGGACCGTCAACGTGATCGGGACAAGCAGACAGATGGCAGCCCCCTTGCACTCTTCAACATGTTCCTAGAGCGCTGTCGGAGTCAGCTACATGTGGTGCTAGCCATGAGCCCCATTGGGGACACCTTCCGCAATCGCCTGCGACGCTTCCCTGCTCTTATCAACTGCTGTACTATCAACTGGTTCCAGGTACAACTTGCAGGTTCAACTGCTCAAAGTCTTGTTATCGTTAGTTTAACATTGTGAAGAGTATCAATTTTTTTCTTATGTTCATAGGTAATTACATATACTGAAATGCATTAAAAATGCAACAAGTATCTTTAACCAATAACATTTGCTTCTTAAAGCCTCTCCATGTTTTTTTCTCCATCTGATTTTTCTAGGTCATAAAATGTATCAGTGTGTTTCTGTAGCAATATAATTAATAATTGCTTACACTTATATAGCTTTTTCCGGACACTCCACTCAAAGCGCTTTACAGGTAATGGGGACTCCCCTCCACCACCACCAATGTGCGGCATCCGCCTGGATGATGCGACAGCAGCCATAGTGCGCCAGAACGCTCACCACACATCAGATATCAGTGGGGAGGAGAGCAGAGTAATGTAGCCAATTCATAGAGGGGGATTATTAGGAGGCCATGAATGGTAAGGGCCAATGGGAAATTTGGCCAGGACGCCGGGGTTACACCCCTACGTCTACATAATGGCCTATGTTTTGTAGTTAAAATGCTTTAATTATTAATATATCTTTCAAGCTCTGTTTTTTCAGTTTGTTGTGTTTTGTTGTTCTTCAAGACATGGCCAGAGGATGCCTTGCAGGCTGTAGCCTCTCGTTTCCTGGAGGATATTGAAATGACTGAGGAGACACGCGCAGGCTGCATAGACATGTGCAAGAGCTTCCACACCACCACTATTGAGTTATCGGCCCGCTTTCACACCGAGTTGCAGCGTCATAACTATGTCACACCCACCTCTTATCTGGAGCTCATCTCTACTTTCAAGGCTTTGCTTGAAAAGAAGAGAACGTAAGGAAAAAAGGACTATCTTACTTATTTTATTTCTATTGTGCATTTTCTGTCTACATTTTGTGGGTGTACATTTTACAGTGACAAAGTGATACAGAAGCATAAAAGATGAAAAATGCTAAGTGATTCTTCTTTTTGTGTTTTATATGTAAATTCCTGTTTTATTGCTTATGTCCTTGGCATGTTTGATGCTTGTGGATTGTATTGGAATAAAAATGAACCACAGAATTTGCCATCACAGCATCGTAGCTGGACATAATTAAAAGTAGCTTTTTTGCAGTAATTTTGCAGTAAAAAAAAATCTTCTAGTTCAGAGGCAGTGTCGATGTTGTTACAGTGAGGTTATGAAGTTGAAGCGCCGCTACGAGGTGGGTTTGGAGAAACTGGAGTCTGCAGCAGCACAAGTGGCGACCATGCAGGTTCAGCTAGAGGCTCTGCAGCCACAGCTCAAGGTTGCCAGCAAGGAGGTGGATGAGATGATGGTGGTAATTGAGCGAGAATCCATTGAGGTGGCCAAGACAGAGAAGATTGTGAAGTCGGATGAGGCAGTGGCCAATGAGCAGGCCACGGCAGCCAAGGCGATCAAGGATGAGTGTGATGCTGACCTAGCTCATGCCTTGCCCATCCTGGAGTCGGCACTGGCTGCTCTAGACACCCTCACCCCTCAGGTACACCAAGAATGCCACTCCTTCTCTGTTTAGTGTGTCAGCCTGCATGAATGGAAATTTACATAGTACAAAAGATGAAGGCAGCTATCTCTTGGCATAGCCAGTATGCTGGTGTGTCTTTCTGATGGAGGTCTTGGGAATAAAAGGGTCAGCTCACAGTCGGGAGAAGAACTGAAGTATTAAAGATGTGTTTTGATTCCTATATTGTATGTCTTTCATTAAAAACAATAATCTAAAAAAGAAATGATCAAGAATCAAATACTCCCCTTTCTTGAAGGTTAACTTAAAAGTGGTCTCTTCTTATTAGGCACTAGGCTTGGTTATTTTTTATTTAGAAAGTAAAGGGATGTATATCAGTGTTAGAGACACTGTCGTCTATCACAGAGGAATAAACCAACACCCTGTCTCTTGGGGATAATTAAATTATGTGATTATACATACATTCTTAGTACCAGTCTTAGTGGATTAATCACAGATGCTGACCCTCCATCTTGGCAGTCTATTTATCTCTGTATCTTTACAACACCCTCAATCAAACCCACAATAAGTAGAGAACTTCATTGAACTGAAAGAGCCAAGGATTAGGAGATGAAACTGCAGTTTTCTTATAGATCCCATGTATCGCAAGTAGTAACTAAGATACACTATAGAACAGGAGTCAAGATAGTCAATAGTAAGCAACTCTTTAAAATGCTCTTTTGTTTGTTTGAGATAAGTGCATGTTCTTTTAGAGAAGATACTCTATTATCCTTGACATGATCAGTTATCTGTCAAAACTGCCTGACATTTCTCTCAAGAGGGAAATAACAGACAATGGTAAGACAATATAGATGTTTAGTACAAATCTTAAATTGAATGGTGAGAAACACAGTAGGAATTAACTGATCGGTAATTTAACATTAAGAAAAAATGTGTATTTTTTATATCCAACATAAAATTAGTGTTTTAAAACCCTTGTTTAATATGTAATAACAGAGACAAAATAAATAACATTAACCAAAAATGTTCTGGCTCCAAAAGATCCTTAATGTATGAAAAAAATCAAAGCAAAATTGCATAATTGAAAAATGTTAAAGTCTGAAAATTTCTATTAACTCATATCATGAATTCCTATTCCTGTACATAAGGTCTGGTCAAGGCACAAGACTTGATGCGTATATGTGTATGTACATGGATACATGCATGTATATAGATATAGTTTTCTTGACATTTTGCTTTTATCATTAAGTTTTAAATATCTAGATATGATAGATCTAGTACAAAACAGTTTTTAGCTTTACCTACTGTATATACAGTATAAAGAAAATAATGTCGATGAGGAACACCTGACAATAGGCTAATTAGACTTGATTGGTAAATTAGATGGGATAGCCATTATAAGACCTAATACTGGCTCCTAATGTGTAGTTCACTTTGAGTTGTCTTGATCAGATTTGGAAGATTTTACACTTTTACACACTTTTATAATATATACGTTATAATTTATATGTATGTTATTACTACAGTATGTTGTGAATGGAGGCTGATACCATTTTAGAAGTGAAAATGACACAGTTATTGCAGATGTTTATTTTCTTAATTTGTATTATGAAAGCAAATTATTACAATCTCTAACAATAGTTTTCTGTATATTTTATGTACCCTATTTGCAACTAATTTTTGTTTGTGATGTAGGATTAAATGGATCGCGTTTATACTGCCAATGAGAGAGATATGAGTATTTAAATGCTCTTCAATTTTATGAGCATTTAAAAAGAAATGTAATAGTTTATTCATGGTAAATTTGATTCTCAATTGCACCCCCTGGGTTAATTGATATCTGATAGTCTAAAACATGTTTAAATGAAATATTTGGAAAACGTTTTATAGAAGAAATAGTCTCCTTCACAAGCAGACTCATATATACAGTCTATACATACTGTATAAGTTTGTTGGTTACCATAAATTTCCTGGCTTTTAAAGCTGGAATCTGTCATAAAGAATGTTTAATGTATTGATTCAACTAGAATGGGAAACAGTTTTGAAAGTCACTGAACTAGTTAGAATTTTTCTATGTTTTGTTCACAATGAATTACTTTGATGTGAGACAAAGAACTATCAGAAAATAATTTTTACTATTTCCATAAACAAATGTGTACCTTATGAAAGCAAGTGTAAACATTGTTTAAAAATATTGTTTTCGTGAAAAATGCACTATTTTGGTGTCAAGGACTTGCTCATATTTGCTCATGTTATTAATCCACGGTTGGCAATTGTACGTCTGCTTAGGACATCACAGTAGTAAAGTCGATGAAGAGCCCCCCTGCGGGTGTCAAGGTGGTGATGGAGGCCATCTGCATCTTGAAGGGCATCAAGCCTGACCGTGTCCCAGACCCCTCAGGGTCTGGGAAGAAGGTGGAGGACTTCTGGGGCCCTGCCAAGAAACTCCTTGGAGACATGAAGTTCCTGCAGAGTCTTCATGAGTATGACAAGGACAACATTCCCCCCAGCTACATGGGGATCATCCGGAAGCAGTACATCACCAACCCTGAGTTCGTCCCTGAAAAGATCCGGAATGCTTCTACTGCTGCTGAGGGGCTCTGTAAATGGGTCATTGCCATGGACTCCTATGACAAGTGAGACTGGAAACTGGGATGTGGGCAGAGACTGAAAAAACATGGTCATATACAGTACCCAACCTGGAATCCACAAGTTAGAAACTCAGAAAAATTCACCTAACTCAGTAGGGAAGCAGGGATAAGACAGTATTGCAGCTAACTCTTCACATACAGTACTTATGTCTTGTTTACATCTTTACCAATAAGGAAATTAACACTTTTGAATTAAAAAGAAATAAAGCTTACCACGTTTATGTTACAGTATATTAATCAAGGATCTGTGAAGTATACCTGTACAAATTTAATTACATGTTTGGTACACAACTGCCAGAAGATTACTTTACTATAGATTTACAATATAAATGGTCTCCAGTCAATTCCCTAGAGGGCAATACATTATAATTTACACTTCCACACTTTTTTCTGCAATTCAAAAGCAGTTTGTCTGTTTTGCTTCTTATTTTACATGTCTTACTGATCCTTATTTAACCTCTTAAGGGTAGCAAAAGTGGTGGCCCCTAAGAAGGAGAAACTTGCTCAAGCAGAAGGGGAGTTAAAGGTTGCCATGGAGAGCCTACGGAAGAAACAGGCAGCACTGAAGGAGGTCCAGGATAAGCTGGCCAAGCTGCAGAATACACTGGAAACCAACAAGATAAAAAAAGCAGACCTTGAGAATCAGGTGGGTATGGAATCCGAAATAAACAATTGCTCCTGTCTAGTTTTTCATATGAAGCATTAAACACTTGGCTTTCATTTAGTATCATTTTATGTTTGTGTATAGGTGAGGGTTAGTAATGAGTTATTTTTTACTCATTTTGGTTGATAGCTGATATCGAGATGCCTTTAAGATTCCTTTATTAAAGTTTTAAGAAACTTTTACGTCCTGTTTAAAGGAACATCAATATGGAAAAAGTTCAATCTTTTTTTCCCCAAAGTTTTCATGATTAAATCTTTGAAGTGCAAATACTGAATTTTTTTTTAAAATCTTTACAGTAATTAATTTGGTGTGATATTTAGACTGCATTTGCCATTGTGACGTATGATCTATTTGATGCTATGTTTTTTGTTGTTGTGTCCTTCTTGTCCATCTTTTTAGATAACGTCTGTTTTAATTATAGTTTTTTCATAGTTATAGTTTATATATAGTTATAGTTTATTTATAGTTACAGAATGACTAGAATCAATATATTGATTCCTTGTTGTCTACACATTAAATAGGCAATTGTTTAAATGGGAAAGAAAATGCGTATACAGTAACACATATGAACCAAACTCCAGTCCTCATAGGCCATATTGTTTAAAAGCTAAATCCATTACAAGTATTAAACCTGTCACGTTTAGCCAATAATGGTCTTAAGTAGGTCATTAGGATCCAGTGGAATGGAGCTCCATAGACACTGCAGCAGTCCAGGGCTGGAATTGTGCACTCTGACTGGACTACAACTCTTATGTGAGTAAGTTGCCTTATGAGGTTCTGTGTCACAGGTGGACCTATGCAGCAAAAAGCTGGACCGGGCAGAGCAGCTGATTGGAGGCCTGGGAGGAGAGAAGAGCCGCTGGAGTATCACAGCCCAAGAGCTGGGGGTGCTGTACACCAACCTGACTGGAGACATACTCATCTCCTCAGGCATTGTTGCGTACCTGGGTGCCTTCACCTCCAATTACAGACAGGTAAGACTTTATATGATTACAGAGGATGTTGAAAGGGCATCCAAAAGAAAAGTGAACACCCACATTTCAGTACTGCTTTCATGATATACAGTAGAAAGTTTCAAATTCTGCTACATTTAAGAGATTTTAGGACATTAAGAACACTTAAAAGTTAAAAATGACAAAAATGAAATTCAAATTATTTGTAAATACAGTATACGGTGTTTTAATGGATACAGTAAATTACCCTTCACTTTAAATCTTCACGGCTGGTTGCATCTGTTGAGAGCCACTCTCTTTGATGTGACAGTTTGATGCCAGATATTTTAATATTTAATGAGCATTCTTTATGAAGTTCAAAGTAAACTATTTGAGTGCTTACCTTTTCCCACTTTTTTGCAGATGTTATTAGCATTGATGGGTATTTTTTTAACAACAGTCATTAATTAAAAATAAATACAATACAGTTAGATATAATGAATACAATCCCCTGCAGAGATGTCAGCAGTGTTTCATTTAGACATTTTGTGAAAATGACTATATTCTTAATAAGAGCAAATTCCCCATTAAGTGTTTATACTATAAATAACAATATAAGTTTTGCAATAGAAATAACCAAACTATAATGTAATAATACATCTTCATTCTTTGACTTCATGCAAGGTTTATTATTACTGTTTGAATATTATAATAGTCATATATTGTGTATTCCCAGAGTTCTGCTGGATGAAAACTAGATAAACTATACATTTGATTCAGTCTAAAACAATATGATGCATTTAAAGCAATCATAATTACAGTGCCTTGCGAAAGTATTCGGCCCCCTTGAACTTTTCAACCTTTTGCCACATTTCAGGCTTCAAACATAAAGATATACATTTTTTATTTTATGTGAAGAATCACCAACAAGTGGGACACAATTGTGAAGTGGAACGAAATCTATTGGATTTTTGAAACTTTTTTAACTAATAAAAAAATGAAAAGTGGGGCGTGCAAAATTATTCGGCCCCTTTACTTTCAGTGCAGCAAACTCACTCCAGAAGTTCAGCGAGGATCTCTGAATGATACAATGTTGTCCTAAATGACTGATGGTGATAAATAGAATCCACCTGTGTGTAATCAAGTCTCTGTATAAATGCACCTGCTCTGTGATAGTCTCAAGGTTCTGTTGAAAGCGCAGAGAGCATCATGAAGACCAAGGAACACACCAGGCAGGTCCGTAATACTGTTGTGGAGAAGTTTAAAGCCGGATTTGGATACAAAAAGATTTCCCAAGCTTCAAACATCCCAAGGAGCACTGTGCAAGCGATCATCTTGAAATGGAAGGAGTATCAGACCACTGCAAATCTACCAAGACCTGGCCGTCCCTCTAAACTTTCAGCTCAGACAAGGAGAAGACTGATCAGAGATGCAGCCAAGAGGCCCATGATCACTCTGGATAAACTGCAGAGAACTACAGCTGAGGTGGGAGAGTCTGTCCATAGGACAACAATCAGTCTTACACTGCACAAATCTGGCCTTTATGGAAGAGTGGCAAGAAGAAAGCCATTTCTCAAAGATATCCATAAAAAGTCTCGTCTAAAGTTTGCCACAAGCCACCTGGGAGACACCCCAAACATGTGGAAGAAGGTGCTCTGGTCAGATGAAACCAAAATCGAACTTTTTGGCCACAATGCAAAACGATATGTTTGGCGTAAAAGCAACACAGCTCATCACCCTCAACACACCATCCCCACTGTCAAACATGGTGGTGGCAGCATCATGGTTTGGGCCTGCTTTTCTTCAGCAGGGACAGGGAAGACGGTTAAAATTGAGGGGAAGATGGATGCAGCCAAATACAGGACCATTCTGGATGAAAACCTGTTGGAGTCTGCAAAAGACCTGAAACTGGGACGGAGATTTATCTTCCAACAAGACAATGATCCCAAACATACAGCAAAATCTACAAAGGAATGGTTCACAAATAAACGTATCCAGGTGTTTGAATGGCCAAGTCAAAGTCCAGACCTGAATCCAATCGAGAATCTGTGGAAAGAGCTGAAAACTGCTGTTCACAAACGCTCTCCATCCAACCTCACTGAGCTCGAGCTGTTTTGCAAGGAAGAATGGGCAAGAATTTCAGTCTCTCGATGTGCAAAACTGATAGAGACATACCCCAAGCGACTTGCAGCTGTAATCGCAGCAAAAGGTGGCTCTACACAGTATTAACGCAAGGGGGCCGAATAATTTTGCACGCCCCACTTTTCATTTTTTTATTAGTTAAAAAAGTTTCAAAAATCCAATAGATTTCGTTCCACTTCACAATTGTGTCCCACTTGTTGGTGATTCTTCACATAAAATAAAAAAATTATATCTTTATGTTTGAAGCCTGAAATGTGGCAAAAGGTTGAAAAGTTCAAGGGGGCCGAATACTTTCGCAAGGCACTGTAAAAATGGCATTTCTCCCAGGACAACAGTGTAGAAGCTAAAAGGTGTCAAATACAAACTGAATAAAAATGATATGTATATTTAGTATTTCCATTGACATCTCATTGGATCAGAACTTTATTATTGTTACTTTAAAATATATTCTTTCTGCTTTCATGACTTAAATGTGAATTTACTGATACCTAATGTGTTTCAGATTGATGAAAATGAGGAAGTTCTATGTATGCTGTCATTTAAAACCTCAAAATAGTATTTTTAAATTAATGGTAGCTTGGAGACTTCTATATTGCTCTAAAGTTTATAAAGTCTTTAAGGCCCATAACACGATTTTTCTCTAACCGTTATTAAAATTGCTTCATAAGGTCATCATACTATTAATTCAGTCTATTAAGTACGCCTTCTTACCCCCACTAAAGATAGTTTTAAAAATTAATACAAAAATATGTTTTATATGCCAACAGTGTGTGCGATAGTACAGCAGTGATCAAAGATGACAACTATTTTTCACTATTTTAATACAAATATTTCAGACCCAGACAGAGGAGTGGGCAGAATTGTGTAAAAAAAGACAGATCCCCTGCTCTCAGGAAATATCTTTGATGAACAGTCTGGGAGAACCAGTGAAGATCCGTGCCTGGACCATTGCAGGCCTGCCTTCAGACAGCTTCTCCATTGACAATGGAATCATCATCTCGTGAGTAGTCTAACAGACCACTGAGGACTAGAGCATCAGCAGTCAACCTTAGACATCAGAGAGGTTCTAACATTTAGGTTAAAAGACACCTGTGTAATGGTTTTGTTTTTTTAATTAAATTGGTAGAAAATTAGGTTAGAAGTTGCAAAGGATGTGAAAATATTCATTGGGCATGACAACAGTGGAAGTAATTAAGAGAAGTAACATTAAAGACTGTCTTGGTCTCCTCCATGCTCAGTTTAAAATCCTTTAAATATCTGTGACTTACCAGTCTGCATTTATAGCAGAAGTCTCAAACTAAATTCCTAAAGGCCTCGTCTTCTGGGTTTTGCTGCAAGCTTAATAGTCAATTAAAAATAAAACCATATTTATTTTCTTTAACAGAGTTTTTTTCATAAGGTCTTCATAGATGATTATTCTAAAGCATTCATTTTGTTAAAAGCACAGTTACAAATAAGACACCTCTGTGCCATGTTAGAAATAGTATATGTATCGTAGTTAATTAAATAATCAGACCTGCAATGCAAAATACACTACAACAAAACCCAGAAAACATAAGGCCCTTTACAAACTGAATTTGAGACACATGGTTTATAGTAATCTAAATTAATTCTTCACTGAAAGAAAACATCAGAAATGCGCCCTTTATTGCTGAAAGTCAAGCTCCTCTTTTGCAGCATTTATAGCTACATTTGAACCTTACAGCATGTGCACAGACTGTTTCCCTTCTCTATTATCCCCTGTGTAGGAATGCAAGGAGATGGCCTTTGATGATAGATCCCCAAGGACAGGCTAACAAGTGGGTGAAGAACATGGAGAAAGCCAACAGCCTACACATCATCAAACTGAGTGACTCTGACTTTGTCCGCACCCTTGAGAACTGCATCCAGTTTGGCACGCCTGGTGAGCAAAGACAAGAGACCTTGGGTGATAAACTCGCCTCAAGGTGGCGCACTTTACCAAAGAACAAAAACCTGTATGTTTACAAATCCGTGAGGTTTAGAAAGCAGCTTGTAAAATATAAAAACAGCTAAAATATAGTGTAACACTTTTCTACACCATGGGGGCACTGGTGTGATTAATAACGTTATTTAAGAGCACATATCCAGTATAATTATTAATTGAGCTGTGTATCAAAAAAAAGAGAATTTCTGTTCTGGATGTTTCTAAAAATAGAATCAGCTCAAAATCTAAAATATATTTGTATACGCTTTAGGTAAGTAAATATAAAATCACTTTTTATAATTCCTTAATAAGCAGCCGGTTTTAAAAGGCATTTCTTTCTTTTCTTAACGTGGTCATTCAATTTAAGATACTGTATTCTGTAGAAGCACATTTTCTTAAATGGATGATTTAGACTCTATTAAAATTAAAAAGTGTCATCCTCTGAGTTATTAATTTAAATTTAATAATATGGTAAAGGCCACCATGTGGGTACATAACATGTCCATATACTGTACTGTACTGTATATGAGGTCGAGGGTAGAATCTGGGGGCTGTTTCTCTGTTGCAGAGGTACACCATTTCCTTTCTCTGTCACAGTGCTGTTGGAGAATGTTGGGGAAGAACTGGACCCCATTTTGGAACCTCTGCTGCTCAAGCAGACTTTCAAACAAGGCGGTAGTGTCTGTATCCGTCTGGGAGACTCAACTATTGAATATGCCCCTGACTTCCGCTTCTACATCACCACCAAGCTGAGGAACCCCCACTACCTTCCTGAGACCTCTGTCAAGGTTAGCATGATGTTCTCTGGAAGATTTTTCTTCCACTTTACCTTTGTTTAAATCAGGGCTTAACACTAGTTGTCTAAAACCGTATGTTTGAACAACTCCCTCCCGTTCACAACATGGACGTGATTTATTGTTTGTTTTACAGCTGTCATTTTTGACACCTGTCACATTTGTGGGGGTTTAGCAGTAATAATTGAAGATAAGTATATTTTCAAGATTAATTTCTGTTTCTGTTCTGTTAGATATATTAATGTAAATAAGAAATTATCAGTATCAGTTCATTCCAAAATAATTTCCTAACTTTAGATTCTTATTTTTAGAGCTCGGTTCATACAGTGTTTGGAAGATATGCAAAATTGAGTGATAGAGTGATGTGCAATGTTTTTCTTTTTTTTTTTGTTTGCATTCTGTTTAAATGCATAGGAGTGCTGTGTGTCCATAAAAAAATTCCCTCAGGGGACGATAAAAAAACCATATGCTATTGTTTCCAGTACTCACCTATTGCATTTTAATACATTATGATCTTGATTATTAAAATGCCATCAAACTGCCAGTATGGTCCATTGTAAATCTGTATTCTAGTTTATAACAGTTCAGAAAATTATATTTTCAATGTGATGTGATAAGAAAATAAAATATCATGTTATGTTATGTTACATATTTTCATCACAGTGTTTCTCACCGTGTCTAGACAGTTATTTTATCACTTGTGCCTTTTCTGTTTTCTAAAGCTTGGATGAAAGTCTGACATCACCAAATTGAGACTATATTAATAAGGCCTTTCTTGTTATGGAACATAATCTTTTCATCCGGAGAAATACTTTCCATTAAGGCAATCAACAGAACAGCGAAAATAAAACTGGGAGGAGTAGTGCTTTCAAGCTGACAGCTTCAAAATTTATAATATCTCTAGCAGACATTACCATCGCTAACGCTGGATGTGTAGTCAATAGAAATCTAATTATGGTTAGCAATGGTACGGTCATTTATTAGGAAAGAGCAAATGTTATTTAAGCAATTGACTTTTCACCTCGGTGATACCCATAACACTTTTAAAGAGCCATTGTTCTATCACTCAGACAAGACTGGCTCCTGGTTTTGTGCTTCCCTGTGGAGCTATTAACTCCTAAATGAGCTCATGTGCTCCAAGAGCCTAGGATGGCTGTGGGGCTCGTTTGGAATATTTTAAATATTGTGATCGGTGTGTCAGTTTCAATGCACAACCCTCTCTTGCTTTTTCAAGTCCTGATTGAAATTGTGTATGCACCACTTTTATTGATACAATTATTTCTACAATTACTGTTTATTTACATGTAAATAGCAAGTATAAAACAACATCTACATATGTCTTTGTAAACCTATTTGACATTCTATAACTCCATACTTGTTTATTCTCTTCAGTCACTCTCCTTACATTGATATACTGTACTTATAGGCTGTTAGAAGAGACTCTTACACAACAGTGATGAAGTGTGAATCTTTAGGGCAGTTAAAATGTTCACTCCATGGTCATATGGATTTCATTGGGTGCTCTAGTTTCCTTACACCATCAAAGACTGGTGTTCCATCTAGGATATATTTCTACTTTGTGGCTTATGTTTTCAGGTTATGCTCCAGGCTGCTACAGTATGCTTCTTATCAGGAAGTTCTGGTAATGGATGAAAGAGTATCTATAGGCGTTGTTACAGAAACACAGAAACCAATGTTTCTCTCTGGGTCTTTGTGCAAGGTGACACTGCTGAATTTTATGATCACCCCTGAGGGGATGCAAGACCAGCTGCTGGGCATTGTGGTGGCGCGTGAGAGGCCTGACCTCGAAGAGGAGAAACAGGCGCTCATCTTGCAGGGAGCTGAGAACAAGAGGTACTGTACTGATTGCTAAGGGAAGGGGAATTCATGCTGTTGTATGTAAAGGAAAATGGTATGAAAACTAAAATCAATACAACAAATTGCTTATCTTCTTTCCCCAAAGATTAACAGTTGTCAGATCCCAGGACATCATTTTTTGATGGAAACATTAGCCTCAGAAGATCATGAAAACCTTGGCTTATCATAATTTGTGATGCCACACAGGCTGTGGTGTACAGAATTGTCTAAAGTAAGCAGGACTAGGGCAACAGATGCACCAATACAGAGTAAATTTCAAAAGAGTGCCCTTTATTTATAGTGATGAAATGAAAACCACATGCAAACCAAAATAACAAACCAAACAAAAGCCTAGCTCTTCTTTGAGCAGCTAACTAACTGTATGGTCATTAACTACTCCATCTGCCAGCTAAGCTGCTTATTGCTTTCTGGCTTCAAAATAAAACTTTACTGTCAATGCCAGATTGTTTACTGTCTCACCCTTGGTCTTTATCACACACTCAGTTCCATACAGGATTACTTCAGTCTCTACCTGAGAATTTTCACAACTAAACAAACACCCACAGCTTCTTAAATTGCCTCTCATTCCTTAACAGCCCCTCTTCTCCCTGGTATATTTTGCACACAGAAGTTCTGACCTCTGTCTTCAGGATGTCCGATTTTACCCACTGACACACTGACAAAAAGAGCTTCCATTTCCTGCTTTTACATGTTCACCTGACCATTCCTCTTCTCCTAACTGGTCAGGTGGTTGAGGGCAGCAGCAGACCATCTCCCAAAGGCTTCTGGTCCAGACAAGGAGGCCATTTTATCTGAACCAGCTGTGCCTTCACAAATGCTGTTGTATGAAAGATATACAGTAATTTTACAATAGGAATTACATTCTCTGCCATCTTAATTTGTGTTTTGAATGGATCTGACTAAGTGAATGTTTAAAACAGAACTTCCTCTGACATGAACAGACCAGCTTCTTCTTCTCCTTTCTTTAGGCAGCTAAAAGAGATCGAGGACAAGATCTTAGAAGTACTGTCCTCCTCTGAGGGAAACATTTTGGAGGACGAGACAGCCATAAAGATCTTGTCCTCCTCCAAGGTCCTGGCCAACGAAATCTCAGAGAAGCAAGCTGTGGCAGAGACCACCGAGAAGAAGATTGATGAAACACGGATGGGCTACCGGCCAATTGCTGTCCATTCCTCCATCCTCTTTTTCTCTATCGCAGATCTGGCTAACATCGAACCAATGTACCAGTACTCTCTAACCTGGTTCATCAACCTTTTCATAATGTCCATTGAGAACTCGGATAAGAGTGACATGCTAGACCAGAGGTACAACCTACTGCATTTCAGAGTTCTAATTTCTCTGTTGTATTTGTTTTCTAGATTGCTTGAGCTTGGTGTGTTTTCATTAATGTATGTTGAATCAATAGGTAAAAGTAACATCTTTTTAATTTATTATAATTTCACTGAAGGGTACTATTGAACTGTTGAACTGACCTTTTTTAAAGACTTAAGTGACTGTGAATTATTTATCATCTCTGCCAAAGGGGACCTTATATGCAAAAATAAAAATAAATCAATCCTTATAGACAAAATAAACACAAAACGATAACAAAATGACATAAAGGTGCTAATTTGCTGTGCATGTGCGCAAGTTTGCTGTCCAGTATGTGTTGTGATTTAATCTTGCTGATTGACAAGAAATTATAAAATAATCTTGTATGCTGCACTTGTAATCTGCTGGAAGGTTTTGGTATAGAGAACATTGACACAAAATTACTGACACAGAACTGACACATGCATTACCGAGAACACCACTATGGATTTCTGAATTGTTAACTACTGCTGAGTAAAAAAAAATGGTAATGTAGTCTCTATGCACTTTTAATCATAAGAAAACTAGGGGAGACCATTTGGCCCTGTTTGCAAACCTGACCAATCCAACCTTTTTACAAATGAATATCAAAGGTTTTCCTCCAGCCTTTTCTTGAAAGAAGCCAGGGTAACGGTTTCAACAACATGGCTTGTTAGCTTGTTACATACTACCATAACCCTTTGCATTAATACTTGCCTCCTGTTTTCGATTGCTCTTCCATGTAGTCTCCATTTGTATCCTGTGGTTAGTGTGTCACAGTTTTTTTTACACTTTTTTGCCCTACTTTTGCTTAGTTCTAATTTGATCTTTGCATAACCAACCTCACCCTTTGCTAGGGATGTTCACCCAAACCTCACAATGATCATCACAGTGAAATCCAGCAGGTTTTATTTCAGTATTCCAAGTACACTTGGTTGATTTTGTGAATGAGGATTTTATACAATTGGAAGAGATGATCACATATTTTTCTCTGCACGGGACTAAAAGATTATGTTCCTTCAGCTTATTAGTACAGTATATGACATTCCCCTAAGCCCTGGAATGTATATAGTTACTCTTCTCTGATTCCAGAGTAGCAATATCTTTTTTATAATGTGGTTACCAATATTCTAATTAAGATCACACTATTTAATTTAACAACTTAAAAACAACATCCCTTGATAATTATCCATGGCTTCCTTTCTGAAAATCATTTTCAATGTTTCCAAACACTGGCTCCTTAACTTGATAGGAAATCTACTGTTCTTTGTGTTCAGTGACAAGTATTCCCATTACATAACAGAAATAGATAACATTTAAACTTTACATTTAAAGTTTTCTTCACAGTACAAATTATCAACTCTACTTTAAAAAAAAACTTTCAAAAAGCTCTCCCTGCTTAATATTTTCTGTCTCAACAAGTAATTGTTTCCTTGGTAATAGATTGGGTAAAGATTGGAGCAAGAGAACAGACAGTGAAGATACTGAAATATTCTAAACGCATTTCTATTATTTTTTTGCAGAGGCATTTTGAAATTATTGTGCTTGTTATAGCCTTATAATTAATTGTTATGGGGAGGCATATTATTTCAGATTTGAGTGTCATTGCAAAAACATTATCTGCCAGGAAAATGATTAGAAGGGCATGGGAACAAAGAAAATATTTTGTGATGCAAGGCAGTATTTTTATGTCTTTCCACAGTTTCTTCTGTTGATTAGTTCACAGTAGTAACAGGACACCGGAAATTACTCAAAAGATGAATTTACTGTGTCAGAACCAGTCAGCCTTTACAAAGCACATTGAATAAATATCTCAGAATAATGAATAAAAATGAAAGAAAGTATTGTATTTTAAATGTATGTAAAATAGGAAAAGAAAAAAAAACAATTGAAGCAAAATTATATCACCAGACCAGTTATTTTACATAACAAATGTGTTCTGTCTGACAGCTGTTCTAAATGAAAATTCATCAGCTGTTATTATCTTTTATTGCTTCTGTTTTAAATAGTAGGATACATTTGCTTTGTTGAAGAATATCCTCATATACAGAAATACTGAAGTGATGAAACAGATATGTCTTCTCTCATACTATTCATTCATCACTTCAAGGGCATATGGGTTGCATGAAAAATTTTGCGGGAGGAGATACAGTATTACAAAAGGATAAAGAACTTTCCTCCTTTTTCTTTTATTGTAAACAGGGATTTGTTAAAGCACATTATGACTATATTTGTCAATTAAGAATTAATCATTTAATCACTTTTAATGTAGTACTGCCAGGAAATTTAAATCTACCCATATTCAATATTAAGTTAATTAATAATTAATTAACAGTTAATTAATATTACGTATGTTTAATATATTCAAAGATTCTAATTCTAATTCAGAATATATCATTCTAATATATTCTTATATATTATGAGAGGCATAAAAAACCCAGTAAATGAATATTGGAACTAATGGCAGTTTCTGTTGTTCTTATTGTGATGTTTTTCATCCTGCTTTTGTGTTTCCAGATTACAGATCTTGAGAGAGCACTTCACCTACTCTCTGTATGTCAACGTGTGTCGCTCACTTTTTGAGAAGGACAAGCTACTCTTCTCTTTCTGCCTTAACGTCAACTTGCTCAAGCATGAGAAGATGGTGTGTGAGGCTTGGTTATCATTTATTCTTTATTCCAGTCCCATGGAAAATAAAACATTTAATAGTATTCAAAAAGGAATGTACTGTATGAAGAAATGCTTCAGATTTCATTCAGTAATCTTGAGGCTAAAGAGTCATAGCTTAAAATATGTCCCAGTTGCTACTCTATTCTCTAATCATCATCTGAGGCTTTTACTATTTCTGAAGCATTCATCATGGTAGTAATAGGAATTTATCTGTGTAAGAGCTTTCATTTAATAAAGGGGCAGCATTATGTGGAACACAAAGGCTGATTTGGCATTAGGTTTAGTCAAATCCAATTGCTGAGTAATCACTAATCCTTTACATTACTTATCACCCATAACAGTTTTTGAAATCTTTTGAATAATGCATGAATCAGTACTCAGTTAACTGTTAGACTATAATTTTCAATTCTTATGGATCCAACATACTGTAACTAGCAATTGAAGTGAACCATAAAACTGAATTGAAATCAGTTCAGTACAATTTAAGTCAAAGCTAAGTTGATGTTTTATATATACAGTATGCACAGGTTTATCACAGGACCAATTAATTATCTTCATATAAGGCAGTAGTGAAATGTGTTGAGGTAAATGTCAAGTCTCCACCCCACACACAAATCAACACAAACACCATACTATGTCAGTTGTGTTCCTTTGAAATGGAAGCTACCAACTAGTTTGTCAAATAACATGAAATTGTCATTGACAGCTTATACATAGATCTACATTCACATCACTATAGTAATTATATTTGCAAACAATAAGTTCTCATTCTTAATGACATCATTCATTTTTGTTTATATACTGTATTCTTTTATAGAAGTAGTAATTAAAAAGAAAATGACTTCGGATGTATGATGTACAATTTTCTTGAAATTCTTTCTTGCCTGTAAGGTGGACGATATGGAGTGGAGGTTCCTGTTAACAGGGGGGGTAGGCCTGGATAACCCTCATTCTAACCCCTGCACCTGGCTGCCCCAGAAGTCATGGGATGAGATCTGTCGTCTGGATGACCTGGAGCGCTTCAAGAATTTGCGGCGAGACTTCGCTCGGCTGAAGGATGGCTGGAAGGAGGTGTACGACAGCATGGTAAGCTCCCTGCTGACGAGGACTGTAGGGGGACAGATAATCAATAAGCAAAGACAGAAGGCAATACAACCCTGAATACCTAAATGGTTGCTACATTCTTTCTTTAGCGGGGTATTGCTTTAGTAGGATGATCAAGCAAAAAGTCTAAAATAGAAGGGATAGAAAGGTCTAATAATAATAACTAATAATTAAAACACGAGTAGCCATGAGTGTCAGAAATGGACACAATACTGTATATAGATATCTTACTTGTCTTGTGGAAGAGTGCGTAAGGAATTTACCCTGATGTAGACAACCATTCAACATTACACGTATATTGCCATACATTTGCCTCACTCATTTAAATAATAAATAGTTAGCTTCACATTTGCTTATGAACCCTGCATTAACCCATCATCTGTTTTGCAGATTGAAGGTATGAGATAAACTGGAATTTAACAAATGCAGTAGCATTCATATTTTTTATGCAATCAGAGCATTCAATAAAATTAAGGCAGGTAGTGTCCAGGTAGGAGATAATTGCTTTTTTATCTTTTGGGGTCTACCCAGTTCCATCAGCAGCTGCAGCCATGAAAACTTCCTAGACACACCTGAGCCAAGGTTTATCATTCAGCATTAGCCATGTTAGTAGCACTGACAGGAATAGATTGCTTTCTTTATCGCTTAATTATGTTGCTTAATCTTGCAACAGGTCGATAAATCCCAAGATCCTAAAAACAAATTTGATGATAAAGTACCCCTATTATCTGCAAATAGCTAGATTAAGTGATAGAGTGGAGCAATCCCTTCAAGGTTTATCTCTTTAAATGAATGTGAATGTATTTGAATCTCTTCATTAAACAGAAATTAAACAATCCAACTATATGA
Source organism: Lepisosteus platostomus (assembly GCF_059453375.1). Lineage (NCBI taxonomy): Eukaryota > Metazoa > Chordata > Actinopteri > Semionotiformes > Lepisosteidae > Lepisosteus > Lepisosteus platostomus. Next base: position 31,681,816 of record NC_142624.1, on the reverse strand, counting down.
ACATCTGATTAAGTAATGGTTTCACTTTGTTAATGCGTATGTACAAATCCATGTCCATCTGTAATTTAGACGAGATGGATGTTTTATTTATAATCGGCTTATACAGTACTTATCCTTTCGTCAGTAGGCTGACTTTGTTATTTACTATTGTAAAGGCATGAATGCATACATATGAAACATGCTAATCTACTGTATAAAAAATAATAAAGCTTAGAAAGTAAGATATAAATCATTACAATGCATCTACAATTATTATAATATTTCAATGTTACACTTCAATTATTTTGCACTAGATTCATACACCTTTACAATTTTTTTTACCATTTAAATAATGTGCCACTCATATTAAGTTCTTTATTAGAGAAACTAGTATTGTTTTATGAAAAAACTTCAGGAATAAAGAATCCTATGCGAGCTCAAAGACTTTGTGTAGGTACTTGAGTCTCTCAGGATATGTTGCTGTGCTGCTTTTCTAACCCAGCATGTGCTTTCTCTACAGGAGCCACACCACACTGCCTTTCCCCAGGAGTGGCAGGACAAGCTGGGCCAGTTCCAAAGAATGCTCATCATCCGCTGCCTGCGGCCAGACAAGGTAGATCGCCGGCTTCAGTCCCGCAGCGTCGGGAATAGGGCACCAACACTCATGACCCAGTCAGTCTGACACAGTCTAATGCCCACCAGGAGCCTAAAGTTCCAGAAACACAGGGACAGCGTACAGCATTTCTAAACACATTTTAAAATAGTATAGATTTTAACTCTTTACCTTAATTCACTCATTCCAATACTTATGAGGCTTCATCTTATTTTATGGTCGGTGAAATGACATTGTCCACCCAGTGTAATTGATGTTTCTCACTTTTGATTTTTGTTTTTTGTTCTGAAGTCCACAATTCTTTATAGAGTCTTACATACCATTGTATTTCCAATACGTATTCTTTGTGGAACACAAAGTATTCTTGGAAACACTTTCCAAAAATAATCATATCATCTCCAGTATAAAGGATTTTTACACTGCAGTCTTTTTAACCGAGACAAAATAAAAAAATTCTGTTTTTGAATCAACATTGGTCTCTAAAATTCATCTGTCAGAGCTGTCTCTAGTCATTGCCCTTATTGATGCTATTCACCTCTTGTAATATACAGGATCACTTCTTTTAGTCTACAGCTCACCTGGAGATGTTTTTAACAAAACAGCTGCCACATAATGTCATGTCCTAGAAATGCATTGTAGCAAACAGATACAGATACCAGAAAGTAGTTTACCATACTTGAATAACAACTCAAGGTGAAATCATCAACAAACTTCCTTTCCTAGATCTGTAATATTCTTGGACCAGTAGGTCACTGTCCTTCAAATATGACTTTTATTGTCTCATTCTCGCCTGTCTCTTCCAGATCATTCCCATGGTGCAGGAGTTTGTTTCCAACAGCCTTGGTCATCAGTTCATTGAGGTGCCCCCTTTCAACCTTGGCAAGGCATTTGTGGACAGTCACTGCTGTGCCCCCCTCATCTTCATCCTGTCACCCGGCTCTGATCCCATGGCTGCTCTGCTTAAATTCGCAGACGATCAGGTTGGTCTGGGTTTAAAGGACTTGTAGATTCATTTAATATGTATTACATAATATAATAATTACTTAATTAATAAAAATATTATTATTTTAAAATGGGGGGGTTTAATCATTAACCAAATAATAGCTAGTTACTAAATATACTAAATATTATAACATTACTACAAGAAAGGGATTACCAAGCAAAGTCATGTATTTTCTTTAATTTTAATTAGGCAGTAGTCAAAGATTTCTTAAACAAAACTAACACAAGTCTAACACAATTGGAGTGAGTTCAAGTAACCAAAACAATACATCATTTCATCACTGATGTTGAAAAACCTAAGACACTTAGAAGTTGACATAAATCTTTTCATACAATTAATAATTCACCACTGGCAATGCCAAGCTCTGAAGTGATGCTAAAAGGAGACAGCCTTTGGACAGCATATGTTTCTTCATAGATTTTAAAGGAAGTTTTCCTGTTTCCAGAAACATAATTAATAAATTTCCTTTCTTTGAATTTAAAGCTAGTGTCTGATTTTTTTAACATGGGCTTTGGTCAGGTCCAAAAAGCTCCAATCTAAAAAGCTAAACGTTTTTTGTTTTCACTTTAACCAGCTGGGAGATGGTTATTTGATTAAATAACATTGAGGTCTAAAGGAACTTTTACCCTCTTATCCCTTTCTATTAGAAGATATAAATCAGCACAAAATGTACCCAACACTGATGATACTGAATATGATCTCAGTTGAGGGCTGCACTATTTTGCTATTGCTGTGTAACAGAGTCTTCCTATCTGCTCTCAGGGTTTTGGTGGTGCCAAGCTGAGCTCATTGTCACTAGGTCAGGGCCAGGGTCCTATTGCCATGAACATGATTACAAAAGGCGTGAAGGAGGGCACATGGGTAGTGCTGCAGAACTGCCACCTAGCTACCTCTTGGATGCCCATTCTGGAGAAAGTGTGTGAGGTAAGCTATTGGTAAAGGAATATCTTATTCTGTGATTTCCAGGAACCTGCCGTCCAGACCTCAGAAAACCTTTACACAGCATACATACTTTAAAGGTTTATTTTTTTTATTTATAATTTCATCTAATTATTGACAGCAATGTATAAAGTCTCTTCTATGTTTGTCTTTAAAAACATATGCTCTCGATTTCTTTTAAATATGAACTCTTCCTCTTACTGCCTCTTTGCTTTTCCAGGAGCTGAATCCAGACACCACTCACCCTGACTTCCGGCTGTGGCTGACCAGCTATCCGTCACCCTCATTCCCTGTGTCTGTGCTTCAGAATGGGGTGAAGATGACCAATGAGGCACCCAAGGGGCTGCGGTCCAACATTGCCCGCTCCTTCCTCATGGACCCCATTTCTGACCCTGATTTCTTCAACAGCTGCAACAAGCCGGTTAGCACAGCTTCAGTCTGCTTTACAGTACCTGTCACATGCACTGGGTGTGCATATGATCTGAACACTGAAAACTACATCTTTGATGAACAAATGTTTCTCATGTGTTGTTCATGTGATGTTGACTCTGTAGTATATAGAAATGGAAATACTGTACCTTTGCAATTATTAGTAACTCTTGTTGAATAAAAGTTAAACTATTTTGGTATTTCGGAGCTACTGTAACTCCATATTACTGAAATCCATGTACAGTATAAAGATACTAGAAAGTGACAGAAATAGAAACATCTTTAGGAAAAAAGAATTGTAAAAAATAAATTGATTTATTCATTAAAGTGGGTTGCAATGGAGGTTGATTAGGTTGCTTATCTGTAAGTTACCCAATAAGAGCAATGCCTTTTTTAATCAAAATTGTTAGGTTTCTAAGACATTTATGAAATAGAAGACTTTTAATGATTAACATGTTGACTAACACTAGCACTTGTCACATGTTTGACTGCAGGCAGAGTTTAAGAAGCTTCTGTATGGGCTGTGCTTCTTCCATGCACTGGTACAGGAGAGGCGCAAGTTTGGTCCCCTGGGTTGGAATATTCCCTATGAGTTTAATGAGACAGACCTCCGCATCTCTGTTCAACAACTACACATGTTTCTCAACCAGTATCAGGTGAAGATGTAATGATATAAAATAATTTTCTTGGAACTGTAATTTAAAAATTCTTCTTGAAAAATGGGATCCCTACAGTTGTTTGCTGAGGTATTGTCATTAAAGATGTGTCATTAAAGTCCTACAAGGTATTCTGTGGGCTCTGACAGTAGTGTTAAGCAGCCCTAGGTTTTTTCTATAGTAGCGGGTTTTGGCAGTGGGGGTGCAGTTATAAAAGTTGCCCACACTGTGAACTGAAGGTTTGATTTTAAGCGGTCTGCCAGTTCAGGAGTAAGTTTTGTACATATACAGCTGTTTCTCTTTACAGGAGGTACCTTTTGATGCTATCCGCTACATGACAGGAGAGTGTAACTACGGGGGACGTGTGACAGATGACTGGGACCGCCGTACTCTGCGCAGCATCCTCTCTGTATTCTACACCCCTGAGATCATAGACAACCCTGACTACAAGTTTGATTCCAGCGGTCTCTACTATTCACCCCCTGAGGGAGAGGTACGGTAGGCATCTTTAATTTGGACAAAAATAATGGATTTTACTTTACATAATCTTTACATGATTTCCTAAATGATCAACAGGGTTGCAGGCTATGAGTTTTCATTAATCTGGTACTTTAGCTCGCAAACATGCACGGGAACAATACGTTTATATACAATATATATGTTTTTATTTTGTAGTGCTTAACAGCATATATTATTAATTAAAGTGTGATTTTATCTGCATTTAATCAATGTCTTTATTTTAGAATTTGAAAATACTTTTATGAGTTTCCTGATGTTTACAAATCTTACAAATAATGTTTACAATTTCTTCACAAATAATATCAATATTAGTTCATTGTTTTCCACTGTGTTTGTTGTAGTATAACAGCTACATTGAATATACCAAGACTCTCCCTCTGAACCCTTCACCTGAGATCTTTGGCATGAACTCCAATGCTGACATCGCCAAGGACCAGGCTGAGACGCAGCTGCTCTTTGACAGTATCCTACTCACACAGGTGCGTGCAGCTAGGGGCTCTGATTGTCCACTGGTATACACAACGTTGTGCTTTCGTCAAAGGAAGAGCTTAAATAGAAATCTAATGCCCATACACTGTGGTTTGCTATAAGTGAATCAATATCTACATTTTGTCTGTACTGTACCGATATATAGCAGCAGTGGCAACATTCCAGTTGGATTCATAATTTGATATACCATCCTTTGCACTGTGTGTGGCTGCAAGCTTGGTTGTAAGATTTATACTGTAACCTACTAGAAATGAACCCAAATGTTCCAACTAGACCAGTCCCTGTAACAACATGCTAGTATACTTACTTCCCAGTCTGGAACTTCGCAGGCCAGGTACATTAACCTAAACACAAAATGTGTAAGTGTGTTTCTATCTTGCACTAGACAAAGGGAAACACTGCAGAATATTGCCTTTAGATATGCATAGTTCTATATTGAGCATATTTGGAGATCTCTTTATTCGTATCTTGTCTCTCTATGTATACTTTTTTCCATTTTATACTATTACATACTATGTATGCTGGAACCCTTCAATGTTTCCTTAATGTTTTAAGTTGTTTGTAGTCAGCTGAGTTTTTCTCAAATATTGGAAGAAACTCGATTTCTGATGCAAAGTTGGGAAATACTAATTTTGTATCTGGTACTTTCCGCATTCACAGGTTTTACAGTCACAAAAAATGTCTTCAAAGAAAATATAGTACCAAATAAAATATCAACATGGAAAATATTATTAGTAATATTGTTAGCAATTTCCATTAGAAAATTTAAGGGATTTTTCAGAAGAAAACAATGACGGTTTTCTCATATGCAGAATAGAGAAAGTACATATTCAGATGTCAAGAAGTCTCTAAAAATTGATTAAAGGAATCACAGAAGGGAAAGAAAGAACAGATGCTGATCTTTGGTTTCATCTGTTAGCCTTTAGGCCCCATCTCATTTAACTTGATGAACATGTGCGCACTGCTATATTCTTAAGCAATGCAGAGTATTGCAATGTCATTTTTTAATTGAAGTCTTCAGCATTTGCTATAGTCTGCTATATATGTTATTCAAATCTGCAGCTAAGGTTTTTAAAAATTCTGATCCATTAGTTAATATTAAACTATTTTCCAGCACTGGAGTTTTTTTTTTCTCTAGTATGTATTTTTTCCCAAAAACAATTGAAAAAAAAAATTAATTTGAACTAAAAACATGTAGATTCTTAGATTTTGATGTTAAGAAAATTATAAATTTTTTTATGTATTTATTTTTCAAATACATCATTTAAACGTTGTTAATCTGAAGTAAAAGCAGGTAGTTTCTCATCTTTTAAAATAAAAAAAAATTGCTCTGTTTTTTATGGACAAAGACAATGAGGCACATACTGTATTGATGTTATGAAGGTTTTCATTACTGCAGCCTTTCCATATTCACCTTGAAATGTCTTTGACATTTGATGAACTAGTTAAAATGTGCAGATCCAATAGTGAGCTACGATGGAGAATGTTTGTTGAGGTTTATTAATGCAGCCTATTCATCTGTTTCTTAATCGAATTCATTGATAATGACAAGAACTGATTTCGCATATCACATAATTTTATTTTTCATTGCTTCCCTTCTGACAGAGTGACACCTCCGTAAGTAAATAATGTTCACATAACTCTGCTGTTCTGTTTTTCTGATTTTCACATTTTTGCTCCTTTTCTCTTGTGTGTTTTGCAGGGAGATTTAACTGTAAGTACAACCGAAGTGTTAGTGTCAGACAGTCTGTTGTACTTTTCTCAGTGAGAAACTGAGTGAGTACTTCACTTACAGTCCTGGAGGTTGGTAAAAGTTCAGAAAACATTACATGAAGTAGCAGGATAGACCTTGAATAATACCAGATACACATTACAGTGCTGTAAGTATTATATTCCTCATATAATGGGGATATAATGTTGATGTACCTCTGTAGTCAGTGGCAGTTAGCATAATCTCTTTAATTAGGATAGATTTTTTCAACATACCTGTACTGGAAGCTGGTTTAATCATTCATGCTTTTGAAACCTCAACTAAGGTGCAAAATAATTATTGAAAACATTATTGTTATGTAAAATCTGAGTTTTGAAGAGACAGCCCAATGCTAACGTTTTAAATATAACCATGCAAAAAAGTATGAGGCTATTTCCAGATATGTAATTTTTTTAGATATAATCCTTTGTCATTCATATATTCATATATCCAAACTCAATAGCTATATATACCAGAGAAAATACTTCTAGTTTTTCATTCAGGCTAGCAAGATAACATTAAGTCTCAGTATAGTGTCAACAGGGAGCACAGTCAGAGCCATTTTGTGTTTTTGGTGTAGTGTTTATATGACAAAACAAGACTCCAAGGAAATGAAAAAAAAAAAAACGATTTTTTCTGTCATGGATACATAACCTACAGTAAATGAAAACCTTGGTCTTTTCTGGAAATTAAAGCTCAAGGACTTTGGGAATACTACTCATCTTTTATTTAGTCATGCTTTTTCATGTTCTGTAATGTTCTTATACTGTCTATAGTGGTGCTGCAATATTATTAGTCTTGTTAGTATTTGTTAGAGATAGTCTCAAGTCAAAATCATTTTTGAGTCCAAACTAGTTTCCAAAACAACTTACATACTGCAAACATCACCATGTCATGGATCTGATGAAATCCGAAACCAAGCTGATATACATGCACTCTCATCATGTGGACATTGGCATTAAATTTGAATGTGTGAAGTACAGGTAATATATAATGTATATCTCCTCTGGTCAACTACCATACTGTAATTGTCCATAATGCAGATTTAAAACAAAAACGCTTTGCTTAAAAATAAAAAATGACTTCAAAACATGAATGATCAATGTTGTCCTTAGAACACATGTAATGCAGTTATGTTATAGTGTGGTGGTATGTTTGGATTTAAAAGAAATGGTCTTGAACTTGGCTTGAGACTGGTCCTGGAATGTGGCTTGAAGAGTTGAGTTGAATAGGTCTCTGGGATGGGTTGGAGCTGCACACACTGACTGCTGTTTCAGTTTAAAAGGACTGCTGCCCTGAAGTACTAACTAAACAGTTCTTATGTGTTCATTCCAATAAGTCAGCTTTTAATTTTGCATTTGCAAATAATTTAAGAAAACTACATCACAACTGAAACTCACAAGTGCTGTGCAGCTTAACATATTGTACTTGTATGTTAGAGGTAGCCTGCTTTAGTTTCCTTCTCTATATATTTTATCTATGTACTTTTTTCTTCATTTCCAGTGTCTTGGGGTCAATATGAGCATGTTATTGTAAACACTGTATAAATATAATATCTACGATGGTAAGCGGCTGGCTTTTTTTGAAAAAGTGTACCGATAACATAAAGGTTCTGGGTTTCACATCTTCCATGCCCAACTAACCAGCCCACCTACAGCAGTTTTGCCAACTTCTAGCCCGATTTCATCAGATCTCAGAAGTTAAACAAAGCTGGGCTTGGTCAGTACTAGAAGGGGAGACCCCTAAGGAAAACCACTGTGCTGCTGTATGTTGCACTGGTGGACCTGTAGGCTTCACTCTTTCTGCTGGACCAGAATTTCTAAAATTATGGATACCGTGCTGTAGGAAGCTGTCCTTCAAATGAGACATTAAACCAAAGTTGTGGTCATTAAAGACTGTGGGGTGGCATAATCTGGCTTTCTAAATGTCCCTCTTCACCAAATTAATAGTCATGACACTCCACCTGATCTGCTGGCTCACAATAATTTCAGCACATCACTCATGGCAGGCACTGAGACTCAAGATCAGTTCCCAGATTGAGCAGGCTTGTATCATGCACCAATAATGAGTATAATTGGAGTTTAATTTTTATATACATATTGTATAATTTGTCTCCATAATTATTAGAGACTGGGGTTGCAAAAGCAATTTATTGTATATTTTTATTTTATTAATTTTATTTACAATGCTTTGAGTTTGTTTAAAAGGGCACATAAATAAAAGTCCATTATCAATATCATCATCATTGTCATCGTCAACATGACTAAGGATGATTATGTCATATTGTATATAAACGTCCATTCAACTGCCATATAAAAAGTAAAAATAAAATCACTGAGTCATCTCATATTAAGAAAAATTATTTGAACAGCTAACAGAGTCTTTGTTGCACAGACCTTTATGCTTTTGCTTAAACACAAATCCTCATTAACTTCAAAGCTTTTCTGAATTTAATGTCCCAAAGGCTGTTTGGTGTCTAGTTTCAGATGAGGGAACATTATCATCTTAAAGCAATAACTAGGAAAGCTATATAAGGCTTGCAAAATCTGAAATAAATAGCTGTAGATTTGCACGTTTGATATGGGCCTAAAAACGGTAAATAACATTGCCAATACATGGTTGCCATAATTTATTCTCTCCCTAAATCATAGAGAATAACCTTGTGTAACAAATAGTCACTGTTAAAACTCAACTGTGCTCTATTAGTCACGCAAGATAATTATTGTAATTTACAAGAGATGGTGCTAAATAAAAAACTGAGCAGATTGAGCAAAGTACAATTAAATTACACAGCACCCCTTTATGATTCTCTTCAGCATTCAAGTATCTCATGAATTTCAATCAACCAAATGAATATTAAAAACATGGTTTTATTTTTGTATATTTATTGTGATTAAATATTCACATGCACTGTAAATGGGTTGAATGCCATTACTGTATGTTCCTTTACCAGTGTTGTAAGTGCATCTTTCTGCATTGCAGTCCCGCTCCTCTGGGGGTGACACTAAGTCTTCTGATGACATGGTGTTTGAGGTAGCGGCAGACATCCTGAGTAAACTGCCCTCCAACTTCGACCTGGAAGCAGCCATGCGCAAGTTTCCCACCACCTACGCTCAAAGTATGAACACAGTGCTTGTTCAGGAGATGGGTCGGTTCAACAAGCTGCTGCAGACAATCCGGGATTCCTGTATCAACATACAGAAAGCTATCAAGGTATAATGTATAATGTTTCTTTATTAGCCCTATACAATTTCTTGCATTAGGAATTCGTCTTTTCACATACCCCAGCTTTTCTCCATGGAGACACAGACACACAGACAGGGAGAAGCTTGGGGTCAGAGCGCAGGGTCTGCCATTGTATGGCACCCCTGGAACAGTTAGGGTTAAGGGCCTTGCTCAGGGGCCCAACGGAGGAGTCAACCTTCCAGTCACAGGCGCATATCCTTAGCCACAGAGCCATCGCTCCGCCCTATTGAGAGCCACACAAAGCCCTTGGCATGGAGAATTATAATGTAGCACCGATTTATATTCTATATGCTACATGCAGTGTCACAATGAGAATATTCTATACTTTAAAATGAACAAATATACTGTATGTACAGTATATGGTAAGAGTTTGTTAGATCATAGGATCAAGGAGATCTAGCCATCTTTATATATATATTAGCTATTGTTGTATTTAACCAAGTTTTTACCTGTTATTATATTCAGCTATTATGTCAGTAAATATTCTTTGTTTATTAATGATTATTCTTCATTATAGTTATTAATATAAATAATTATAAACCTAGGTAATCAGAGGTAATGAAAAAAACAATTATAGTACCTGTCAATGTAGTTGTATTTATATCTAATATTTGACATCCATATAAATCGGTAAAATACATTCATTTTTTTATGATTCCATGGGACTGTTAATCTTTTGTTTCATATAATAATGTGCAGCAGACAACTACTGTGATTACCTGTCAGCACCCAGTGAGTGCAGCATAGCAAGTCCTAACATCTCCTTCCACCACACATTTCATACAGTTTGTCTTTTCTTTTTATCCCTTTATTTTTCATGTTCTGGATTTATACACATTACTTTTTTGGAATGTTCTAATCTGTCACTTACCAAGTTGGTTTTCCAGATTCAAGGAATATACTCAAAACCTATGCTGTCAGGTTCAATAACACACAGTTTATTTTGGTATTTAATAGTATTTTAGAAACAAGCATAGGGTTTCAAAATGGCTAAATATGATAGAACTACTACACATACAGAAGTACTCTACATTTTTCTGGTAATAAATACAGTGCCTTGCGAAAGTATTCGGCCCCCTTGAACTTTTCAACCTTTTGCCACATTTCAGGCTTCAAACATAAAGATATAATTTTTTTTATTTTATGTGAAGAATCACCAACAAGTGGGACACAATTGTGAAGTGGAACGAAATCTATTGGATTTTTGAAACTTTTTTAACTAATAAAAAAATGAAAAGTGGGGCGTGCAAAATTATTCGGCCCCCTTGCGTTAATACTTTGTAGAGCCACCTTTTGCTGCGATTACAGCTGCAAGTCGCTTGGGGTATGTCTCTATCAGTTTTGCACATCGAGAGACTGAAATTCTTGCCCATTCTTCCTTGCAAAACAGCTCGAGCTCAGTGAGGTTGGATGGAGAGCGTTTGTGAACAGCAGTTTTCAGCTCTTTCCACAGATTCTCGATTGGATTCAGGTCTGGACTTTGACTTGGCCATTCAAACACCTGGATACGTTTATTTGTGAACCATTCCTTTGTAGATTTTGCTGTATGTTTGGGATCATTGTCTTGTTGGAAGATAAATCTCCGTCCCAGTTTCAGGTCTTTTGCAGACTCCAACAGGTTTTCATCCAGAATGGTCCTGTATTTGGCTGCATCCATCTTCCCCTCAATTTTAACCATCTTCCCTGTCCCTGCTGAAGAAAAGCAGGCCCAAACCATGATGCTGCCACCACCATGTTTGACAGTGGGGATGGTGTGTTGAGGGTGATGAGCTGTGTTGCTTTTACGCCAAACATATCGTTTTGCATTGTGGCCAAAAAGTTCGATTTTGGTTTCATCTGACCAGAGCACCTTCTTCCACATGTTTGGGGTGTCTCCCAGGTGGCTTGTGGCAAACTTTAGACGAGACTTTTTATGGATATCTTTGAGAAATGGCTTTCTTCTTGCCACTCTTCCATAAAGGCCAGATTTGTGCAGTGTAAGACTGATTGTTGTCCTATGGACAGACTCTCCCACCTCAGCTGTAGTTCTCTGCAGTTTATCCAGAGTGATCATGGGCCTCTTGGCTGCATCTCTGATCAGTCTTCTCCTTGTCTGAGCTGAAAGTTTAGAGGGACGGCCAGGTCTTGGTAAATTTGCAGTGGTCTGATACTCCTTCCATTTCAAGATGATCGCTTGCACAGTGCTCCTTGGGATGTTTGAAGCTTGGGAAATCTTTTTGTATCCAAATCCGGCTTTAAACTTCTCCACAACAGTATTACGGACCTGCCTGGTGTGTTCCTTGGTCTTCATGATGCTCTCTGCGCTTTCAACAGAACCTTGAGACTATCACAGAGCAGGTGCATTTATACAGAGACTTGATTACACACAGGTGGATTCTATTTATCACCATCAGTCATTTAGGACAACATTGGATCATTCAGAGATCCTCGCTGAACTTCTGGAGTGAGTTTGCTGCACTGAAAGTAAAGGGGCCGAATAATTTTGCACGCCCCACTTTTCATTTTTTTATTAGTTAAAAAAGTTTCAAAAATCCAATAGATTTCGTTCCACTTCACAATTGTGTCCCACTTGTTGGTGATTCTTCACATAAAATAAAAAATTTATATCTTTATGTTTGAAGCCTGAAATGTGGCAAAAGGTTGAAAAGTTCAAGGGGGCCGAATACTTTCGCAAGGCACTGTAAGAAGGAGATGTCAAAATCAGAGGTTACCATACTCCTGTTTCAGTTCTCAAGTAGTGCTATGCAGTTATGTCTGTCCTGTAGCAGCATATCTTAAGTATAGCCAATAATTAAAGTATTACTTCCTTGCTTAAGTGCAGTGTTTGGTATGCTCACCTCTGGACTTTTTATACTATTGTATAAGCAGCAAGCTGAATTTCCATATTTATACAACTGGGTTAAATACTTTCAGTAAACCATATTAGATAATTTGGTGTCTTTCTGCAATAGGAGTTCTGAAACCAAATATTATCCTGATAGTAGAATCACACCTTCCCCCTTCTCTTAACAGCAGACTCATTTCCAAAATTTTAAAACCAAATGCCAAAAGGTTTCAACTTCAGACCTCTTTTCCAGTTCTCCCTGAGTGTCGATACTCTTTCTCTGCTGTTTCCACATCCTCTCAACTCCTGTCTTTTGTTCTACCATGCTTTATTAACTGCTGGTTTCCATCTCTCTCTCACAAGACTACACAGCTGAAACATACTGTCTCTTTTTTTAGCATGTTAGCAGGGAATAAAACCTTTATAGTACCTGTTCCTTTGCAGCCTACACATGCTGACGCAGCTACTTAGTTGATACTAGACATTTTATGACTTACAATCAACCGAAACTAAAAGCTTCAGCAGAAATGTGAAAAACTTCTACGAGGATGTTACAAACTCAGAATAGTCTCTGTTGTCTGTAAATATGCATTTCTTTTGGACATTTATTTCAGTTCACAAACTTGAATGTCTTCCATAGTACTGTAGTGATTTTATTGACTTATGTGTCAGGTGTTGACTTTTGCAAAGACATTGTGTGCATGAGGTGGTGAGAGGGAGTGGGCTTCCGAGAAATCATGCAAGCTTGAAGAATTTCCTTAGCAACTCTTAGAATGATCTCAGTCATCAGATATGTAAATGTACCTTCTATGGATGACAGAATGATGAAGCAGGAAGAAGAGAACTGGCTTATTGCTCTATGGGCACTTAAATGTTAGGGAGTATCTTGGTAAATATGGCTTGCTAGTAATGAGTATGCTGAGGCGGACAAACCATTATCACATCCTAGCTCTTCATTGCCTTGTCTGCCTATTTATTTTTCAACATTTTTTCCATGCTGCATTATCCTAGGTTGACCTGTTCCAATAAAAAAGGTTTTTACATTTCACAGGAAAAAACAGTGAGTAATTTAACCTGACAGCACACCTGGACTGTTTTGGACGTTTTAGTAATTTATAAAACAAGAGAATGAAAGTAAGATATTTTTTCCCCTTTGAGTTAAGAAAGAGTCCACAGTTTTGTTTTTTCGCAATAGTATTACTAACCTTTTAAAGAATAAAATACAAATAAAGTTTACAGTTTACTTTATATGTAGTGTGTTATGATCAGTCATGTTTTATTAATTTTATGTTTTGTGTGTTTTCAGCTTCTGAAAAAATAATGGTATTGCCAAATAGTATCAGTTTGCTGTAGACAATAACTGTATGCACAGAGCCAAAAAAACAGGCACAGAATGGTTCTTTACTGTTAATGTACTGTACCACAGACTTGAAGTAATACTCTAATGGCCATGTGTTGTTTTGCCTTGCAGGGTCTGGTGGTAATGTCTGCAGAGCTGGAGGAAGTGGTAAACAGCATTTTGAAGGGGCGCATTCCTGGGATGTGGATGAAGAAGTCCTACCCCAGTCTAAAGCCACTGGGCAGCTATGTCAATGATTTCCTTGCTAGGCTGAAGTTCTTGCAGGTAATTTAGTCTGTGGTGATGTAGTAATAAGTACAAAGTGGTTATGAAGGAACCCTTTTGTTTTTAAGGCTGAAAGCATTATATAAAAACACAAAGAACATACAAATGATATTTTCCCTCTATTAACAAGCTCCCATTCTCCAGACTAAGAAAACAGAAATATAAACATCCCATATTGCTTACGTAGTACAATATTAAACATCTTAAAATCCTGTACAGGTAGTTCTCCCACTCAATGTTCATTTCCCATCATCTCGCAATTACTAAAGAAAGATATAACATGTTTTTATGTTGTCTATACCTAAAGTTTATATTTTAAAACATCTAAGATAAACTCCTAAACAAAGCTACTGTGTGAAAAAATCCTAACAAACCATTCTATATATAACATTTTTAATTTCTAGTCATTTGCTACAAAACAGAAAAGTTGCTCAGATTGGACATGGAATTATTCTGCTCTATTAATATGCTTTCTTATGGGAAATTAATTTTTAATTTACATGTTTTTGATTTACACAGCATTTTTCAGGAACACATCCGCTGCATAAATTGAAACCTACCTGTAATTACAAACTCACTTCCAGACAAACATTATTTTCACTGATTCAGCAATTTTTATTGTTTATGCTATAGTTATTTAAAATCAGGAACTGTTCACGAATACCAATGATGTACTCAAGAATAACCCATAAACGTAATTCATTATTCAATATTCCTGAAATATGGATAATCATAAAATAAAAATGACCCAAAATATTTTGGAACAGTTGAAATTAGACATCTCCAAATTGTTCACGATTAAAATAATTGTTGTTGTCAGTGGGCTAGTTATTGAGGTATGTATTTTAATAAATATAGTGAATACAAATATTGATATAGAATAATGTCTATAATATAACTGAAAAATATAAATTGAAAAAATGATATAGCTTAAAGAATATAATTTAAATTGTATAAAAGGAAGGTGACAACAGAAACAAATGTCATGATATTTACAATAAAGAGGCCAGGTTCATTGTTGCTAGATTTGTCCTTGAGGAATGCAAGTCAACATTTTAACAGTAAGTCAACATCACCTCCCTCAGTCTCCCGCCAAAATTAATTAAGTTTGTCTTGACTGAAAAATGAGCAAGAAATGAATAACAGGAGTCAGAAAATTATATGGCCATATTGTGTACCAGTGGCCAGAGAGAACATACACATTATTTAAAAAGGGTTCATTGTAGTGTCAGCATTTTCTGTCTTGTTGTTTAATTTGTATTCTAACTGAGCTTTTTAGATAGTGATAGATAAAGGGTTAAGCATTTGTATATCAGTACTTGTAAATGAAATCAAGTGTGTTGTCTGTGAAAATACACAACAATCCTCAGAGGACCAAGAAAAACATCAAAGGTGTTTACAGAAGGATCATTTGATTAATCCAGATTGACATGAAATAAAATAAGCTGTCTATCAGGAATGCAGAGGTAAATGTTTATATGTAGAGTTTTGGGGGAAAAGCAGGCATTTTTGGTTATTCATGTGCAAATAAATCAATCTGGCATCAGCTCATTAAACATGGATATCTTTAGCCAGTGGTGTCATCACCCTTCACTTTTTACCCTATCTGGGTGTAAAAACAAGTCAAAACAAGCAGGCCAGCAAGGCTCACACTCAGTACTTTGAAAGTTAATAGATGCAATGTCTTACTTTCCTACTTACAGAGGAGGCCACTACTTTAACTAATCTTTCACATTAGAAAAGAAAGAAGTGAAATTCCCGAAGATTAAATGTACAAATAATAGTATTTACAGTATGCTGTTTAAATGATTAATGACATGGGTCAGATAAGCTTTTCTTAATGTGACGAAACATCCTTTAGTCGCAGTGAATGTTTCAGACATCCTTGTTTTTTTCATGGGCTTTACACAGTAGATGTAAACAGCAGAGTGCCTGCTGGCAACCCACTGGAGTGCTAAGTGCCGGTCTGTCTCCTGGCCACAGCCAGACAGGTGGCAGACATGGGCAGGAGATTCAGCACCGGGATATAGCTGTGTCTGATTGACAACAGACAGATGTTCCACACTGATGCTAGGCTCAAAGGCCAGCCTGGTTGAAAACCTAAATGTTGTGTAATAGTATTGTTTCCAGCACTCAATCAGAAAATCTCAAAGGAAAAATTGGGTGGTACAATAATTTCTCATATAGTCCTGTTCATCTACAGTAACTTTCACCAATCTTAAAACTGGCAATAAATTAATAATTAAATCCACTCTTACCTACACTCATTGTCTCCTGAGAAAGTCTGATAAATGCATATCCACATGTTTCTATAGGACCTGCACTTCTAGTTGAAATTATATTAAACCTAATAGCCATACAGTGCATTTCACTGCAGTCATACATCGTGGGGCAGTGGTGTGTAAAAAGTCGTGTTGTTCTTTTTCTCTGCAGGACTGGTATGAGAATGGCACCCCTGCTGTGTTCTGGCTCTCTGGGTTTTTCTTCACCCAGGCCTTCTTGACAGGTGGGCAGCAAAACTATGCCCGCAAGCACACCATCCCCATCGACCTTCTGGGCTTCGACTTTGAGGTGCTGGATGATAAAGAATACCGGCAGCCCCCTGAGGATGGTGAGACACCGACAGACACAGACATGCTGCTGTAGCCAGCCTCACTAGGGATGCGCAGACTGCCTAGTAAAATACTTCCATTTAAAAGTTTTGTTATGTTATCAGCTCTGAAGTGAACTGAATGTCTTTAACCAGTGTTGTGATGACTGAATTTGATGATCAAACTGATTAGTAGAATTAACTGAGCAACTTATCTGCTTTTATCATTTAACACTACAGGCAAATCACTTTTTTATTAGACATCTGTGGATAGTAGGCGATATGTTAAGATATGTTAAGGTTAATAATGTAACCTTTTCTTTCATGTGTGCTTTTGTGTGTGGTTGTATCCACAAAAAAGATAAGCTAACTTTAAATTCACCAGAATGTTTACAGTATGTGACCCATCACTTACTGTATCAGTCTCTTGTCATATTGAAACTTTAAAGGAGGTATTCTGAAATAAAAACACTTGGAAAAAATATATAAATTGCTGATTGCCAGATCTCATATACTGTATATCTCTATCACTTATTCACAGCATCAGAATAGAATAAAAAGACAAACAGAAAGAGTTATAGTTTGCTGAACAGAATTATGAGAAGCTATTGCTTTCAGTAAGACAGCTGCACAAGATATTCTTCCTTTATGAATTGTGTGTTATGTCATATAGCATAAGTACAGAGTGAGAATGCTTCAGATGTATTTTAATTGTTGTATTATCTAAGTATTGAACACTTAATTTAATCCCTTGATTATGTGAGTTAATGCACATACAGTACACATTATAATATTCAAAAGAATACAAGTTATTAAATTCCCCAGCAACATAATAGGAGGCATTAGTACAGTAAGTTGGTCTCTTCACAGAAGGATATAAACTGTATATCCTTATTTATAGCATCTTTGAAGAGAGGTTAGTTTCATATTTGACAAAAACTAATTTCAGAATATTGCTAACAAGAATACATAAATTATACAATTCAGGAAAAGCATTTGTTTTAATTAACTGGATTAGAGGATCACTCAAAATCTGAAATACAACATTAACAGTTTAAGAGGTCACATGGAACACTGGTAAAAATAATAATTGTGTTATTTGTTATATGATGGAGACTTTTCATTTGAAACCATTTCAAGCTTTGGGAAGTTTTGCTGGACATGGTTCTGTTTGAGACAGTGCTGTAAAGTATGTCACCCTGTCATTGCACTGCAGGTGTGTACATCAGGGGACTGTTCCTGGATGGTGCTCGATGGGACCGCAAAACAAAACTTCTAGCAGAGTCCTTCCCCAAAGTGCTGTATGACACCGTGCCAGTGGTCAGTGTTTCATAATATTTTTTTTTCCAGTTAGACACAACAAAAATAAAATAGCATGATCTATGTATGTGCACTCTTAGTCATAGATTGAGTCCTCAGGTGACCAAAGTCTGTTCTGGCTTGTGAGTATCTTTCAACTACCAACTAATTAAGACTTGAAGGACTAAATGTTTTATGTTTACGAGTTGTAAATTGAATTGAGTTGAAATAGATTACAGCAAACATTTCAGCTCCTTGTAGGGTTATAATATACCGACAGTAAAAGTAATACTGCCTGAAAATACACAGGTAGTGCAATTATTCTAGCAGGACAAAGACATTTTAAATTACATACTATTATATATTCCATAATCATTCAATGGACAAAAAAAAAACATTTTGTCCTGAAGACGACTTTTTTCACACACTGATCCTATCAGGTGTCCTGTAACAATACTTCAAGATTGGTCACAAAGTAAACTCAAATATCACTTTTTCCATCCAATATTTTATATTTAACTGCTGCCACAGATTAAACTGAAAGGCTTCTAAAAAGTGTGGATAAAGTGATGAATTCTTTAGATATTATGTCGGAGCTGACTGAGGGCGTTTGCTGGCCACCTTTTGTGTTTCTGCAAAGTAAATAGAGTAACAAGACTGAATAAGATGGTCCTGTTCTCAGTCCTGCTGTTCCTATCCTGAACCCAAGGGCTGAGGACACTCAGAAGACTCTGGGACCAAATGGCAGTAATGCTGAGAGGATTAGCTCTGCTGATCTCATAGACACTCAGATGGCGAACCGAAAATGTGGTGGATTTGCATGAATGTTGTTTGATTGACACAAGAATGTTTTTTTTCCCATAAATCAATGGTGTGCACATAAGTAGAAAATCTTGTCACAGATCTCGTCACACAAGGTTTACTAGTAGCCCAAGTAAATTAAAACATCACTCATTCTATCCAACATTTTATATACAGCTGCTGCCACATATGAACCTGAGAGACTTCTGTAAAGTGTATTATTTTATTTTTAAAGTGAAATTACCCATAACATTGATAGCTGTATGAATAATACAAAAATAAACGGCGTTACTACTGTTTCTAAAAAAAGAATGTTTCACTTGTTAGTTTATTCAATTTATGTTGAGGCTGATCTAATTAAAATCAAAACACTGCTGCAAATGAAAGAATCCTATTAGGACAGCATCATCTTTATTGTAGTAGTTCATATAATGCATCATAATAATGATTTGAAGGCTTATAAATAAAGAATAAAGTGTAGAAATAAAATGTCACTAGTGGCAGGTTCTGAGATTTAAAAATATGACTTTATTTAAACATATTTGTTCATGCTGCACACCATACTAATGTATTATTCAAAAACCTTTCTTTGATATTTTAAAAATTTAAGTTCGACTAATAGTAGAAATTGTTTTTGACAAAAGCAAAAGTGAATTAAAAATGTGTTTTTCGAAGGAAAAGAAAAACAACATAGTGTGAAAGTCTTTGAAGTGGAAATCTACAGTATATGGAAATCTAGAGATCAGAATCTTTGGATTTTGTTTTATTTATATGAAAAATAGATTCAACACAGTTCAGAGATGATAAATATCCACCAAGAAAAGTAGAATCTCTCTATCTTGGTAACTGGTGATAAACTGGCAAGTAACAATTTATTGAAGGTTTCAAATGAGGCAGTTATTGCAGTCTGTATTTACTACAATACTGCAAGAATATAACTATAGAAATGTAGCTGTTAATAGCAATGATGAAAGCAGTGGAGTTTCTCTTTCATTTTTATACCTCTCCTCTTTATTTTCCTCTCATACAGTAAAACACGAACATGCACTGTTGACCCACACTGCTGGTTTTGCGTGTTGTGTGTCCCCTAATATCTACAGCATAGTTACTGTATCATTCTGTTGGAAGAGTAAATAAATTCCCTAAAAACAATACTGCTTGCTTACAGGACCTCATCAAATTATAGAATTGCTGTTGTGGTAATAAGTGCAAATATTAAGAATAATTCAAAATGTACTGTAATGCTTGGGAAACCATGAGCAACTGTTTGGGAAGTCCTAGTCACTAAGCTATTCACAGCAATGGCCGGAAGACTTTGCTCACCCTGAGCCACTCAAAAGCCCCATTAAGTTTTGTTTTTTTTTTCATTATTTTTAAATTTATAATCCTAATAAGAGTTTCCTGTTACGCTGGCTTGCTGCAACAACCCATAGATTTAGTTTAGTCAGCTCCCTCCTGTTTTGTCTTTTCAAGATGTGGCTGAAGCCATGTAAGAGGCAGGACATATCCCAGAGGATGAGCTACACTGCCCCCCTCTACAAGACCAGCGAGCGCAGGGGCACACTGTCCACCACAGGACACTCCACCAACTTCGTCATCGCCATGACGCTGCCTTCTGATCGGCCCCCAGAACACTGGATTGGACGTGGCGTGGCACTGCTGTGCCAGCTCAACTCCTAATACCCCTTTCCAAGGCTTTTCAATGTCCCTGTGGCCTAATGTGAAAAACAACCGGCACTTTAAGTTTATGAATATTACATTGGCTTTTCAGAACCTTCATTTTTATTAGAGTATTCAATTTGTTTTCATTTATTAAATTAAGGAAAGTAAAGTTGGTACTGTATTATTTGTAACACTTCATTAAAAAACAATATAAAAATGGTTGTGTGCCCATTTCAGTTTTAATATGTTGTATTAATAAGTTGCATGAACTATGTTCAGTGACCCAGCTTCTGTTTTTAACTGCAGCTAAAGCATAGAAGGTTTAGTTGTTACTTCGGTTCACTGAGATGCCATAATAAACACCACCCCACATCTTTGCAACTTTATGCAAACTTTATTGTTTTCCGTTCTTCAGTGGAAAACAAAACTGACAATAGCACGGATAGCAAATGCAGTTAATACATTTAAATATCCAGGTCTGTAAACATCATAAAAAATAAAAAAAGCACAAAATAAGAACCCTTATTATTTTGGCTTTAGAACAGATTTTTCATTTTGTTTCCAGTAGTTTGATAAGATATTCTTTGGGGCAAAAGCCATCTTTTCTGGATGTTATCTCAGTATATTTTATACTCAAAATGAAAAATAAAAGCAGCAGTTTGACTTAATAACTGTACATGTATTGTTTATATATCTCGCTTGCTTTAACCTTACAGTTTCTAGATGTTTCCATTTTTGAGTGATGTCAAGTCCTGACAGCATTTAACCCATTTTAAAAATCTGTATTAATCTAAAACTGTAATAGCTCACACTGTCACTTGTTTAACCCATGTAAGGAAAAATGCAGTTTTGCTCAAATCAATTCAATGAATAATGAAGTACCATAGTGCTATGAGATTGTCTTCAGGGAATCATCATTGTTCACATATTTAAATATAACTCACTGCCTGCAATTTTACAAGCTTTTCTTTGTTTCCAAATAATTTTGACTTATATTCTCAAACAAGTTCTTAAAGCATGAATAATCAACTACAATTAGTTTGCAGGGTCCGTTTTCGTAATCCTACAACTACTGCATACTAAAACCACACGTTATTAGCTTTGCAATGCCCCAAAGTATAGCTCATCTTTAAAATTAAAAAAAAAAGCTGTAGCAAAATGCTCAACAACTAACAATCAGATGTTTTGACCAATGACAACAGTTTTACACCCACAGCTTTTTAACTCCTCCCATGCACGATTTTATCCAGTTTAATAAATTACTTTTATGTGATTACAATGATCTACATCCAATAAACAAGTACATGGATGTCACACAGTGACAGGATAAATTGAAGTTACAATTATGTACTCTAGCGAACACAGAAGCTAGCTATCTGTACTAGGTGGTCTAAATACAGACAATCATTTGGTACCTAAGTAACAGAGATGGGGAATGCAATATGAGGAGGCATTTAGAGCTCAAATCAAAATTTCCACTGTGGCCACTGTTTCAATAAAGCTTCATAGGAAATGCAGTGACTAGACATTTGGCACAAATGTGATTTTTCTATAACTCTTTATACCAATTAAAAAATTATTTCTTGAAAAAAATCAGTGGGTAAGCTCAGTACTTCTATAGTCTGTAATTTATTTTTTAAACAGCACTTGAAAGGTACAGTACAGTAATGTTTTAATGGGTATGTTATGTAGACAAAACATACAGTAGATGAAAAAGTAATTCAAATATCTAAAAGATAAATGCAGAAGTGGTGTTAGTTAGAATCATAAGTACAAAATCATTAACTGTACCTTCTGTACCATTTTTTTATCCCAATAATGACACCTTTGGAAACGAAATCATTTTTTTGTAGTAAGGTTGGAAAATAAGTAATATTTACTGCATACCAACAAAAATACTTTTTCCCTTAAAGATGAACATTAATAAAACTAAATTCAAAGATAAATTAATGAGCACAAGACTTAAATAAAAGTGCTAAGTAATAAAAGAATGATAAGACCATGCATTCAAAAGCTTAAATAAATTTAAATCAATCAAATTGAATGAAATGTCAATGAAATTTGACAGAATTGGACTAGTTGGAAGGGTGCTATATACCTTTTAAGGAAAAAAGTAAAGGTGAGTTTGCAAGTACAGTAAGTGTGCAGAGTCTGCTATAAAGTTAACAGACAATGAATCACTTGAATTCATGGAATTGTCATTCATCCATTGAAATGAAAGCTCACTCCCATAAATCGTATAATTTTATAATGTGATTGATTTATCAACTTTGTTCCAAACCTTTCAATTTCAACAGCTTCTATTGCTAGTCGTATTAGTGACATAATTAAAGATGCTCCAAATCATTATTTTTCCCAAATGGGTCCAGAATGTTTCTGGTTGAACCATTCGGTACATAAGATGACCAATTTGCCCCAAAACTAAAATAATGTTGTTTTTCAAATTTCTTAAATTTCATAACACTATAGTAATATCAGCGATCACTTTAACAGGTACTGTAAATGACAAATTTTCATTTGGCACCAAAGCTCCAAAACATCCACAGTTACAAAAGCAAAAACATAGCTTCATCTTGAGTAGACAACAAAAAGAGGCAAATGTTTTGTCAAGCATGGCTCAACATTACTAATCCACTGAACCTTACAATTTTGGAACTAAGATGGGCTTTGTTCACAGAAGATATCAATCCTGTAAGAAAAAAAAACGTCAACCACCACAGTAGTATTCAAAGATTTTATAAACAGCTACAAAATAGGAAGCCTGTGCGTACCTTGATTTCCTAGCACTCTGGCACAACTGAATCCACATATTGAAACTGTGAGTACCAAAGGATTTAAAAAAAAAGTGTTTGTATTATTCTGAACAGGTAATTAGGTCAGTTACTGGTCAGCAGGACTGGAACACTGTAAATGCTTGTTCTCCAACCACTGTTTTGACATGTGTTGGCCCCCTGGCTGCAATGTTGCAATACATGACACGGTTCACAATGAGATACACACCACGGGTATTATGCTTGAGCAGTGGCTTGCTGGACCTCGGGAAGAAAGCGGAGAGTGACATGGTGATGTGCTGGGGACTGCGGCCATCGCTGCAGTGTTTCAGAAATGTAGCCAGATTTATCCACTATTTGTATTTCGTGTGAGGGTTGGCAGTTTTTTTTATTTTACTATGCTTGGATGTTGAAAACGAAATGTGATCAATAACTGTAAGCAATGTGCTAAGACAAGAGCCAGCATTTTATAGGATGTCTAAGGTAAGAGCAAGCTGGGCTTGGTGCCAGTGGAAGCCTCATCACTCCAGGTTTTTCTGGAGGTAAAACCCACAGCCTGCTCTGAATGCAGGTGGCCACTCCTACACCACAGAAAGGTTTCTCTCAAAAGGTACTCTACAGGCCAGGCAGCATGGAGATGGGGCTGGCAGAGAGGTCAGGGCTGTGGAACTTCTCCCCACATTGTTTAAATAGGCACCTGCAGGGCCGGGCTACATCAGTCCTCCGGGTGGTCTTTCAGAGCTGCCATTTTTTGTTTCAGTTGACACTGTGAACAGAGGAAACCAGCTGGAAGCCTTCTAAATATCAGGGAGCGTATCAAAAAAGAGCAACATGTCTGCATGTCTGGTCTGCAAATTTTAAAAACGGATGATTTTTGACTAGAAGGAGAAGACATGTGAATGAATGAACTATCAGTGTAAGCCAGGTCAGCTCTGTGACTATTCGTGACTATTCAAAAACAGGATGGAAACTATAAAAAAAACAATTGGGGAAATATATTTATATAACAATCTCTTTTTCTGTGTAATTATTAACTCCTTTGGTCAATAATTCAGCCAAAGAGTCACAATATTATTTATAAAAAGAATAACCTATTATGTTTGTACTATTCTGATTTACATATCACGTTTCAGTTTCTGCTTCAGTTTTAATTATAGAGGAACGTCAGGTTTTCGTACACTTAGTTTCCAAACTGTGTCTACTGTGGAATCTGAAATCTTGGTATTGGGATAGGCATGTTTCAGGGCTGATAAATTTTCAAGATTAAGAGCACTGGCTGCTGAATACATAAGTATCAGTATAAACTTGCAAAAAGCTCTGATAGGACATGATATTCCTTTTCTTCACTGAACATAAATGGAAACACCAAGCTCCCGATATATTTATTTTCAAAAAACCTGCAAATATATTTCTGCAGTGGGGATGCGATGCAGGCGGCATGGTGTTTCAATGTCTAAGCTGCCCGGGGCAGAGCTGACAATTTTTAGACAAAATGGCCCAGTACTGCCTGCAGCAGCTGGCACTGGTGAAGCACAGAGGGGAAGAGCAGCAGGCCTGCTGAGGTGTGTGTGGGCACCACAGAGCTCGAGGATACCATACGGCCGCCTCAAGAAAAAGGGGGCGACGCAGGGGGATGGGGTTGGATAAGATGTCAGACGAAAAAAAACAAACAATGAAACTTCTCTATTTCGAAGCAACTGCAAGCCACTGCTTTTCTTACTGGCTACTGTACGTAATGATTGCCACACAAAGTTCATGCATGACTGGCCTGCGACACAAGCAATAAGGCGAAGCAAATACCAACATACTTTTTTCTGGATATATTTCGCCCTCCCTCTCCTGCTCTGTCGAGTTCAGGGCGAGGGGTTGTGCTGGCTAGAAGTTGATGTCCAGGACAATCTTGTCCTCAAAAATGGCAATGAGCAGCATGATGCCAAAGCCCACCAGCATGCCTACATTCTGCAGCATGAAGTGGCCTAACTGGCATCTCTTGTGTTCCTCGCTGTCTCCATGAAGCATCTCCGGAAGCTGGGGGGGTGACAACAAGGAGGATAATTCAGAAAACTCCACAGCTCAGACTTGTTCGGCATCACTACGCTGTGCAATCAAGACATCCCCCCTTCAGTGTGTTTCTCCATACTTACAAACCGTACAATCCCAGTGGTCCTGAATTTAAAAACGGAGACACTGTCACGGAGATCATGATGGACATTTAAAACTGGGGTATGTGTTCTTGTCCACACAAAGCTGTAGTCATATCAGCTCAAAATTCAAATCTCATCTAAAAGTTCCTGCCATAAATAATTCAAGAAAGAAACATGCCTCTTCTTGTCTACACAGGCCTTATGTCTGGCATCAGAAATAGCTTTTCCATTTTCTAGTAATTTTCTGTGGGAGGGAGGTAATCTGGTGAAAAAATGAAAGGCCTGCCCTTACCAGAGAACAGTCAGCTTTGTAATTCTTTTCCAAAACCATTAAAGAATATCAGATGACAAAACTCTTGTCCCTGTAATGCATTTTACTAAGTGTTATAGTCTTCCTCAAGATACTGGATGTGCTACACAGCCCTGAGTGCTGTCCTTAGCTTCTTAGTCATCCAATTATAATTATTGGGCTTTCCCCTTTTATCTAAAGACTTCATTAACCATCTAACACAGTGGTTACTACAGCCAGCACTCCGCTGGATCTCAAACTACTGTATATTCTTTCACTCTTTATCAAGTATCGTGAAAGCGGGTCGGTTAATTAAACTTAAGATATCTCATAACTATAGAATGAAGGAGACAAAATTGTATATTTAATTTTGCAGCAAAATGAAGAATATATGAAACATTACACACTTTACATTTACTTTGGAAACAGTAGTCGTGTGCTTAACCTCCAGTAGGTACTTGCACACTAGGTTAAGAACCACTGATCTAAAAGCTGCATAGAAAAGTAATTTCTCTACCAAAAACAGCACTGAAATCCTTTCAACATGAAACTATAATAATTTTGAAGTGTTCAAAACAAAGTGAGCTGATGATTATCCAGCTAGGAGAAAACAGAAGCTAAGAACACTGAATCCTTGAAGACTAGCCATAGGATAAGATAAGCAATATCTTAATTTATAACCATACTGTAGCATACACTAACTGACAATGTGAAGTTCTACACTCCTGCAGTAGCTATCGCACTGAAACTTGTGTAGCGCCACTTTTGTTAATTGAAGCTTTGAAGATGACATTATTATGTGAAAAAATAAATACAACTGCTACTGTGCTGGGTTTATTACTCTTGTATTCCCCATAAGATCTTGCCAGTCAATCCATTATTCTCTTTTTTCAGCTTTTCTTTTATTTTCCACCAACATATAGAAAGATGGAAAAATACAGAGTATGTGTCACTAGGTAAGCTCCCGGGAGTGCTAGTGCTAGCTCCTTTCACGAGAAGTGTTATAAATTCAAAAACGGCAGGAGAAAAACTACCACACAAATGCACTTGCACAGTCAAACCAGATCAATTATTGTGGACCCACTGTCAATGTAAAACACAACTATTACAATATCAATAGCTTATGAATATAGTGATAAGTGTCTTTCATACTTACCATGCAGATAAAGCTAAGCTTCTTTACATATAATTTTCCTGTTACCACTGGACGTGGCATGCTTGCCAAGATCTCATCTATTATTTTTACTTCTTCACACTTGGCAACTTGGAAGATGCCAAAAATCTTAACAAGTAATTAATCCAAAGTTTATTTCAGTGTTATCGGCACATGTCACCTCACTTCCCGATGACCTTGTGTACCATTGTCACGTGAGGATGAAATTACTGTATTAATTGAAACACACAAGTTAGGCTGATGTGCTTTTGAATGCCCACATAATAAACAGAGAATGGAGACTGCACAATTCAGACATGTACAGACATATACAGTAGTTTCTGCTTTGAAATGTTGATATTTAAACTTAATTTGCCAAGTATGAGATACAAGCATATTGCATTTCTTCTTTGTGCACAGAAAAAGGTGAATGGAAAGTGCTTACAGGAGCTATTATCTTGTTAACATTAAGTCACGTTAAAAATGTCAAGAATAACAAATTGTGAAAATTAGATCATATTTCTGTTTTGTGTTTGGATCATCGGGACAATTTTTGATATAATTTTCCTCGATATAATTTAAACAAAAGTTCGATAAATGTTCGATATAAATTTTTTTGCTTTGCGCATGATATGCGCATGCGCACAAAATACTGCGCGAGTGCGCGTGCGTGTTGTAGACCGGGCAGCTAACGTGGTGGTGTTTACCCACATGGTGGTGGCTGACAGGATTGTAGTTAGAGTGGAGAAATGAGCGACACTGAAGCAAATAATAATAATAATAATGAATGATTGCTTACACTTATATAGCGCTTTTCTGGACATTCCACTCAAAGCGCTTTACAGGTAATGGGGACTCCCCTCCACCACCACCAAATGTAGTGCTGCCAACGACCAGCTCGAAGGATGATGACATCGTCGACAGAAAAGGTCATTCAACTTCGGTAATTTGGAGATATTTTGGCTTTTTACGATCAGACATAAAACAGAGCACTTTAAACTTTGCAGTCTGTCTGAGCCATCTTGTGTGTTTTATCACACTGCAGTATTTAATTTTTCTATTAAGATATTTATTTTGTAAATTTTACTCATGCATATTTTGACATAAAAAAGACTTGAATACTCTCTACCTCAGATTTGTTTAATGGTTCTGCTGTTTGGCAAGTGTTTGTTGTGTTCTTAAAATAAAGAGTTGTTTAATTTACCAATTAACTGTCTGGTTTCTTCAACTTTCACTCAGGAGAAAAAATCTGCCTTTAAACTTGAAAGAAATAATGATTTGACATTTATCGTGATAATTATCGATATCGACCGATATGAAAATTTTTATAAGATCATGTTTTTGGCCATATCGCCCAGCCCTCGCCACACAGGCTACAAAGGTCTGATAATAACATTATTTCTTGGATCGTTAGAGGAAACACAAAACCATCAAAACAACTGCAGGCCCAACTTCACACACACAATCAGCACCTATCATACATACAAATGTTGGCAGGTGCCTTCCAGAGGGTTCTGCTGGCAGTTTTCTTTATAAACTTGCACCTTATCAGCCTAGTGCATACAGGAAAAGAGGCTTGGTAGTGTTCCAGCACAGGCAGGCAGGGAAAACCGTGTGGAGCGTCTCCCTCCCCACTGTTCGGTCTGTCTTTCTCCGAGTGGGGCTGCCTGCCAGTTTTAGGCGCATTGCGCCCAAGATGAAGTGCACAAGCTGTAAACCCCTGGAGAGTCACCAATGCCAAGCCTGCTGCTCAGAGACAACCCTATCAAACAAAGCTGTAAAAGGAGAAGCTTCTCTCATCTTCCACTCACCGGGGAGTGCACAGCAAGGGAGAAAAGATTAGCAGCTTTTTTGAACCAGAAAAGGTCTATTTATGTACCTCTACATATTCACAACATACTCTCATGGGTCTTTGGTTTTGTTTATGAAAGTCATTGTCACAAAGGTTATGAAATGACACCCACTGTAATATTACAGCCCCAGATTCATTTCAGTTGAGCCTGACTATGTATGTGCACATTTTGAATTTTGAAAAGGCCTCACTTGAAGAAAATCTCAGTGTCATTCAGGTTCAAGTGAAATTACACTGCTGTGTTTGAGAAAGATGGGGGTTTTCACCTTTCATTCATTCTATAAACAACAAGAAAAGGTATTTGCAACTAACTTGTGTTCAATGAATGTCTGACAGTGTTGCATTTTCCAAATACAGTCCCAGGAGGCCCACCAGAAGTCCAGGAATTTGATCCGACCAGCACCTAATCACTGCCATACAAATCTAAACTGCTTAACGGTCATGCCTATAACCATATATCTGATTTGTGTATGCAATACAAAGTATTGTAGATATTAAAATAAATGGCTAGGGAATGACTGGAGGATTACAGAGCATTATGGGGCATCTAAGGAATGGAGCTGAGAAACCTAGCCTGCTGAAAGGCACTCAGAATGATACAGTAGGACATTCCCGTCCTCTCTAACCTACCATGTCCACTAAAGCCACATAGAGGAACATCCCGGCGGTGACCGCGAAGATCCAGCTGGTGAGGTTGTTGGTGTACTGCCCCACAGCCGTGCCGATCAGCATGCCCACGTACGCCATCAGAGCAGACAGTACATTGTAAACGATGGCCTGTTTCACCGACATCCCTGCCTTTAGCAGCACCGCAAAATCTCCTGGAACAGATGCAAAGGGGGACACTGGATAAGGCAAGCTAGGTCCCACATTGCAAGACACAACATTATCGAATCTGTTAAAACAACTCTTTGTAACACAACTATTTACCATCCTACAAAGTCACATCTTTGTTTATTCAATTTAAAAGATCTTCAGTACACTGCATCTTACACAAAAAAACACAACACCATCTGCATTACTCTTCTCTATAAATTTAGACAAAAACTGTGAACACTGAGCTCTCATTTTCTTTGCTTCTGGGTGTGTTTAAATAATGGAAATGAGCAACATGCTGAGAAGAAACCTTTCCATGTCAGTGAGCTAAATTAACAGAACTATCTATGCCAATTACTGTATGTTCCTGATGGTCTACATAAAAGAAAAAAATAAAACTTTTATTTCTCATTTCAGTTATTCAGATTAATGCTGTTAAGTGATTTATCTTTCACTGTGAAAAGCTTAACTTCAACAATGCCTCACATCCCTTAAGAAACTCAAAAGTAATAAATCATTATACATCGCCTTTACCTGCGAATCCTCCGCAGGGAATAGCTACACTGAAGATTATTTACTTTAAAAGCTGAAAATCCTACTTATCTTAGACATTAACACATATTATTTGGTGTAAATGTATAATTTGTACCGCAGTGCTCATAAATAGCACTCAAAGCAAAATTATTGGTGAGGTTTTAATTTTCCTTACAAAAGATTTTTTGCACATATTTCTGAATTAACTTAATTAATAGACAGAAGAAATAAATTGAATGTTGTGATTTTTTGTTATGCAATTATGTTTTTCTGCTTCCCTTTTCAAAAATGATTTATGTTTCTCAGATTTGATCAAATTTCATGTAGTACTGTTAGCTGTATAATTGTGCTAATTGTTAGGAGTATGGTACACATAAACGGTAATACATTACTGTAAACAACTAAATTAAATTCAGAACCCTTGAAAATATATCACTTTTTAAAAATGCACAATCAGATGCAAAGCATGCATCTGAGTAAGCAAGAACATTTTCACTTAATTATCACTGAATTGACAGCTATATTACACTCCTCATACACAATTTATCTTTTTTTCACACTCTAAAATGCAAGTTTGATTTATGCTGCAAAAGAGGATATGTAAATAAAAGCAAAGAACTTCACAAAGTGGTTGAGAATATGTGGTATTGACACAAAGACTAACTTTTGAGAAAGATGAAATGCCCCTGTATAAGCTCTGGTCATTTTACCACCAACTACAACAAAAAAATAAATTTGTCAGTACCCTCCAGGATAAGCTTTATGCTCTAGACGTTGCTGTTTAGTACACAATATAACCATTGTGAAAGTTAGTAACCATTAACCTATACAAGATAAATCAACATTGAGAAAATGCAGAAACCATTTCCTTTTCAATACACAGCTCTTAATGCCTGGAATGCAAAAGTAAAAAACTGCATACTCATTTTACAACTTGAACAGGTAGACACAGTTTCCCCATTTTCTTCAAGTTCACGTTGGTCTAGTAACAGAAAATGCGCTTCCCACTTCCATAAAATGTTTGCTTTTTTAGTTCTTGGTTTCCTCTTTCTCCCCCATTGGGATAGATTGCATATCAGAATTCCTAATTTATGGAAAAGTTTGCATATTAAGATCTTCATCCTGCAGTATGAGGAGCCTAGCTCTGCCAAACCATTAATTTGACTTCTGCTCCTTTATTTCCCGTTCATGGCCTGCTTAGTTAAATGCTGACACTCCTGTATCTTGTCATCCACTTGAAGTGAGCCTGGTGTATCCATATAGACTTCAGGATTTAATTCATATTGACATTTCCCTCAGACACTGTATATTGTCTTTTTGTCTCATAATTATGCACATAATTGCAACTCGGTGTGTAGTGGAAAGATTCCTGAATTCCCGGAAGATATGGCATTTTCACTCTCCTATTTTGCATAATCATAATCTCTTTATAGATTATTTCCTTTTTTTCTTCTCCACTTTGGAGAATTCACATTCTAACATATACAGTTTTTATAACCAGGGTGATCTTGGCCTCTTTCAGGATTTGCAAAACTGCATGAGAGCTGGCTCGTCTTCCATACCTTACTTACATTTTTGTAATTCAGTAGTGTCCCAAGGGGAGTGGGCAAACCTGTCTACACACCCAGTGCATATTTATCAGGGTTGCCATTGCTAAAACAATCACAGTACTTCTATCATAGCTGTCTGACTTCATTTTACGGGTCATCTGAAATGGGCTTGGGGAAAGGTTCCACTGATGGTGGTAGTAGGGAGAAATGTTGCTTTGTTTCATTTAAGAAAATTATAGAAACTACTAAAAAGTGGTTCAACAAAAGAAAAAATGTTACTTTTTTAACATAGTGGAAGAATTTTCAATCTTTTAAAATGTGTTTCAAAAAGCTTTTTGCTTTAAGAGAGAAAATATTTGACTGCAAAAGCAAGCAAAATTGGAAATGAAAACTAGACACTAAAAGAAATATATAGTATGTATTTAGCTTTCTTGAAGTGCCAGTTGGCAGGCAGTCACAAGCCTATTCATCAATTGATGTATTCTGTACATCACCCAGCCTGACGAGAGATATCATTAGCACTGAGGAATTGTCACTTGCAGCTTGTGCTGCAAAACTGCCTCATTAAACAAACTGGAGGTGAGAGCACCACAGCAAAGAAGAGTTTTCAAAACGACACCTCAGATTACCATGCTGGTACTTTTACTTTTCACTACTCCTGCTAGACAGCTGACAAGCTTTGTTTTCCTGCAAGAGAGCTTTCTACTGCTGCCTTGCTGTGTTTGTGAATCAAAAAAGCCTTACATGCCTTTAGAACAGACAAAGATTAAGAACGGGGCTAGAAAGTCTTTGTTGTGTGCCTGTATGTGCGAGGTTTATGTTCAGATGAAAACAGGACACCTTTAGCTATTCTGCCTATAATAAAAACAAGAAGCAAACAAAAAACTATTCAAATAAATTATTTTAACTTGAATATTTGGCTTAGATTCAATAGGTGGATCCACTAAGTAACATTTGTGTCAATTTTCACAGTACTAAACACTGACAGAATCAAGCTGAATCTAGTTCTCATGCACCCCAGTTATCGCATTCATGAAGTCAATGTGATCCAAAAATGAGCAAAGATAGCAGGTACTGTATATGTACTAAAGCTGGCTTAATGTTGGGGTAATAATATAGGAAGGTTTTGCACATTTGCTTTAGCTACAAATGTATCAATATCTTCAGTGCAAACAGAAACATTTTTAAAATGTTTTTGTTGAACAATATGCAAGATTGTGGATTAAACACTAAATCAAATCCTGCAAACAAGTCTCATGTTTACCAGCATTTATTTTTTTTACAAATACAATACCTTAGAAAACACATTCTACTTATGCATACACAGTTAGGGATTATGTTATACATCCAATTTTTAATAGAACTTCAGATACTAGTGAAAACATAAGCAGAAATATAACTAGATTTTGTTCTATCTGACCTCTGCCTGGCAGTTTTGTCTAAAGGTTTATGGTGGTGACCTTCAAAGAGGCAGGTTGGGAATTGCACTATAACTACAGTTCCTGGGTATTGTACTCTAGACAGCTAAAGTCATTAACAGTTTCATGGTCTGTCAGACACAATCATCACTAATGGGACCCCCGGCAGACTTTTCTCTGTACAATAAATTCTGGAGTTTCGTAAGGTGACTGATTCGGTCCTAATCCAGCTCTGCAATAGGAAACTCCTTGTCTTGCATCATTGAGCCACCAGGATAACCATGCCCCTCCCCTTATAAAAAGCACATTTTTTGACTGTTGATTGATTTTTTTACAAAATAAACGCAAAAACCACAAAAAAAGATTCAAGATAAAATAGGTTTGGAATCTTAGCTCCTAGGCTTCTGCAGCACAATCATTTCTTCTGCTGCTCATCTTCCCATTAATTTGCCGATTAAAACAACACTGAAATACAGATGTAATCTTCAGTGCTGACAGAGAACCATCTCGAAAACAGCAGTGACAACAGCAATGATGAAAGACCAGATATCATCAACACCGCGGACTAAAGACCCCTAAGCACTTTTCCCCCTATGTTTTCACTCCAAGAGCACACAAGTTCATTTCCAAGTTATCACACTCTATCAAGCAGCACAGCCCAAGAAAATGAAGCAAAATCAAGTGTATGCTTGCCTTTGCATATTTAGAATCAAATAACATCTTATAGGGAGCAACAATGGGGAGTTTCTTTTTGCGGCCTTCCCCTGTGCTTTTATATTACAAAAAAAATACTAAAATGACTTTTTAATGTTCATTAAATGATCAGCTCATTAAGACAATTGCCGACACCTCAAACATGGTCTGAATGCAACTCTCTAAATACCGTTTTGAGTTTACCTGGCTTCTGCAGGCTGTGCAGACATCAGCTATCTGTCATTTTGTGAACTACATAGCTCGCAGGTGCCAGCTGCCTTGTGGCAGTTTTGAAATACTCACCGAGCTCATGAGGGAGCTCATGGCAAAAAACAGCAATGGAAGTGCTGATGCCCCCCGTCACTGTGGCACTGAAAGCTGCCCCTGGGAGACAACAGAAACACCATCTCAAACAATTTACTCTGGCACTAACCCCCTCCTTTATTCTGAGAATAAAGCAGTGATGTAGTCATGAGCTGCTGAATGCAAAAAAACACTGCTTTGAACCAAATATACAGTTGATATGTAAAGTACTTTAATGTGTAATTGTATTAATACTACATATAATACTAGACATCAGTTCTTGCCTGCTAGTTTACTTCTATAAGTAGAGTATCAATAGTTGCAGGATATTGTTTAGAGATCCTGATAATCCCCAGCACTAGGGCACCCCACCAAGAGCTGTACAGATATGCAGTCTCACCTATGGCCAGGCCATCACTGAAATTGTGCATGCCATCCCCCATGATGACCATCCAGGCAATGCTGGCTATCCCTGCATCTTTCATCTCTTGATCGGAATGGCAGTGTCCATGGTGTGAGTGACCATGGCCGTGTGAATGCCCATGGGAATGCTTCTTCGTCTTGACCTTCCTGCCGCTGTCTTTGTCGGGGGAGTTTGCCCCTTGATGGTCATGATCATGGTCGGCAGCAGCCAGAGGCTTTTTGCTGGGGGACTCTGGGTCCGGCAGCTCAGTCAGTTGGGTGTCATTGTGCTTGCTGTCACATGACAACGCAGAACTGTCTAGCCCTGTGAGGAGAAACATTAATAAAGTAAAAGAGAACTGCCAATAAAACAGGGCATTTGACTCTTCTGAATGTTTAACAGGAAATGAATGAGCTAAACTTCTGTCAGAAACCAGAGGTATGCTCAGATTCTTTAAGTAATCAGGTTTCAGTCTATGCACAGAGGACAAATGTCTAGAATCATTATGAAAGTAATAATAAGTACAACCACTGCAAAAAGAGCTTTGGGACTATAATAAGAGATGACTTACCCTCAGCTGTCAGTGGTTTGAGATGGAGCCACTCCGCATCAGAACGGCGGTTTAGTTTGTGATCAGACAGCTTCCTCCCAATCTTTGATTCATCCCCATTTCTCTTCTTCCTGCACCAGCTTCCCTGATTTGTTTCAGAACACCACAACATAGTTAGCATTCAGACGAGGATTCAGAATCTTGCTTAACAACATATCTCCTGATAGTTATACCATAAAAGCAAACAGAAAAAAGAAAAAAATGGAATAATTGCGGTAGAGTATATCAAGCATTGTCAGTACAAAAACAAAGTACAGTACTCAAAGTTGTCTACAAAATATACAGTAATCCTTCAATTTACGGAAACCTAATTTCCAGGATATTAATATTAAAGGAATTAGCTAATATGGGACTGTATTTCAAAAACAGCAGTACATTTTTTTAAATGGACATTTGCATATAATGAAATAAATGTTCTGTATATTTTATAAGAAAAAACAAATTAAGTCAATACATGATCTGTTTGTTTTTTTTAACCCTGATGTTTAACAAAACTTTTAAGTCCAGGCATACTTGAACTCCACACAGGTTTATACAGTATGTATATATGCAAGACCATACTGTATAAGTTAAAGGATGGAGACTATATGGGAAAAGTAAGCATTTGTTACATGTAGAGTACAGGATTTTGTTCCATAGGAACATATCAACTTACATACTGTATATGGGAGGTAATGGAAAAATTAGTATTGATTTACAGAATTTTGAGGTAACAAAAGATTTTTAATGGAGCATACCATCTCCAACCTTGGTCAACCTTTGAAAAAATTTCAAAAATCAAACATCTCAGTTCACGGCCTTTCACAAAGCAGCAGCGTGAATTTCACAGAGCTCTGGTATTTCTGCTTTCATTACCCCTTGGTCTCTGTAGTGCTTGAACATGCCGATGCAGTGTTCTATGATGAAGAGCAGGTAGATGCCCCCCAGGGCTGTCAGGCCCTTCCACACACCATCATACTCCACGAGCAGGTCTGTCTCTTCTCGGCTTTCATCATGGCTGTGATCATGTCCACCCTGGGACTGACATGGACAAGCACAACAAGGGAGCTCTAGACATGTATTGATTTGAAATCACACTAAAAAGAAACAATGAAAAGATACATGATTCCTTAAAAAGGCAAAATCTCACACCCTGGAATACGCCCTCAACTCTTTGAGTTAATGTTTTGACTTGTTTGTTTCTACAGCCATATTTGCTGTTTCACACAAAACTGAAAAGGAATACAGGATTAACGTGATTGGAAGAAACAAAATTAAGATTCTTGAGTAGGTTGATGCTAAATTCTGTGTTTTCATATGCACCAGTGAATTAACACAGTGCATGTGTGAAGTACACAGTTTG
This sequence comes from Lepisosteus platostomus, assembly GCF_059453375.1. Taxonomy (NCBI): domain Eukaryota; kingdom Metazoa; phylum Chordata; class Actinopteri; order Semionotiformes; family Lepisosteidae; genus Lepisosteus; species Lepisosteus platostomus. The sequence goes on along the minus strand of NC_142624.1, from coordinate 31,645,515 downwards.
TTTTTATTCAGAAAGCCACACACCATGCAGATGATACCAACGGGACTAACAGTTAAATGATTTAAGAAACCATATGCTTTGTCAGTTGTGGAAGATTTATACAGCAGAACAAATCTCAGAATCTTACATTTCAGATTCTGACTTGAGTATTCTGGAAGCAAATTCCAATTTCTCAACATAATCATGTGATCCTCAGTGTCTTTACCCTGCCATTAAGGCTAATTGAGAAAGTAATATAATGGATGGTCTTGACATAGCACTGGGCAGACCAAAAATGCTGTAGCAGTCATTATTTTTTCTTCTGACACACACAGCCCTGTACCACTTCATCTGAAAGTTTCAATCACCTTCCCCTTCCTCCACCTCCACTTTGGTATCCACCCCCACAATAGTAATAATAAGTGCAATAGATTATCTGATAATGTAAAAGGAACACACAGTATATGACATGGTAACCTGCTGTGCACAAGCAGACTTGGGGCACTCACATGAGGCAGTAGGTGTAGCAGGGCATCCCCACTCAGTGTACCCACTGCTAGGGCCACCAGGAATGTGAGAAGGAACTTGAAGCAGGACTGGTTGATAATGGGTACCAGAATAACTCCCAGCAGAGACAGCAGGCTAATAACGGTGATAGACAGGAGACCCCAGAGCCAGGCTGTAAGATAAAAACAGGATTCAATTGGGACTTTTCTTCTAGTATTCAACTGCTTTTATCAGCTTGAAACAAACACATGCAAACCTATTGTGAGATACAACCAACAGTTCTTTAAAATGTACATTTTGTGGAAAGGCACAGCTTACAACATATGGAAAGGATAACAAATGACTGACGCCTATACAACATCAAACAATAATCAAGGCTTTTTCAAATAATTTTTTTAGAAAAGTCTGAAGTGGCCAGAAAACATTTGCTACTTCATTAATTCACTGTTCCCGTAGATCAGCATTTACTTTGTGTTAGCACGCTTTTCATCTCAAGCCAGATGAAGAATGCACAACTGTCTCATTTACATTTGAAAGACACTCATTTTTATTTCCAAATGAGAACAGAAGAATGGCCAGGAAAGTTACTTTTCTACCAAAAAAAAAAACAGGGATTTTAAATCAAAGTAGACATTCAACAACACAATGATCTAAGCATCATGTTTGGCTGTGTGTCACTTTACAAAATTATTGACCAAATACTTTTTCATAGACCTAGAGTTTGAGTGCCATGAAAAATAAAAAAAATGTAACACTTGTCATTTGTCATTCAAACTTAAATGCAGTGCTAAAAAGCTGTTACGGAAGAGCTCTGAAATTACAGTTAAGCTTGCCGTCTTCAAAATACCTGAAAAATGAAGTAAGATTTCATTAAGGGCAAAAACTGAGCAATAATGTTTAACTTCTTTATATTACTGGCAGTTCTGTATACTTTTTTTTCCCACAAACAAGACTTCTTATAATTCAATCTTATTTGTTCTTATGTCCTTTGGCAGCATCAATTGTTTAGCACATTAGTAAATATAACAATGTTGCAAAAGCAGTAAACCAATCAGACCACTCACTCTGTCCAGAGTGCAAGAATCTGTTTACCACAGGAAACATGCATGTAATAACAGCTCAATGCTTGTGTTTTCACGGGACATTTCTGTTTCTTTGGTACCAGGCTGCAGATGGCTCTTACTCCCTGCTTGGCTGTGGACGTTCGAAGGAGATGCAGTGTTTTGTGCCGCTATGCAGGTGGGAGTGCAGCCTGATTTACCAGTCATTTCTGTGTCCAGAATCATTGTTCTGCAAATAAGGCCTGGCTAAAACTTTTAGAATCAAGGAGAATTCAAGGACTGGACAGAGGCTGTCCAACAGGTCAGTAAGACACGAGTTCTTCATACCCATGTGACTAATCATTTGCCAGATCACTCCATCTCCCAGGGAAAAACTACGCAAAGTAAAAGCCATCAGCATAGAGAATCAATGTGTTTTTTTCTCTTTTACAAGGGTAGCATTGTATGATCCTCATATGTTCCAACTTCCATCCCTTCACTTCTATGGCTTAGACTCTGCTTTTGGCTCTTTCATAATCAAGTACTAAAACTGATATTTCAGTTGAATTACAGGACAAGCCCTACACTTCTAGTAATTACAAATTTCAGCGATGAACATATTATACAAACTAGGCTCAAATACTCCAGAAAGTCTCAGGCAGAGTAGTAGAGGTTTTGGAGACCGCTTTCAAAGACCTGTCACTCTCACTGTGCTGTTTACTAACTGTATGTCTGTTCCCTGATTGTTCTCAGTAGCTCTATAAAGCAGCAAACATACTTGTCAATATTTCAGTCATGGCTTCCACTACCACCTCATAAAGTTGGCTTGCAACAGGCAAACCTCAAAATTCAATGTATTAATTCCAACCAAGGCCACAAAGACACTGTATAAAACACTGTATTTCTCAAAGGGCTGTGGTTTCAGCTGCATAATTGTGGGGCATACATTCTGCTCCAACATTCAAAATGTGGAAAATGTTTTTATTTTTCTGATTTACAGGGGGTGCAGTAAAAATAAATGCTGCAAAATTATTTGAACAGTTTTAATTGCAGTATCTTGCATTATTTTCAACATTATATCCTTATAATATAATATATCACAACACATAGTGTGGCACCAACAAAATATATCACAAAGAAATAAAACTACTAGATCAAGGTGTGAAGATCAGTTTTATATGTCCCAGGAAAATGTTCTCAGTGTGATCTAAAAATACTACAGGCAGTGTGATAAGGTATTAATACAACATCATAAGTCTGTAATTGAATTCTAAAAATCCGTAATTGTAAATTCAAGTTTTCAAGTTTTTTAATGACAGAAGCCAGTCACGCGGCATCTGAGCAAAACATTGACACTAGAATATACAGCAAGAAAATATTCCTACACTGTAAGAAACTTATTTATCTCATGAGTCATGTTTGTTATTTTCAGAATATTATTTAATATTCTTTGACTGCAGATGCATTTCTTTTTTAGTCCAGCATGACCTTAGTACTTAGGGACACAATTAAAACGAAATAGCCTTGAGCAGGTGGTGAGGTTTTTTTAATACTTCACAAAGCACAAAGACAAACTTATTGCTAGCCTGATTCATTTACTGTACAATGCTAAACCACAGAAATGTTAACTTCTAATTCCACGTACAGCACACTGTTTACTGTCAAAAACCACACAAATAGTGCAATAAAAAAAGATGCAACTCAACTTTGTTAAAAGGTATACAGTAATACAAGATAAATATGAATTGTTCTTTTTTAAGTAGTTTTATTTTTCTTTAAATTTTCTCTTCAGATGGTCTGTTGCTGTCACAACATTTGCATCCAGAAAAGCTGAGAAGTTTTTGTGATCACTTTTATTTTGCATCTTGTTGTGAACAAGTCATTCTAATTCGTTCACATATACGTGTGGGCACCCAGAACGATGGTGATTTAAAATTCATTAAGAATGTGATGTTGACCTAATTAAATTGCATTTTCTTCATTGAATAGTCTCATATCTTTAGTATGCACTTTGTTTTAATGCAACCTCTTTTCTTCAGAGGATACATCTTTCAGTTTTATTATAATTGATTTTTATACTGTAACCTCATCAAGCATGGCTGCAGAGCAATGTTTATATTTAAGTGATAACACAAGTAACTACTATTTATTAATGACAGATTCAGCCACTTCATTAGCCTCAGTTCGAAGCAGTGAGACACCAATAGAAAACTGCTCTTATGGTCTTCTTTGACGTAGCTTTATGAGATTACGGATGGTTTCAAAGAAGTGAAGTTGTCTTTGTACTCACTGATGGGTTTCCTTCTTTTGAGTAAATGCATAGACATTTTCTACTCCGTTGGTGATCTCCTTATTAAAAAATCAGGCATTTATCCTCTATTTCCTAGACATGTTCTTATTAATCCCTGCATTTTTAAAGGGTGAGTTGGCAATCTACTGTATATTAGCATGAAAATGTAGTGGGGAAGGTAATTCTCCAAACACAACAATATGCAAAACCTTCTACATTATTCACTGTAGCTGCTGTACAGGCAGTGTACCTGTTTCACCTGGAGTGGCTACCCACCCAACTACTTGAAACATTTTACAATGTGCTTGAAGCTACTACATTACAATAGGTACAGAATAGTGTAGTTTGTATGCATTTCTTGTTTACCCGAATTCCTGCTAAAGCTGGATTTCTCAAGATGGGTAAGGGAGATCACATATAGATTGTCTTAAATAAGACCCATATCTGACAATCTTTCAGTTTCTCTGATCTGACTTATGATCTTCTTGGGCCAATGTTTTGACACCCAGGAATGTTAGTTTCTGTTATCTGTTTGGGTTTCAGTTCTTCACTGGTTAGTCATGAACGTGCATCACATTGCTGAATTTAACCTTGTACCTCCTGCACAACCTCAAAAATCTCCCTGAATTCTGTGATTAAACAGAATTCAATAATTTTGTATACATCAAAACAACATGAAAGGGTTCCATCTGTTCCCTATGCACATAAATTTGCACACAAAATGTACGACTGGCATTGAAGTAGGCAACAATCTGGCATTGTGTTTCAATTAGCTGCAAGTAGGCTGAGTCTTGTGAAAGTTTTTCCAAGACATTACTGTCTTCTCCACGGCCAGAGGTACAATTTGTATACAGATCAAAGTGATGACCTGGCAACTCACGGAGACAGCTGACCTACTTTCTACTCAAAATGCTCACAAGACTTCAAACCAAAAAATGTGCTGCTCCTTGAAGAATTACCATTCTTAGCTTGAGAGATGCAAACTTCTACAATTAAAAACAGATTTTATACCTAATCACAAATATGTCATTTGCCACCAAAACCCATTATTGCAGACGGTAAAATACAAAGCTAATTTCAAGTTTCACCAACTATCTATAATTGTTTCTAAGCAGCATGTTTTTTCTGCTTCACTTACTATTAGAAATGACAGGATCATGCAGCTCTATTTTTGTCATCCTTAATCAGTATACTTTGAAGTCCCTAGGCAAACATGTAAGATCATGCATACGCATATTTTAAGATCACTTTTATATAAAGTCTTCAGGCTTGACAAAGGTATCATACAGCTTGTAGAATAACTTAAGGATCTCAGAGCTGTTAATTTTTTACTCACTGAAAATTGCTTCATGATTAAGCACCTGACAATAAGATCCATCATATGATGCATTTGGGAAAGTGCTGCTTTCTCAATATACACTCCTGTAAGTAAGCAGACCTTCTCAAAAGGTTTATCAGATAGGTTAAACTTTTCCCCATGGCACTTAAATTCTAGACAAGTGCACTGCATTTAATGAAATTGGATCCTTGAGACACTCTTCAAACGAAAATGAAAATCAGGTCACATAAACTGTTGAGGTCCTTCATGCTCAACTTATTCATCTAGTCCCTATCTCATTATCTTAGTAAAAAGAAAATCCATTTAAAAAAAAAATAAAAAGCTGGAAAGAAGCAGTCATCTGTGCAAGCTTTCTAATTATGCGTTTTCAAAGCCAGGGCGAGAAGATGGCATTCTACGCTGTTTGAACATTTTAATTGGCAGAAAAACGCTTAGCAGCCATTTTACTAATCCCCTGGTATTTAAGGCAGGATGCAAATTAAGAGTGAATGAGCCTGGCCTAAAATCCCCAGTATTTCCATAGCACACTTAAAAGCCAATAGCCCCACTATTTCTCAGAGGCAATGTTAAAAGTAGGGAAGCTAATGAGGTATTATCTGTTTCACTCTGCGAGACTCATACAGGACCAGCCAACACTTCTTAATGATGCTACAATTATCTGAATTATCAGCAGTGTTCTTACCCACTATGAATAATTTCTGTGTACGGCAGAGAAAGATTGTTCCATCAAGTGATACTGCTTACAGCTGTCTTCCAAGGTTAATGAAAAAAAATAGTCCTAAATGGCAATGTCAACTGAGAGATAAGAATTACTATAGGTGAACAAGGATAATGTCAAATGTCTTGTTGTTTAGACTCCTAGCATGACTGTCCAAACATTTTTTCTACAGGTATAATTTTTATTTAATGGACGGCCAGGTTGATACAACACACTGCACTGCTGCAAAAACAACAAGGGTGTGGTTTCTGACCTCTTCCATTTACGAAAATGTGTGGTTCAAAATGAAAAAAAATTGCATTAAACTCAAAGCAGAAATGTCAGATCCTTCCAATGATTGTTTTCCTACATCACTAAGAAAAAAAGCTAATAAAATCAAATTTTCCCTCAATAATTTAACTTTTCATATCAATTTTTACTAAAACAATATATCTGTCTTACCTGCCAAGACACACTTCTACATAAGAGGGAAAGGGGTTACATGTCTAAAGAATGGAAAACAGATGAGCCACTGGTTGGTTGTAAATAAGATTCATTATTAATTTAATTTGAGTGTTATGAGTAAAATGTATTTCAGTGTATTAAAATATACCATATAACAGTAAGGTTCCTAGAGGATATACATTTATGAATGATAATTTACATACCAATGAATAATTCTGCTTTGGCCTGTAATTAGATACATCTTTTAGTCTAATCCATAGCAACCAAACAATTTATTGTCTTATTTGCATAATATTTTTCAGCGAAATTACAGATTTTGTACAACCTAATGGTCTGTTTTACATAATGTGGCGTCTCTTTATCATATAAATTCCCACCATGGTAGTATTGAAAATAAAATAAGATTTCATATTTTCAGCCTTCATTGAATCTGCTTCATTATTTAACACATGGAAAACAAAAGTCAGGATCAATCCCTGTTACAACAAAGAAATCACAGCTCACAATACACATGGAATAACCTTCACATTTGGTACATTTTTTCTTATAGTTCTTAGTTCAAAACAGTCATGCAACTGACAGCTGAATGTACAAAAACATCTGTTGGTATGTAAAACACATTCCGAACAGAGGAACCTGTGCTATAAACGTATATGTGAATAGACTTTTCTATTTTCTACTTAATAATCACCCTGACTTTACAAATCAAGTCTTTGGAAAAAAAGTGGGCAACAGAAACTCTGGATTTTGTAGGACAGTACAGCACAATTTCTTTCAATGAAACACAAATAAGTCCTCTGGATTCTGAATTCCATCCCTTTAAGTCTGTGCCACACCTCACCTGACTCTCAAAGAAACTCTAAATGCAAATCAATGCCAACAAACACTAACCACCTCAAGAGATAAAGTATGAAAGTACTAGGTTTGGATTTATCTTGCCAGGTTTATTCTGGCAATGGTTTAACTAAATGAGCAAGTATGCTGTATGTATTAATGTCATTCCGAGTAAAAATTATCGTGGAAAAGGAAAGGAACTCTTTTGGGTGGGAAGATTTCCAAAAACGTACAAACTATCAAGGAATAATAAAATCTATCAATTCATTTACAGACTTTAGCCTCCCCCACTTTCCAGCTTTCGTTGGAGAATTAAGACCTGCTTGTTCTACATTCTTCATAATTTCTATTTACAGGAATTCACAACCTTTTACTTAAGAAAACGTGAAAGAGAATGCGCAATTTTCGATTGTACAGTGATGGCTTGGTACTGTTAGTGTTAAAAGCCTACAAATAAGCCACAGATTCTCTTTTTCTCAACTTATATTTTTCACATTGTTTATTAGTACATTCTTAATTGTATAGTTCTATGGGAGCAGAATAGTCTGCTAATTATCAACCTCTATTTTACAAAATACAGAAACACAAAAATGTATGGTAACCGACTTAGGGAAGAATGACTCCAGTCAAGGTTTTTAATGGACTTCATGGCTTCATAACCAAGCCGACATTTATTAAAGCTGTTTGGAAAAAAATAACTAATCAATGGTGCACTTAAACATCCAAACCCTTTGAAGATATATGATTGGCAAAACACACTTTGCTAATCATTAAAAGTTTTGTAAAATGCATGAACACAAGGATAATTTATTATGAGATTTTCATAGTACTTCACATCAGGTTAGACGCATGTTCCCCCCAACAACAGTCGTGTGGCACCATCACATTTTTATTTTCCTACTGAGAAATTCAGGAGTAAACAAAAGTTTGGAAAAACAAACCCAGTTGAATCTAATAAGTCTGTATTATGGTTGAATAATTATTTTATGCTTGTAAGTTTGGGGGGGAAAAGAAACTAATGACAAAATGCTTGAGCTAAAACACAGTGGGATCTACAGATATAAGTAGTGACCTGAACTACTTAGTCCGTCTCAAAGGCATAGACAAATGTGAATCAGGCTGTGACTGGGCAGATTGCATTAAAATAGTTTACAGCACATGTCCAACAGAATTCCGGAAATTTACCATCATGCACCAGAATTTACCACAGGAATAATTCTGTTTGTCTGATAAAACACATACACAGAGGGTGGAAGGGCGAGAGAAATCCTCCCTGAAGCTAACAAGATCAAGGCAGATAACTATTCACACATAATTATAGACCACCCAGCTTACACCACAAGCTTAACTAGATTTACTGTTCTGTAAATGAAAATAAACTTCCGCACTACTTAAGACATTCCACTTCAAAACTGGAAAAGTCGTCTGTCTGCTCTGAAAGGCACAGCTTCCTCCTTGCCATGTTTTTTTTTAATCCAAGCTAGAAGTCACAGGTTCATCATATCCCTGTATGCCAATATAAGAGCTGTCCATCTCCCGTCTGTTGTTTTCACTTTACAAACACATCACACCTGGAACATACCAAGTCACAGCAGCCCACAAGTGTAATAAAAAATATACAGCACCGACTAAGAACCAGTCAAACTCATCTTCTTATGAACAACACAAGAAAGGTTACAAATAATAATAATAATAATAATAATAATAATAATAATAATAATAATAATTGCTTACACTTATATAGCGCTTTTCTGGACACTCCACTCAAAGCATTTTACAGGTAATGGGGACTCCCCTCCACCACCACCAATGTGCAGCATCCATCTGGATGATGAGACGGCAGCCATAGTGCGCCAGAACGCTCACCACACAGCTATCAGTGGGGAGGAGAGCAGAGTAATGAAGCCAATTCATACAGTAGATGGGGATTATTAGGAGGCCATGATTGGTAAGGGCCAATGGGAAATTTGGCCAGGACACTGGGGTTACACCCCTACTCTTTTCGAGAAACACCCTGGGATTTTTAATAACCACAGAGAGTCAGGACCTCGGTTTTACGTCTCATCCGAAGGACGGCGCCTGGTTACAGTACAGTTACAGTGTCCCCATCACTATACTGGGGCATTAGGACCCACATGGACCACAGGGTGAGCACCCCCTGCTGGCCCCACTAACACCTCTTTCAGCAGCAACCTTAATTTTTCCCAGGAGGTCACCCATCCAGTTACTCACACCTGCTTAGCTTCAGTGGGTTGCCAGTTGTGAGTTGTAGGGTGATATGGCTGCTGACAAATGAAAGTAAGGTAATCCAGCAAGTCATTTCTTGATTTTACACAGTAAATTCTAGACACCCACCACTGATTCTGCAAAAAAGTGGCTCAATTGTCAATCCTAAGTGAACACTATCTTGGTTTCCACTTGTGTTCTAGGATTCAAGACACTACTTTAGAATGTCATCTGCCTCCTTGCTTAAAGGATATTGTTACTGGCATGTCATAAATCAATTTAGATTTTCAGGGATTAAGGACATCTTTTTGCTCTTAAAATGTTCCACCTACCTGACAGGGTAGATTCTGCCTTTTGGGGCTCAATGTCCAGCTGGTGGTAGTGGCGGATGCAGACCCGGCTGTCTATCTGGTAGAGCAGAGCTGGGCAGAGGTAGGTAAACTGTGCTGGAGATATGGGCATTTCAGGGCTCAATCCATAGTAGTGCAGCAACTGGGTGACATTCAGACACTAAGAAGAGTAAAGAGATGATACAACAAGCCAAAAAGAGAGAAAATCCTCAAGGTTACCACATTGATAACCTGAAACATTCAGATTTCTAGATGAGTGGAGTACTGCTATTTTAGACTTAATAACTTGATCAAGCACTGTCTGATTTTCCAGAAGCTGTTGTATATGGCATTTTAGAATTGAAGCTCCAGCTCAAGTAAAACTTTAAGAGGTTTCACATTTTAGAAGCTACAAAACCAGAAACAATTTCCTTCAACCAACTAAATCTGAAGTCAGGTTTTCCATGAGCAATGCTCTTTATTACAATACAAAGAGCCCATATCACAGACAAATGAAAAGATCTGTAAAGATCTGCTAAGGATTTCAGGGATTTCACTCAAAACTCTATTGAAAGTATATTTGTGTGTACAAATATATATTCTGTAATATTCTGCAAGGAAAGAAGACATTTTAGTTGAATGTTTTGCACAGCAGTTTTCTTTATTTAAGAGATTCAATAGCTGAAACATTTTTTCATGGCTGTTCATGGAAAGCCCTGGAGGGCACATTTATTATTGACTGTTGCTTGTTTACAGTCCTGTAGTGAAAGCTCCCACCATTTGTCCAAGTAATAAAGGTAAAAAAATACCTTAAGAAATCCACACCTTAAGAAACTTTTTTTCCCCATTTGCAAGCAAAACAAAAAAACTACATAAAAAGCTGCTGTAAGACTTTATTCCACTAAACTCTCATAAACAATTAAAAACTATTTTCAATTAAATTATGGCACTACACTGAAATTTGTACTTCTTGGGTTTCCTGAGTAGCCCAAGTGGTACAGGCACTCACCCCAGTGCAGGCTGAGCTCTATGAGCACGTGTTCGAGCCCGAGTCATGTCACTAGCTGACTGTGACTGAATTTTCCCAAGTGGCAATGCACTGACTGAACATGGCTGAGGCTAGGGTGGAATAGTCGGCAGGGAATCTCTTTGCTTTTGGTGACACAGCAACCCCTGTACACTCATGAGTTTGCAGGTTTGCGCTGATATCATCAAACGACATGCCTCTTTTCCAATGGGCGCTGCGCCTCTGATACAGACCAAATTGCTAAGAATATGAATGACTCAATGTTTGATGGGCCAGAGGAGTCTGCTTACACTTTCTTATTCTCAGCTGTTCAGCTGTGTTCAATGCTGTACAGAATTTGTAGCTGTGAGCCTAAATGTGGAAAATGCTGTTCCCAATGGGGGTGAGAGGTATGAACACAAATAACTTGCGATGCTCAAGTCTGAACATAAAAATGTTCACAACTTTGACTTCATTAATATATACAAGTAATGTATATGTTTTGACAGCAATTAAAGAAACTAGTTAAGCATTTGCAGTTCTACCTTGAATGTGACCAGATGCCATACATGGAAGTGATACACAGAGTGGTATTTTATGATAACGGTTTCACCTCTAAGGCATGGCTGCATATAATAATGCTAAATACTATAACAAGGAGTAGTGTGCAAGTCTTTTAAAACACACAAATTGCTTCTGATTTGCTCATTGTTTAATCAGACCAGAAAAGAAAGCAACTGGAATGGCTTAAACGTCACTCCTCACTCCTTCAGTCTTCCACCCACCTCCTCACCCACCTCCTCAAACTGTTGTTCACTGTCCCCTTGACGGCTGTCCGAAACTGAATGCTTCTTGTCTCTATGACCATCGGGTGCTTCTCTCTTTCTCACAGATGTGTGCTCGTCCCCAGAGCTGTGACTTTGTTCAAGGTTGTGTCCAGACTCATTGCTGTCTCTGTGAGTGTGGAAGTGGTCCCGCTGCTCCTCAGTGTGAGAAAAAGGCTCTCGACTCTCATTGCCATGCTCCCCAACCTCAGAATGGGGAGGAGGAGAAGGAGGGAGGGAGGTGACGGCAGTGTCTTTATTCCTTACACCTTTTTTGTTTTTCCGGGGCTTCTTGGCCTTGGAGTCTATAGACTGCGTTTGCTGCTGCTGGTCTGCAGTGGTGTTGTGTGGCTCTATAGGATGAGAAGAACTGCTATGGTGCTGATGGTGACGGTGAAGCTGATGACTGTGATGGTGATGGGAATGCCCAAGATGTCGATGAGGCTCAGATTCATTATGGCTGTAATCTTGGCCCTCAAGGGAATGCCTGTCCATAGGAGGCTTGAGAGTTGAGCTTAAGGATGCTTCTGATGCACTTTGGTTGGACTGGTTGCACTGGGTATTGTGCAGATCCCTCACAGTGGTGGTGTTCTTTTCGTCTTCTGCATGTATGTGAGGATGAGGGTGTGGATGGGTATTTGTGTGTGGGTGAGTGTGAGAGTGTGAGTGAGAGTGGGAATGCAGGCCTTGCTGAACCTCCAGCGCATCCAGATGAGCCACATGATCGTGTCCCAAGTCTTCATGGTCCAACTCTACAACCCGTATCTCTCCCAGCCCCAGGCTGAACAGGAGGCTCTGAAAGCTCCCAAAGTCTAGCCGGTCCTGTTTGCCATAGCGCCGGAAGAGCTGCTGTATGTAGAATCTCTGCTCGGTCTCAGCCTCATGCCCTTCATCAGGGCTATGTTCAGAGGGAGGGTTGCCAGCACCCCTGCCCTGCATGTAGGGTGCCTGGGAGATCTGGAAGTCATTGTGGTCGTGCACGTGGTTCTCCTCTGCATGGTGGTGGTGGTGGTGCCCATCACCATGGCAGTGGTTGCACTGATGGAACAGGAATGTGACCACACACAAGAAACAGAATTTAGTGTGCATGTGTACCTTCATCTCTTCCTCTTGTCTAGGCACCTGCAAACAACAAGAGTTCAATTATATGTACAATATATACTGTATATATACACCACTCGTATTGTACTTGCTATGTTTTCTATTGCTGCAACTTTTCTATTGCTGCGCACGTAATTACATTTAGACTGAACATATGAAGCGCGCCGCTGCACAGAATAAGACCCTTTTCTGTTATTAAACAAACATACCAATATAAATCCAAGCCAAAGATGTTCTTATTTCTTAAACGCCTGAGGGGAGGATTCAACAGACTCATAAAAATTCACAGATGGTGGCCTAAAAAGTGAAATTGAACATTATTACACTAGATAACTCACTAGAATAAATTAGCAAATGTCAGGAAAGTATTCAAGCGGTGAATCTGCCAAACAACCTACAGTACGTATGTGCTATGGATACAGTCCCAAAGCTATAGGTTAGTAAGATGTAAAATCCCTGCTTGATTGTTAAAACCTCACTAATAAAACACAATTGTCAACTTCTTTCGAATGTAAACATGGAGAGCAACGTTTACATGTAATATAAAAATGAAAAGCACATGATTTTAGATTAGCACAACACATCATGCTACTATAAAAACATTGATTCATATAAAATGCAAAATTATAAATATGTTTCTTCACATTGGATCAATAATCTCTTAATCAGGACCAGACCAACACCGTTTATACAATATTAATCTAGAAATGTAATAAGACTAAAATAAAGCCATAATCCGACTATGATAATTTTTGTAATGAAAAAAGCAAAAAAGAAACAACATTTTCAAGTTGTAAATGTGTTTTAAACTAGGACATAAGAAAGTTTGCAAACAAGAGAAAACCATTTGGCCTATCTAGCTTGTTTAGTTTTTAGCAGTTTAGTTTTAGCTAAATTGTCACAGTGAATTTAACAATCTGCCTACTTTGGTCTATTAATTAATAATAAAACCCAAGATCAAAGACAGTTTAACTAAATCCTGAATATTGTATCTCCTAGGTACAGGCAAACTATTTAATATATCCGAGGAAAAAAAACTTGTTATTTATGTCACAGTGGGCATTGATGGAAAAATAAAACTCACAGGGAATGATTTGTCTTCTCTTATCTCTTTTGTGCACAGACCAGCAAATAAGAAAAAAATAATGGTCCATGGGATGTTAAAAATCTTCTGTGTTGATTAGAGGATCAGTGTGAGGCTCAAATCCCGTGTAGTCATTTTCAAAGTCAGACAATACAGAAACAGTGTCAGCAAGCCTTTGTAAGAACTTCTCTCATGAATTCCAATTGTACATATCCCAAAAAAATAAAAGCAAAGAGGAAGACAAAGAACCACTGTTTTCAGACATAAAACTGTACATTCGTATGTTGTATTTGTATGAGAAGACATATAGTCACTTTTTGTCACTGCACAAATATTTCTTTCAAATAAAGTCACCACATTATTTCTAAATGGGATTTCAAGCATGAATAGAAACATGTTTTCGGCAAAATTGGCATTTTAGATCTACACGGACAAATAAAGTTGAGCCGGTAACCCACCTTTGAAGCTCTGACTGACCACTTAGAACTTCACAGTGATTCACTGGGACTTCACTCTAGGCTGATAAACAAGTAAAGCATACACATACAGTACCTCTCAAACTTATTTTTTTTCTCCAAGACTGGAACTTCACATTTTAAGGAACACATAATTTTAACATAAGTATTTTAAACCCACAGAATTCCTGCATATTTTAACATAAAAAAACTATTTTGTCCCCGTTTTTTCCTGCTTCAGTAAATCATGCAAAGTACTTACGACAATTATCTTTCCTTTGCTCCATAAAATTAAATTACTTGAATCTGACACTGTAGTTTGCCCTCCACAGTTTCAAACATTAACACACATTACAGCCCCAATTTCCTACTCCTTATAGCACAGTGTTTATAAACTCTGACCGATTCTGAACTATGACCCCTATCAGAGATATAAAAGAGTAAGACAGGGACCTATTTTTCCCTCTTTTTTCCCTCAATATGCTCTTTGTTTAAGCTTTAGTCTTTTCCTTCTAAAAGAGACAGTTGTTCAACTAAAAAAAACAAAAAACCTCCAGCCTTAAAAGCCAAGCACTCATTTTTATTTTATATAATTATCATGTGACAATTAGTGAAACAAAGAAAGGCTTTAAGATAGAAGTAGAACGACATTTACATCTGTGAACTTTTGTATAAGAAAAGTAAAAAAAAATAGCACATCTTTAAAACTGACCATTTTCACCTGCCATTTAATATTTGATGTACAGCATGTATTCAGTGGAAGGAATGCAAATCAACAGCATTTCATCGAACAGGCAGCACTACTTCTTATAGTATTACATAAATAAATAATAAATAATTGCTTACACGCATATAGCTCTTTTCTGGACACTCCACTTAAAGCACTTTACAGGAAATGGGGACTCCCCTCCACCACCACCAATGTGTAGCCCTCTCCTGGATGATGTGAAGGTGGCCAAAATGCACCAGTATGTTCACCACATATACTGTAATACATGCAGTAATATGTACATCAATGTATTATGGTCAATACTAGATTGTACAGCTGGGGTTGTGAACCTGTCACAGTTGTTAAAAAGTGACCTGTTACACAGCTAAAGATAAAATTAGGAGCTTTAAGCAATACGTGATTCATCCTACTGTAAACATGCTTAACTGGGTACAAGTAATGCACATGTATGAAATATAATAAGTGTTCTACACCTGTTTATTTCTGTCTACGGGACAGTTGTCTGCAATTTTGTGGTTTTCAGAGGAGGAGACATAAATTATTAACCAGCTTCTAGAGAATGCAGTGTTTTTTACTTTTTAACTATTTTTAATCTGAAACACTACAGTTGAAATCATGTTGTGTCATATTTAAGGCTGTCTTTTCTCATGTACTATATTGATACAATGATGTACTGACATACTGATACAATCCTAAAATCTATTTTATTGTGTGGGTATACATTTTCCAAAGCTTGTTCTACACCCTCAAACTCAGATCTCACGCCACTTGTCTTTAAAAAAGCTGTAATTTATATTTTGTAAACAATAGCAAGGCACAATTAAAACATGAATCAACAGACAGGTAACATTTGTTTTTGCTTTGTTTAATGCTAGTTTGAAAACTGGTTAATTGAAATCCTAAGGAATGGGATCACTTACCACTGTCAGAACTACAGCACACTGCAATGTAAACAAACAGTTAACTAATTTATTACCCACAGTTCCACTTCAACAACAAACAATAATACATACTAAACAAATAAAACTGTACTATAGCACCAGTTTAGTCAGGGCACAACAGATCAGGAAGACAAAGTTCACAATATGTGATACTATGAGAACTGAGGGTTGTGAATGTCAGTGACTTTGACAACTGCAATGTTTCTTAAGAGAAAGAGTTGTATAATTACTACTTGTCTTCAGAGTGATTTTTTATGCATGCATAATTTGTTCCTGTCACACTAAACTGTTTAAAGTGCCCCAGGATCATATGCATTGATCAAAATTAAAACTTCAAAAATTACCTTTCATCAACTCGGAATCATAAAAAGACATTTTGACTTCTACAAATTGCATTTTAAAAACTGACTTGAAATGAATTCCTCCTTTTCATTAAAAAAATATTAAATTTACAGTAACAATGTGTGCATATAAATAATCTGGAACCAATTAAAATGAATTTGTTTAAGGTAATAATGGTTTTATTGACCAGCAGTTTACTGCTTATCCTTTAATTGTATTAAGAAGCAGCTAAGCTTTATTAGGTGTAATTTGGCCTGTATTTGTTTGAGAAAATTCTAACTCCATCTAATTATTGCAAGCTCCTCACAAGTCTAGAAGCCAAATCAAGAGGCTGTGTGCTCTGATTATACTGAAAGTAGATGTTTAGCTAGGCTATTTGTATCAAAGCCAAAGAGGTGGGAGATTTAAAAAATGTTTAAATAACAGTAAACAAGATTGTATTCCCTCATCAAGGCCTATATATCTTACAGGTCTGCCAGGCAATTAAAGAGACACCCAGAAGCTCATACAATTGCTCTGAATCAAAGGGAAATATGAGCATATTAAAGATTTATCCATACAGATTCCAGTAGGGAAAAAAAAAACAAAATACTGAAAGAATTTCTCATATCTTCCGTTTCCTTTTATTGTTTTGAAACATTCCAGCAGTTGTTCAATGCCACCTGCAAAGAACTAAACATGTTCTGGAGAAAGAGGGGGTAACCTTTTAAACTGCTGAGTTTGTATAACCAAAATATCATGTGATAAGTCACAATGCCCTGCAGAAGACTGCTGTCCTGACCTTACCCAGTGAGCTAGAAAAGCACAGATCTTGCTGTGTTCAAAATAGTGCAATGACAGCACTGACAGTGCAATCGTCCTGGATGTCAGTGGGCAGGTACCAGGGGTCACTGTTGTACCAAAGGCCCTGCAAACTGTGACTAGTTAATGCCTATACCACCCAGTTGGCACTAACCAAACTGTGGCAAACTAATGGTAAATTATATAAATCTGTCTAGACATAGGGGCTCAGCCGCCCATCTCACAAACGCCTTTCCTGTTTTCAGCTGTTTTCACCTCATCATCTCTTTTATGTTTATTTGATTTTTTTAACAAGCAAAAGAAAAGTGTTATTTTAGACTACACTTAAGCTCAAGAAAAAAAAAAAGCAATCAGGAATCATTATATACTGTACTGAAATTTCTAATGATGGGTAGAAATTGTGATATAAAGTACATACTTAAGTCTCCTGAACAAAGAACCATAATCTTTAAGTTAATTACTGTAGAATCTTCATCTCATACTATAGAAAGCACCTGACTCCAAATTACATGCAGAGGCAGCCAACTGTATCTCATGCAGAATTTGAATAACCTATGCAGTGTTGAAATAAAGTTTGTAAACCCCAAAGATAAATATGGACATTTCATAGTTTTAGCATGGCAGCCTTCATGAATCCCTTCTTTATGTAAATATGTAATAGGCGTTATAATAACAAACTCCATGTCACCTGAAATATTAATAAACAAACAAAGTCTGAGCAATCAATTTACACGGGATGTGAAAAAGTAAGTGTAACCCTAGTTTCATTAGCTTCATTAAGGGAATAATTAGAATCAGGTGTTCAAATACTAAGGCAGATCTTGGGAGCTCAGTCTGGAAGGCCTCATTCTATAAAAAGATCAGAAATGTGGTGAGTTTGGTCTTAACCATGCAGGTGTGTGAAAACATGGCACGCCACACTGTTAGGTAATCTCAGAAAACAAGTTATTGATTCTCATCCATCCAGAAAGGGTTAAAAAACTATTTCCAAAGATGTGAGTCTCTAGTAATCCACTATCAGAGTTTACAAATGGAGAAAGTTCAAGACCAGAGTCCCTCTACCAAGGAGCAGTCATCCTACCACAATCTCTTCAAGAACAAACCAGAAAATCAACAAGGAAATTACAAAAGACCCCAACTTAACATTCAAGAAACTGCAGCCCACTGTGCCTTGGCTAATGTGACTGTTCATGACTCAACCATATGAAAATGAGTGAACAAGAATGGCTGATTGCAAAAAAAAAATACTGTTCTCCAAAAAGCACACTGCTCATCTGAAGCTCGCCAAAGAGTCCACAGATGATCCACAAGGCTTCTGGAACGATGTTCTCTGGATAGACGAGTCAAAGGTAGAACTCTTTGACCACTAAGAGAGTTATGTGTGGCGGAAACCAAGCACTGCTTTTGAATAGAAGAGCCTCATTCCCCCCCTACTGAAATGTTGTGTCAGGACCTGAAGCAAGCTACCATATAAGACAGCCCTCAAACGGCACAGAGCTGAAGGGGTTCTATAAGGAGGAAGAGACCCAGATTCCTCAAAACCAATGTGAGAGACTGATCAATAGTTACAGGAAAGTTTTAATTGCAGTCATTGCTGCTCAAGGAGGTTCCACCACTTAAAGAATCTAAAGGTCCACGTACTTTGTGACACATGAATATTTAATGTTGCAATAATCAATAAATGTTGATTGCATTTTGTGTCATCTGTTTCATCAGGTTAACTTTATCTACTCTTGGGACTTAAATTGACACCTAATAACATTCCATGTATCAAAAATGAAAATACAAAAATCCTAAGGGAATTACAAAACTTTTCTTAACATTTTAGATCATTAATCTTATCAAATTAAATGAATAATTGCTGGAATCACTCCAATCACCTGTCTTCAGCAGGTGATACAATGGCACAATGGTTAGCACGACAGCCTCCCAGTTCAAGAGTCATGGTTTCAGTTTCAGCTTGGGGTGCTTGTCTGTGTGAAGTTCACTTGTGCGTCCTGTTTAACATTCAGGTTAGATCCCACTGGCTCCTCTAAACCTTTCCTTTTGTTTTTCAAGGGAGCTACATATTTGGGAGGCTAGCTTCCATAACAACCAGTTTCTCAAAGGAGAAATAGAACCAAATGAGCACAAAGTACAGAAGCACAGAATATGTCGCTGTGTAGAACCATACCCAAGACCCAAGAGTTGTGAGACAGCTAAGTTATGTCATGTGAGCCCTGCCATGGTGCCATCACCAAGAACATTCACAATTGTCAGGCCGCTTCCGAAATAAAGCTGGCAAAAAAAAGGAAAGCTTACAGGTCATTCTGGTTTATATTTTGCATTAGCTTAAAAAATATACCATCTCTCTCTGTATGCCCTTTAAACACAAGGCACTAGTAAAGAACAGACCCCTCAGCTTTTTCTTATGACTATCACATGGGATGTATTATTTCTGTCTAAAACCATGCCAGGCAATTAGTCACGCGTTTCAAATTATTTAAAAAAATACAAGGGTGAATGGTGAATAGCCGCTTGTTATTTGAGTAGCTCTAGATCTGGTCCAACTCACATAAAGCTTTAATGATCACTACGTTTATTAGCTATAATTAAATACAGTAGTTTGTAATCAAAGAGAATAAAGAGAAAAAACTTAGAAGATGCATTCAGATCTATTTAATTTTATTTTATACTCTTATGAGTTGATCAACCAGCAAATATCATCTAATAAAAATTTATCAGAAAGTAATCACAACAGAGGGAAGATAGGACAATGGTCTAGGAACATGATTTAGACAGATGCTCCTAAGTTGAATTGTGCCTGTAAGTGTTTTTTTTTAAAAGGTCAAGAAAGAGAAAATGAAAAGTGAATGAATGGCACCCAAAAACATGAAAATTTACAAAATCGATTTGACGCCAAGATCAAAAGGTGATTGGCTAGCCCTCTGGTAAGTTACTAGCTGCAAAATGCTTCTCGCTCCAAGTTTTTAAATATAAATAGAAAAATAATAGGCTCTCAAACAAAAAAGTAACATTCTACCAGGAAGGCTTTAGCAACTCAGAATTGATCCTTGAACAGGATTTTTTGTCTTGATAGTGTGTGGGAGGATTAGGCAGCGCTGACTGCCTGCCAGTTCTGTCTGTATGTACAGTTCTTCTGCCCTGTGAGTGAACAGAAGAGAGGAACAGATGGTGTGGAAATGATGGGTGAAAGCCAAGGGGACAGAGCAGAGGCTGAAGTCAACCAGCTGACTGCTTACTACTCCGGCAGGAAATTAAAAAATGCAGAGACATTTAATGGACCAAGTGAATAAATCCATACACGATACCTAAACGAACTGCAAAAAAGTCATATCAGCTTGTCTCAAAAAATAAGCTCATGGCCCCCTTTCTTTCATTTAAAATTTTAGCAGGCATCAAGGGAAACATGTATCGTATTTTAAGAAACTGTAATAAACAAGAAAGTAAATTAAGCTTGGAGACAGACATTGCTCTGACTTTTCCTTTTCAGTGATCACTTGCAAAGACAGCAGTTTAAAAAGGTAAGCACCAGCATATTATTCTAATTGAACAGAATATCCTCCCTGATTTAAAAACAAAAATCTACAGTGCGATTTAATGTGTCATTAAAGCATAAAAAAACTTTAGGTTGAAATCAAGCTCTAACAAACCACTGTACTGGAATAATTACATAGCATATAGTAAATTCATCATGAAGTGAAGGTAAAATCTAACCTATAATATGTTTCAGTTTGTGACCAGTGCATGCGTCACTGGTGAAATACCAAAACTACAATTACTATTCTTCTGAGCTAGTAATGAATGGTCATGGAACATGAACCAAATGAACAGATTTTCCTGTGAGGTCACAGTTCTTGTTCCATTTATTGTGCTGAAAACAATATAAAGACTTGTCGCTTGAAAGTGCGTGGACAAGATTTACTTACTACATCATCAGCACAAAGTCTCTACCTATCAATATACTATGATAATAAGCAAAATGGAGATGAGTGAAAAGAAATTCAGATTTTAGAGTTCTTAGTACTAAAGCACCATTTACTAACCTCCCTTAGCTGTCGCATCCGGGTTTCCAAATCAGACAAGACATGTTTTCCTCTGCATAAACCTATGGCACAAAACAATATCTGGTATCTATGAATTAGATTGTTTTTTTACAAAGTGCTGTGCAGGCTGTGTCCTTCAACTCCCATTGTACAAGAGCTGTTCATTCAGCACTACTCAAAAGTATTAAAACATTCAACACCATTAAAAAGCAGGAAGGATATGGTACTTAGGAAAAATTATTATTTTTGTCCATGCCATTACTACTTTTATGTAAAAATCATTTTAATTACTCTGACAGCCCTAACACAAAATACATCTAAGCTGCATTAGTCATTGTCTATATTAAGCGTCTGTCAAACAGACGCCATCACGAAGGCCACAGATAAATTCATTCCATTTAACAATTAAAGAAAAGACAAGAGGCAGAATGAAGTGGGGGAGTTAATCTGCTTTAAAAGATCAGAACCGCCAACAACAACAATGGCTTTCTGGCTGCGTTTTCAAACAAAACTCTCTGTCAAAGCAGTTTATTTCAGTACAGTAGGATTACTGTCCTGACAAGTATGACTGCTAATAATGTTTTGATTGACAACTTGCCTTCTACGCAAGGTGCACCATTTAATTAAGAGGCATCAACAAAGCCTACTTTATCCTCCCCAAAACCTTCCATCACAGTTTGAGTACACCACCCTGCATGAGTACTCAACACTTATAATTATGAATTTAGTGAGTAACAGTGGGGAAAAAAAAACCCGCAGATGCTGATGAGAGCAAACAGACTCGTTTGGATTCAAAGGGATTCATTTCAAAGGTCTTCAAATAGGTCCTTACCAGTTGTAGTCACGTGGTGTTACAGGGATGGGTGGGTCGCTACAATGAAAGAAATGGGCTAAACCAAATATGTGCTAGCCAGATATGATGCACATAACGCTTATTAAAAGACCCTTCCAAAGCACATACAAGCACCAACCTTCTATACTTCATGGGACAGAACTTAAATGCCTTTTCATTGCCTTCAGATAATGTAGCTCTGCTAAAGCATGTGCTTTAAAGAATTAGCTTCACCAAACCAGTGCTCCCCACACAGCATGGGAGCACCATGTGAGTGTACTTCAATTGCACTGGCATCTCCAGCCACCACATTGCTGATTCCTAATGGCCCAATTAAGAAAGCAGCTGGCCCTGGGTCACTGACAGCTCTCAAACCCCTAACTTAACAAGGCAAGAATTTCAAAATGTATTCCCTAATAAAGCCAATAAACTGCCAATGGCATTTAGTTACAGAAAGTCTGCACTGTCAAGGTAGCTCATACCTTAGTTCATTTTATTTAAGCAGTTTGCATTTTCTCAAAACACATTCTGGCAGCCTGTTTCTCACAATTAGGCTGTTGGAAAGAAAGATGAGAAGATTTTACCTCACTGAGGCATTGGTTTAAAATGGAAAAAAAAAATCTCACAAATATTTTCAGAAGCAGGAATCCAGTGAAATATGAAAGAGTGTGGACGCTGGTTACTATTTCTGTAATGAGAGCGGATGTCAAAATGCCAAAACACTTTTAAAAGACTAAATGGTTTTTCTAACATGCTGCTTCAATTTAAAAAGCTGTCCTGTTAAAAATTCTTCTGACCATGTATAAAGCACAGGAAATGTGAGGATAAACATAGATAAGAACAAGCTATCTTCACCTTTTACAATGCTAAGACAAATTCTCAAAATTAAATCCTGTGAATAGGGAGCACCCAGGGAAATGCTTTGGTTTTTCAGTCTGGCTCCAAAATCGAATCTGTAAGATCAACTGTGTCCAGATACTTAAAGGCTATAAAGTAATGAACTGTGCCTAAGATTCAGGCAATGTATACAGACATATCAAGCATGCAAGAGATTCAACAACTCTTAATACAGAAGAAGTAGCAACTGCTTACTTTAAGAAGAACTTGCTTGAATTAAGAAGCAAACCAAATGATAAGATGAATTGTACTGTACATGAAAACCAAAACAATAACTATGAATTAAACTTACCACTTAAACATGTTGCAAAAAAACATTTATGTTCCCACCAGAATGAATGTGTTGAACTAAGCTACGGGAAAAAACAAGAATGAACTAAAAAGAATAAGAGATATAAGACATTAATCCCTAAGGTCTCTGACATTAGTCAAACAGAGTCATATAACTCTCAGGGTTAATACCAATAAATTATTTAGGCAAGCCTTTTATCCAAACTTATTTTTGTACTCATTTCTAAGGCTGGGTACTTTACTGAAGCAATCCAAGTAAATGTCTTTACTCAGGGGTACGACAACAGAAGAGTCCTAGACACTATTCCTCCTGCCATTTTCATTGGGGGATATTTTGAAATATGTCAGATGCATCCACTTTCTCTTTATGCTAATGCTGGTTTTAGAAATCCCACCACCCTCACAGAGAAAACTAGACAACAGGGGGTGTGTGCACAGAAGAAGAAAAAGGAAAGCTCTATGTGGACCACTTATTAACTCGACTCATAATCCTCTAACAAGAGTGTTATTAGACACAATCCTCAGAGCTCAGTTGAAATCAGGCACATTCTCCATCGCATCCCCTTCACGGAACATTACACCATTAAATTCCAACCAACAGACCCTGAATCTCCTGTTCGGATCTTTTTTATTGTTACGATCAAGTCATTGCCTTGTGTGACTTTTACAATTATTCCTCTTTTATGTTCCTCATAACTTTTTAGGTTTACATAGTGACTTTTACGTAGTCAAAAAGGGGTACCTGTTGACTACTCAATTTTAACGGGCATTTTCAAAATCTCTGCCAGATATGGTTCATTACTAACTACTAATTACTACTCTGTGTAAGAGACGGATTGGTTCATCAAAATCCAACACACATCCTGTTTTTTAAAAGTGCACCCATGAAAGTTCATATGATTCTGCTTTAGTACCTGTTTTATGTACTGTATGATTGTTCATTCCTTTACGTCTCTATTTCACTCATCCCATCAGAGTGAAATCCTGCATATACCAGCACTGTTGACAATGTTTAGGAATACTACATGTAACCTAAAAATCAATTCTGCAATCTCTTTTCTTCTTTAAAATAACTTTCCAGTATTATAGCTCTCACATTTTCAGCTGGAAAATACTCATCTTAAACATTAAACTAATGCAACCCTAACACACTGAAGTGTTTTTTCTGGCTGCAAGACAACATGCTTGTCTCTATGGAGTAAGTGGAGCTATTAGCCACGAACTGAATTTGCAGACATGTTTACCTAACTACACCTTACATAATGTTCACAAAAGCATATAAAATAATAGTTTTAATGGCCATAATGAAACTACAGTAAGTGAGCTTCCTGTGAAACAGAAGCTTTCACTTCCATTTCAAACTCTCATTAATTTATTTTCCTGACACGGTTATTTAAAGCAACTAACATTTCTACCCATTTGTTCAACTAAAATGCCCAGCTGTACAATTAAAGTCAAGTACCTTGTTCAAGAATACAACAGCTTTAGGATTTGAAACCACAACCTTCCAGTTACAGTTCCCGAGCCCTAGCCACTTCTTTCGCTACAAGTCCTCCTGCTAGAATTAAAGTGAAGGATGTACAGATTTATCTTCTTTTTTACCATTTAAACATTTACATTTGTTGTCTTCACATTAAACTTTGAATATTTAGCGTTTACAAGACCTTTAGCTTTGACACAGTGAACATCTTCATATTCAGTGGAACAAGTTACATACAGTACACTGCAAACTGAATATCTTGAACATACTGTAAACCCGGCTCTGTGCAGGTCACTACCTAAGATGAAAAGGAATTGCACAAATTCTTCATATCATCATTCTCTGCACTGTTGATTTTATTATTATTTGATTAAATGAAGCACAAAATTTAAGTTGCCATATACAGAATTTACCAGATGACCAATACAATGTCTTGAGACTAATTCCATAAACACTGTCTAGACTTCTAATAACAGCAGTTACTCAAGACAGGAAGAGTACCCATGTATTATCATAAGGGTATATAAATGTGAAAAAAAGTAAAAAAGATGATCATAACCCAATCATCCTGGCTGCTTTTATATTGCCCTGTATCTGTTCTATATTCAAAATAGTATCCACTCTATTCCATACTCCTTTTAATGTGTTCATTAGCAAAGTCTTGTAAAAATATACCTCTGTTACTGCCATATTGTTTGAAAAGAAATACAAGAATTGCTGTATCCCTAACAATCCAACAGTAATTATCTAGTAGATATGCAGTAGATATTTGTTCAGATACAATTTAGTTGGTACCATACAATAGGCACCAACAACATAAGCCCAGTTCCAAGGCTCTGATAAATCACTTTTCCCATATTGTCTCCATTTGTAAAATGTTTACAAATTGATAAATTGTGCTACATATAATTCCAGTTTGAAGAATATCTCACATTTTCTACCATTCTCACCAACCAGTCCAGCATCAATACCCTTTTCAACTGCCATGATTACAGTTAAAAAGATCAAAAGGAAAAAGCAAACCAACAAAAACTAAATGACGAATACATGTAGACCTTTAAATGTCCAGATTTGCACCTGTAACTATGTCAAACTAAGGACCAAGAGAACAGCTATTCATTCTTATCAAAATTCATCTCCTCCACTTCAGAAATTCCCAGGAAATCACGTGTCTGTTTGGTCATAAAAACTCCAATGGCACTGTTCATGCGATTATGTGCGTTAACCCTGGTGTCCTGGCTAAGTTCCATTTTGGGCTTGTTCAAACTGATCTTTCTAAATTTACCCTTTGATTCAACTGGTGAAGTAGTTCCTTATGCTTCCACTAAATCAGCTGTGTCTGGGCTGCGGGCACAAGAATGGCTGCCTCACATCACACATGTAAAGCCTTGCAACTCCATACTGGATGAATGGGGTCCCCTCTTATATGCGAAATGCTTTAAAGTCCATTGGGATATAAGCACTACAGATACATTTTATATTATTTTTGTGGGTGGGGGCTGTAGAACAAAACAAATACTGTACTGAGTGTGACTTTAAGTTTGAGGCTAAGTGAAAAGAGTATTTTTACAGGAAAGCAGACAAACTAACCCAGTGTTACACAGGATGATGACATAGAATGGACAAGTCAAACTGGACAGTTTAATCTGGTTTCAACCACGTATTGTGCACTATGATGCACTAGGCCATAGCACACACTTCACAATCTCTTGTGGTATGACACCATTTCATTACCCAGAGGATCATAAACACTTATTTATAGAACATGAGTGTGTAAAAGGCTATTAGCCCCCCAGTGTGTTA
This sequence comes from Lepisosteus platostomus, assembly GCF_059453375.1. Classification (NCBI taxonomy): domain Eukaryota; kingdom Metazoa; phylum Chordata; class Actinopteri; order Semionotiformes; family Lepisosteidae; genus Lepisosteus; species Lepisosteus platostomus. The sequence goes on along the minus strand of NC_142624.1, from coordinate 31,619,176 downwards.
TGTATATTGTAGGATGTATTTGTCTTGTAATTTGCACTATCTGCACTTTGCACTGTGTGTATCCTGTCTACAATGTCTATCTCCGCATCCTGTCAGTGTTCTGTCTGTATTTGCACCATGGACCAGGAGGAATGATATTTTGTTCCACTGTATACTTGTATATAGCTGGAATGACAAATAAACATTCACTTGAATATGTTTTGAAATACATTACATTTAATTCAGATGCACAGAAAGCACTTTCTCAATACTTCTATCTGGCTCAGAGGAGTTAATGTATATACTATAGTTCTAATGTTTAGGAGCAAAATCCATATCTTATTTTCAGTGCAAAAACACGACTTTCTTGTTTAGTTAATTATGCAACCAACCCGGTATAATGGTAAACCTGACATGCCTGTTAACACTTATAGAAACCAAAAAAAACAAAAACATGTATCATACTCTGCCGTTAATTATAGTATGTGCTGCTACAATTAAAGTGCTGTAAAGGTACACACTAAAAAGTATACATCATTTTCCATTTCATCCTCAGCGAGGACTTTTTCCATATCCTTTAATGCATGTAGAGGCAGGAAAATTCAGTAGTGTATTTGGTTTAAATGGCTTCTACTGTGCATTGTAAAAACACACCTCTACTATATATAATTATGTACTATAATTATACTAAACTATGATGACAATTCTGTTGCATCTTACAATATACAATCTTTAAAAACAACCTGGAGCTAAATAAAGGAGACCCTGCTTTTAGTTTGTCCTTTATTTTACTTTTTATCACAAGGTTTCAGTACGGTAACTTACAACTTTTTTTAAAACAAATATCCCTCCACAATACTGTTTATGAAATCATGTTTCAAGGCTTTTCTCCGAGTGTGAAACCCTGTCATTGTACCAGCACAGTGCAGTGCAAGAAGGTTAATTAAAACATTAAAGGATGTCAAAATGACTGATGCTGTAGTGTCTGACCACAGTTCCTGATGACTTACTGGTAATTTCAAAATACTCAATCATGATAAACCCCTATCACTAAAAGAGCTAGGGTGTGTCAATACAAAAACATATCTGAATACTTTCTTCAATGTCAATGTTGCACTACATAAACCAAAGCTATTTCCCTGTGTCAACACTTTAAATGAAAATGCATAACGAGAATAAATAGACTAAAAACTGTTCTCTCAGACAGTTTCAGGCTTACAGCAGCTAGTACTGTACATATCCTTCACATGGAGTGACTGCAACTACCTTCTTCCTCATTATGCTAAGCCATTCAACCAATCCTAAAAATGGTCTTTATCAGCAACAAGGTGCAACTTGCCTATAAAATATTAATTTGTCCTTCTGAAGTCTCTTTCCAAAGTCCATCGGCATTTACATTACACTGACACGCCTCTCACAATACCCACAGAAAACATTTCTTTTTCACTCCCACAACTTGTTTCCATTGTAAACCTTAAAACCTAAAGAACACACCCCCTACAAAAGGAAAATAAATAGATAAATATAAATACAAAGTATGTGATGTATGCAGGAGATAATCATGTAATTCTGACCTTGCTTTATGGCTTTACTTGCATACATATTTGCTTTTTTATTGCTGTGCCAAATGTGGGGCGGAGCGGTGGCTCTGTGGCTAAGGATCTGCTAAGGATCAAATCCCACGGCCGGCAGGAATCCTACTGAGCAAGGCACTTATCCCTAGCTGCTCCAGGGGCACTGTACAATGGCTGACCCTGCGCTCTGACCCTAAGCTTCTCTCCCTATCTGGGTGTCTCCTGAGAGCAAGCTGGGGTATGTGAAAAGAAATTCCTAATGCGAGAAATTGTACATGGCTAATAAAGTGATCTTATCTTACCCTTTGTATTTACGTTGAACATAGACCAAACAGCATCACTACCAATTCCAGCTATCTTTATAGGGTAACCCTTTTCAAGATAGCTGAAGACACCTCTTTCAGGGCAGCAACGTGCAGAAATGAAACTACTCAGGCAAGAAAGAAAATTTCAAGACTCCAAAAGTACTCCATTCCAAAAGTACAGACTTTTTAGTCACAGTCATACCCATTACATAAGAATACTAGAAAGATCACAAATGAAGAGGAGGCCTTTGGGCCCATCTAACCCATTTGGCAGTTAGTAGTTCATTGATCCAAGAATCTCATCCAAACATTTCTTCAAGGAAAACGGGTTCAAAAACATGTCTGAGTAGTTTGTTCAACACTCCCACAACCCTGTTGTGGATTCCAACACAATGGCATGGATTCCGAATAGATCGCTGCTGCACCTGCCTGGGAGGGAAAAGTGAGAGGAAGATTTCACCCTTTCGTCTATGATGAGACTGCTGTACATTTCCGATAAAATCCCTCCTTATCTCAGTGCATTCCCCAGTGGTATCTTGTTCTTCTTACCCACCAGCATCAACTGAACCCCACGTAATACTGATTTTATCACCAAGACTGAGACTTTCAGCAATAATTTAATTGACATTAATGTGTCCGAGTTAGGCAGCATATCATTTCAAGGGAAAAAAAAAATTATCTTGATATTAAGCCAGAAAAGATTTTCCACATGAGTGTATGCATGACTTGGCAGTCTGTAAAGAGCTTGTTCTTTTAATTATGAAAGCTAAAGTACATGGAGGGTTTCAGTGTTATATGAACTTAAGTCCTAAATATTTAATTTAATTTTTTTTAGCTGATACTGTAACTATAACATGAAATGTGGGCTGTTCAAGAGATGAGAGGGAATTAAGCTTTCCACTTGACATGTTTTTGTTGGAATTAATTCTATAGAGTAATATTTTATTTGTATTTTGCAGTTAACAGCATCTCAGAAAAATGTCTCAGAAAATCTCTGTCTTAAGAGTAAACTCCTACAGGAAGGACAGATATCATGAAGTAATATACTGTAGTAATACTGTATTTGGACAATTTCTCAGATGAGTACGGTTTTTAAGACAGCAAAGATTTCAATGTTGGAACTTTGCAAAGCCACCAAGAAACACCAATGGCTTTGGTAAGACGTCTTTGCAAATAAAGCAGTACAGAAACCAAACACAATCAAAGAAAATAAAAAATCACTGTGTAAGGATAAACATAACAACACCCAGAACTGTGAAGGACAAATTATAAATCATAATTTGTCTGTAGTTTAAAAAACATATTCATAACACTCAAATCATACTAGTGGTCAATATACCCCAATAGATCTAACAGATCTATAAATCAATAACCTTTAGCCTTGGATTTTGACATGTCAAGACCCAGGATATTGTATAGTTTCTTTGCACTACATCTGGACATTTTATAATCAAAATCACAAATTGAAACCTTATTTTCATAATGCTGTAAAAGCACTTTAAAGACCGTACTAATCATATGGAAACCCCGTGTACAAAAATCACACCAAAACCAAAATGAATTGAAACTTCCATCTTAATTGCATGTTCATACCAGATGAAGAACCGAAACCAGTAACCCTTCTGTATCTCATGGTGGACGTTTTTAGTTCTAATAGTAACAGAATGCAAAAAATACGAAACGTCAACACATACCCCTGCATATATTCTCGTTCTTTTGTGCTACATTTCTTACAGTTTGAGACCTGCATCAGTAATCAGTATAACATTCACAATGTGGATCCTACCGGAAGCCACTAAGCAGCTAGTCGTTATTCATCTCGGTTTTTAGGTTAAGGACAAAATTAACGGAATAAATCGGGGGGACACTGCTATTGACTCATGTTAATATTTGAAAGAATGTATATGCAAGGGCAGTGAATTAAGAATATGACACAAATCGTCTGAATTAGTAGTTTACGAAACCTCGAAGCAATTTTAAATTCGGACTTGACATAATTTGTCGCAAAAGGGTCATACGTCATTAAAAGCTAAATAACTAGTATTTCATGTTCTGAAAATTTTGAAAAGGTTTTATAAAGTATACGCCTACGTGTGCTGTAGTAAAATATACATTTGAACTCTCATACAGTACAGCATTCTAAACGCATGTGATAACAGGAAGACAGCACTCATCAGACGTTTAAAACCTAGCCATATTTAAAACGTGTTTAAAACATGGAATTGATCAATATTTGTTTCTACTTAAACGATAAACACAAACTAGGCGCTTCGTGGCATTTCTATATAGAAAAAACACGCACTTAGGGAAGCTAAAGCGCCGAGCTTCAGCATGTATTAACCAACACGTGATGAAAGACAACGTCGTCTTTCTTCCAAACACGATTTTTACTATTGTTTAAAATACCACTGTCCAATGTTTTAAGTACCGTTTTGCTACCCAGTTCTGCTAAAACTGCTTTTGCCGATGCCAGCTTAAGCGTAAAAACAACCCAAAGCACAAACATCCTTATTCAATACGGGATTTCAACGGGCTTCATCTCGTTCTTAAGAGAAATACGAACAGCAATTTTGTGATAAACACCCCTTAAAAAAACTTCAACCACTCCCGTGTTTTATTAATTCCAGTACGGCACTTGAGCTTTGTTGTTATGTACTAGCTGTCCGGTTCCGTGTTATGAGAGCGAATGAAAACAAATCGGGTTTTTTATATAGTTACCTCACTCGAGTGCCGTGTGCATCTCCTCTTCGCTCGGTACCAAAAAATTCAATCCGCAGCCGCGCACAAAAGGCCAACAGGGGTATGCGGATTGGGCATTCTCAAAAGGATAGTGCGCTAAATTCGTAGAGCGTTTTCCGATTGTTCCCCCAATGCAGTTCACGTCATTTACGCTTTGTAGCGGTACGGAAGGCACACGGGACCTGCGACATGTTATGGCTTTCTTCTTACTCAGCTCTCTGCATTTTTTACGTCATGACGCAAGTTCATGATTTCACCATTGCCCCTCTAAGTAGGAAGCGGCAAGCCAGGTTTTCTGTGAATATAGTGTCAGGTGAGCTCGGAGCTGTGTTGAATTCATGCGCAAACTTCGCAGGCAGATAAACCAAGTGCATACTGTATTAGGAAGGAGATGGGAGTTGTCAAAACTCTCTCCAGTTAATCGGGAGAAAATATTGACAACCGCGTGTGAAATGATGTCATTGAAATGAACTTCACCAGACTGTCCTTGCTTAATCTGTTTATTCCTCTGTTTTAAAGAAAATAGAACACATAAACATTGGTTTATTTACGTCTGGATTAACAATGATTTAGTTTTGCATGCAGTTAGATGAAGCCTTAATATAACATTTGTTTAGGAAATTGTGCATTTCCCTACGTAATTTCCTCTGGGGCTTGTTAGAAATCAAAACGACTTTTCCCTATAATCAGTAATAAAAGAATTCCTTGTAACTTTTTTTTCCTCCAGAATTGCATTTCTAAAATACATCTATTCAAAGTATTTTGGTGATGAAATGAAACCGCATTTTTCAAGACCAATACACAAATTAGAATTTACGAACAGCTAAGTACATATCCAATAGCCTACTTACAGTAGACTCTAATGGAACAATAGAAACAAAACTTTCCAGCAACACCCACCATGTCTAAACCCATGTTTTGTACCATAACAGGGCTTAGGCCATTGAAAGTTCTTGCTAAAATCATTAACGAGTCAATTGAGTTCAATAACAGATCTAGGAGGGAGCAAAGATATGCACTGGGATGGATTGGAGCTGGTATTTACCAGAACTATTGTCTTTCCGAAGAAAACAGAATACCAGAACGTTAGCAGCAATGGTCTTCACTCACCCTGGTTTTCTGTCACTATTTTGTTGAGTGTTTTTTTTAATATTTTTGATCTCCTTTTTTTCAGGAGAGAGGAAAGGTGGGGTCTTTAGGGAAAAGATTGAAAACGTAAAAAAAAATGTCTGTCAAAATGTGGGAAAAAAACTGCAGATACAGTATAAGTGCAGTTTGCTACTGTTGTCTAAAAAAAAAAAAAAACTATTCGAAATCCAGGCATGTATTAAGGAGCATGAAAGAGATGCTGTAGAACACACCTGCTGGGCTGTCAAATCCTGGACATCGGACACTATAGGCTGTGTCTGCTGTCTTCTGACCTCTGTGTCTGCTGTCAACCTCTTATCAAGAAAAAGTGTCAGAAACAGAGCTCTGTAAAACTTGTTGATTTGTAGTCAAGGTCACAATTTCTTTCTGCCCTTGCTGTCAGACCCTTCCTCCCTCCTTTTTGACTCTGCCTCTCTCTCTCTCCTTCCCCATTTTACTGTCTTCCCACGTGTATTTCCATGGAGGTGTAATCCTAGCAGACACATGCTGCATATCTCTGCTGTACTGTTTTAATTACCATCTTTGTGCTACTGTACAATAGAAATTTAATTAGCAAACAGTTGAAAGTTGAACACTGTGGATGAGGTTAATAATGTAAGGCCATCTGCACTGAAATTAGCCACTAATGCGGTTAAAATGAAACTGGGCAGGGGGAAGAGACATTTAGGAGATAAGGAACAAAATCAATATGAAAATGGGAAATTTGAAGCATCTCTCCTATAAAGAAGATAACTATCATGGGACAAAGGTAGACAATTCTTTACTAAATTTGGAGGTTTGTAAATAAAGCTCTGCGGCATCATCTTTTTGAAGCTTTCCTGCTATTTTGAAAAGCAGTCTTCTCATAGAATGAATACTGTATTGGAACAATAAATTGAATAAGAATAGCTGACTATAAAAAATATATTTTCGTCAAGGTTTATCATCTCCATTGTGTTCAGGATAGAGGGCATGATAAGCCCATTGAGAAGCTAGAGACCTTGACTTTAAAAGAACCATGTTTAATTAGATTAAAAAAGGTATCTTTGTCCATATAAGATAACCAGGGCCATGGTACCACTGTTGAAAACTTTGGATAACCTTGAATAAAACAGATGAGAAGCGTGTAGCTACAATTCCCCCATGTTTAAAGGTCATACTGTGTCCTTTACCCATTTTCTTCAACATCTGATACTCATTTCTAACATTTTTCTTTAAAAAAAAAACAATAAAATATTATCATCCTGGGCCATCAGACATTCAAGTTTAGCAGTTCAAAGTCATCTTTCAGGTAAAATCAAACTGACAATTCTTGAGTCAAAAGCAGTGTTCTATAAAACCAGGACTCCTAAGACCTGCTTATTTTGAACTGAGTATTCAAAATCCTCAAAGGCATTGACAAAGTCAATCCAAAGGGCTTCTTCAAAATGAACCAGAGGACATAAGTGGAAACTACAGAATGTGGAAATGCATTTAAAACTGAGAATAGGAGGCTATTGTGGGAGTATGGAACAAGCTACCTAGCTATGTAGTTGAAGCTGTTACTTTGGCGTCCTTCAGGAAATGGCTGGACGAGATTTTTATTTGAATAAGCTACTAACTGCCAAATAGGCCAGATGGGCTGATTGGCTTTCGTCATCTTTCTTATGGTCTTATGTTCTAAGAGATAATTGGTAGGATTCTTATGTTTGCATACTGACTACAGACTAATACGTTTCTTGCAGGTGTGTATTCTTTAAATCATCTGTAAATGTTTTATGACAGTTCACATAATTGTTTTTACATAATAAGCCTATTAATTGGACATATGGGTTTAGAAAACAAATTATTCTTGTAAAATGTAGCTGGCATAAATTAGTGGTTTCAACCAAAAAAAAGCTTAATTACCACTTCCTCGGATGAATGAGCCTTCAATAAATGTAGAAGTGTCACTGACAAACAACGCTTAAGAAAATATTTTAGTGCCCAGAGTACATGAGTAAATTGCTTAGTTTCAGCTAAGGACTGCAAATGCAGTACTTTATGTAACAAATCTGTACAGAGAGGGATATGGAAAAACCTAACATTATATACATAAAAGAAAAAAGGGATTTAAGTGAGAAAGATATTACACGAATAACTTTTGAAATGTATTGTAAATCTGTTTTTGCAAACCACAAAGCCCCCTCCAGGGTGCCAGGCCTAGAGACTTGTGTTAGCTTCAGCATGCTTGCTAGGGTAACAGGTATCATTAGAGCAAAGCATTGTTTTCTGCTGCACACACCAGCTGTGCTTAAGGGCTGCATGGTTGTTCTTTTTTGTTCAGCCTGCACTCTCAGATTCTCAGCCAGTTGCATAATTGAACCGATTTGCTATTTTGTTTTACCAGCTTTTTAGAAGCTGATGATTTAAGGAACCCTACCACATGCGCAGGCCTGAAGGTGTCAAGGACATGTGCTGTGTGTTTGCAGCGTACCTGCCATGTGGCATCACTCTGGAGCCCTAAGGGGAGAGGACTGGAGAAGATCAGGCTCTCCAGAGACAGATGGCTGTGTCAGTCACTGCTCTGGGTGCCTCTTGCTCTGGTGCTCCAAAGACACACATCCCCTCCCCAAGGAGCTGTTAAGAGTATGTTAGACTTTCACAGCACCTTTTATTTCTGTCTGTCTTAATCTCTGTATCTCATTAGCAAAATCTCCTGTTCTTGAGTTCCATTTTTCTGTTTGAAAATTATTATACTTTTATGCTTCAGAAGAAAAAGAAAATCAATTGAGTATCTTTGATGTGTAATTTTAAGTGTTATTACTACTGATTCTAAGTGGAGCTATAATGGTCAATGCAACAGGGTCTGTTGAGTGGTGGTATTGATAGTAATATATGGTGTCCTGGCCTATATTATGTCAATGATGAGGAAGATTACACACTGTAAATTATAGTGTGCCTGTTATTTATGGGAAAAAAAGGACCACAAAAAAGGAGATGTCACAAAAAGGATGTATTTTTTACACAACTCTCTGTCTCTCGCTTAAAAGGCAGAACTCAGGTAATGGATGATGACTGTTCAGCAATAACAAGGGAAGTTCTGCAGTGCTTACAGTGTTAGTGCAAGAAAAGGGGGACTTGGGATAAGATGTGAAAAAGAAGTACAGGATATCCCATATCTCCTCCCCTCAAAAACCAAACTAAAAAAAGGATATTTTCAGATATTTAAAATTTGATAAATATTGAGCAAATAACAGCATTCTGTGTTATTTAAATGCCAATCCTGTGTGTTACCTGCATGAAGTGTTTTCCTGCATCATTTCATTTGTGTCACATTGCTAAATCAATAGAAAATTAAGGCTTCATGTTAATGGATGGGTCTAAATTTGCCACTCTGACAATATAAGAAGCTACTTGGTTGCTAGTAATTTTAATAATCCAAGAACCTATGAAGTATTTTATTCTTAAAGGATTGCATCAAATCCTCTTTAACAACATGTCCAGGGAATTGAAGCCAGGCTCCACTATCATTGATTTAAAGAAGAGTCTTCTGTTTTCAGTTCTGGTTAATTTAAATCTGTGTCCCAGGGTTCATGTGTTGTTATTGGTGTCTCTGAATTGATATGTCTGATTCTTTTTTGGATTTGTAATACCTGAATCACGTCTCCATTTCATCTTCTGTTCATAACTTAGTAGACAACTTGGCATGATATGCAACATGAGTCTAAGAGCCTTCTTTTCATCTCTCTTATCAGGATGACTCAATGGGGCTCCCAACAAATCATTGTTTTGTTCTGATGTCATTTATACAATTCGAAAGCGTTCATGATGTTTTTATGAAGCATTTTTTCTTTAATTAACTAAATTTTTATGTACCTTCATGCAATAATTGTTTAGTGTAGTCTAAAACTTTTATAAAAAAGATACAGGGCATATAACCCTGAAATATAAGTTATAAAGCAAAAACAATTAATAATAAAAAATTAGAAAAACAATTGCTGATATAAATAGAATTACTGTGAATGGTGAAATTGTACAGTAGGACTTTGTGAACTGCAGCATAATAAATATTAGCACCCTCATGTGGACATTTGTCTTTACTGCAGGCTGGACTCAACCCTGAAATCCATTAATAAACTTGTACTGTATATAACTGTTTTCCCAATTAGACACAGACGTTGAAATATTTATCAAATTAAGTTGCTTTTGATTTCCTGACCATTATAAAGTAAAAAAAAAAGTTACTGTATAATAGAAAAGTGTTACCTGTATTACTAACAGAACAGATGTTTTTTTTAATCCTGGTAAAAAGCAAATGTTATCTTATAGTACTGTACAAGTGAAAGAAGGTAAATCACAAAACAAAAGTTACTTTCTAATTCCATTGGGAAATTACCAATCGATTTTTAACATACTACCAAATTTCTATTTAAAAGGAAACAGTAACATTTTCCATTTTATTATATATTTCAAATAATTACAAATTACATAGGTTATAAAATGATACGGGTGCCAAAACACCTTATATACCTCAATTCTATTAATATAATCATGATCCTATTCTACTCTACTACGTATTGTTGTACATAACCCTCAAGAAAGTCTGCTTTAAAGCATATCTGCAAGGGAATGCCCATGATTAAAGTTTATGGATGAATTAGGTCACCTGTCAAATTTCAGCTTGGTATTTCTACCCAGGTATATGGACAAAAAGTCGGGGAAATAACCTTTTACTTTTGCTGCTTCTTTTATAAGTTGCATTACAAAGGACTGCAATTTGTTCTCATTGAGGTACTTTTACCAAACGAAGTTTGGTGGGCCTGTCACCGATGTCACCTGACTGGCCCCATCTTCTCTGCTTATTCTGAGATTAATGACGAGAGCCTGCCAGGCCTATTCCTTGCACACACCTCCCTTGCTGGATGCTAGAAATCTGAAAAGAGAATACAGGGACGCCGCTATTTTGGGATCATTAGGTTCAGTGTAATTTTACCACAGTTTCCCCCACGAGGGCTCATATGAGGAATGTCAGTAGCACAATTAAGTTATAGGCGCGATCCTAATGCAGTTTCCCCTGCAGTCAGGGACCAATTGTGAAATAAACTCTCTTTGAACTGCCCAGCAATTTTAAATCTGCAGAGCCCATCGTCCTTCTTTATGCCCTGTGTCAAAAATCTAGGCTATGTTCTTTTCTGCAGAAACCCCTTCAGAAAAGCACAATAATAAAGGCAAGAATTGTAGCAAGTTCACAGGGACTCCAAACGTTATTGATCTCTACTGCTTCTTAAAGCTGGGACAGAAACCTAGAGGTTTCCGAACACGAAGACTAAAACAGAAGTTGATTAGCTGCAACTGTTTAGCTATATTTAAACAGTCTGATGTGGTGTATAGATTTTTAATTCCTCAAACCGTGTTAAGCACTTTCAAACACATTACTGCTACCATGTATCCGGGGCTGATCACCCACGGTTACTCTACATTCAATCCAGATCGATTATCCAGGACAAGATGATCAAAACATTCATTTTCAACAGCCTCAAACTGGTTATTCACCACCTTGGACATTTAGCTGCTAATCCCGAAAATCGTGGACTCCCAACTGAAGCACAAAACGTAAAATATCCTGCCCAGGGAGCAAAATTCCCAGGATCAAAGAAATCAATAGGTTCGTTGCCAAACTGCAGAAAATGAAAATTACCTGCCAGAAAATAGTTTTACTGTTTCATGAAACTCCTTCTTATTCAAGAATATTTCTCTATGTCTGTATTTGTTTCTGTCAGATCCTTAATGTAATCACCTCCGCTCATCATCTTCACAGTTGTAAGTGGCATACCCTTGTGCCAGATTCAAGGAAATAAATTCCCTGGCATGAAATTAAAATTTAATTACCCCAAGGCCCTTCCCTTTCTTACTTCCCTCCCCATGTCTAATTCACTACAATCAACTAATTAATTAGGACCATCAGCTAAACCACCTGAAATTCAAAGAAAATGTTCTTCCCAAGGGCCATGGTTCAGAGGTAGAGCTACAAAATTGGTGAAAATCAATGTAATTTTAATTATTTGGTTCCTTTTTCTGACTCAAATTGCTCTGTGTTAGTGCCAAGATAACGCTTAGAGCAAGAAAAACAAGGAAAAAAGTAATGTAGCGCTTGAAAAAGTATAATGTGAAGAGAAGAAATCAGCTAGGTGGAACGCAAGGCTTCACACAGCACAATTATTGAACTTGTTTAGGTCCATAGATTCTCTCAACTTATTCCTAATTAAATATATTGCGTATATTGTTTCTCGTAATGCTTTACTTGAATGTGGCTACATAACTGTCATACCTCCTTCATAAACACTATAAAATGCAATCTAACAACATTCATAACTCTGTTCATAAAACTATTCATGTGCAATTGACATTACAGTTAGACGATTATTCATATTTGAACAAGACATCGCTTCAGTAAGCAGCTAAAAACAGAATTCCAGGTAGAGAAAAGTCAAGTGGAAATAAAAGATACCATTAAAGACTTCAGAGCTGACAAGGGCTTTGTGTATATGCAGTTCAGCAACAGTGGTCCTGGTGTGTTTATCCATCCATCTATTTTCTAACCTCTTCTTCCAATTCAGGGTCACGGGGGAGAAAGAGGCTATCCTGGCAAGCAATGGCAGAGCAGACCTCGCAGGGCCACCTTTCCCAGAAGCCTGTTAACCTACCAGTCGATAGCACCCTGAACCCAAGGCCCCAGAGCTGCAAGGGAGCAATGCTAATCACTAAGTCACCCATAGTGTGTCTGCTGTATGGTTTTATGCATGTTGATTTATTGTGCTGTGAAGTGATTATGCAGGAGTAATGATACTGTTAAGTAACACTAAAGACATGGAGAAAAAAAAAGAGAAAAAGAACTGAAACAAAAATGCATCTGTAATACATTAAGATGCAATAGTGATGACACAGTGTCAATGTAGAGCTATTAATTTGTAGAGCTGTCAAGTGCTGTTATCTTTATTTCACTGTGTGCATCAAGAGTGCACAGATATATTTTACAGGTAGCACTTTAATCTTCTGTTAAGATATCCACATCATAAACCTAAAATAAATAACCTTAGTGTTAATGGTGCAGTGAATGTATGACACATGAAAATGAGTGCCATATAATTTTTAATTAAGGATCATATCGAATGAATGAACAAGGTGACAACGAATTATTATATGATGATATATCTGTAAGGGAATACAGTATATCCAACCTGCATATTTCAGTGAAAGGCATTCTTTTTACAGATGTACACGTTAATTTAAAACTATTAGATTATCTTTGAAATCAGCTTAGACATTTTTTAAGTGCAGCAGTTCAAAGTAAACAAAACAAAGCAAAAGAAAACCATCATTAATTGCATGAAAAGTCAATTGATTATAATTAATGCACTCCCTTATAATCCCTCATGCATTTCACTTATCTATGCTTTCCGTTGATATTTGTTTAAACTTTATATTTTTTTAAATTTAGCTTACAAATGTTTATTATTATTATTAACCCAGTAGCAGACCTGGGGTTGTATCTTCGTGGAGTTTGTACAGTATGTCTCCTGTGTTCATGTGGGTTTCCTCTTCGTAGAGGTCTGCAAAATATCGGGTTTCGATTCGGTTTTTCACGTACATCTTCGGGCTCGGATGTGTTTTCTAATAGGTGAATATAAACTACTATATGATGTTTTAAATGTACTTGTATTAGAAAAAGTTATTTCATAACTCATTTTGCGCGCTCGCTCTCTCGTATGTGTGTAACAGAGCCTACCCAGCTCACTTCGCAATGGATGAAATAAAACGCTAACTCGCAAAGGGAGAACTACTCAAATGCCAAAATGAGTCGGGGACGGCTTCGTTATGGAAACATTATGACCTAAATACCATTTTTTTCTCAGCGCACGGCATTTTCTATCAACTCAAGCGCATAGCAACCACTGTAAAACCGCGTCTGTGAGAACCCGTCTCTGTGTGTGCTTGTGTCCACTCGTTCCGAGAAGAAAAGAGTGACCTATTTCGGGTTATAAATTTGGCAGTACCATTCGGGCTCGGTCGGGTCTGGTCTCGGGTACGGGCTTCAATTTCATGCCCGTGCAGGCCTCTACCTCTGGGTACACCGGCTTCCTTCCACAGCTCAGAGACATACTGGAAGGTTATTTGAATTCTGTAAAAAAATGACTATGACAGAGGGATCTCTTGTCACTGTCCGCGGACAGTACAGTACACAACACACATTATCTTACTTAAATTACACACGTTCATACATCCATTTTCCTGTTAGCTAGCTAACCCGCGAGGGTGCACACTCGGGGCCCGGCTAGCAGTTTCGCACTTCATACACGCAAAACATAACCATATTTTACTTCGGAATCGGTTCTGGTTATTCGTAGAGAATCAAACACACACACTCAAGGATAACGATATGTTTTCTGTTTATTTGTACCTATCTGTGTGGGAGAGAGCGCTCTGTTTATCTTCTTTCTTCCGTGATGAGGTCACTGTGCGCCCTGGTCCAGGGCAGACTGACTTCCGGTTATGGTGGCCTCCTGGGTCCAAACCCGAACCCCCTGGTCAGTTTCGCTTTGTACTGTCGACGCATGCGCACATCTTCCGGTATAAGAAATACCATTTTGTACAGATGCAGTTACATTGAGTAAAATGTTTTGTTCATGATTCGTTGTTTTATTTTTACATTCTGTACAGTCCATTGTTTAAAAATTATGAACGGGTTGTTATGCGGGCGAAATGATTAGTTTCATCATATGATGATAAGTTTAATTTTAATGTGAGAATGGTACGGTCCGAGGGGGGCAGGGCTTCATGCCTATTTAGGGGGCTCCTGCGACAGGCCAGAAGTTAACGGATAAGATCTAAGTGCAGTAGGACGTCTGCCTTGTAGCTCTCGGAGAAATGGTTTGTTTTTTTGTATTTTTGTTTTATTTGTTGTTTTGTGGGGGAGCACTGGCCAAATAAACCACCACTTTTGCACTGAAGTGTTGTTGTAGCTGGGCTATCATTCTATTTAAAAAGAGAACCCCCTTGGGCACTCCTCCAGCCCTCCCTGTGACAAAGACCTTGCACTCTGCTTGTGTGTCTCTGTCATCCCTGTAATGGTCTGGTGTCCCATTCAGGTTTTAAAACATACCCTGGGCCCATTGCTTGCTCCATCTTCTTGCTGAATTGGTTAGTAAATGCATATTGCTACTGCAATTATGGGTACTAATAATCTGGTATAGTTAATATATAAAATGAATACTATTCTAAAGAGTATGTTAGAAAGCAATCCCCTAGCACTAGAAATTCCTAAAATTAGTCTTTTTCACTGACTTTATCTAAGCTTGTCACTTTGGATTATATTAAACTGGAGAGAAAATTAATATTGTGATTGCTGTTACTGCACAAACAAATTTATGGGTTGTCATCAGATAAATGTAGCAGCTCTTCCTGCTGATCTTTACTCATCAAATGTAAAATATTTATAGCCAAATCTCTCTACTGCATCATAAGAGGAGTAGTCATCTATGCATAAGCAGTTTTAATCTATTTATGTATTTATTTTGTGAGCTCATCAAAGCAATTTGATTTTGTCATTTAGTTTCCATTAAAGTAAACAATCCCTGACACACTCAATTAGATGTAACCCTCACACTAAATGGTGTCATTGTGTTCTCTCACATTTTTCTCCAGTGAACTATCCTTGATTGCTCTTTATTCTGATAATTATCATTATCAAAGCTACTCAACAGTAGGGTTTTCTTCAGGATTGGCCAAAGGGCCATATTAATAGAAAAACTAGGAAATGAATGTATAATGGATTAGAGGAAAAGAGGAACTCCTTGAGATGATCACATATACTAACATTACAAAAAAAATCCAATTTTTTTATTCTGTCACCTCAAATACATGGGATCCTTAATTTATTTTTTTCTTTTGGATGCTACCTTTCCCAATAACTGAGAGAAAACAAAATGACAGATTGTGGTTTAAATGAGAAATGTATATGTCCCAGATGAATTGTGGTAAAATGTAGTTTGCCCACCAATCATGCAGCTCAAACTACACCTGATGGAGGCTCCACTGCTGAAATGATGCCATGCCTGTTTTTTTCTCTCTACTGTTCAGTGTGGAATGAATCTCTTCTTGTTCTTTTGCTATCTGCATGCTGACTCACTATCACATTGAATTGACCCAACCAATTTTAAATATCGCTTTATTTTAATAAGAAAGTGTAGCTATACTATACAAATGAGTTTAGGTAAGGACTATGGGTATAAACCAAATCTTAGTCACAATAATAAAGCACATTAAGCTGTGATACAGCGCATGTGTGATTATATCAGTTGTTCCTATGACTTATTGTAGATACTTCATCTGCTAACACAATTAGCGAAGTAGCCCTGGGGTACAGTTGAGATTAGTTGTCCAGGATTGTCTTGATTTTCTGGCAAACAGCACTTCCTGTCCGAAAGATTCATTTCTCCTCTAATCAATCCTCTCTCTCCTTTTAGGCACTGTGGAGCTTCCAACAGGTCAAAAGATGGCTAATTCTGCTCGTGGCCATGTCAGAGGCACTGGTCTACATGTCTCCTTCTCCCCTGTGTGGATGCAGGAATCACTGGAAGACAGGTAAAAATCCAGAACAAAATGCTGTCTTGAACTGAGTGAATATGTAACAGATACAGTAAATATACTTTCCCCTGTGTACCCTCTAAGACACTCTAAAAGTTTATCAGAAGTGTTTGCAGAACAAATCTAAAAACATTTTACCTGTACAGAGAGAAAAGGCAATATATAGTCCTATAGTATAATTTAGTACAGACCTGTGAAAGAATACACTGTACAAAAAATTTAAGTTAATGGTGGTTCCTTCTGTATCCTTCTGTAATCTTACTTTGTTTATAGGCAATAGCATGTATGAAGTACTGTACACTTACTGTACAGGAACTATGTACATATTTAATTCTAAATTCTTAAACTGATGGATAAATGAAAGAAACTGTACAGGTGTGATGCGGAGGTTCATCACTTACACTAGGGTTAATTATTTTCCCATTTTGCCACAGAACCCATAACAGGACTTTATAAAGCAATCTATCAGTTCAGATAGTAATCTATAAGCCTGGGTGTGCAGCAGATAAAGCAAACACTGCAAAGTTAATATGCTCTGTTGACAAAATAGATCCATCTCTGAATATAAGGCACTCTAATGTCTTGGGAGAGATTGCAAGAGGGTAAATTCACAGCTGATATAGGGGTGGAAGGTTTCCAAGCTCGATTTTAGATTTTCTCCTTCATTACAACTATGGTAGAAATCTTTTTAGATAAAGTTTCTCAAAAATAAAGATTATATAACCTACCAGTTGTTCAGTTATTTACTTCTGTGCTCCAAAACACTCACAGTAGAGGCTTTCACTTCTAAAAAAAGAGTACCCAGATCAAAATATTGTTGCTGACAAAGATAAGCATATAATTGAGAGAGATAATGACAGATTTCATTAGAATTCTACAAAGGAGGATACATTTGAAGTTTCTTGTCACAAAGGCATACGTTTCTTTACAGTTTCTGCAAAAATAGGAATATATGATTCAGGTGGAGATATGCACATGGCACATCTAGATAGATGAGTTCACTGACTCTATCCCGGATGGAGATAATTAAAATGTCAATGGTCCACTCTACACTTCTGATCTCTCTGGAATAAATTAAATTTAAAATCGGAGCAGAAAAGCCTATCATAACTTTGAAAAGGGAAGGTGTTTTGAGGCTTCAAAAATGAAAAAGATGATGACCATGATTTATAAACAGGACAGTCCATTATAAACTAAGAAGGACACTAATTTGACCGTGCCATTCAAAACTTGTATTCCATTTCTTGCCCAAGTATCCGCTGAAAAGCAAACAAAGCCAGTGACGTACTGTACCCACAGTCGGTGATATCTGAACACCGTCAGAGCTCATCTAAGCAACTGCTTCCACAACAGCTTCATTTTTTTTGTCTTGTCCACAGCTTTTACATGACACTTTATGTTTTACAAAGCTTACATCTAAACTTGAACAAGCAAGTGGCTTTGTAACAGGAATCGTCCTTACTCTGTTACCCTCCACTCCATGTTCCAGTCCATTGCTCAGGCTGCAGGGCCCTGTGATGGAAGAGATTACAGGGAATTGAATACCGGACTGTGGGCTGAAACTACAGCTGGGTTGCAATTTACATTTAAATGTGCAGCCCAGCAGCAGCTCCCTTCGTCTCTCTGGCCAAAAGCCCTTCAGATGTTAAGGGCACTCCCTGGGAGTTTGGCAGCATGCATGGGTCTAGTCCTGAACCCAGGACACTGCCGTCTGTCTTAATTCTGATGAAGGGCACTTAGTGCCATTTAAGTGTGCTTTCTTTTGTTTTACTTCTGCCGTCCCTAATGCTTAATGTTACACGATGGAAGTGATTTGCACTTGTGGAGCTGTACTGCAGATTTAAATAGGAATTTTAAATCCCTAATAACTACAGGGTAAGTTCAGGGGTAAGTTAGACTAGTTACAGTAAATCAATTGTTTGGATTCAGTTATCAAGAGCTACTGTAAATTGGAATGATAAATAGCAGTAGGACCTGTGGCTTCTCCTGAATCAAGAATGAACATCATTAGTCCAATGTAGAGGACCAGAGTAACAGTCCTTAAGGGCCAGGGGGTTTGTGTTTTACATTGAGCTTTTATTGGTTAAATTAAACTATCTACTCATGTCACCTAGTTGATTTTACCCTTTATCAAGATCTAAATTCACAAGAACTCATAATGAGAGATTTGTAGAAAACAAGTTGTAAGACATAAATAAAACCCTAATAAATATGACAATTGAGAGCAAGTAAATGGGTCTAGTTTGTTTTGCTACCAGTAGCTAATTTGATGGTCATATCAACTAACTGTTTTCTTGAAAGAATCTAGGGCGTCAGCTTTGTCAACACATCCTAGTAGCTTGTACCCACAACTTTGTATGTAAATAAAAAAGTGTTCTGCTGTGTCAAAGAGCTAATCCTCCTATTTGTTAATCATTTGTGAACCTACTGTAACTGGTTTATAAACTGTACTAGAATTTTTTTTATTGATATAAATTAGATGAAGCAGTGGCCCTAATACATACACCTGTATTTTTAATAGTAATTTTAAATTAACATTATACAATACTACTATACTACTACTACTAATAGTATTAGTGCACTGCATGGTGGCACAGTAGTTGGCAGTGCTGCCTCACAGTGCTGGGGCCCTGGGTTCAGTTCTGAAGCTGCGGAGCTATCTCAGCATCTGTGTGGAATTTCTACATTCTCCCTGTGTTCACTTGGGTTTCCTCTTTCCTGATGGCTTGATTTTCTCCCGCAATCCAAAGACACTCTGGTATGTTATACAGTATATGCTTACTGCATGCTTCCTTGCCTTGTCTTAATGAGGACATAGAAGACGCTGAATGCCTAAGCTGGTCGCTGAAAAGCGAGCTTGCTCTCTGCATTCGGCCTAGTCAATCGACAAGGGCGTAGTTAATCGAAAAAGGGGATATAAAAGAGTGTTAGTTGTTATATTACAGATATATTATGAAATGTTTGCAATTCAGTAGTAGCAGTAGTGGCTTGCACAGTCCTTTTCACTCTGACATCACTTCCTCCATATATTAATAGTTTGTAAATATTATTGAAGTTTAGCTAGCTAGTTTTACCAGTAAAAGAATTAAGATTAATCCGTCCAGTAGTTTTCTAGTTCTAAACTACATATGGCTGCTTTTTATTAAATGATTTTCCAATTTTCTGAATCTGTGGGCATAGCTCCTGTCCTTAGTGACATCTGAAAAATCCTAGTTAAAGGTCTATGAATAACACTCCTCAATTCCTTAAGTAGGACTGGGAAAATGCCAGCACATACCAGCGATTTATTAGTTTTAAATCATTCTAGTCTCCATAGGACCTCTGTGTCAGTTATGCTGAAATTACTTAAAACTGGTGGAGCTCTGTTTGTAACCTGGGGCATGTTATTGACATATTCCTTTGTAAAGACCTGTATTAAATATTCATGTAGCACTTCCTGTTTCTTTTTTTCATCTTTCTTGTTTTAATCCCATATTATTTCAGACTATTTTCATGACCTTTTAGTTTGTTTATACAATTATAGCATTGCAAAAATGTTTGCATTATTTTTAGTGTTTGATGTAGTGTTCTTTTCTGTCTTTCTCTCTGTAATTCTAATATATTTTCTCGATGGTGCTTGCAGCTCTCCATACTACTTCATGTTTATCTTTGGATCTTGTGATCTTTTCATGCAATCTGTGAGGTGCTCTCTTCCTTCAGATTTGTCTTTTTTACTAGACAGGATGTATGATAAATTAGAGTTTTAACTCTTTAACATTTTGGGTCCTATATTCAAAGACCCAGGCTCTTAAATTCACATTGGATCTTGTCAAGATTGAAACGCCTAAGTGTTTGTGAAGTATAACCATCTTGCTTTGATTCTTGAGTAAGGTTGACTGTGTTCATCTGTTCCCCTAGGTTTCTTATTCTTTCTACTTTCCAAAATCATAAACCAGCCTATAGAGAATGAATGTACACATTAAATTCTTCACATCACATCACACATCACAATTCTTCAGTGCTTTTACAACATCTACTCATTTTATTCTGTGTAGATAATTTTAAAAAATAAGATAGATCACTTTATAAACCATCTACAATTTCTTGTATTAAGAATTTCTTTTTGCGTACCCCAGCTTGCTCTCCCCGAGAGGCACCTATTAATAAACCTATTACTTGTTCCTATATACAGTGGAGTGAAAAAGTGTCATGTAGGTTTGGATTTTTTTTTCTCTTAATAATAAAAACCTTCATTTAAAAACTGCATTTTGTGTTTACTTGTGTTATCTTTGTCTAATATTTCAATTTGTTTGATGATCTGAAACATTTCAGTGTGACAAACATGCAAAAAAATATGAAATCAGGAAGGGGGCAAACACTTTTTCACACCACTGTATATACTGTATAATGTTATTTATATACATAAACCACTTCAATTATATCAAATTCAATTCAGCTTCTGTAGTCCTCATTTTTATATGCCAAAATATGATTTTGCCATTAATGTCATTGTACAGTACCTATCCTACATAACCCCCTGATCTTATTATATAGTAAGTTATTTAAGCCCATATGTGAATTACAGTAGGTGATAAACACAGATTTAGCATTAAACAATCATTTATTTTTTTTAAGTGTAGCCCATATAGATGGTAAAAGTTGGTAACTTGTTGCTTCAGTACCCTAGCTTTCATGTAATCTTTGATTTCAAAACATATATCATATATATTTTATTTACCTAGCCATTTCAAAGGATGTGTAATCATTAATTTGATATTCATCTCTAGTATTCTCATCTAGCCATGTTTTAGTTCATTTAATAATATAGTCACTCCATAAAGCAAATGCCTTGAATTCCTTTGTTTACGTATTATTCTTATAGTACCTAGTTACAGTATACACATCTAAGGATGGTGGAACCTGATGGTTTTTTTTCCAAGTTTGATTCTATCAGATTGGGCCTGTTAAATGCTCTCTGCCCTCCAGTGACCTACTGGTTCATCTGCAGTCCATACTGGGGTTAGGTGCAGTATTAATTCAACACCTAAAGGGCCCATAAGTCTCTCCTCTTTGTATCAAGCCACATGTTTAATATTTGCATTTCCTTGGGCTTGCACATGGCACCAGCAGAACAGCTGAAAAGACTACTGTAAATGTTCTGCTTAGTTTAAAAGCTAAATTGAAACTTGGGTCACCGGCACCCACCAGTGAGCAATTTTGGCGCATCGCAGAAGGGTCAACTTTGCAAGGCAAGCTATATTTTGAGATTTATTGTGCAACCACAGCTTCTTACCAGTAGAGACCACTGTGAAAATACTTCCTCCAACGTGAGGGATCTAGCTCATAATGTACTGCAGTCTTCAGTTTCCTGCCGGCAGGTGATGAAAGCATAAAGTGCATATTTATAGAGGTTCTAACCAAAATAGCTTCTGTAACTACATCGATTAAATATTGTTCCATGTTAAATAGCTGAATAATTAAGTTTCATGGTAGTGCAAGAGCCAATTTATTAATTGGTGATTTATTATCCGTTTAGAGGGCAATAAATCATTATTAATTTACAAACAGAGATATTCAATTATGAGTGAAGACTTTATGTCCTGCTTTAATTAAAGGTTAATTGGGATATAAGTGTATAATAATTTACACAGTTCAAACTAGCTATTAATAAACACTTAATGGAAAGGTGATGGGATATTATTTGAGGTATTTAATTAGATGAGTAAACAATTTCCATAAACTTATTTCTGAGTCTTTTGTTTTCTTTTTATTAAAAACAAACATAATTTTCTTGATTCAGTGTGCTGTTTGTATTTATTTTTTCCTTTTACCTTTTCTTGAAGTGCCAAATTCAAACTTCCTGCTTCCTGTGTTCACCTTGCCAGCAAGGAAGTGTTAATAATGATCGTTAATGAGCTTTTATGCGTGTACTGTACCTTCTATTGGGCATCACGCACTCACTTGACTGATTAACCTAGCCTCTGCTTGGCTTCTGGTGAAAGGTTGGCCCTGCTGGGTGCTGTAAACAGCCCCATCCAACTGCTTCACTTTTAGAGCTAAGGAAAACAAACAGCAGGGTATTTCACAAACTACCCTTAAATATTCAGCAGCTATGATCTCACCTTCAAACAACACAATCCTGCTGTTATACATTTTGGCTGCTGTTTCAAGGTTAACTGAGATGCTTCATAATATCTAAATAACAGTAAAGAGAGATGTACAGTACTGTACATAGTTAATCATAAGCTGAAGTTCATCCCCTATTTAAGTAGAGCAGTTGCCGTGTTCTTTGGCTGTGGAGAGCATACTTTAACTCTACTTTTACTCATCCATGTCAGTCCAGTCTGGGGATGTGCATTGTGTCACTGTGCAATTAAAAAGCGTTCTTGACAGTTTAATGCTGAAATGTTGAAAAAGCTCTGGCTCACTGTTTGTGAATCAAACCCCCACAAATCCACCACAGATTCATGGCCTCATAGTTGACAAGCTCAGTCATTGCTAATCACCGAAATAGGTTGTTGCCTAGTTACCTGCCAAGCTCCTAGTTCAGACATGATATGGAATTATTTATAAACCCTGCAACTCAATGGAAGACCTCTTCCTATGTCTCATTCCTCCTCCTCCTGTTTATCATTCTGTCTTCTATCATTTTTTCTCCCACCCCCCACTCTATCCCCTGCTTTATTTGGTGCTGTCTGTTTCTCTCTTCCCTGTGTCTCTTGCTCTTATCTCTCCTCCTTTCACCAGTCCTGATTGCAATAACTGCATGTCAAGAGACCAATGAACTTTATTATCTAGCCTGTTCCTAACATAACAGGTGACAAAGGCAATCAATTGCAAACCTGGTCATTGTGTTTACATGTCTACAACATTACGGGAGATATTCATGAAACATTTACAGCTTTGCTAAGTTTGCACCTGTTATATACTAAGAAGAAAACAACAAAATGAAGTTGTAAACTGTCACTTCAGTCTTTTGGTATGCTTATGACGTTCATCTGCTGATTTTTGTTTTACTCAAGCAATCTGTCCAAAAATTCTTGTTAAACAGAATCTTAACATTACTACAGTTTAGTTAAAACCTCTTCTCCCACATCACATACCTCCATTTCATCACATTCTTATACTTAAGCTTATAACTCTTTCTGATAAAAAAGGTCATGTAAAATATGTATACGCTTCTACAATACATTGCTGCATTCTTTGGTTAAACGAATAACAGATTGCATTTTGTCATTGACACTCCATTCCCAGAGTGGCCTTCCAGTGTCCCTGTTATCAGGCATCAGTAACTCAGCTCAGATCACAGTAATCTGTAACTACTGCTCAAATACAGTATTTAAAAGATCTAAGCAATCTATAGACTGGTCACCAATTCTGTAAGTGAGCACAAATTGCAAATATTTACAAATGAAGCAAATAAGAATTACATTGAAATAATTAAGAATGAAGCCTTTAGTTTCTGTTGTACTATTCATGATAAATTTAAACATGCACAAACCAGTAAACAGTCTGTGTCTTCTATTCTTTAACCAGAAGCAATGAGGAGCTCTTTCTGCTGCACAGGCTACACCCAAACTCAACCCTACAAACGAATGTATTCCTTT
Organism: Lepisosteus platostomus; assembly: GCF_059453375.1. Lineage (NCBI taxonomy): Eukaryota > Metazoa > Chordata > Actinopteri > Semionotiformes > Lepisosteidae > Lepisosteus > Lepisosteus platostomus. The sequence goes on along the minus strand of NC_142624.1, from coordinate 31,595,260 downwards.
TCATATCGGGTAATCTTTTATGTATAATTCATATACAGCCATACAATATAAAACATGACAATAATATATTTTAGAACAGCACTGAAGCATACATAATGTGTAGCCACATTAATCCTGAACCCGGCAGATTAAAGATATATATTAAATTTTATAATTACTGTATAATATAATATAGAATTATATAATGTATATTGTATACTTTAATAAAAACACGTAGTGGACCACTTAATTATTAAGATGGGTTCTGAGCCTGACTAAATGATGGAGCTAACACTTCATAAGTTGAATGCCAGCATTATTCACCATATTTTCCTGGTCATTCATTGGATTTACTAAAAGAAAATGGATCCATTTGCTTCGGTATTCTGATGGCAGCAAAAGGATATTAATTCATTACTGAGACAAGTATAAATCTGGACTGTGATACTGAGAAAAAAATCCGATTTCTCAAGCTGCATGTGGAAGGCTCTCAAATGGTTGTGACACATTATTATTAATTGCTCCAATCCGTCAGTGCTGCGTCGCAAGACAAGCCTAGAGAATTGGCTCCGATAGAAAAATTTTCTCTGATGGAAACTGAATGAAAAGCTGGCGCCATGTTGTGTACAGTCTCATGTGTAAATATTTATTTTATTTCTGCAGGTTTTTAAATTGATTTTTATTTTTACCATATTAATTCTGCATGTCGTTTCTGACAGTTTTTGCAAACTTTTTGAATTTCCAGTCTTGTAATTCTTCTTTAGGCACTCTCAATCTTCCTATCTTCACTCAAATCCTAATCTTAAATATGATTTCTCATATTTTCACCTGGTCTGTTGGATAGTTGAACTGTTGGTGTAAACTGACTGCTGCTGAGGTGGGTGCTTGGAGAGCGCTGCAAATTATGACTTGTCTTAAAGTTCCCATGGGCCCCAGAATCCAGCACTGAGAGTGAAAAAAAGTCTCAGCAGTTTGCGAATGCTAACCCCAACCCTAGTGGTGTTTCAACAGAGTAATCCTGCAATCTGTCTCTGAAGTCATTGAGTCATCACATATAAAAAAGGGAATCAAACCAAAAAAAACATTGTCTAAAACAATCAAAACCACCGAAAAAAAGGCTGTGGGGAAATTCATTGCCTTCGATGATGTATCTTCTTAAGGCAAATTAGCAATCAGCTTATAAATGCTATAAAAATGGTACTGAATTGAGCGTCCGTCTCAGGCCCGTTTGTGGAGTGGGTCACAAGAACCATTGCATGTTGACTACAGTAAATCTTCTAGGTGCATGTTAAATGCCAAAGTTAGAGAGAGTTTACCCATTAAATTAGGTTTTCTTGCAATGTTTGATCTGACTCATGTACAGCACATGCAGTCGAAAGTTTCAGGAAAATAGTTGGAGAGAACATCAAATTAAGAATTGTCCTAAAGTTCCCATGGACCCCAGAATCCAGCTTTGAGTATAAGAAATGTCTAAGCAGTGTGGCATTTCTACCCCTGCAATCTATCTCTGAAGCCCACCTTTCATCAGGTTTAAAAATCGTTTTGATCTGTTTCAATTTTGGAATACATTTACTGAACACTGCAATATACAGTATATATGAAAAGCAGTTTGTGATTACCATGTTGCAGCCAAGAATATCAACACAGCATGAAAAGCAACTAACAAAATACTTTCCATAGCTGTCTCAGTTTTAAGATAATATCTTTGCTACTTTTTTATTTTAGAGATTTAAAATGAGGTAAAAAGTTCTGATTTAAAATTCTTTAAAGAAAACAACTTTCAATATGTCTCACATGGCACATCATACCTGGTTAACCATATCTGGTTGCTTTAAAGCTGTCCCATGTTAAAATATTAAGGTAGTGTTTTGTATTTCTATCCTTCTTGTTTTTATGGTCTCGTGCTGCAGTTTTTTTTTTCATTATCTTAATATCAGCATCTCCCATGGAACATTAAAAAGCACTTTGCCATTCTTGGACATGATTATTTCCCTACGGCTACTAGGATCTACCATACTGTACAAATCCATCAATGCAAAATCAGCCAACCTGGCAATTTAAATGCCAAATAAGCGTTTTCAAGGGCCAAAAGGAAAAGCAAAAATCAGCTGAGGTGCGATTGAAATATTGTTGTGTTTGCAATTTAATTGGATCTCCAACATTGCTGAAGAAAAGACCAAAGCAGCACTGCTTCATTATACCAAGCCTGGCATTCCCTTTAAGTATACTGCTGGTTTTTAAATTGCAAGCTACTGTTCAGCTAATGTCAACTCTTATCCAATTGTCTGTGGTTGGTCACTAGGAGAAACTTGGATTTTTGCTTTTTTTGCCACCATTAGCTGTGTTTATTTAAAGGGTGTTCTCTTGTTGCATTTACAGCACTTACTTTATATTTTATATCGTGAAGCATTTTTGCAACAAATTGTGAGCTGATACATAATCATTTAAAATCAATGGATACTTTCAAATTTGTGAGAACGCAGTACCCACTTCACTTCGTTTGCATCAGCTAAAAGTCTTGACATTCTCTTAAAGGTCAGTTGCTGAAGTTCTAGAAGGAAATATGCCATAGCCCTTGCTAATTAGCAAACTCAATAGAAGTTTTGAACAGAAACTCAATGTTTTGACACAATTACCCAATGACACCTCTGGCAGATCCTAGATAATGTGTTAAATTCTGTTTTAAGGGAATGCAATCCATGTATCAGACATTATCAGTTACAAAAGGCAGGACACCTCTCTCGAGAGACGTGACATTTTTAAAGACTTCAGCTTGTAGGAATACTGTACGCTTTCAATTTTGTAAAAAGAGCACAATATAATTGAAGATGTACAGAGCAGCAGTTTGATTGATTGATACAGAAAGTTTTTTGGGTTAGACTTGTATGGAAGAAAACCATGAACTACAGGCAAAGCTGAAAGGCTAGTTTTTCTGTTAGAGCTCATGTCTAGTTTTGTAGTATTTAACTTTCCTTAAAGAGACTGAGTGGGTCAGTTGATTAAACCATTGATACTTCATGGATTCAAACCCTGCCTGTACCCAGCTGGGAAAGGTAATGGGCACCATTGAAGTGAATGTGAGAATAACAACAAACAAAATGCAGCAGACTTCAACTGCTGATTGAAGTGTTTCAATCATTGGGTTTAGCCAGCAGGCATAAGTTTAGAGGAGCATGAAAGAATCTTACAATTAACGGGATAAGATATTGATGTGTCTAACTCTATTATCTTATTGGTTCTCTCATTTTAATATTCAAGTTCCTGTTTGATTTCTTCAAGATATTGTTTAATTATTCATATACCCATTTAAATTAATTTAGTTACCCTTTCTGTGATGAATGATAGATATGAATGTGCTAGGAGTCTCACAGAATGTGCTCTTAGGATACTTGAAGGCAAAGCAGTGCTGAATCACAGATGGTGGGATTCAAGGCCTGATCAAACAAAACAAGCTTGATGCACAAAAAGTAATGAAGAAAAATCCTTCCAATATCAGAAATCTACAGATTCACACCTGATATATACAGTAGTTTTAGCATTGCATAATATTTAGGGAAGGTGTTTATCTTTTTCTCTTGTTGCTCTGTTGTAAAATCTTTGGAGAACCTGGGATTCTTTGTATTAATAAGACGTACAACATCGTTTATGGTACATTATCAAAGAAGAGCAGATTCAAGGGTACACCTGTTATTATTCCAAAAGTTATTAGTTACCTAAAATCCAAGCATGGTGTCTACGCACATTGACCAGTCAGCAGCAGTTGAAATAATATTAATTATAATAAACTTTATTTTATATAGCACCTTTAAAGGTGGCTTCTCAAAGCGCTTTACAGAATGACAACAATAAATAAAAAGAATACACAAGATAAAACTCAATTACAATACACAGAGGAGACTGTGGATGATGGTATTAAGTACAGTAGGAGCAGAGGGGTAAAGAATGGAACCAGTTAAATAAAGGTATAACATAGCTTATTTTATGTCTTTTGTGGTCAATTATTGTTTTTAAAGAACATTGTACTGTGAGTAATTAAGGTAAAAAGTGTCAACGGAAATCTATAGTTGAACTGATCACTTCATGATGTGAATTACGGACCAAGGTCTCTACTTTTGTTTATCTTAATTAGATCACTTAAATGCTCTGCATAGTGGGAGAGGCAAGTACTAATGAAGTAAGTGAAGGAGCAAAGTAATTGTTTAGAAGTGTTGTATGTACTTAGCTTAATTGTAGTACAGTATAAGCATTGCTACCCCACAGTTCTGAGACCCTGGGTTCAATTTCAGACCTGAGATAATAATAATAATAATAATAATAATAATTGCTTACACTTATATAGCCCTTTTTCTGGACACTCCACTCAAAGCGCTTTACAGGTAATGGGGACTCCCCTCCACCACCACCAATGTGCAGCATCCACCTGGATGATGCGACGGCAGCCATAGTGCGCCAGAACGCTCACCACACATCAGCTATCAGTGGGGAGGAGAGCAGAGTAATGAAGCCAATTCACAGAGGGGGATTGTTAGGAGGCCATGATTGATAACAGCCGATGGGGAAATTTGGCCAGGATGCCGGGGTTACACCCCTACTCTTTTCGAGAAACACCCTGGGATTTTTAATGACCACAGAGAGTCAGGACCTCGGTTTTACGTCTCATCCGAAGGACGGCGCCTGTTTTTTACAGTATAGTGTCCCCGTCACTACACTGGGGCATTAGGACCCACATGAGCTGCAGGGTGAGCGCCCCCTGCTGGCCCCACTAATGCCTCTTCCAGCAGCAACCTTAGTTTTTCCCAGGAGGTCTCCCATCCAGGTACTGACCAGGCTCACACCTGCTTAGCTTCAGTGGGTTGCCAGTTGTGAGTTGCAGGGTGATATGGCTGCTGGAGATGCTATCTGTATGTGCTCCAGATGTTCACATGTGTTTTCTCTGGGTCCTCTGCTTTCCTCCCACAGTCTAAAGACTTGCTGGTTAATCAGCTTGACACTCTGTGCCTTAATAAATTGGTATAACATTTGAAACTTACCACCTGTCTACTAAATCCCACTCCCCTGGCATAACAAATGAATCCTTGAGCACAGTTTTACAGCTTCAGTTCCCCTGTGACTAAAAACCAAACATGGCTTTGGACACCCTTAACAGTTTTCATCCTATATCAAACTTTTTTTGAGTAAATTTTAGTCAATTTAACTCATCATCCCATTGTAAATAACCTCTTTGGACCCTCCCAATGTGGTTACAGAGAATTTCACACCTCAGAAACTGCTCTTAAGTTACTAATGATCTTCTTATGTCATCTGTTCCAGTTCTCCATCTATCCTAATTTTCCTAAACCTAAGTGTCCGGTCTTCTGCACTATATGTTTATCAAGCTCATCTGCATTCCATGGGTGCTCCAAAGCTCTGGAATTCTACACCCAAGGATAGCAGAGTCACCTACCATGAATGCATTAAATGTAAACTCAGAAAGTCTTTTATTTACAGTAATTAGTGTTGGCTCCATTTTCTAAAGAGCATGAATCTTCTGCTGCACCTCTTTCCGCTTGTGTTTCTTCTGTTTCCTGCTTTTTCTGCAATTTGCTATTCTTATAAAAAAATGTTTCACCTACTCACCTACTGTAGGAAGGTAACTTACTTTGAGATGTTTGCTTTTGATGATGAAAAAGGTTATATTGAAAAATGGAGCAGAAAGGTGGCACTGTGGCTAATGGAGAGCAAGCTGGGGTATGTGAAAAGACAATTTCCTAATACAAAAAAATGTATATGGCTAATAAAGTGATCTTAAATGTGTTTGTGTATGAGTGTACCCTGCAATGGACTTGCATCCTGTCCAGAGTGGATTTCTGCGTTGTGTTTGGCTGGATATGCTTCAGTTCCCCCTCAATCCTGAATTGAATAAAGCAATTGGAAAAATGAGTAGATGGATGGAATTTAATTATTAATTGTTAAATTAAAAAGTCAGATCATAAGGGTCTTTCATCATATCACAGTCCTTGCTGTGTTTTACTCGGAATTCGGCAGGGAGATATTGTGAAACCGGAAGCCACTGTCTGTTGTGGAGGGCAGACAATGAGATCCGGTAGCAGAAGAAGTGCCAGAGCTTAACCCTGCACTGAGCATGAAAGTCCTGAGGCTATGGAATAGTGTAGACCTGTGGTTAAGTTCTCTATTCCATCTGTGCCTAGCCCCGTGAAGATACTGTCGTTACTGTATAGGCATTAAAGTTTGGTTTCCCTCACGCTGGTGTCCTGGAGTCCTTTTGGTAAACTCATGCTACAATATCATACTGTGTAGTAAGACATTGTCATTAAACTAGTCAATAAAAAATGCACCTGTAGCTCAGGCTTTTACAAGAACAGAGAGTTACAGTACATTCAGTCTCATGTGTGTCTATCCATCGACCCCATCTATTTATAGATCTAGCTGTTAGCTGTCCATGAACTGGCTCCTCTGTCAGAATTGTGCTGTAGTTGAGAAAACTCAATTGCGAAGACCTGCTGGTTTTATGATTTCAGTTGGCATTTGCACCATGGGTGAGCTTCTCCTTGCTAGTTAATTAATGAAGATACAAAACAGTTTCACAGAATTAGTTTGAATTCCTCAAAAGGTCAGGTTTTGCCTGCGTAATTACTGATTGACTGATTACAGACAGTGCTTTTTTAGAAAATGAAAAGGGATGGGGGGACAGAAATGCAAAAAGAGAAGTGTGTTGTTGTCAGGGTTACAGACGCTCAACATATTAAAGCCATTTGAGAGCAAGAATGAGAGATGAACAGGAACAGAATTATTACAGATGAGAATTAGGAAGGAGAAGTTAGAGGCATGGTAATTAGACACCTAGTGTGTGAATTTCTGTAACCAGGGATACTTATTTAGGAATCATGAACAGACATGCATACCTAAGTATTCATTTGACTTTTAAAATAAGTGATGAATGGTAATAAAATGTGATAATTAACAGCTGAAGGAGAGTTTTTTAAAACAAACCACCTAGAAATGATGCAATTGATATTCTAACATAAAATGAGAGGCAAAGGAAAATCAGTACAGGTCAGTGCCTGTTCTTTTTTTACTTTGTATAGAAATGATATAAATGATAGTTGTGCCATATACTGTAAAATTCCCGGGGATGGAATTTTCAAGAGAAATGTGATTCAATGTCTTCGCTACTGTCAGCGCTCCTCTATTAAATAATGAAGCTCAGCTGAGATGACACATGGCTAGGCCAGATATTCCACCTCATCAGAGCATTTCATTCTACATGTGAAGCAGGAGACGAAGACACTCATGGTTTTGAGTTTATGGAGTTGCAGGCCAATAAATGGGCATCCAGTGACTTAAAATAATTGATTAACTAGGATGGAAACTCGTAGCTGCCACTTGCTAGCAGAAGCGGGTTATTCAAGAAACATTAAAGAAGAATTGCCAAATGAATGGTGATCTAAGAAACAATGGTTATCACACACTTAAATAAGGCTATGTATTGGACACAGGGTTATGGTACTCCTTTGTACACCACATTTTCTACCAATTAATAACACTTGAAGGTTTTAGAACTGTAAGGAACAGCATGACAGAATGCATTATTTTTATGACTTTTGAATCCCTTATCCCCCAAAATCTCAAACTCCACTTCCCCAGAGACCTGCACTAGTACTGATTTGGCACTGTACTTGACTTTCCAACACAATTCTTAATCCAAACATCTGATTTGTTTGCTGTCCTAGCCCTGGCCAGTTCTAGATCCAGCCATGCCTGATCCCATCAGGGATAACTTTCCCAAAAAGAAGCAGAGCCCTGTCTTTTGACAAATAAAATGAAACGTGGACAGGCCGTCAGCTTGTCTGCAAGATGGCAATCTTATCCACTAAGGATTTCTCTCATTTACATTTCCATGCAAGCTTGATATTCCTTAGATGCACCAGAAGTTCTGTCCTCTTCTTCATTCAGAATTGTCTCGTTTTCAACAACGGGAACAGCATTCCCACTCTTTATTAAATATTTAGATGTATAGAAAGCTAAATGGATTGCATTATCATATTTATTCACACTGACACTAGCATTCTTGTGTATTGTTTAGCAAAACCACCACATTCAAAAATGCCAACTGCATGTAGAATATTTTTAGATATAATTCTGTTCTTGTCTGGCATACATTTGTTTTGTGTCTGCTACTCATTGTCATTCCTTGTTAGAACAGGAGACTGGTAGGTGAGGTTGCAGAGGATCTGTATTCTACCTTTGTTAGAAATATTAACAAAAGAGGTGAAATACTGTATGGGGAATGTGGAAAAAAAACTTCAGCTGAGCTTACAGGGTTTGAAGAGTCCCTTGAGATAAAAATGTCACATTCCCTTCATTCTCGTTAGATCGGCGTTTCTGGTAACCAGGGTCTTTCTGTGTACTATAATGAGGAGATTTTAATAGTGGTGTAGGTTGTAGGAAGCTTGGGTGTAATCTCACTAACTCAATGGTAGCTCTGTCACAGAGAACATCCTAATGAGGGTGAAATATATCCTTAACTCTTCTTTTGTTAAATTCTAATTCTCCAGCTTCTGTGTATTGCATAATGATTTGCAGGCTACTGTTTATCTTATAAAAGTTGAGAAAAAATTCAAATATAGAAAAAGAAACTTCAGTCCCGGAAATCACAATCATAGGCAAATAATTAACTGTGTGAGCAGGTACATCACAGCTACATAATTTCTGAAAGACTCCATTGTGCGTGTTGTATGTGAGTGGAGAGAGTTCTGGGGACGAGGTAAAACTGCCAGCACCCCGTATTTGTATCAAAACTTCTGAGAACCAAGGATGTCGGCTTCTATTTTTTAAGAAGCCTTCAAGTGGCAACAAATGTCAGCAGAGATTTTTCTTAGAATGAAATGAAACTATTTATTTTATTATAAAAATACATGCTTCCGGTTTTTCTTTTCCTGGAAGAAACTACAGATTCTACTATAGTCAAAAGCACTTCAACTTTTTTTCTTTTCCTTATTTTCCTTAGGTACCTTACTCATTCTTTAAACTTTTCATACCCACCTTAGAAAAATGAATGAAATAATAATTTAGAAAGTTTCCCATAAAAATACATTAGCAGCATTGTAGTTCATACTTGGTCAAACCCACTACAACCCCTTCCCAAATTATAATTTTTAAGTCCCTTATATATTATATTCTTATAATCTATATATACAATATATTTAAAATCCCTGTCAAAAGTGGTACATCTTTTCACATTACACAGGAGTTAAATGAGTTCTGTAACCATTTTCTTGCAATTACGGGGTTTCGGATAGGATGCTGTGCTTTCTGCAATACAGCAACAATAACTTCTAAAATGCAAATTAATGCTTTGCGTTTTGAATAATTCCAGATATACCCACATGCACATACACAAAAAAATGTGATTCTGAATTATTTAGATATTTCTGGCTGTGAATGCAGGTGGTCCATGAGACCACCAGGCCTGTCGGAGACCACCACTGCCAGGGCTTTCTTAGGCTTTATTTCAATTAAAGAATTTATGAACAATTGAGAACAAAGCAATAAAGCAAGAGGGAATACACATTGCTTCACCTAGTAGAATCACAATGGTAAGTGCTCTCTTCTACTTGAAGGTGACAGATGTGCTGTAGGCTGTGCAAGGACAATTTTTGAGTGCTTTTAGGACATGCTAAATATATAATAATTCCAAAAAGGAAACACTCTTGTGAATATTTCATGAGTCTTACAGAGATTAAGAACCTGATGATTTCATGTATGCAAATGTATCTCCCTTTAACAAAGTTCGTTAATATGTATGATATAAAATTGAATATATTTTACAATGCCATTTGGATTAAAATGTGTACTGTACATGCTCATTGATTACTGTCTTTAAAGCAAACTTTCAGGTACTATTCTCCTTCAACAGCAATTATTTTTCAGCATAGTGTTATGTCAATGGTCTGCTGACCTTGCAGCCATTTTTTTAATGTCCCACCAAGCACTTATTTAAAAAAAAAACTACAACACAAGCTAAAATATTTGTCGATAACCATGCACTACTATCAAAATGTAAAGTTATTTCTTGCAACTCAGAAGAAAAGCAGTTGTTTTAACCCACATAAACCTGTCAGAAATTGTGTATCACCTACTACAGTATACTGTATAGGGTAAACATCAATTAACATGAATTCCTCAATAATGCTGTCAAGTGATATAAAGAGATTTGGAGATTGTTTTACCACTGTAAAATGTGATGCAATTAATTAGAAAAATCATGAAAAATTGTACATAGCTTATTAAAGTAATTCTAAAAGTTGACTAAAACTGATCATACAGGATGGGCAAATGCATCATGTTCTCAGAATGATGTTCAAAAAGTAAATACTATAGGGAACATAATTGTTATGTGGTAATTAAATGTTTAAAAAAAATAAAAAACACATATACAGTATATACAGTAAGAGCAGTGTCTTACATAATGGGTTATACCTTAATCATTAAATACCTGTTTTGTACACATCAGAATTTTTTACAATTACGTTTACACAAATTAATTCTTAAGTTCCTTTTCCTTTGTCCTTTACTGTATGATATATCTTTATCTCATGCAACACTGCAGAGATTTTATAGAGAATGAGGAAATACCTTTGGCTTCTTCACTCACTTCACTTCTAGAATTTCTTAGGTCTTTTTTTAAATTTAGCTTTTCCCGACCAGCTTGGCGTATATATTACTTATCATTCTATCATATTTAGGTAGGTGCTCTGGGAGACATTCACTTGGCAGACTCTAGTTAAAAGTATATGGGTGGTATGGTAACGTATGATATTAAAATGCAAAGTCGGAATATCCTCAATGCCATTCCCAAGTGGGTGCCAGTAGACAGTCTCTTTCAGAGCTACTAACAAGCATTTAATCCTCCAGTGAATAGTTAAAGTCAAAATACAGTATCAATGATAAATTTCAGTCTGTTCAGAGGGGGTGGGCTAGCACATGTACAGTACATCAACATAACAGAGCTCTGAGACCTTTGTCTGCACCTGACTCAATAAATGTAATGACATGATTGCATAGTCTCAGAATATGTTATGATCATGCCTTTAGCAGTGGTACCTACAGTATGATATACTGGCCCCCAAAGCAGATTCCTTAATTTATTGAATTTTTTTCTGCACAGATATTCTTCATGCCTGGTTTTAGAGGGGTTTTAATTGTAAAAGATTGTAATATTAAGTTCTAATAGAGAAATTCTAATAGTCAGCTCACAGCTCTGTTTTCTCTCTGAAGAATTATGTGCCCTCCTGAACTACTTTGGAGGGGCATATAATTCATGATAAAGGTCATATTCTAGACCTTGTCCTCATTCGTGGTTTGCAAGTCAATTATCTATACTTTCTTGAACCGGGTATTTTGGACTGTTTAGGGTTAGGGTTAGGATTTGAATTAGAGTTTTCAACATCTACCTGAAAACTTAAACACACACATTGTTTTCTCTATCCATTTTATCTTCTCCCTCTTGGCTGTTCTCAGTCATCTAGTATTGAGGACTTTATTCTGCTCTATAATTCAAGCTTTGGAAGCATTTTAGATTGTCTAGAAAGTTATATGATTAATTGACTCTGTGAAATGATACAGCCCTTCAAACTTTGAAGCCTGCGGGCTTGAATGAGGACCAACAGTTTTTTGTGACCGCTGATACATGCAGTTCCTTACAAATGTATGCACCACCTTCCAAATGATGTCCCATTTTGTTGAACTGTAACTGAAATATATACATTTTATATATAGACTTGAATGTTAAAATACAACACTTTTCCAGGTAAAAGTTACGTTTTCACATAAGTGCAAGAAAAAATCAATCAACACGAGCACATCTGATATGTGTGTGGGTGTATTTGGTTTGTTTAATCGATTGTCTATCCCCTAAAAGACTTGGCACTTCCCCTTTGTACAATGTTCCACTTCGATTCATGTTTTTTCAAGCTAACCCGAGACTGTATCGCAGGCTGGTCTGTGCACTTTGTGCCTCTAAGCAACGCTTCCAATCCAGCAGAGATTGCTGCCAGGATAGTGTTGTTTAGAAAACGAACAGAAGAAGGGAAAGGTAATCCTATAATCCCTTTTTTGTACAATCCATCATGTCCAAGATCCAGTGAATTACATCACAACAGAAAAATCTTCCGTCCAACACTCTAGCTCCTTGGCATTTACTCTAAGATTGATAACATTAAAGGTCAGTTTATGTCTTGTACTGTAATTCAATTATTGTTAACAGTGAAAACACTCTTAAATTCAGTGAATTACCATATATTTTTCAGCATTTAATGTGATTACAAAAATGAGCTTTCTGCCATATATGGTTTTGATCCTATTCTCACTGCTTCACTTTGTTTAAATTTTACAGTTCTCTGTCCTATTTTCACTCAGATCATCAGTGAGTCATTAAGTCCTGGAACTGTTCCTTTGGCCTTTAAACTCATTTTAATTACACCTTTTGTTTAAAAAACAGAAGTTATATTTCAGCCTGCTCAGTAATAATTGGCCATTTTCAAGTTTTGGCAAAGGTTATTGAATTTTCAGTGGCCCTTCACCTTCAAAAACACTTACCAGCTTATGCAAATAAATTGAACCTTCTCAATCCACCCAACCATTTTCTAACTGCTTCATCCAATACAGTGTTCCAGGGGAGCAAGAGCCTATCCCAGCAGTGACAGATCCTATGCAGGATTCTTTCCAATCTAGATATGGATAAATTCATAGTACAAAACCTTAGTGCTGCTTTAGGTTGATGATAATGTCATCTTGCTGAACTGACTAGATATAGAAGTGTGCCTATGCATTATGGGAACAGTTCTTTCTTGGTATAAATCGTATTTACCTGATGGAAAACAATTTGTTTAAATTTGGCACTGCTCTACCTCAAGAATATTGACTACATGTGGTGTCCCCTAGGGCTTTGACATAGGTCCTGTTTTATTTTATAGTTACTGTATGATAATACTGGGTTGGATCATTTATAGGCATGGCAATAGATTGTTTGGGTTAAAAATTTATAGATTCATTTTTAACCCAAAGTTATTCAAGCTTATGTTTAGAAGCAACTTATCCTTAAACAAATAGCTTCTGCTCTATCAATTTTTTTAGAGTTTCTAAACTCTGATAAATTATGGTGTTTGAAGTTAGTCCAGGTACTCAAGATACAGTAGGAATCTTGTTGTCATGAATCTTATGTTATCTGCAAAAACGTATAAGACTTGTTAAATAATATTTTAGTTTTAATTCCTTGAATGGTTAAATTAATGACTTGCTATCACCTTATACACCTTCACACTGTCACAATTCTGTGGAGCAGGGTACAGAAAATTTTGCTGTTTCACTCCTAGCATCACACCCACTATAGACCCATAGAGGGAACACTTATAGGGGAGACTTTAGAATACATCACCTCTGTCCATACCACGAGCAGTGTTATCACTGCAGTGGCAGTGATATTTCTCTTTGGAATTTAATCTTGTAGAATTTAGAACCATAGCAATCTTCTTCTGTTAAATAACACATAACATAAAAATATATTTTAGGCATCATTCTCTAACTTTATTAGATCCCCGGCATCAGTTCAAGTACACATTAATACAGTATGTAAATCAAAATATTGCATGCTTTACAAAATTACATACTTTATACTGTTCATTCACTCTATAATCATAAACCATTTCACAAACATGTGAGTGTTCTATGAGGTATATTAAAGAGACCTGGACAGTACTGTATTCGAACAAAACAAATCACTTGGATGTTTGTAATTACTGTAAATGTTTCTTTCTGAGTCGAATCCCATTATTTTTAATTGTTTTACATTTTATTAGTTGTGTTGATTTGTTTCAGAATTGCTGTAATTTTAAAGACATCTCTGTTAAATTTATGTAAATACAAACACTAACTGTATGTATGCTTTATGCCTGTTTATCAACATACTGGTGTTATTTACTCAGGGCTTTTTTAATGTCATTATTATTTCTTATATCAGAAAATAAAGTAACATACGTCTTCAGCACAAAGACTTTCAATACCCTATCGGTGACTGTCCAAGATGCAGAAATGTATTGTATTTCATATTTTACATTTACAAAATACTAGAGAAAAGAGCTTCCATCAGGAAATATCTGCTCTACAGAATTGCACAATTAAGCGTCCCACAGTTTTTCAAAATAAACTAATGGCAAATACAAGTCAAAATAAATTTCTATTATTCTTGGCAGGTACAGTAAATAACAATTACAGGGCAGTGATCATAGTGTGTTCTTATTGATGCATTGCAATTCAGTGCACAAACTAATGGCACTCTGCTTTTGGAAAAATACACCTGAGCATTATTTTTTTATTTTAAAATTACACAGTTCAGAACTTCGCACTTCAGCCACTTTTCTGAGGTGATTTAGCTGCTCTGTGTGTTTTGTGATTTTCATTCCAGATGAGTTCTGTCTTAATTAGTCTTACTGGACCTTTAATTAAGCTATTTTTTAAATAATTTCAGCTCTGAAATACTATGAGAGGAATAGAAATTAGCATGATCTCTAGACCAGATGCTAGGTTTCAGTGCTCTCTCATTTAGGATTATTGGTTAAATGATCAGATAAAATTGAACCAATGGAATTTAATATCGCTAAAAATTCTTAGGGGAGTATTTTACACAGTATCATTCCCAACTGTTTCTGTACATCATTAATCAATAGTCAATTGAGAGTTTTTTAGAAAGTTATAGGAGACCAATCATTTTAATCCAGTTTAAATAAAGATGTTTGTTACATTTACTGTAAAAAATACACACAAGTGATTACTGTACATCTGAAACTAAGAACTGAGTGCAGAAAACGGTTAAAATCAAGTATGTCAATTAGCCAAGGGCTCAACAATGTAAAATATTGAAGCCAGAGTTAGAACAAAACCTAGAAGACACAGAGGTACTCTAGTTCTTAGAATGGGAAACACAGCATGATGGTTAAGATATTAATAATTTTTACTTTATTCCCAACCATTCATGTTACAACATCACAAAGCTGTTTATAGCAAAAAACACATCCTATAAAATGCTTTCAACATACAATTCAATTAAAATATATTAAACACATGAAAGAGATGTTAATTCATGCTTTTAAATAAATATTAGAAAAACTGAGACATTTGCAAGATCTAGCATGAGCTGGAAAACTTAGTCTGATGTCTAAAGCAGGATGGACTGCCTGGTTTTGATTAATACATTTACATTTTTGATTCAACCAATAAAAGACATGTAAAACAAGGGACCATGGTGAGATATTCTTCTACTCCTGCTTACTTGTTACTGTAGTCTGAGGTGTCTGTTTCTGACACCCATTGCCCAGACCACCCATTTCCTTCAAAGCAAGTGAGAGAACACAGCACCTATTTTTGGCTCTTTTTAAAATTTTGGTTGGATTTTACCAAAATACCTTCACCTTGAAGTTCACATCTTATTTTAGAGAGCAGTGACATTGGATATGATCTAGTTGTGTTTGTCTAAAAGTTTGTTTAGTTAATGTCACACAATAACAAAAGTGAGAGTAGGGCAACAGGTTTTGGGGGCCACATTTTAAGTTTGCTTTAATGGCCAGTGCTCCTGTCAGGATTGGGTGTGTTCCTTTTTTTCTTTTTGTGTGTAGGTTCTTCCATTCTTTCTGAAGCAAACAGTGGGACAGCTGGCAATCCACAAATTTTGAGCAACTTTGCCTAAATGCCACTCAATTACCCCACAGTAGCTGTTGACAGGTGCTGAAATAGGCTTAACCAGACCTTGGACAAATGGGGCATTTAGGATGCACCAGAAGAAAAAGGAGGAGGGGATAATACACTGTTACACTTAGCAATCTGCATACTCTACAGTTAGTTCATCAATTAGCTCCGACTCGTTACTTTTGCCTACACATAACATCAAAGGACACTCCAGCCTCTCATTTCAGTCCTAGAGCTCTGGCCAGCTTCAATAGCCCCATTGGCAGGACTCACAGAGCAGAATTGAGGGGATACAGATCGAACCAATGGACACAGGAGAGGACTCAGATACCAGTGTTTGTTGTGGAGAAAACAGGGTAGGGGGACAAACTGTTTGAGTTGCCAAGTTTTCCCTTCTGCTACACTAGATGCCAGTTTCTGGATGGAGCTGTTTTGGGAGAATAAAAATACTGGACTTCTGTTTTGGGACATTGGTTTTGAGTAAATGGGATACATGGGATTCTTGTGGTGGCCTGCAATGTGTGACTCTTGCAGATACATTTTTTTAGAGTTCCTTTTTGATTAGATGTTAGACTGTAATTGTTAGAGGAATTAAACTACATTTGTGGAGGGCAAGGGTCATAGCCCCCTTAAAACTGTTAGGTGGTGTAGCCAGCTGAGGTCCCCACATTTAGGGGTCACTACCAAATAACTATCTTTAATTGTTGTTTTTAAATTGATGTATATAGAGTCATTTGTAATTCCCTGGAGGTGGGGACTAGAGACAGAATGTTTATTTTTATTTTTATTGTGATTCCCCTTTGCTAGTGAAAAAATGAGCCAACTGGATAAGTGGTATTCAATGATTTAATTTTGCATTTCTATTGACGCCATTGTGAATATTGAGGTGTCTAGGCTTATATCACATTTAATTTCTCGTGCTTTTACCTGAAGCTGAGTAAATTCTATAAATTGTATTGGTGTGTGTCATGTATTTTAATAACTTGAATAGGAGAAATGTAGGTATTTAGGTGTTATCTACAAGAAAACGTTCTGAAGAGAATGGATTTTAGCCTGTTAATAATGGTCCTAGTTAATCTGCAGAAATTCAGGTCAGAACAAGAGAAATAATTAATTGTTTCCATAAAATTATTTGGCTCAGTAGAAATAAAGAAGTGTTCAGGGCACAGTGTAAAAGTAAGAATTAGCAGGGAAATTCTTCCTGGAACTGGGTAGGCAAATATAATTAAGGTCCTTATTTTGAAAGCTTTGTAAGTTATCTCTTCAAACTAAAAATTACCGAGTTAATCTTGTATGATATTGTCCCATATATTGATTCAGGTTTAATTTTGAGGTAGTCCTTAAGGACTGTCATTTCATGAGCTTGATTAGTAGGGAAAACTGCCTGCGATAATGTGAAATTAACTCGATTTCAACTTACACCCTGAAAAAAGGCAAGGCATTCAATGTGAGCACAGTAGGAACTCTGTTCTTCTGATTTCACCATTGACAGTAAGAATGATATTCTTTTAGGCCTGCGGCAATAAGTGAAATGAGAAAACCATCTGTGCCGGAGCTTATTGCAATAAACAGTTTTCCGGGCTTGGGATAACAAGACTGGTGTTTTATATGAGAAGTGAATGGGAATAATATCCCACTGGTTATTTCTCTCTTGGTAAAGACACCTGCTGGTGCTGAGAGTGAGCAATGGAGTAGATTCTTAATTTTAGCTGGAGGAGGCATTCTGGCTCGTTTTGTTTGAACTCCATAATCATCAGTTCCTTTGTCCCCTTGTACCTATGAATTCAGGATAGACATTTATCACTCAATTTGATTTAGTAGTACTGCTCTGGGCCCAGCCAGGGTGAACTGAAGATCACGAAATCAAATCCTCTGAGACATGTGTCAAACCATTATGTTCTTTGCACAGTTATATAGTAGAATGCATAAGCAGGGCTTAAGTGTTAGGCCTAGAACTGAAACAGACCTTACTGACAATTCACACAAAGGCCCAAGAGTAACTATCTTAACTCCACCTTATCCCAGCTTCAAAAGGGCAATTTTCTGTGTTTTCTTATAAGCCTCTTTGACATCTGGCTAACTGCCCAGTCAAGACTGAACCAGTATCTGGTCTCCAGATGAGTGAGTAGCTGATTTGAGTTCAGGCTGGAGGCGACACATTTAAATAATTAACTCGATAAAATCTATACAACCATTGAGAAATATTCCAAGAAAACACCCAAATAATCTGATAAATTGGGTTTGATTTTAAATTTGTGGCGTTTTGTTGTCATCATAGTACTTTGTTGTGGTAAGTCATTATGTGTGTCAGATGAAGTGTTTTAAGCAACAGCAGGAAAACACGTTATTTGAACTAATCATTCCAAAAGCAGTGTAATTTCTAACTTTTAAATATCCTACTTGCCCCAATGATGATATACCATGATGATACAAATACAGTACCTGTACAGTCTACCTTCCACCCCCTTTACTCACTCTGCTTTCTTCAGTTCTTTGCATCCATCTGATTACTGGAGCCAGGCCCCCGAAGAGCTCATTAAGCCATGGTGTTCTTCTCTGCTCATGCCTGCAGGGCCTGCAGTCCCTGTCACTGAGGCTCTGTTAAAAATACAATAAAAAAGGATATTAGAACATAACAAGCGACAAGGGAAAGCTCTTCCCAAATCAAGGGACATTTGAGCTTTTGCCTGATGTGCTGTTTTCCAGATACCATGGCATACAGTATCTGATTCAAGATCTTTCAAGATAGAATGCTTTCCTATTTATGCTGGCATCTTTAATCCTATTTGAAATCACTTAATCTAAACCAGTTCATCAGCTGAACATATTTCAGAGATTCTGAGATGTGAGGTGTGTGTTGTATGTAGTGGTGTTGGTATGGAAAATGGGAAACATTAATGTGTTCTTATTTTGCCTATTTCTGTAACCCTCCAGAGAAAGAGAGGTGTCCATCGTAACATTATTACAATATAATCCATGCTATGTTGATGTAGAAAATTTAAAACAACAATGTTGTCCATGTTTAATGTGATATTATGTCTACAGTATGTACAGTAATTGATACAGTGTAGGTATTCATTTAAGCATTTTTTCTGAATAATTGGGTAAAGTTATTTCAAGACTTAAAATCCATCTAATCTAAATCTGTTGTAATTTATCATTAATTACAATTACGTATTGAAATATGAAACCAACAGACAACATGGAGAAAATGTACTGTAATAACTGCCATTTCTTGCTTAATACAATGTTCAAAGTTTATCAAGTTAGTTAATAAACTAAAAGGATTTACAGTACTGCTAAAAAAATATTTAATTATTATTTATCATCAAATATTATATTGCTATTATTTAAGGGATTGATCAAAATGTTTGTGACGATGTCATACCCTGGAGGTTTGACTACTGCAAACAGAGTTGCTGTGTGCTGTTGTTAGGTCTTTGCCTGTTTTCAGGTTCCAGTTTGCTAGAAACTCTGCTCCATCCCTGGTGACCAATTAATTCCTGCTCTGAATTTATAAGCATCTGCGTTGATGATCTAGAATTAAAATGCACAGAGCTCATTTGATTGAAAATGCTGTCAAAACCCCTCCAAAATTCTCCCTCTAAAATAGTTCCTCATTGATCCTGGCAGGTAGCAGCACAGCTATCAAGAAAGATAAAAAAGTAACCTGAACAGAGAGCTCTGAACTTATGCTCTGAACCTGAACGTACAGTATGCTGTATTTCATCAACTGCAAAACAGTAGAGAGGCAGTGGGCAAAAATGTTTGCCTCCTTGAAAAATTGAGTGTCTGCAAGGCTCTTCAATTTTATGTTCATCCTAAGGTTGAATGTGCTTCAACTTTAGAGCAACAGCTGTGTTAAATGGACTTAGAAATGTAAGATCTTTTTATCTATTACTGTAGGTTGGATTCAGACATCTACAGTGGTTGCCACAAGTACAGTACAGCATCTGTAACCTATTATATTTTGTACAGATTGAATTCTTCTCTTCTGTTATTTAGGTCTTACTGTATTTCTCTAAGTAATTGTATCACTAATTCAAAAATGCTTCAGCAACATTGCAGATGGCTGATTTCATTTGAAAGGATACTTATTGTAAAAAGGTTCTGCAGGATTTCCTGAGAAATGCACATAGATCGCTTAATGCTAATTTAGTGTTCTCCAGCCTACAGTACCAGAGAGAAAATTACCTACAGTATCTCACTTTTTGCGTGTCCACATACCTGCAGTGATATCAATGAAAGACTCCCATCACCTTGAATTGGAGCTGACACTCTTGCCCATCGCTACAGAGCTTGTACTGTAGCATGTTAACACATGAGTTGCTTGTTAGCTTGGTGGTTCAGACTATTTGTACTTCCTGATGCTCCATGAGTGAGTGAAGAGGTTACCGCTTTGACCTAAGATGTTCCGCAGCAATTATTTCAATTCTGAATTGGGTTGGGATACATTAAAATAATAATTGCCAATTCTAAAAAAAGATAGTTAGATTTCTAGCATAAATAGAAGTAAATGCCTTGCAGCATTGATGTCCAATAATTCATTCTAGGTAGTAAGCTCATTTTTTGTTCTGATTGTCTAGAAATAATTACATGGTCTGTATATCACAGAATGCTTAGATTTGTAAAGTAATCCATCCATTGACAGCCTGACAGAAGAAGACCAAGCTTATTGTCAATGAGAATGTGCTGATTCGTTAAGATGGAGTATGGTCTGCAAGCATGTGACACAACTATCAAAGTACTGCAAGCCTAACAATGTCAGCAAAATGTAAGAGCGTTTCATTGATTTTTAGAGAGAGTTAGTTTAGTGAAGTATATTAAAAGATTTTCCCTGCCAAAGGAAAACAGATTCTGATTTATTTTCAAATCTGTTTTTATTTGTTTGTTTTTTATTTCAAAGAAAATTTGGAGGATGAGCCAGTGGCATGTGCAAACAGCATCCAATAAAGGTGTTTCTGTGAGGAAATTGGGCAAATGCGTGAAATATATTCACACATCTCGTTAATAGTCCAAAGCAAGGCTCGATCTCATTATGAACCTCATCCATCATGCATAATGAGAGCTGTCGTGGATATTTAGCTGAAAAAAATAGCTGCTTTATATGCTAAGTGAGGAGCCAAAATGAATTCACTGGTTCCCTTGCTTGACACTAATGGTTTCTATAATCTAATGAATGATGTATGTAATAGAGGCAGGACCTTGGAGAGAGACAAACAAAAGTCACCAAAGTGCCTCCAGATATGCTACAGATATACTTTTCTATAAAGTTAGAGAAACCAAGAAAATGTGCATATACTGTACTGTATCTACATGAGCACACACATACTGTACAGTGCCTTCCATATGTATTCATTAACATAGAGTAATGGACCAAACAACAACATATCAAGATTGTGTCTTACTTAAAACAACATGAAATATATTATGCTGCATTTGTAATAGTATTGCAGAGGGAAATGTTATTTAATTATCAATTAAAAATCATCTTCTGGATTTCTTAATTCCAGAAAATCTAAGAGATACAGTTATATTTATTTACACCTTTAAGTATGCATTTAGCAACAAAAAAAACAACTTTACCAAAATAAATCTACGATAACATCCTGCTCGTCTAAAGCGTAATGGAAGCTTACAGGACTATACAGAAGCATCTGAAGGTTTCCTGTTTATCTGGGGTGTATAAGGAGTTAACAGCTTTAAACAGCTTTAAAGCTACTGGCAAAGTGGAAACTCTGCCAGGGAAGATGACACAAGTTTATATTGCCACGAAGGGTTGTGGTACAAGTTGGTATGAGAGGCAACTGTAAATCCCAAGGCAACATCTGGACAACACAAATTGGATTCTTGAAAATACTAAAACTACCATTCAACATTGTCAGTATAAATGCCGCACGTCTGGAAAGATTGCAAGGAAGATGTCTCAAAAGACTACAGAAATGTGACTCTGATTGGACAAACTATATCTATAACAAGTGGAACTATGTCATATGGTGAGTGACACAAAAATACACATGCTCATCAGTATAAATGTTGGTGTAGAAGGATTTCATGTTGAGAAAGCTCTCATGCTTACTGTGAAATATGGGTGTTCTATTAAGTTTTAAAGTTGTTTTGCTTTGTTGTTTTGTTAAGGGAATCATGAACCCGAACTTGTATCAGGACTCTTTGGCCATACACCTACTGTAGGTCATTCTGTTAAGAAGCTCAACCTTGACATTTCAACATGACAATACATAAGAATGATCCAAAGCATACATCCATAACAACAAAGAAATGGTTAAAAGCGCACAAAATAAATGTTCTGAACTGGCCACCTACTTTCTCCTGATCTTCAATCTTCAATCAGACATTTGTGATTCAAACTAAAGAAGGCAGTTTACAAATGGAAAACAAACAGTCTGAAGGACTCAAAGCTATTCTGCCTGGAGGAATGGTCAAAAATCTCTCCTCAGAAATACTATTGCTACAATGTAGTCCATGCCAGAAGAGGATTTACAAAATCATGCATGGATGTAGGTATATAAATGTGACTCAAATGTTTTCTGGACTTTTTGTGACATATGACTTTGCTTTGTGCAATGTTGTTAAGGCCATAGTTTAACATTTTTTTTCATCAGGGCACATCATACAATCTAAGTATTTCATTTTCATTGTATGAATAAAGAAGGGCACTGGAGGGCACTGTATATACTGTATGTGTGCGTAAATATCAATGCAGCTGCCGTAGTTTATTTGTATGTGTGCCAAATATTTAGTTCTTCCAACGTGCACTGTTTTCATGACACATTTAATGCTTGAAAAGCACAGTGACATTTTTAAACAGTTTTTCTTTATACGCTGCTTAGCTGTAGTAACTCCCATAATATGGTGAATATGTTATAAATATTCATAGGCAATGTCCTGTTTCTTTCAGGCAGGTATGGATGGTAATACTCCTAGATTTTATACTTGTCTATAAACTCCACATATCTGCCATAATCCTCACATATTTTCCTTTAGCTAAATGCTGCATCCTCTTGGCTAAAAATTGCTAGGTAACAACACAAGACCTGGAGAACGCTGAGAGATGCACAAACATCTCTGCTACTTCAGTACTTTGTAATTTGTTTCTAAGCACGAAGACTATTAAGTTGCGTGAAACAGAT
This sequence comes from Lepisosteus platostomus, assembly GCF_059453375.1. Classification (NCBI taxonomy): domain Eukaryota; kingdom Metazoa; phylum Chordata; class Actinopteri; order Semionotiformes; family Lepisosteidae; genus Lepisosteus; species Lepisosteus platostomus. Next base: position 31,572,392 of record NC_142624.1, on the reverse strand, counting down.
TAACCCAAGCTAACAATGCATATTGTTATTGCAGCACAGACGAATTCCCACTTCCCTATTTAAAGTTGAAAATGTCAACTTAACAGAAATTACACAGCTAGATAATTAATGCCCTGTAGGCAATAATAGATCAAACTAGTATTTTATTGTCCTCACTGAAGAACCAAGGAAATTGTACCTCATAAGTCTATCACACATGCATACAGAAAAGCAGAGACCACTATGATCCCAGTGTCCCAATACAGCTGACCAGCACAGTGGTACAGAGCAGTTCCCTAATTTGCATTTTTTCTTGTCCAGTTTTTTTTATAGTGCAATTTTACCCTCTTTATCTTACCTACTGTACCTGTGCATTACTGTACCATGGTCCATTTCGTCTGTTTCAAACTTGTTAGACCAACATCGCAAAGTGTCAGACTCTAAATCTAACGGGACAAGGATCCCCAAAGGAAAACATTGCTGTTGTCAGTGGCGTTGGTGGTGCAGCAGGTGGCAGTCTTTCCTCCGGTCCAGAATTTCTAATCCAACACCTACTGTGTCTTATGGTGATAGGAGACATTGTATTGTAGGAGGTGCCATAATTAAATCATGCCTCAGTTCTCCATCGGATCTGCTGTGTAATGTGGCTGATTCTGTGAAGTGTGGATGCGGTTACTGTGTGTCACCCACTAGGCTTCTGTGGTGGAGGAAATGGGTGCCATGTTATATGTGAAACACTTTAGGGTCCTTTGGGATTTCTATGCAATTACAACTGGTTAATTAAATTAATTAAACTACAGGACAGCTATCTCACTAAGCAAACTGTTCATTATGGTGGAGGTTATATTGACTCATCAGAAACATTGTTCTGGAAGAGAAAGATTTTACTGTTTTTGTGTGAGTGCTAAGTGGGTAAGAGTGGATGCTCAGAAAGCTGTCACTTATTGAAAGGGACTGGAATGACAAAGCAGGTGATATACGTTTTTGCTTGTCTGCTTTATGGCAGCAGATTCATGACACTTTTTATGATTATACGTCTTCTGCTTTTACCGCAAATAACCTCAAAGTCCTGTCTCTTTCCATCTGAAGTCTGCCACAGATAACAGATGTGGGAGGCCTCTAATGCGCATTTGACAATTCTCAAGTTCTTTTCCTTTTCATGTCACCACCTCTTTTAATTTTATGTCCTCTGAGATGGCAACCTTTCAGTTCGTGTTGGTTCAGCTCCAGCTTAACTGCAAACTGATGATCTCCCTTAATGGAAATAAGTCACTTGTAAAATTAAATAAATAAAAAGTTTGACTGGAAGACTTAGCTGATGTTGAATAGTATCACACTTTTTTCAGCTATCACCTCTGAATGATTTGGAACCTTTTTATTACCCATGCATATTCATCCATTTAATCAGAGGTTTCTGACTAGTCAATGGATATAAACTTCAAAATTGCTTCTATGATAAAGGTATTATAAGGCATTTCAGGCTTTCCTCTGTGTTTCTTAGGAACATTAGCACTCAAATTCCCAGATATTTAGCTCCCAAAAGCTGGGAGGAGTCCTCTGAAGCTCAGTTTATCACAGATAAAAAGGCAATGTTGTATTTTATTTACCCTGTGTGGTGGCAAATGTTAAATTAAAAATTGAAGAATTGGATCCTGACAGCATCCTATCATAAAAAACAAATGATAAAGCTTAATACTGTAATTCACTCTCTAAAGAAAAGGATTACAGATTGTTACACACCACGTACAGTATGTACTTTATTTTCTGGCACAACACACAACATACAATGCATACAAACAGTATTTACAGGTCTGTAAGTAAACCCTACCTTCTACAGACATACTGTAGAATCTCAGAATTCTGTAACTATAATCTTAATACACAAAAATCTCCTACAAAGCAAAGAGGCAACCTGTGTCCTATTAAACAAAAACAGATCCTACCCTGGACTAAATCTCCCTCTCTAAGCAAATACAAATGAATAGGAATTAATTTCCCTAATCTGAACAAAGGCATTACTAACCCAAGCTTTCTAATATAATGCTTACTACTCAGTGTTCAGATTAATTTGGAAAAAGTCTGATTCTAAAAATATTCTTTTTTCTTTACATCTTGTACTAGGCCATTCCTATGGAACCTGGCTTAATGACCTCACTAGGATTTGCACAGTTACAGGTGAATATTTATGCTTAAATATGGTTGACTTAATAACTCACAGGGAAGTTAATTAACCCAGGTAAATGATTACTGTAATAACTGAAGCGTAGTTCAGGACCCTATGCAGACAGTATAATCTGGAAGTAAGTGGAAAAGGACAACAGGGAAAAGACGTAGAGGATTCCGATGGGTTGATAGACGGGGGCGTGACGGCGGTGATCGGGGGGTGTGGCAAGGGAAAACTAATCCAGACAGTCCAAGAGGGAAATCCGTGGTACAGTCCAGAGTCCAAAAACTGGGGGATACATCCGAGACAAACAAGGTTAAAAACCTGAATAGGATCCGGAACAAGAACAGGGATTTAAAACCAGGGTAATGAGGCCAGTTACTCAGAGCCCCGGACTCTGATGGTCAGGACGCTGGGATGAAGCCTATGCCGTCTCCTGGATCTGCAGGTAGGCAGGCTTCCAGGCGTCCATCTCCCAGTGCTGAGCCAGGAATAGCGGGAGTGCCAGGCTTAAATAATGGCAGACAAAACAGGGGGCAGGTGCACGTATTTAACACAGATACGAAAGGGTCGGAGCGCCCTTAAGAGAAGGAATGACGATCTTGACAATTACGGACAGTCCAATACCTTTGGCATGGTTTCAAAAAGAATGGGGCAATCAAGTTGAGTACTGCCAACAAGCTAATCCCAGCTGAAACAGTGCTATACCACTTTCCTTAACAATGTTATTCAGCTCCACATTTTGGGAACATAAAGAATGTCTATTTATTTTTTACTGCACCAACTTCATACATTCTTAAATGTTTATGTACATTAGCAGGTTCTACTAGTTTTTGAAGCACTTCATAAAAGCCAAGATCTTCAAACTTCTACTTCCACTATTCATGTTTTGTGGGTTACAATCCATCTGAAAGAATGTTGTTTGTTTTCCACTTTGTTCAAGATCCCAGGGCTGAGAGAAGCTGTTCTTTCTGTCTCTCATAAAGTATATTCTGTTCTAATCAAGAACCATGCTATGCAAGCACAGGTCATAACTACTGTACAATCTCAGTACTTTTCCACTCTAAATAAAGGGCTTTGCAGTCCTTCATTATGAATCTATCAGGGCCTTAAACCAGGGAAAATTGAAAGAGGCTCAGCTTAGCCTCAGATGAGGTGGTGTTCCAGTCAGGTGTGGTGGGACATGCTGCCCAATATTGCTTAAGCCACTGATCTTATTTGTTGTGCACCATTACTTCAGTTTGAAAGAATCCTGCTGTAATATAATCACCAAATTTCTGGCTTCAAAACTCAGACAGACAAAAGTTATAAAAAGCTCAAAACATCAGTAAAAATAACAATCAGTTCTCTTTTCTAAAGGTACTGGCTTTGTGAGCTTAATGCCCTGAAGGAGAGAGCTATCAGCTCACTGTGTCACCTTGATTAATGCCTGAGCTTGCTACGTGCAACTGCCAGGGCAACCAGAATACACTGCAGACCTATTTCCTGAGACAATTTTCTTACACGTATATCAGGAATACTAGAAACTGTCTCCTTGACATCTCATCAATAAAGTGAAAATTAGAATTGAGTTCGATCAGGACAATCAAAGAATTATTGTATTCACATACAGAAACTGATAGTTCTTGTCTTAAATAGTTTGCTGGATGGGCATGCAAATTCCTTCTTATATTTGAGTCTATTCTATAAGTGTTTTCACTATTGGTTTCAAAATATTTTGGATTTTATATCTATATTTTGAATGTAAATGTATCCCATATTTCTTTTCCTGAAGTACCTCTAGGTATAAATGCTTCCATTAACTTTTTTCAAAGTTCATACCTGTACATAACCACACAAAGGAGTATAAAAACGAATTCTTGAGGAATGAAAAAGTGCATTTTTTAAAAAGTTTTAAAATAAGTCTGATAGGTTTATTGTAAGAGTTATGAATTTTCTTTGTTTCCTATGAAGCTTAAATTTCTCACTGTTTTTAAAAATGTTGTAATTTTTTTAACAGCAGTTCCTCCATTTTACGCATAGGCCATTCTATACAACTGTAGTGTATATTATGATTTCACAACATAACAAACTTGCTTATTCCTCTGAATTCTACCTGTTATGCTCTGAACATATATTTTAAGGGTATTTTGTCTTGTATTTTCAAGTGTAATAATTACCAATAACACCTAATTAATTTCTTAAACTAAAATTCAGAAGGTGGTAATTGTAATGTTGTTTAATGTTACTGTTAATGAACCATCCAAAAATACACAGTCCATAATTATACAAATCCAATAAAAATCCTTAATATCAATATAGATAATTACCCCCACGAGCATCAATAACATTTTCTTTGTGTATGGTTCCCATACTGCCAATAATTGCCTTTAAATGCTTTTATGATGCAAATCTTTGTGTACCTTTGCAAGCACAACATGCAGTATTGGGAGGTTGCATGGTTGTTGGTTGTGAACAGTTCATTATCAATCCAGTTAATTCCAGGTGTGCTCAGCCAGATTCAGTCTGGGAGACTGGGCAGTTTGATCCAAGTAAGGAACCCATAGCAGAAGGGCTATGACCTCACAAGCAGTGAGAAAGTGTGTTGTCATCCATGCACAGGAAATGCAGTCCATGGCATTGAATCAGGGGCACAGTTATTGAGTTTCTGACATTATCCATGTAGCTCTAGTTGATTCTGTCTTGCTGTGCATGGGGAGGTTTCAGCATGGTTGTGGGTAGCATACTGTATATCCTGTGTTACAAATGGACACATACTGTAGGTGCCCCTCCCTTCCCTTAAGTGTGGCTGGAGTTGTGTGCAACTGGCATCACTTTTACACAAAGTATAGTATGCCACGTATGGGTCATTTACCTGGCTTGTGCATCTTAGACATCTACTTTCTCTAGCACACTTCCAGTGTCTCAGTGCATCCTATAAAGACTGCTGATAACACCAATGAGTTCATGAGTGATTGACATCTGCCGATGCCTTTGTCTAGATAGACAATAGCCAATAGAGAGTGCTCTTATTATGAAGAAATAAACTTTTATTTTTGTCTGTTTCTTAAATTTCTTTATTTCCATATAAAGCTACAGTATGTAAGATCAGAAGAACCATCATTTTGTTCAACGTAATACGTTTTTCCAGGTTTTGTATTGTCTTGACCTTGGATAAAACTTTGGAATTTTTTAAAACACAGCAATGTTTTAGAAGCATCTATCTCATTCTCCTTTCAATGCATGGTAAATGGAATGCCCCAATCAGGTATTTATAGCATTTATACCCTCCAACCCAAAGAGGGGAATGTACAAATCAAGATGCAGTATTTGATGCTACTCTCTAGTTTATTGACTGACCTCTCAGTCAATAACATTGGCTCATCTTCATCACAAAATGTGCTATTGATTTAACCAATCATGCTTTGAGTTGTCAACTGTGTATCTAGTAGGTAATAAAGCCGTTTGTGAATATAATACAGTACTTCCTTTCATGAAAGTTTCATACCAAAGACATTTTGTACCATTTTCTGATAAGAAGTGTACATTATAAGAAATGTAGTTGCCCTAGACAGATAGGTTTTCATACAAATTTTACATACCAAGAGAAAGAATTTTCACGTGCTAAAACTGTCTGAATTTCAAATCATATTCAGAGATGTTAGGTAGAGTTTTTACAGCTCTTTAAAATGAAATAGGGAAATAAAAGGACGCATAAATAAATGGTCATTTACTTATTGACAAATTGTGAAGTGGAAAAAGAAATGGAAATCCTATTCCAAATATAGGAGAACTTTCATTTTTCTATTTTTCTGTTTTTAGGAAAAGCCACAAACTATTGCAGGTTTAAGGTCAGAAAGACTTTATTTCATATGATGTATTTCCATAGCACTTCTGGTGTTCATCCAAGAGATCTACATAAGCAGAAAGTGTTTTTTTTTAGAAATGGAGGATAATGTCTAGGTTTATTGTAGACTACAGCCACACTAGTAATCTGTTAAGGCAGCAATAAAAGTAAAGTATAGCCAGAAGGGCCAAAATGAATGGCCAAAAATGCATTTTTAGAGAAAATTAGTTTAAAGCAATTCTAAAGAATGCTATTATCATTAGTTTTAGAACGACTTTACATAAGATTATTGAAATCACAGGCATACATCTCAGTAAGTAGGTTTTATTGCGTTTAAAAAGAACGTTTTTTCATATGCTGTACAAACAGTGGGAATTCTTGGCAAAGCTTGATATAAATATGGCCATAATGTCATTGTGCAGTGCATCAAGGTCATTACAGTCCTGAGAAAAGGGCACTTTGGTCACAGTAAATACAAAGATGCCAAGAAAATTAATTTTATTACTGAAGCAATAAATATTTAATTCCATTTATATAGAAAAGAAAAAAGGGCTTTGGGCTACTTAAGATAATAATAATAATTTTGAAACTAAATATGTATAAAAAATGCCCCCACAGACGAGATCGAAAAGATAATTATAAGGCACACATAAATAAGGAAGAAATTTGCCATTTATTTGCTCCTTCATGTAATTATTGTTGATTAATCTTCATTCTAATTTAATTTTAAATCACATTTCTCTAACGAGGCAGAAGAAGCTAAGAGCAAATTGTCATTAGAAGTGGTGAGCAGTGCAGTAAGGCAGAAGTAAAGGACTATTTTTAAACAGAAAGAATTGCCTAGTACATTATACTCCTGTGATGCAACACTTTTCGTGCTTGCCAGTTGCTGCTCTGCTAGATTCGCCACTGCATGCTGACCTAGGATGGCCATTAGAAAGTTCCAGAAAAGACTGAAATATGTTCATAGTGCTTTGTTTTTCCACATCTCCAGAATGGAACTTACTGTACAGAGACTTACAAATATATTCACCAACTTCCAGTGATGTCCTATTTGGTTGAAGTAGAAATGACACATAGACATTTTGTTAAGTGAATATTTTAATCAAACTATTAGATATTTTTCATGTGTTCTAAAATACGTTTGCTCAAATCAAACATTTTATGTGTGAAAAAGTTAAATGTCAGGAACAACCACAAAGAAAAATCCCAAATTAAAATACTGTAAACCAACTGGATCAGTATTCAGCTCCTTTCCCATGGTAAACTTAAATTACTTTCACAAATGCCTCAACCAGTTTAATGGCCGCTGTCTGTGCAACAATAGTGCTGCACATGAATTCAGAATAAATACACCCATCTCTGTAATCTCCCTTAGTCAGGTAGTGAAGTTTAAGCGAGGATAGAACCTTAACGATCAAGAACTATGCAAAACAACTCAACATACTGTACAGATGATAAAATATCAAAGACAATGATTATCCCAATACAGTGGTTTGAGCAAAAATACAAATGAAAATACAATGATTTGAGCTTGGTGAAGTCTATTAAGAAGTGGAAGGTGTTTTGTGCCACTCAAATACTACCTGGATCAAGCTGTCCCTCCGAACTGAGCATCCAGGCAAGGATGAGTTCAATAACTGAGGAGGGAGAAAATGGCCATGAGTCAAAACTGACCTGTATGGCAGAGTAGCAAGAAGAAAAAACCACTGCATAACACAATGTTGATGCTGCTTGATGGCTCAAATCCTATTTACCCACAAAGAGTAACACTCAGTTCTACACTTATCAAAGCATGTTGTTCCAAAGTAAATATTTCTAAAAACACTTTATTGCACTACAACTTGGTACTCTCACTGTACTAAAGTATCCTTATGTCCTGAGTCACAATCAAATCAAGAGCACCCCCAGAGTTTACATTACTATGAAAAAACACATCTGAAGTCCTACAAGTCAGACAGTATAAACAAATGGCAAAAGGCTTTGCAGACAAACAAGACAAAGTTAGAAAATGTCATTCTAAATGCAAAACCTTCCATCTGACACAAACCCAACACAGCATATTACCCAGACAACGCTATACCTACTCATGGTGAAAACATATATGTTATGGTGCTGTTTCAGCAGGGACTGACAAGCTTGTCTAGACTAATGTCAAAACCTGCTTCACTGTGTTATGTACCTAAAACTGGAACAAATATTCACCTTTTAGCAGGACAATGACCCAAAACACAGGTCCAAGGCTACGCTAGAGTGGCTTAACAAGAAGAAAGTTAATGTCCATGAGTGTCTTAGTCATGGGAACTAAATACAGAAGTGAAGAAGTGTGGCAAGGCTTGAAAATACCTGTCCATAAATGATCCCCAAAACAATTTGCCAGAGCATAAGTACAGTAAGTTTGTGAAGAAGAATGAATGAGAATTACACCGTCCTGGTAGAGGTACACCAGCTGGTAGAGTCTTATCCAAAAAGACCTGCTGCTGTAATTGCTGAATAGGTGAATATTAATTCATGGGATAAATTACAGGTACTTATGAAATAAACATTTTAGTTTTAGGGTTTGATTTGCAGGTAATATCAACAGAAGTATCTTGGAATTAAGATAGTTATGGATAATTATTTACAAAATAAAGGACAGACCCAGTTCTCTCTCATGTGATCTGTGTTATCATGTTCTACATTTACATCCTTAACTAGTATATACAAACAAGATAAATGTAAAATGATATATTAAGTCACTGACTATTTTCTTTGAATTTTTTGGGGAATTGTTTTGGCATGATCTTCTCAGTTTTTACCTGCCTTTAAAATCTCAAAAACAGTGCTGCTTGACAAATATCTAAAAAGACAAAGTGAAACATATTTTACAGAGAGCAACACAGTTCTATGACATCATTCTTTAAGCAGATGGAACATAGCAGATACAGTAGGGATACGTACAGCTGATGGAACATAGCAGATACAGTAGGGTTACGTACAGTACTGTAGCATACAGGCATCTGTATAGCTCTAAACTGCGGTAAGAACAATGTCCCACACATCATAATTTATTAAACAGTTGAGTTTTTTTTCTCACAAACTAACAGCTCATGTCCCATTTGTAGGCTTGGTTATAGATTATTTAAAGCAGAGGCTCCCTGTGTAGTGTCCGCATCCTGAAGAGTAGGCTCCTGAGGGTCTCATTAAAATAAAGGTCATTTACTGGAAAGCCAGAGGATTTCAAACACCCCAGTCTTAATGATGAACTCATAAAGCTCCAAGAAATTTCATTTCCTCCTGATCCCAGTGTAAACACTGCATAAGTATTTGGAATGATATTTTTTTTTAAAGTAGAGTATTCGAATGAACATTCTTAATACAGTTTCATAGGAACAGTATCCCTGCAATACATCAAATGCAGTAGGAATTATACAGTAGATACCTTATAGTAGGTATTATAGATATTAGTAATGGCTGGCAATTAAATATGTGGGAAAAGACCACTTTTGAACAATGATATTTTAATAGACTCAACAATTCTATGCATAACACTAAAGTAAATATTTGTCCTAAGGTAAATATTTGTAAAAAAGACTTTACTGAGATTACAACTTGGTACTCTCAGACATAGTAAAGTATACTGAAGGCCCAATCAGAATCAAACCAATAGCACCTCCAGAGTTTGCAGACTTTATCAGGTGCCACTTCTTATTTAGAATTATTGCCATTACATAGTGCTTCTCGTCTGAAGATATCTTCAATAAGTAAGTAGTTCATAATAAGTACCAACACAGTGTCCCCTGTCACCATACTGTGGCGTTGGTTTGGAAATTCTGGACGAGAGGGAAGACTGCTGTCTAGTGAAACCAACTGCGGTAGCAACCTGGTTTTCCATGGAGGTCTCCCAAACCAGTAATGACTTAACAAGATCAAACTGGGAGATGATGCATCTGCTGCTTAAATAATTATGACAAAAAAAACTTCACACATGCTACACAATCATAGGAAAAACTTTTTGTAGGCAAACTGATAAATCTCACAGCAACGTGAGCTTTCATACAGAGGCAATCATCTAATTAATAATGTTACATACTGTAGGTTAAAAAAAAGTTTTCCGGAGATAAACTTTGCTATATTTGTAAATGTACTGTATTAGGAAAGTGTGAATATTAATTTACTTTAAGATAAATGGAGGTTACGTTTTGGGATTACAGAGGTTTTCCATGCATAGCCCTGTGTAATCAAAATGTTTCTGATACGATATTTCAATTAATTGACATATCCCATCAACTTAGATTCAGTGAAAGAGGTTAATGAACAATTAGGATAAACGACAACCAGTTCACTAGGTTAATTTTGTAACTAATAGAATTTCTGATCAGTGAGTCCCAGTCTCATCTCCTACTCTGGAAAAAAAAGGCCTAGTTCCACAATCGTTAACCATATTATATTTGAAAAGTAATGCTGTTTGTTGAAGAATTTAAGACAATCCACATAATATTGCATTGCCCTGTCTATCTCATCATAGAGCCATTGGGTAGATTGGTACCTCACTAAATCAGTGTCTTGAAGGTTTTCCTGTGTACTCTTACCCTTAATGATATTCTACTCCACAGTGCTTTGCCCTCATCCATACAAGAGTCCAATTCTATCAGTCTTTCTTTAGTATACCGTAGTTCAATGTGGTCTTCATTTATGTTGGTCTCCATAATCTGTAGTATTCATTCCCCACTGTCTAACCAAATGCTGTTGAATAGATCTTTTCTGTATGTAATAAGAATTTTTTTTTTAATAAAAGTAATTTATTTATAGGGATGTATTTATAGGGAATTTGTTGTTGTGAACACATTATTTTCCCAAACACCACAAGATAAACATTTACAGGGTGTTAGTGATTGTATTTCAACAGTGCAATTACAGAACCCCAGTACAGTTTAGCTTCTGTGCAAACCTACAAGGTTTTTTTTTACTGAAAACAATACAAATCGCCATATGCTGTTATGCTATTTCAATCACTGTGAAGAGCTTGAGTAGTCCATACCGCAACGACAGCCCGAGGAACAGGTGGGCTAACCTAATAAGAAAATGCAAATGTGAACTTTTAGCAGATACAGTTTGATGAGATTTTCTTCAATAAGATGAATAAAGTGATTCATTACAGCACTTCATCTGATGAGCTGCTTAACATTTCTAAAAGAAAATGAACATTTTATAATTACTTAGGATAGTCTAACTTTATTAAATAAACAGGTAATTGAAATTGCAGAGCCATTCAGTTGGCACAGAAGGGAACATTGACTGAGCACATTTTAAATAAACTTTCACGGCACTTCCCTTGGGAGAAATGTACCTCACACAAACTCTTTCAAGTTTTTCTAACTGTTAAAAGTGAAAAGATGAACTTCAAAACCTGTCAGGGTACTAGTGGTCTACATTTACTGTATGTAAAAGAAAATTAAGTCATTTTGTATGCAGTGTGACATTTTTTAAGGTAATTGTAGGGATATTTCCCCTTTCTTCAGTGTATACACTAGTACTATAAAGGCCAGGTTCAAAGTCATTGAATTCCTCTGTGAGCTGTACATTAAAGTCACATAAATAACATAACAGAATTCCTAATAAAGGGTGAAAAGGTGAGTCATGGAAGACTTCTGTATGAAATGGCAGCGACAGTACATTACAATTTTTGCTCATGTGTAGTATGCTGGAGAAAAATCATTTTCTTTGTGTTTCTGGTGAGCTTGCTGTATGTTCCAAAATCCAAAAGCATCTTCAATTTAATAATTTATTGGAGCATAAGGCACAAAATACATGTTAAGGTTTTTTTTTGTATTTTTTTTCCATTGATATACTGCACCAGTGCACCTTCACAGAAGGGTAGCTATGGAGGACTGGCCAATGTAAAGAAAAGCAGCATGTCAGTAAAAATATTGCAATTGCATCATCGTTTTAATGATCTACAGTTCCTAGGGGTCTTTTGTGGGCTTGACATTTTGTGTCATAGAAAAGAAATATAAAATACCTTGCTGCAAACAGCAGCTGCCCACCAAAACTGTCTATTAGTAACAACCTCTTTTTTTTAGTCAGACTCATTTTGATTATTTTAATATTTTCAGTTCAGGATCAAGCTAGTGAAACAGCTGATTGAATTGCTCTCTTCCAGTGGTACTTATGAATTCAGAAAAAGTGCTGTTTCCATTTATTGATAAAAATGGTAGTCATTTGCTAAAGCCCTGGAAGGATATTAAACATTTTCCCAGTCTCAGTGTTATTCTGAATGTGAACCTCATACGTGGAATGTTGTAAAGGTAAAATTAGTTTACTATTTTTCCTTTTTTTAAATTATTGTATTGTCAATTTAAAATATTTGTAGAACCGGTAGTGAAAAGTAAAGCTGTTGTGGCTAATTGTCAGCGTTTGTTTTACGAAATGTTTCTGATGAAGGGAAGTACAGTATAATACTTTAGGTTGGCATGGTGCTGTAGTGGTTAGTATGGCTGCCTTGGGGTCTTGGGACACTGGGATCAATTCCTGGCCTGCGATCTGTGTGTAATCTATATGTTCTCCCTTTTTTTGCTCAGTGTTCTGGTTTCCTCCCACAGTGCAAAGACATACTGGTACTGTAAGTTAATTGGCTTCTGGGAAAACTGGTCCTGGTGTAAGTGTCTGTGTGTGCTCTGTGATAGACTAACATCCCAACCTAGGGTGTATCTTGCCTTGCACCTGTTGCTTGCCAGGATAGGCTCTGGCTCCCCCATGACCCTGTATTGGATAGTATGGTTGCAAAATGGATGGAGGTACTGTATAGTAGGTCATTTTAATTATTGATAACCAAAGTCTAAAAATCAGGTTTCAATTAATCTTTTGTGCTCAATATATTTCCAGTTCAGGGTTCTTATCATTTCTTCACTTTTAAGAGCAATCAAAATTTTTAGGTAATTTTCACAGGCAATAAATTCAAATTGTTTAAAAAAAATCAAGGAATTTGATGCAGGGTATTTAATGCTAAGTTTCCATGATTGCTTTCTAAGCAATTTTTTTCATGGCTAATGTTAATGTTTATGCATTCTGTATTTAGGAGATTACTGACGTGGAAAGTGTGAGTAAAAGTAAATCTTGACCATTATTCTAACATGCCAGAGAAAGTAAAGCGTATTACACAACATAAAGGTTGTGTAATGCAATTATGAAACGTATTAAAGATATAAAATTCAGTGATGGAGAAAGTAATACTTAGAAATTAATTCATTATTCTTACAACTCATTAATTCTGAAGTTGGTGGAAAGTGTTTTTAAGAGATACTGTACTTACACAGACACGACATTCTGTAGTAGTGGAGAATTTTTAAAATTATATTCCTTCAGCTTTTGAAGCAGTTTTTTTCAAATATAATCCCTCACGCAAGCAATTTATATTTTATAAATTATTTTAGCAATTTACAAATATATATATTTATATTTTCTTATCCACAGATTAAACTTGAGTTATTATCACCGGGTGCTGCCTTTCCATCATCACCAAATCAGTAATGAAACTGAAGCTGGAAGTACAGTACAGCTGTTATCAAACAAGTGCACAAACGAGTATGGTTATAACAAGTGTATACCCTAGTGTATAACAAGGGTATACTGTTATTTGAACATTTATACATGATACAATAATAATAAACGGGAAGTTGGAAAATAATTTATTTTCATTATATGTAATTAAGGACCCATATGTTGTCTTAGGCAGAAATCCAAAAATCAAATACAGTAGTTATCACATGGCAATAATGAAGGCCTGCTTCTAGGTCACTTGCCTTTCTGTGATCATAAATTCCTTTAATTCAAAGTCCAATTTGTGCTAGTTAAAAGCCACAGTATGATTTTAATAAATTTCCCCCTGAAAGCAACAATGTATGCATCAAGAAAGACACAATTGCTAAATGCAGAAGACACAATACAGTGGAGAGTATGCATCCCACAGGAAAAGGCTGTACAGCAATTTGCCAACAATATTAATTAGCTCCCCTAATTACAAAACTATAAGTGTGCCACAGGAATTTTAACAATAGTAAAACCCTATGTTGTTTCATGTCTGGGCTCCAAGAGAATTTTCTATCTTCCCCATTAAACTGTTACACATTTTTTTTTCCCTGAGTGATGAAGTACCATGCTTCATCTCTGTTCCATCTTTTTGGCTTGGATTCCAGTATATGGTCCCTGATCCTACTCTCTACTTAAAATAGCAACCGTGTTTTAATTTAACCCACTGTAAATCAGTATACATCATGCAAAATGCACTGGGCACAACTTATTAATTATGGGAACAAAATAAGTAAAACAAAGAATAGTAAAGGTAATGCTCTCTGCTGCTCTTCCAAGGAGATGTACCAGTGGTCTTGCTTCAAATGCTGAGTAGAAGGATAAGTCCAAGACAGCCTGCACACAATCTCATTGCGTTGCCTGAGAATGACTGTTCTGTGATGTCCAATTCACGAATTTGTCAATGTGTTTTCTAAATTTAAGCTATTATGCATTAGTTTTGTTCCCCTGGTATTTTTTTTTAACCTAAGAGGGAATTTGTAAATCTGACCCGGGATACTCTTGTATCTCATCTTTTTTGTACAGGAACTCTTCCTTTTTTCATCTTTCACGCAGAATCTGAAAATTAGTGACAGAATAAAAGTGAGGCATCTAGTATAAGCTCCCTAGTACAGCATGTTCACTATCCTTGGAATAGTCCAGGATTGTTTTTGACTGACTGCCTCAGATTGCTAGAGATAGGCATTCAAGGCAATGCATGTACTTGGATTAAGAACTGGTCAATGAACAGGTTACAGATAATTGCTAAATGCCTGAATTATGGTATAGGTAATGTAATTAAGGAATTACTTCAGTGATCTGTATTTGGAACACTGCTTTTCTTTATTTAATTCACCCAGTTCACCCATTGGAGAGTTGTTGTGGCATGCAAACAAGTGGGCAGATTGGAGGAGCCAATCTTGGTTGAGAATAAAATGAGTAATGCAAGAAACTTTAAAAAATAATAATTACAGAGGTGCCATTATGGTGCTTTTACAGCGTATAGAGGCATTTCATTTTTGAAGCAATGTGGAGAGACAGAAGTGTGCATAAAAGAAAGAGAGTTTAACAAAAGATGCCACTGGCTAAAAAGAGAGGCTTTTAAAACCTTGCCTAAAATAAATGCAATATGCTTGACATTTTAGTAGAAAAATATATGAATAATGCATGGAATAAAATAATAAATTCTGCCCTTCCCAGCCCAATTCCGTCAACCTTAGATCAACTTAATAATATATTAACTTTTGAAAAGAAACATTTAGCAGAGTGTTGTATGCAATAAAATATTCAGTATTTTAATGCATCATTAATGTTTATCTTTCTTCACCTATTTGCATTTTTAGCACCTTCAAAACATCCATAAGCACATTCCCACCGATTAAAAACTCAGCGAAAAAAATCTAGCACAGCTATCAAAATCATCCTTGGTGTATTTTAATGAATCTCATTAGGATGCCGACTTAAAGTTATTTTAATATAAAAATGATAAAACAAGATTTATTTCAGTTTCTTATTGCCAGATTAATTAAATCATGCATTATGAAAAAAGATGCCTTGAAAATCTCCAAGACAAAGGGTCTTCATAAACATCACTCATTATTTAACAGGAACCAAAGCGTTTATCTTATTTGTTTGTCTTTCTAGTTGATGTTAACCTCTATTGAAAGCCAAAACGGAATTTGTATTTTATATTTTTCCGCTAACTGACAAATAAAAATGTAATCTTTACTGCACAATTTCGCTAATTGTAAGAAGTAATTGTGAAGAGAAGAGAAGTAATTGTGAGTTCAACACGATGGTCCTATCACAAATCTTACTCTAGTTACTCTCCACTTATATCTTAAAGTGAATATATTCTCTGTAAAATGTTAAATCCGATCATGTTCAGAGAATACAACCTAGTGTATGTACAGTTACAAGTGCTGCTGTTTTATAGAAGTTAGAATGGAAACATAGTGTTAATGGGTGATGATTCAAATGCATTAGCAGGAACGACTGTGTGACATTGGATAGGATGGTTAATTCCTTTGTACTACTGCATCTTTACACTTGCATATGACAAATAAACTGAACCGAACTGAAAAGTAAGTAAGTGCAACTCTTATAAGCATATTCTCTGATAACCTCTGATAAGTCCAAGTACTCTCAACCCATAGAAAAAATAAAGTTTTTTTGTTATAGCGCAACAAAGACAATTTGCTTTCCTTCCACTGGGGTAATCTTGCCATTTGTTTTTACTGTAGCTCCAATACCTATGAATGAAGTTCTCCTGCAAGTGGACAGCTTCAAGTTTTTTTACAGACTGAACTCAGATCAAAATCTGCTTTGCCCTCAAGACCACAGTTTCTGCTAGATTCCATTCTATCAGAATTCTCAGTTACTTAACCGTACAGATTTGTCAGCTGTTCCTGCAGTGTTACAGTATACATGCAGTGTTACAGTATGTTTGAGGCAAGTATTTCATCCCAGTTGCTCCAGTCCATCCAGCTGTATAACTGGGAGCCACCATTGCTGAGGGATAATTCTTGTGAGGGACCAGCATCCCACCTCCTGGGGGGTTACATCTAGCTAGTTTGCTTAATGCTACAGTAACCAGGATGAGCTTTATGGTCTGATGAGCTCTGGTATGGATTTTATGGACATATATATTAAATCTCTTGCAGGAGTTTGGCTCTTGAGAAATGTACTACAGTATACAGTAGCTGCCTAATGTTGCTGTGCTTGAAGTCCACAATGACCACCAGAGGCATGAAAAGAATGAAAGCCAAAGTCCTTCTACTGAGGTTTTAGGCCAAGAGCAAAATAAAAAAAAACATCTAAATCATTGCAGATAGCATCGTTGTTTATTTAGTTTATAGCAAGTGCTGCTGTAAATGTCTGTCTGATCATGCAGAGAACACAAGCCCCCTGTAAAATTAAACTTCATTATAATCACTGAGAGCATTCGGCAACAAGAATACAATTAAAAATGTGCAGAAGCTTGTTAAGGTCTCAGATTGACTTCAAAATCAATCAATCTGTGGTTTAGACAAGCAATGACAACCTAAGTGCTTGCAAGTTCCCTGTAATTATAGAACGGGGAACTGGTCTTAATTTGCATCAGCAACTCTCTTTGCAATCTCCTTGGCTGAAAGTTGAGGTTATAATAAGATTTTTATTAATAGAAAATATTCTAATCAACTGATAAACTGACATGTGGTAGTGACACATACTGTACATACGAAAAGGGATCACCATTACATCTTAAGAGAAAAGGATAAAGAAAATTATTTGACATTTGATAATCCTTAAACTCTACTCACCAATTACATACAGTATGTAATACAATTCATATACAGTACGTACACACAAAGTCAAAATGGTGTAAATAATCTGAATGTAACGTTTTGTAAAAGCCTCATGAGGCGACATCCATACTACAGCACAATGGCTCATCAAACCAGAGTTCGTAAAACCGCTGCCTGTTACAGAACTAACGAGCTCCGTGACTTTTTCGAAATTATTTTTTTTATTGTCAACATTATAGCACTGATATTGTGATCAAACATATACACATGGTAACTTAAATTATATTTAAATTCTGTCTGTTTTAATAACTGTCTCGTAGTTTATTAACACAATACCCACACTGTACACTCCAAACTGTAACTTATTTTTGTATGTCGTTGTACAGATATAATTTACTGCGTGTGTTTTTTTCTGTTAATCTCAATATAATAATGCCTGCAAATCCACTAGAACTCTGGTGAAGGTCAGTTTTCTGGTGCAACAGTTGGGCCTTTTGCTATGTTTTAAAGGTGCATAGTTTTTTTTCTCTATAGTTTTGATCTTTTGAGGATGCACCTCTGCTTCGCTCTTTGTAGTGGAATGCTTTCATCTGTAGCTTGCAAGAAAGTTGGAAACTCTACATTTAGGTATAAAAATGGAAGCAATTTCTTGGAGAGATGCATTTTGAGCGCTCAGGGGAAGAAAAACAGGATGCTATCCTAATACCTGACCGATGTGGGCACAGAATGGGAGTCAATGGTGTCTGCATTTATTTTCTGTTCATTTCATACCTCATGTTCCCCGAGGAAAAAAAAATAAACATCATTTACAGACTCACTGACATGGGAAATGTTTACCATAATGTGAGCTCACGCTGTTCCTCATTTAGTTTTCATTCAGGCTTTGCCATGGCGTTCGATTTTCAGGGGAGTATCCAAGATAATACAAGCTCTTTCTAACAATTATACCATGGCAGGCAGCTTTGGAGCATTAGAACAGGGATGACTGGAGAGAGGGTGGAGCTCTTGGAGGCGTCCTAATCCATAATGAAATTTCAACACAGTCTTTAAAAAAAGGGAGAAAAAATGACTGGGCATCATGGAACTGAGACCGTTGTTTTGCTTTATTCCATGGGGCTATTTCTCCAATATCTAGAGAAATGCACACAGTTTCTGGGGATGTAAGCATCATCTTTCCTTTTTTACTTCCATTCTAACTGTAATTGAAGAGAGAGAGAGAAAGTGAGCAAACAATAATCCTTTACAGGCTCTGAAATCCTTTATTTCTAACACAGTTCTGTCAACTGGTAGATTTTCTCAGCTGCACAAAGGCTGTGAAATACTGATAAAAGGCTTGGTCTAAGCTTGTCATTAATTATGTAAAAACAAATGACAGGGCTCAGCAGGGAACTCTTATTAATAACTGGAGAGTAAAAGTATTGTGTGGGTATTATAAAATTGCGAGAGCGTTACTAGAAGGTGCCAACCTTGGAACAGTCGGCCTGTGTCTATAAATCTAGGTTATCCTTGATGAGAGCTGCTGCAGGGTATCTAGGGACCGCACAGTCATTAAGGCCCTGAAGTACTCCATCTTGTCTCATAAAGCCACTGGCTCTTCAGGTAGATGCAGATCCATGGCTATGCATTGGATGGGGGCTTAATGAAATCATACCTCCTTGTGTTCTGACGGCAGGATTGATCATAGAAATTTCCCAGCTGGCCGTCCAAAATGTATATTTTTAACATCCTTCAAACTATACAGATAAGTTTAGTAAATGAGTTTATATAGTGCCTTGCAAAACGAACCCCCCCCCTACCAAAAATATTACATTTTGATGACGCACAAGAGTATTTTTTTCAAACGAATGTCTGTATTCAAACTGTTTAATTACTTTGACCTTATTGCCTGCTGAATTGTGAATTTTAAATCCTGTTTTAGATCCCAAGCAGGTTTTCCTCTAGGATTTCCCTGTACTGTGCACCATCCATTTTCCCTTCACTCCTGACAAGCTTCTCAGTCCCTACTAATGAGAAGCAGCCCCCATGGTATGATGCTGATACCACCATCACTGACTTAGTGCTAACGGGGTACGGTGTTAGGCTTGCAAGAGATCTAAACCTTTTAGATTTAGAAGAAATAGCTCATTTTCTGTCTCTTCTGGCCATAAAACCTTCTATCATACTGTATGTCTGCAGTATATCTTATCCAAGATTTAACAGAAATATTTTTTTAAGCAAAGGCTTCTTCCTTGCCCCTATACTGGCCAGATTTGTACAGGGGCCAAAATATTGTTGATGGATGAACAGTGACTGATCTTAGCCATCCAGCTTTGAACATTTTTCAAAGTCAGTGTCTTGTAACACTGTTTCTGGCTTGTCTGCTTAATTTGGAAGAGGAGCCTAATCTGCTGTAGGTAATGTCTGGATGGTAAGATGCACATTCCTTTTCTGAATGATGGAAACTGTGCTCAGAGGGAAAAGCAACCTTTTCTGATCTGTGCCTCTCTACCACTTCATCAGTGATGTGTTTTGAAAGCTCCCTGGTCTTCATAGCTGATTTGTCACATGTCTGTGTGAGTTGTGGCTTAGAAACCTCTATCTGACAAGAGAAAGATGCATTTATCTGTAGTACAGTTATACTCCAAAATTACATGAAGAAAATTCAATTAATGTTGTGACCTTTCACATTATTGTTTCGCACTTGAACCGATTTAGAATTGCTACAGCAAAAGAGGTGAATACTTATGCAAATTTCCATTTTTAATTTACATATTAGAGCTTTTTAGCTTTAGTTTAAAGTAGATTCTAAATAAAAGGTGCTGATAACAAAGTAACAAAAAGGGGAAAATATGAAAGGGGATGAATATTTTTGCAAGGCACTGTATCTACATTGTATTATATGTTCATTGTATACAGTACATACTGTATGGTACTTCACTGCACCCAGATCTGTACATTTTGCCTAGGAATTCATGACGAAACTCATATAATTCCTAAACATGTATTCTCTGTGTTATTGCTATACTGGTATAATGTAACAAAATAGTACATGTACATGGTAATACATGATGCTATGAATCAATTCCTGTCTATTTTCATGTCATCTGTATTTTCAGTAGCAAAATCCACCTGAAAATATATTAATAAAATAACAAAAAGAAAATCCTAACAAGCAAACTCTACATATATTAACTACACTAAAGACTCAAGTCTGGGAGATCAATTATTTGCCTTGCATATTAGATATTAGGGTAACAGAATTGTAAGAAGCTCTCCATTGCTTTACTGTTGAATAATCCAACAGGAGATGGTGAATCACATGGAACCAGATCTGTCTGTTTGATTCTGATGAGTGCTCAATTTTAAAACATCTTTCAAGAAACAATAATGTTTATACATATTCATTACCAAATTTAACTTCAGTCAAGTTTGAGGTTTACATGTGAAAGCTAAATCTGAATGTTTTGATTGACTTGCAGTGGGTTCCTCTGTTTCCTTGTGTATTTAGCCTTGAGGTGCCTTTATGTCTAAAAAAATGGAAAATGTCAAAGCATTTAACAAGCGGTATGCCACAAATCGTGTTTATTAATAAACAAAATAAAACTAATTTGGTTCATTCCAATACTCCTGTTTTGTGAAAGTTATTCTGGGGTGAGAGAGAATTTACAAAAGTAGCAGATTAAAGTATGTGCATTCAGTGAGTTATCAGGAATTGTTATTGAATTTCTTGAATTTCTAGGCACATACTATGTGGTTGCATTCTTTGGTACCGTGGATATAAAAGTAGGCGAAATTACCTCTAGGTAATTACTTTATCCAAAGGAAAAGAAAAATCAAATGCATAGTATTAAACAGCATTTAACCTGAGCTGGCACAAACCAGAAATGTGTGCTGGTGTTTCTTGTTATAATACACTCTCTTCCACTCCAACCTAAACAATTAATTTCTTCCCCATCCTCGAAGTCGACAGGAGCGATGATTTGTGCACATTATTGCTGTCACTCATAGCCATTCTAAAAATACATAACTAGGACATTTATAGTGTATATTTTATTTCTGCAATGGCCTGGGTGGAAAGAATACTTTGTATGCAGTATATGGCTAATTAAGGTGGGGGAATAAAAGCTCTTTTCTTCATAACAGCAATGCTTCCAGTAGTTTTTTTGATGTTATACGATGAACCAGAAAAAAAGAAAATGGTCTAATATTACAAGTTTTTTTGTAGTATCGCTGCCTGAAAATCATGCACAATACTGTCATAAAATACTATTTTGCAATACTGTAAATATATTATAAATCTCTGCCAAGCCATAAAGCTGTGGACATTTGAAATGTACTGCATTTTTATTAAATGAAAGCTATTAGTATTCAAGGACACAAATTAATGCATCAAAACTATTTAAAGCATGATACACTCATTAAATAATTAAGACATTTAAAGTAATTATCCATTATCTATTACTGAGTACAAAGCATGGTACATCAACACTCATAAATGGAAAAACCACTATGATTATAAGAGTGTTTCTTACACCTCTTACATTTAGGTAAGACAAATCCTTGTTAATAGAAATTGGTATGCGAGGCATGTTAAAAGGGAAAACTGAACTTTTTAAAGGGCCACTGAGATCAATATGGTGTATTCAATGGCTTTCAACATGCCTTTCGGTGAAAATGTCAATAAGATATTTGATGAAAAGCAAAGAATGGAGCTTTCTGAGACAGGTTAGATATCTTTCTTTGTCCACTGAAAAGCATGTGAAGTATGCTACTCTTCATATTTTAACCCCATCAAAGCATAAAATACTTTGTGCAGTTTCTGAGAACGACAGATACTGTACAAACCCCTACACCAAAAGAACAGGTTTCCTCAATTTACCTATAAAGAGTCTGAAGAGTTGCCACGGTAAAAATGAATAGAAGAAAAAGATAATTATTTCCTTCATGTGTAATTACTGACTGATGGAAATCAATTGCTAGGACTAAAGTGTTGATTTATTTCCTATTTTGCCACTTTTCTCACTTCCCTGTAGAGTCTTGTAGATCTATTAAAAGTAATATGTGAATACAGCTTCCCATCAAACAACACTTCACAAACAATTGGGACTTTTCTGGTGGCCTTTTGTACATAAGGTAAATGAATTGTTTCATTTTTTACATCTGATTGATACTGCATAAGAGTTGCTAAGAGAATTAAAAGAGAACTGTCGACTGAAGAGGTGTCTTTGTTGAGACTCCTTTAGGAGAAAGCTTCCTATAAATAATAAAAAAAACATCACACACAGCTAACAGAAGTTAGATTTCTATTAAGATTTACCTCAGCAAATCAACTTGAAATTTTTATAATTTTTATTTGGCGCAAGGAAAGCCAAAGGTCTCATTAATATTAAAACGAGTTTTTTTTTTTCGTCCTAAGCTAACGAGGTGGAAAGCAAGGACAATTAGGCAGACTATTCTGCACTGGACTGACGATGTGTTTAATCATGCCAGTGATTGGTGAGATGGCTGAGATCATTACTCTTTCTCTATCTGTCCCCAAACCATGGAAACAGACAATAAAAAAAGATGAACGGAGGATAGATTTTCTGCAATACCATTTTATTCTTATATTCTATTCTCTTGCTGTTCTTTTAATTTTTAGCTTATTTCTGAGCACTACTAGACGTCACAGTGAAGGTAGGGTGCCTGAATGGCCAAAATATGATGTTCCTAATATTACAGAAATATGGACAGTATGGACAAAAACATAACTTAAGGGAACTCTTCCTTTTGGTGAGCTTATATTCTTTAGTAGATGTTATTCTTCATTGGACTTCTATAGGTTCTAATGGAAAGAATATACTGTACTTTCAATAGAGTTGAGTCCTGAAAAAAAAACAAGGCTGTAATTAAGCCTCGGGTCTTTAGTAAATGTTGTATCTACTAGGAAATAATACAAATACAATAGTTAATTTACACATGCCTTTTACTGCTTGGAGAAATTGAAAATAAATGAAACTGCCCTGTACAAGGTCACAGAATTTCCCCATAACCAAAATCTCAATGCCCTGGGTAAAATACACAGTAACAAAGGGAATATGAAAAGCTCCATTTCAATGTTTTCTGTAGTTTAATCTCCCCAGAGACTCCCAAATATACTCTAACACAAGCCCACAATTTTTAGTTTCATGCTTTCAGGTTTGTTGTAGGATTTTAAATTGTATCTACAGTAGCTGACAGAGGTATTTGGCACCTTGGCTGCAATGACTAGGATAGCATACAGTAGCATAACATTGCATAGTGTAGCGTTGCAACTCTAACCCGGGAAGAAATCTCTGCTCATCCCATTTAGGGGCAAAATGTATTGCTTTCTCTGTATTTTAAACTGATAACTGGTGAGGATTTAAATAAATACTCCCTGACTCTTGTTATTTCCATCTGTCTATTATCGGAAGGCTGCTTATAGCTGATAAAACCCTATCCTGGATATCTAAAGCATTAGGCAGAATTCCTAACCATTAACAAAATGTTGTGCTGTATACTACTAGTGAGTCCACTAGTACTTGTGAAAGTGCAGACCTGTGTGAAAGATGTCTCTTATATACAGTAGTAGTTACCAGCTCAGTTGGTAATGACTGTGAGAAGAGATCAATCCAGTATATCATCTACTCCTTCTCTCTCTTTATTCTGACTAGTGAAAAGCATCACTGAGAATGGGTGCCATGCTATAAGAACCAGATTTCTTGCACTCTGGGCCTTGTCCTTGAAAGAGCTGACAAAATATTTGTGGGCGTGTTTTCTTATATTTGTCTTTTACTTTTCTTTCCTAGAGACTTTTTGTGATCTCTTCCAGGCTAGAGAAACGACTCTCTACAACTCGCTGTGATTTCCTTAGGATTATGTAAATGAAGGCTACAACTGAAAATCCTAGGAAAAGTCGTGTAGTGTGACATCGGCATTACAGAGCAGTATTTTCAGCATGGCCTTTGTGTAGGAACCAAAATTAGTAGATGCATTTCTGTCTGAGTTGGAATCTGTTTATGACTGAGAAACCCAGGTGCTGAAGTATTTTGTGAAATCTGTTAGTCATGTAAATAAATCAACGTTTAATTTAAGTTTGTGCCTTTTATGTCTCTGAAACCATGCTGTACCAAGAACCAAAATAATGTGTTCATATTAAACATTTGCTGACTACAGGGGAATTGCTATTATTGTTTACAAATTTTACAGCTAGGCAAGTTGATGACAGGACCGACTTTCCTGATAGAATGTTATCTTTTTTTAATTTTGGCAAGTACCCACAATTTATTACAATATTGTTTCCATAGCCTGTCTGTTTGTATTTTTTATTGTTTATTCTTCTTTATTGCAAAATGTTTGTTGATCAGTCAAAAGAAACCGACACAAATCAGTACGCAGGTAGTTATAGCCGTGCCATTTTAGTTCAAATTTGTTTGTTTCACAATCCCATCCAATATCAAGATAGGATTGAACAAATGTAAATGTGTCAAGATATACAGTATATTTATAGTTGAAGTCAGTAATTGCAGGTGAACTATGTTCATGCACTTCTCCTTAAGTCCCTCATACCTCTTCAGATAACAATTTCTTAGAAAGAATGACTTTCATCTGGCCTTGATTTACTGTATAATACAGAGGGGCCAGGACAGAGCACTGTTTTGGAATTTATATGCAAAGCAGAGCTATATATATTAATGTGTTAAGAGGAAAGTCTGGGTCTTTTGGGGAATCATGGCTTCTAATCTCCCTAAATCCCCCATTATTACTCCATTACTCTTAATTTTTAGCTCCCTTGCTGCAGAGTGAAAAATGCAAGTCTCCTTTATTGTCCTTCCATTGGATATGCAATATTTTCTTCTCAAGTGAAAAGTGCTTTGTTTCTTATAAAAGAGCTTTGATTTAAGCAGTGGAAAGGGCAAACATCAGACAAATTCAGATTATTTCCTTGAGTATTCCCATGCAATGTTTAAGAAGCAAACTGTTCTTTTATTTAGGGTACAATTTCATATCTGAAAATATTTCTGAAATACAAAATTAAAAAGGTCTTCCTAGGAGTGCTAGGTTATTTCCAAATGTTTCTAAAAGAAACCAGGTGATAAAATAGTTAACAGATATAAAAAGAGAAGAACGATACATGTATGTGTCTGCTTACTGTAATATACTGTATAGTATACTATACTATAATATAATATACTGTATATAATATACTGTACTGTAGTATTTGTAGAAAAGGAATGTCAGAAGATTGTCCTTAAAGAACAAAACATTACTCCCTAGCATAAGCAATTCAAGAAAGCGAGTAATACTAGAAGCAGTCTAAATGGTTTAATAAAAAGGAAATAAGAAAAAATTATTTTAAAAAAGATCCATTTAAGAGAAAAGTAATGGATTACAAGTATAGAGACAGAGGGGGAAATTGCCCAAAATAGAGAGAGAGGAAAATTGCAATGAAGGCTAAAATTAAAAATAAAAAGGGTCTTTCAGTATTAAAAAAGAAAAAGATCAGTTAATGATTAAATATATCTAGGATAACCAAGGTAGAAATCAACAACATTCCTCAGTCTGCAGAAGGACAAAGTTATATATTAAATAGTATTAGCATAGAAGAGGCAGAGGTGTTTCAGGTACTAGAAGCACTTAAGATTAATCAATCTCCAATGCCTGAATGTATTCTACGAATAGTACTTGAGGAAATTAGAAATGCTGTTCAAAGGCCATAAAAACAAATTTTCCAACACTCACTATAAACAGAGGTAGTAGCCACGGACTGGAAAATAGCTAATATAGTACCCTTCAATAACAAGGTTGACAAAACTGAACCAAGTAGTTATAGACCAATATGTCTGACTTATATCTAAGGTTATAGAACAATAAAAATGGTTAATGGGTAAGAAACACAGAATACAAATATGGGTTAATGCTACAGTTGGGGTGATATAATTAATTAATCTGTATCCTGGACCAAAGATATTTTTTATTTATATCAGTGGAAAACAGAATGCACAGTGAAATACAAATGAGAAGATACAAGCAGAATTAAAGTAGGTTTAAGTGGGCTTAATACTGAGAACAGGAAGCACTTCTTCATGCAAAGAGTTGTAGCTGTATGTTGCCTGTCCATGTTGTCAAGTCAACATCTGGAGGAGATCCCCAGATCAATTAACTATCAGCTACCACAGGGCAAGATTGACCTCCTCTCATTTGTGACAGTATTTCAATGTTTATGTTCTAAATCAGTTTTCCATAAGTAAACTTTGTTTTGTGCTTCACCTGCTCCCCAAAAGGGAGTATTCATGTGTACTTTTAAATGCAACTGGTTCTTATGTAAATTGAAAAGCACTTAACCTTGAAAAGAAATTATTTCAAAAGCTTTAACCTCGGGAGCTTACAGGCCTCTGCCTGCTTTCCCACAAAAGCTTTTGATCTTGAAAGAACAACTTATCATGGGACCATGTTGTTATACTGTAGCTCATTGAAAGTACTACTTATGTGAGCTCTAAATTAATATGCAGAATAGAGAATTGAATGAAATAAGCAGATAAATTATACAATAATAATGCTATTTTTTCCAGAATAAATCTTCCATCAGTGTAACGTTTGTTTATGTATTTTTAATACTTAATATAAGTTATGCATTGTTTTATCACATATTAAGATCTGATTAATTCTTATTGATTCAAAATAAACAAAAATAAACATTCAAAATATTATATACTATATAACCAAGAAATCAGTTAATGTACATACTTTAGGTAAGACAAATGTTTGTTAGAAAAAACACAGCCCATCCATGGTGGCACAGTGGCACTGTGTTTAGCATTGGGTCCTGGGGTCAGTTCATGGGTTCTGTCATTGTAGAGTTTGCATGTTCATGTGGGTTTTCTCCAGGTGCTCTGTTT
Organism: Lepisosteus platostomus; assembly: GCF_059453375.1. Classification (NCBI taxonomy): domain Eukaryota; kingdom Metazoa; phylum Chordata; class Actinopteri; order Semionotiformes; family Lepisosteidae; genus Lepisosteus; species Lepisosteus platostomus. Next base: position 31,545,212 of record NC_142624.1, on the reverse strand, counting down.
TCCCCCCAGTCTAAAGACATACTGGTAAGTCAATTGACTGGCCTCCCATCCAGGGTGCTCCTCTGTGACCCTGCATTGGATAAAGTGGTTAGAAAATACTTGCATGACCCACCCAGCCATGTGGTTGAATTCCATAATGTTGTTCTTTCAAGAAAAGGCTGGATGAGATCTTATGTTAAGTCTGGATACCCCTAATTCCTAGAGCTTGCCTTGTCTTTATAAGACAAATGTTTTCGTTATTTTTACTGCAGTGCTTTTCGATAGACATGACCCTATGAAATAATTGTAAGTAAGGGTCTATTTCTATGAGGTTTGGGAATTTTAGAGTGTTTTCTAAAATAATTTAAGTCAATCAAATAAGCTCAATGAAGAAGTACCAAATAAAAAGTATTAAAAAATAATCTAATCATCATAACTTTTTTTGCAAAATGAGAGTGCTAAATTCTGTTTTACCTTACTGATGGAAATAGTTATAAAAATCACACCTGATAAAACAGAATTGACATGTACAATAATTTCATTGTAATTTTGAAGTTTCTAACAAATTGCTCAAGCATTTTCTGGAATTACCAGTGTACTCTAAATTAATATAATGATGTTTAAAACGCTACATGCATCTATAAAAATGTTATTTTAGGATCTTTAATTTTAAATTTTAAGTTTCTTTTGTAGAAATACTCAAAACCAAAACATAAATATCTGCGCCCGAAAGTGGTTAAACTCTCAGAGAAGTACATGAAGGTAATTCTGTCTTAGGTACTTGATTTGAATTGAGGCATTCCTTTCATAAATACTGTTAATTATACAAAGATGGCGTAGTTTTTTTTTAAGTGACATATCTCCAGCAGTCTCTGTGTTCCCCAGTCCTGGACAAAACAGCTTTTTTATTTCTCCTCAATGAACTGGTACAAAAGCACCAGTCTAGTGTGACCTGATTCTGCTGAATTCTCTCTCACCTTTTCCCCTCTTCCACATTACATCTTGTGCATGGCTACAGCTGCCTGCACTTATTAAACAATAAATCCTGGCTGGCTGATTTAATTGTGTCATTTGTATCCCAGATTAACTTAAACTGATTGAATGGGACACAATTACCTCACAACTGAGCAGTGACAAATCTCTGGCTCTGCAACGAAAGTTAATATGATAAGGGACCCTGGGAAAAGTTTATATTAACAAGAGCCCTTTTTTGATATTCATTTCCCACTCCAGTAGTGCTGCCTGCTGGGTTTTGTGGTGTTGTGAATATATATATAAAAAAAGAAAATTAGACTTTTTTAAGGCTATTTGAAGACCTAAAAATTACAGATGCAAAATAAATCTCGGTGAGGCCCCAAGAAAAAAATTTGACTTAATACACTGTAAAAGTGAATTCTTCTCAGGACACCATTACCTCTATGATGGCCCTGCAGTGACAGCGTAAATTCATTTCTGCTGATGGTGTGAGAGGTGGGAAAAGAAGTCTAGTGGGACACAGTGCTGAATGAGTTAGGATTATAAACTGAGATTCAGACAGAGCTGGGTTATGGCTCACTGGCTTGACCTCAGAAGTTGTTGTACTGAGACATCAGGGTGTGGAGGATTTATGGGATTGTGTTGTAGTAGTTATTAAGAAAGGCCTGAGTATGTTCAACTTTTCCTAGCAATACATGCTGAGACGTGGTGATGGTGGGGGGAAAATTATGATTTTCATAATTTTGTAATAGTCTGACACTTTAAAGCATGATAAATTTGATCAGAACAGTAATTACATGGTATGTTATGTACACTTTATTATTAACAGACAAGTTAAAATAATCTTTAAAATCCTGCCGTGTCTTAAGGAAATCCAGTGTCTATAGAATCAAATTAATGTGACCATCACATTTTCAGCCTCATCAGTACTGGGATAGAAGAGCTCCAAGGAAATCCAAATTGCTGCTTTACAGTATGTGCAGCTGATTGACAGGAAGATCGCGCTCTTCCCTTCAGATCATACTGTAATTTACAATTTTAACTTAGATGAGTGTCATTTTGCAGCTACGCCAGTATAATTAAGCCCTATAATACAGTATATAACATATAATATATAAGCTCCTTGGAACTGATACTTCCCAAAGCTAAGGGCCAGAGAGTATGCAGGCCAAAACTACATACATTGCAATTTCTTGTAATGCCTTACCCAACGGTCACTTCCATGACTCTTTAATGCACAGCTCTATTTCTGAAAGGTTTTATACTGGGTTGCCTCAGCAAATCTTTGAAAAACGATCTCTTCTCTAATGTTAAAGATGTCTGTGCCACTCTGGGGACCAAAACCTGTTTGCGCCCTCAGCATTTGAAAGAGGGGATTGTGGCTGCTCTGTCATCTGTCGACAAAGGCATTAAGCAAGTGGATATTCTGCAGGCTGAACAGGAACTCAGACAGCATCAGAGGGTCAAAGAAAAAGATAACTGTGCTTAAATCCTGTCTGGCCAAACTAGTAAACAGAAGCTGTTGATCTAACTTGCATTTTGTTGCTGTGCTGGAGGGCACTGAGGGAGATGATACAATTGGTATTTACAAAATTTCTAACAAAATATCTACCCTTCCTGGACACCACCAGAATTATTCAAGTCATGAGTTAAATGTTTAGATGTTAGATGTCCAACATACATGGACTTGCTAATCACAATACTTCACAAGAAATCTTTCTAGTCTGCTGGTGATTAGAGTTTTCAAAATACATTCAGATACATTAATTTCTCATCCTTTAGCACTAAATAAAAACAAAAAAATATATTGATAGAAAGACAAATTGTCTATCAGTATTTTTGGCAGTAAAACTGGTGGTTATTACTAAGTGATGGAAACGATTATAATCGCAGTTTCTATAGCTGATATGTAATCATTCATTTACTTACGATGAAATAAACATTAATTGCATTGCTACTTATTATTTATTGTGAATATTAGAATGTTGCTAGTGTATAACATTATTTTATTTTTTACTTATTAACATTTTTTAAGTTAATTTTTAAAAAATAATGTGCAGTATTTTCAGGTTTTCATATTAGAATAGATGTACTGTGTGTACATCCATCTATCTTCTCGAGGTCGAGGGTGAACCAAAGCCTGTCGCTTCAAGCAATGGGTACAAAGCAGGATACACCTGGATGGGAAGCCAGTCCATTGAAGACTGTGGCTACTATATAGCACATATTATGAATTATTCATCCAACCATTTTCTAACCACTTCTTCCACTTCAGGGTCGCTGGAGCAGGACCCTGTTCCAGCATGCAATGGGTGTGAGGAGGGGTTACACCCTGGATGGGCTATAACATTAACAACATTGCAGAAGTAGCAATAGGATGTGAATTTATAATTTAGAGATGTTTTATAGTTGTCAACAGTGGAAAATAAAACGTATCTCATGCCATTTTTTCTGGAGTATTTGTTATAGTAATAAGCTTATAGTTTAAGCCTGGACTCGACACCTCTTCACCAAGAGCCATGTACTCACTGACTATCTCTAACCTTGCTTCTGTATAGTTCCTTATCTATATTTTTAAGATGAGCTGTCACATATATTTATAGATTGTGATGCCACGTGGGGCAGCCCAGAAAAGGGGCAAAAGTTCCAGATTACAGATTAAAAATTATCCAAACATCAGGACACAAAAAGACCAACTATCATCCCAGCATTGTTCATTTTGGAGCAGAACGCATACTGTACCCTATCAACGATCATGCAAATTGTTAACAGTAACATATAATCAGAACTGTCTCAGTTAAACTGTAAAAAATGTTTCTGTGGGGACCTCATTGGTTTATGGTCAAGCAGATTCCTGGCTTGGGAGTGTGACAATGACATCAGTGACGGTTTAACCTTTCTTGTGTGAGCTGCCCTAAGGTCTGTCTGCATTTACACAACAGTTAGGATAGCTCTGGGCTGGCACAGTGCTATTGCTCTAAACCAGCCCAGAGCAACCCTAAAAATCACCAGTTTGTAGTCTGGTTATATGAAGACTGTTTGCCACATCACTGTGGATTGAATTGATATATTAAAATACATTTTAAAACTAGGTTCAGTAACAAAAATATTATGTTTGCAAATGACAAAATACCTACTAAGTTTCTGTTATGAAGTAAATATTGACTAAAAAAGATTTTCTTAAAATAATGCTAATATTTCATTAGAATGGTCATTGGATGTTTCTGTGAATTCAGCCCTGTATGATGACAATTTTCAATGTGTAGTTTCATTTATTAGTAAGTGTATTATTGTAAACATTTAAACAGATTAACAAGAGGAATTGTATGAAATCTTTAGATGTACAGTACTGTATGTTCCAAAGTTCTTATCTCATAGAAATAAAAACGTGTTTTTAATAAAGCACTAGAAAGAAAAATAAAGCAATTAGAATGCATTGATGTGCACAGGATCACTAAATAATACAGTAGCTGAAATGATATTGGCTTGTTTATGTTTGGCTTAGTGTAGACAGAGAGTTAGGCTTTGAGTCTCAGTCTTTCATTTACACTTTATAATCATACAGCAGCCAGCACATATGTGTGAGAGAGCTTGTGGAAAATAGAATTATAGACATGAAGATCCTTTTCCTTGGATGAAAACATAATAGCAGAGAATGGTCTAGGCTGAAAGAATTATGAAGGAAGCCTCAAACATGATTAGACATATAACCTAAGAGTAGAATGAAACTATAGTAGTCTCACAAAAACTGCTGCTACTGTAGATCTACTTGTAAACAAAGTAACCACACAAGCAGAAAAAAAGGGGAAATGGAATATGATGAGTTTCATAACTGCTAATGCAATTGTGAGATTTAATGGATGCTGGATGCTGCACATTGGTGGTGGTGGAGGGGAGTCCCCATTACCTGTAAAGCGCTTTGAGTGGAGTGTCCAGAAAAGCACTATATAAGTGTAAGCAATTATTATTATTAATTATTAATAGTACTGTATGTATCAGAAGCTTCTCTAGGGACCTGATCTAAAAACCTTTAGCTCCTGGATTTTTTAAATATGCCTTCTTTCCCATGTTATGGCATTGTTGATTGGAGACACTGCAGTGCTGCACACTGTCAGAGTGATAAGTGGTCTGCAAATCACAGCTTTGAAAGGCTTATTGTACCTGCCTGGCCTGGAGGAAGGTGGGCTGGCACTGTGTTTAGCCTCTGATCTCATGCTATCTTTGGGATCCTCCCTCATAATCAGGAGAGCAGAAAAAGCCTTTGGCTATCTGTGGCCTCCTTTACAATGCAAATCACCTGCACTTCACTGAGTGAGGGAATGTTCTCTTTTGTGATGGATTTTTAAATCTCTTTTTTGGGATGTTAAGGAGATTTGTATGACGATATATACAGTACCACTAACAGTTCATACAGAATTTTCATAAAGAAACGTCACTGGCTTTAATTCATTTTCAGTAGGGCTACAATCTTAATAATTTGATTGATTGGCGCAAAGTTAAATTTCAAAGTTGATAAGCAACTATTTTATTAAGCTAAATTAAATCAAAACTTTAGGCCACTTGTAAATCACAAATTCTGAAATCCTTTGATGGTGACTTTCCTTTGGTCAGACACAAACACAAAAAGTTGCCACAAGTTGTTTACTACTACTATTAGTGAGGATTTCAGTAACAATACTCCAAGCTCACAAGTTCCTAGTCATAGGGATTACTGCAGACAGCATGGATATACAGTACATGCGTTTTCAGGTCCTCCCAACTTTGGACACTCTCAGCCTGCTGTCCCTTGTTCTATAGTGAATCCTGGTTAAAAATACAGTACAGACTTGAACTGGTGATGTCTCATCATGGAGCTTTACCTGCCCTGAGTATGAGCACTTTCATCGGGGACAACTGAGGGACAATTGCTTTTTTAAAGTGTAATTTGAGTGCGAATGAGCTAATATGAATTAGAGTTTTCTCACTAACAAGGGACAGTGGTGGATTTCCATCCTCCATGTGCATGACAGCCATCTGTATTACAATGCGAACACAGGCGAGATAAGAAAGGTGAATCAATTTAAATGCCCTTTATTCAAGCTCCATTGAAGCAGATGATAAAGAAGGATTTATTGAACTGAGAATCAACTGAATATAGGGAAACTAAAAATAGTGGGAAAAGAAAAGCATTGTGGTTAAATAAAACCTGCATGAAGTCAGTCAAGTAATTAAAAGGGATTTGTTCAGGATGTGCCAGCTCAAAGCAAAGAAATGAGTCAGAGCTCTAGCTTGAGAGACATAATGAAAATGCCTTTATTGTTCAGCTCATATATAAGATGAGTATAATTTTCTTACCTCTCCACATTTTTTGTTAATTAATTCAGAATGTGTTGGCTGTTTTATTTTGCTGTTTTTGTTTCCCAGGATAAAGACCTTGTAAACAAATAGTGGAAGCTTTATATGCATACATTTCAGTTACTTTTCATTGGTGTTTTTAATCTCCTTTAATTTGAAAACATTGAGTAAGTAATGAGAATAAAAAATGATTTTTTTATATACACACCAATTGTATATTATTCATAGAGGAAGTAATAAAGCTTTCATTGAGAAAAATGAGTGTTAAGATGACCAAGGAAGTTCTGTTTTTTTTTAATTAGATAGCACTGACCACAATCTTTCATGTTTAATATTCAACTCAAAATAATGGTCTGCAACATAGTACTGGATAGGATGTTACAAAAGAAATCACATTGTTCTGTTCTACATTTTGCATGTTTTTTACATTTTTGATATGGGGAATACAGTATGTACATAGTTATGCAGAGTTTTTGGGAAGTCTCAAAATAGACTACACTGATGCAATTCTAGATAAGAGCCTTTGGAAAGCAAATTACATGGCTTCTAAATTAATTCCATGTCTACCACATAATTAAGACTTGCATTTGTTTTTGCCTCATTAATTTTAACTCGGTGATAAGCTGTCTTCACTGTAATCATGTGCAACCCCAAGCATTTCCTACTTTTCTCCTCAATAACACAATCCACAGACACACATTTTTATTTTATGTCTTTCTCAGTGTTGCTGACCATAAACATGATGATTGGAGGATCTGACTCAGTCCTACTGTACAGTATATGCCAAGCTGTAATCCTATTTTTTAGTATAATTGAGCTGCTCCCATCTGTTGCTTCAAGTACAAGGTCTTGGAACATAATCACATACAGTAGTTAATCAAACCTGTCTGGTGCTTTGGACTCCATTTGTACACATACTGTACATGAAAAACAAATTCATTTTCTTACACTACACCAGTGCAATAAATAGTCCCTTTCTTTTTATATAACTTTATTATGAGGATGAAAGGGAATCTTGGGTTCATCCCCTGAGAGTACTTTCAGTAGTGAAAAAAACAAATATTTACAAATATAATATCAGTTTTGGGTCAATTGAATTATCAGTAGCAATTCTGCGGCTCCTAGCTTTTGTAATATGAACACTGAGATCCCCTGTTTGATGAATTTGTGTTGTAAATAGCAAAGAGATTTTTCTCTGAGCTGAAAGTACTGTAAATGAGATGGTATAGGGGAAAAATATGCCACTCCCCCACATGATTTAATATTTCGCTGTTTGAATTCTTCAGTTTGTCCCATTTACCTAGCTAAAGAAAACTGGCGACGATGCTTCATCTATACACTACTCATCTTTTAACAAGAAGACCGATGGCCTGAATGACTCATGATCACAGGACTGTATGATATGCAAACCTTCTTTAGGCTACAGTAGATGATCTTGGAGTGCTGATAGCTACATTCATGTTCACAATCACATAGGGGTCACAGACTCATGGAAAATGGACAGATGTACAGTAAGCCAAAACACAAAATAATTAAAACTGCAATGAATAATACAAGTTAACAACATGTCAGCATCCTCTGAGTTCTGTACCACACTTAGGCTCTGGACATACAGTACAGTACCTGTTTTTAGAAGCAAGTACTAGAAATCTACAATACAGTAACTCCTCTGTGTGGGTGAGAGCTCTTTTAGAGTGGGCTAAGACATGCAGCTCAGACAAGACACCTTGCACTTTAACCCAAAAGGATAAAAGATGATTGATAAAATGCAGAAGGCAAATCCAATAAAGGTATGGAAAAAAAAATTATATGAATAATATTTAAATTATCTGCTACTAACAGCAACCAACGGTAAAGATCTTAACCAGTCAGATGGACAGGCAGATGGATGAATAGAAATCCTTATTCTGTAGACTTGTGCAGTGTGTTGCCTTTTTCAAGCAACCCAAGAAGCCGAATTGGAATTGATGGCTGACAAGGATGTGATGTTGTTTGTTTAAATAAAACGTACAGTAAAATACAGTACCTATTTTGTTTTTTATATACTGTATGTTCAAAACCATTAAAAATCTTTAGGCTTGCCTTTCTAGAGACATGTTTCCTGAAGTGAAGTGCATTATATTCAAGATTCTGATCAGAAATGAGACGGTTGTCTGAATAACATTTTTTGAGTGCAAGAATTATTTATTCTGCATGATTGTCTAGATTTTCTAAATGCACAATTTGGCTTGTTGAATTTCTAATTGGAATAGTCATATCTGAAATATGGTAAATGAAAGCTAATCATTTCAACTGTTTGGCTCTTTTTTCTTATTTATTTGGCCCTATGAACTGAATAAATATAGCTTTAGTTAGCATTCAAAGTTAAGGTTAGTTTACTTTAAGGGGCAGTGCTAAGCAGATTCAGGGAAGTATATCACAATTGTTGGGGTTAAGATGTTCCAGCACATCACTACACACGGATGAAGTATGTTCCCTCCTATGAGTAAAGCACCCTGGGTTCCTTTGTGTTGAAAAGGAGCATACAAATACTGGGAATTATTATTATTATAATTATGTATGATCATCTTTACGTTAAGGTGAATGATTTAAGTTTAGAACAGGGCTAACATTAAGGCTGGGGTTAAACACGTTAATGTGGTTATCATTACCCAGTACTGAATCAAGCAGAATTCATTACAAATCTGTCATGAATACAGCACTAACAGCTGCTAACAAAAACTCAACAGCATGAACAGAGCAGGTTTACTGTGAGCGACTCCTGTGTCTTCCCTAACAATCATAAGATGGCGATGGCTAATACTCATTGATCCCCCTATTATCAGGAGTAGTACTGCTGTTATTATTCTTGAAGATTTTCAGAGGACACATGGGATAGCAGTTACTCTACCATGAAGAAAGCTGGGATTAAGAGAAAACTATTTGACACCCAAACTCTACAGCATGATTGAATTAGAAGCACAAGACTGAAAGATAAGGACTCTCCCTTTCCCCTCCCAGTCTGTCAAAGCACCACTACCTCAGTTAAGCAGAGATCCTTGCTGTCAGCCACATGTCAAGGGATTTCCACATTATTGTTCAAGCTAAAGAGACATCTAACAGCCTGTACAATTCTCAGATCCACAAGTGCCATTCCAGGGGCTCTACAGAATAGTTGTTTTTAGCTTTGAAATCTGTCCTGAATTTCCCAGTAAGTATTGAAGGACATAC